>NC_058113.1:6091991-6740400 GCF_914725855.1 Thunnus albacares | reverse complement strand
ATTGCAGCTATACAGAACAAGTTTTTGGAGCAGGATGCAGGCCCGTGTGTGCAGCCCACTGGAGCTGAGAGGCTTGTCGATACAGGCACCCGGTTCCCGCTACTCCATCATGGGCTACAGTGTGTCTGACATCCAGAGACACATGCAGAATACCTCGGAATGAGTGCTCAGATTCAAGCACGGTCGTTGTTGTTGTATTAGAAATATAATAGTGAAGAAGTGAAAAATGCAAACTGAGAGCAAACTCTTTAGTATCTGCTATCCTCAAGAGTTTTCAGAGTTGGAAAAATGTTTCACACTCTAAGACAGTTTTGAGTCGTCTCTCATACCACCAGGCCACTATGAATTTGGTCCAGTTTGCGGCGAATGGTCATATAGACACATACACACATACACACACATGCATCGCTGTCACACATTGTGGATCACGTCTGGTTCAGCTGCTCCTTGGCTCTGACATTAATACAGAGCAGATTGGTGGAGATCTGCAGCCCTTGTTGTTTGATCTTTCCTCCTCTTGCCACATTTCCTGGCACTGCCCCCCTGCCACACCGCGTGGCGCAGGCAGGACTGGCATGGCCTCAACGTGCCTGCCAGGTTTGTTCTCTGTCTTCTTCCTCTTCCAACTTATTCCCTTATGCCTGCTCCATGGATTCAGTTCTGCAAATTACAAGAGCTCCCCTACCCCCAGTGACAGCCCAGATTCAAGAGACCTTCAATCTACCAGTTTGTCTTCTTCAGAAAGGAGTGACGCTACTTCGGCCTGCGATGTGTCACACACTCGCTTTTTTACATGATAATTGTCCTCTGCATTGGATTCAGTTATTGTCCTCATTTCCTAGTCGGTTAAAAAGATTCTCCTCTACAAATCTCATTTTGGTACAAATCATACTGCCAAATATTGGAAGTATTAAGCTGTGAGGCCATGACTAAACATTAGATACCGATAAAGCTTCACCTGAGAGCAAAAGACAGCAAAAGTCCTTAGCCAACAGAAAACGTAGACTCAACTTGAACAAACACTGTATTCTCTTATCTAGACCCCATCCCCTCCCATTTTCTATTTACTCAGGACTGTCATTTGGCCTGTAATGCCTTGAGTCTCAATAGAGAAATTGTTTAAAATGTCACAATCGAATGTATGAATTAAAAGCAAATACATCTTAGAGGTAAAGGCAGCATCAGTGCCTCCTGTATAATCTGAAGTATTTGTTCAATGAATAATGTCTGTGAACGCCACACAATAGTGTCCTTTTTCTCTGCCATTCCTCCTAAGGGTTGTGATCAGGATGGGCGGGAAAAAAACACAAGCTAATTTGGTAATAACATCGCTTCATGATGTCGGCACCCAATTTGCATGGTCTATCTGCCATTTTACAACAATCTGCCTTCCCTTTTATGATTCGGCATCAGATCTCAGCCTTATCTTCCCCCTTTTTTGCGTTAACCACTTCATTTGTGACTAATGGCACACACGCGATCGTTATCGTTCTAATTTATTCCAAGTTTAAGATGAAGGGCCGGATAAGGTGCGAGAGACAATAAGTTGAAAAAGCCAGTGTGATGCCTTAGTTAATGAGGCACATCGTCTTTTTTCACGCCGCCGGGGTCAAAAGCAGAACGCACGCTGATTGAGACTGAAGGGAGGCAAACTGAGATGGCAATTCAGAAAAAAAGAGAGCAGAGAGGGAGGGTGAACCAGGGTTTTCTTCAGCAAAAATCAGCTTTTGAAGGAGATATAAGATCATCAGAGCCTTGAAATAGGAGCTCAGGGAGTGCCTGGAGATGAGGGTGAGCTAAGGCCTACAAGGGAGACACTGACTCAACATGGATATTGCTGATGAGGTTTTTTTGTCTAATCTCAGGTACTGTAGCTGCACTCTCAAATGGACAGTTAGTGAGTCAGGACTGTTGCAATTGAGAGCAAACTGTTAGTATTAAACCCAGAGTTCATTAAGTATCTCAAATTGGACTCAAAGGTGCCTGTTGAGTTTTAAACAGGTCTGTTTACACTCAGTGTTTCTCACCCTTTCCTCCTCATAAAACATCTGCAGAGCCGGTTTGTTAAATTTTTTTAAATCATGCATTGTTATATCCACATCTGCATGTTTGCAATGCCACTAACTAATCAGCAGTAGAAATGCAAATTGCTCCAAAGCATTACTAGTGATCAAAAACTCCAAACCATATCTTGAATTTGTTTTTATTTGCACAAATTTTGTGTGATAATGTGGCGCTGAAACAAAATCTGATGTATCAATCAGTCAATATAAAGAAAATTTAAAGAGACCATTTTTGTGATCAATTCATTGTTTTATGTCATTTTTCAAGTAAAATCAACAAACAGTTTCTGTTTGTGACTTCTGCTATGTGGGGATTTCCTGTTTTTTATCTGCTGTATATTATTGTAAACTGCATATTTTTGTGTCTTGACCTGTTGGTTCTTGGAATGTTTTGATTGATTGTTTTTGTGTGTGAACATTTTTCACTATTTTCTGATGTTTTGTGTACTAAACCAATAAACTGATTCATTTACAGATTAATCAGTAATGAAAATAGTTTAGTTTTTGCTGCAAAAATATTTGTGTAACATACACTCAAATAGCATCACTTCTTGTTGACCGGCTTTTCAGTGGTTTGCACTTTTTGTTCTCGTGTAGATAAATGTTTTAATAGCTGTTCTGAGTTAAAGCTTTTTGGGCAGCAGGGTTAAAGTTGAATTTCAAAAATCACATTTCCATGTGCGTGTTTATGGTGTGTCTGAATATCTTTGGGTCAATTTCTTATTCATCAAGCGCTCCATATTTAAAAGGATACTGTATATTTTAAATGAAGGCAGCCCAAAGATAAATAACTAATGATGAACACAGTCAGAGCTTCCATTCATTGAGTTGGCTACGTTTCCCTTCTTCATCCACAGAAGAATGAAAAGCTGCTCTCTGGAGTGAACATAGTGTCTCCTAATGTGAAACACACAGGATCAGTCTGTCTCTCAGGCCTCCTGGGCAACATATGGAGCCCTCCAAGTTAGTGTTCAACTTCCCAACGGCTGTTGTGAAAAGTGCTGTGCTAACTGCGGCCCTCAGAGAGCTAATTAGAAACCCTTGTGCATAAACCTTGCTTGGAAGTTGCTGTGGGCTGCAGAAGCCCAACCAAGGCAGGATCTGTGCTGTCTGCAAGATAATAAACAAAATTTGCATATAATGTCAACGTTTGGCATCCTTCAGCGATGGCCTAGCCGCTCTCATGGCAGCCTTTTGAAACACATCGATCAAAAAAGTTTGGGGAAAACGTCTGATTATTTACAGCCGTTTGTATGTGAGAGAGATGTTTGGATCCATTCAAGCATTTTTCTATTAGAATTCTGGATGCTTAAATCCTCACTAATTATCACTCCCACCCTCCAGTGGTTTAAACTTGTGATTTGTAACAGATAAAAAGCCCCACATAAGGGATCCCTACAATACATATTTAGCTGCTGAGTAATTAAGCTGTATTAGACTTCATTCATACCTGCCAGAGTGTAATACTGCACTGTTACACAGTGACGCTTTCAATTAATGAAAACGTCTAAACCAGCATACATCTGGGATCACTATGCAGGGTCTAGCTCAACTGTATTTGTCATGCGCTGTAAGCCAACACAATTACACAGACCTAACATAGTAATTGCTACGTAGCAGCTCTTACAATGGTAGAAATGGAATTACCTTGACAGAAAGCGTTAGTAGGTCTAGAGAGAAATGGAGGTAGAGGAGAGAAGGAGGAGAGAAAAAAAGAAAAGCACAACCTTTTACCGAACTGTAAATCATGCTTCACTTTTAAGAGGTGGGAAAATAAATAATGTCTGAAAGTGCAATGATTTCAGTGATTTAGGGGAGCTTTTGAGAAGCGTATTACTAGAGGTGACAGCTTGTGGGAGATAGGCAGGTTGTGTTAAGAGGAAAGGATAAGAGGCTATGACATTATGTCTGCAGGGTTAAGGTGTCAGAGTCAAAGCGTGAACCACTATTACTGGATCAATACTTCTCAGTTTTGCACTTATCTCTGGCCCGATGGTTAGCAGCAGCTTTTCTGGATATACACTGGGACTAAATGCCAGTACTGAGAGAGGGACTGCATACCTGCTCCATTTTCTACAGCTGGAGACGAGCATTGTAACAGGAAATATTAAATATGTGAGCCTTCTTTTTATTCAACCACTGATTTGATATAGGTTTCTAGGCTTAGTGAAGGTTGGAAGGCTCTGTAACTCAATAACACAGTGTTGTATTTTATTAAACAGTCACTTTAATTTTGGATAGGTGTCAAAAATATGTTTTTTCTTTTATTACTATACATTAGTTTTTGTCAAGTCCCGCTGCTGAAATGTGTCCTTAAAGAAAGTCCATCCTTTCTGCTTTCGGTTTAAGAACCCTCATGTCATGTCCGTTTTCGCGCAAGAAAAAGAAACATTGTCACAGTCAGAAACAAGAAAAAGTGTGTACTTTCAAGTCTTTCATTAAACTTCTGAAGCTTCTGAGTTAATCCTTGCTGTACATAGAACAAAAACTCAGCATTCAACAATTTAAAAAAAGCCAAGAGAGAGAGAAGGGAAGAGAGACAGAAAGAGAGAGAGAGAAAGATGAGGGGGGTGGGGGGAAGGAGGGGGTGGGGGGGGTGGCCTGATCGCTACATATTCATATTCCTATGCAGGCGTTATCACTTAAAAGGCTTTCTAATTACAACAACAAGACAAAAACTCCTTGGATTCCTTCCAGACCCGCTAAATGATAAAATAAGCTTGCACTCTCTCTCCTTCTTAATCTCTGCAAAGCACCTTGGAGCCTCATCTCCCAAATACAGGCAAATGAATGTGAAAATGCCATTTAGAGATGCAGGTGTGACATTTGATAAGAAACTTCTGGATTAAATATGTTCTGCTAATGAGGAACCCAGCTACCCCATCAGGGCAAACTATTGGTGGGATTGTGTGCGTGCTGATAACATTCCACACGCAAACATCCAAATTCATTATTAATAAACAGCCGCAGTCTCTCTATCACACAGAAAGTCTGGATCCTTCAGTGGAGAGACAGGGATGTTGCGTCTCATTAAGAGAGGCTAAGGAAAAGAAGGGGGAGGTACGGGCGGTGTATGTGGCGGGGTAGGGGTATCAACTGTTTTCATATTTAGCTGTTTGGGGCTTTTTTGGGGAGGGGGAGAGAGACGATTTCAAAGGGTATGTTAATGGTGCATTGAATGTTGGAACAAAAGGGTTGAAAGTTTCAGGGGATCTGGCAGTGAATGTAATTCTCTGGCTATAGCTAATACGGAAAAGAGGGGATAGCAGGCTAAGCCATTGGTGCAGTAGACTGGGAAGTCCCTGGCCCCAGCTTGACATTTATAACGATTTGGAGAAGATTAAAGCCGTATTACTGCTGTAGTCCATAATGTGGCTCTGTAATGAGGTGTGAGTGCATTACCGTCCTGTGGAAGTTAGCCGCTGTTTCAGACCTTTAAAGGAAAGACACAGAGAGAGCGCTTTCAAAGAACACGGATACTTGATTGTATTGTGGTCATCTCCTTTGGCTGTGAGTGGAGGGCTCTGAGGCTGGAAGCCGGTGACGGGAGTGAGAAAGGACTCCAGAGAGTGGCCTGCCAGTGGAAGCTGAGGCTGCCACCGTTGAAGACTTGTCAGTCTAAACCAGCTTAGTTCAGCCAGCCAGCAAAGTGTCTCAGACTGACAGGCAGCACTTTGTTATTCGGACCAGTAACTGGAGGTCCATGTCTGCTGCCTGGAAATATTTTATATTCAAATAGAAATTAGAAATGGAATGTGTTATTTCAGGCACAGAAAATGGCTCTGCACTTTTTTTTTTAAAAGGTGCATACAAACTCATGAAATTCTAAAGAGGAAAAAAATAGCTGTAGGAATTTTGCCAGCACTCTGTTTTGACAATTATTATTTTGTCCTGGTGGCTTTTTTACAGTACGTAGTAAAAAGGACAGCGGTGCCAATTCTAAAGCCAGCCACAGACAAAAACTGAATATTCTAGAAGGTGTTAAAAAATGCATGCTTTATCTACAAAAATAAAAACACAGGTAATTCTGCGTTAGCGTGTGCAAATGAAGGTTGCAGGTGTCGTCCGTCCATTTAAATGCTCTTTATGATGTTAATTAGTTGTTAGCGTAATTTCCAGCCTCCGCCATCAACCGTGAGAAGTTCAGAGACCTGCTGTTAACTGAGAGTCAATGCCATGGCACCGTTTCAAGAGCTCCCAAACAGGACGGCCAGTGATAACGAACAGGTGATGGGGCCTGATGCCTATGGCAGCAGGATATTGCAAAGACAATTGAATTCGTAGGGAGAAATGAATCTTCTGGACAGCATATCAAATGTTAAAACAACACACATTGCATGCAATTTGCTTATGCAGGAGGGTGATAAACTGTGCTTATTTAAAAGATAAACAAAGGGGGGATCTAGTGCAGTAAATTGTGCATGTGTGTTTATTCCCTATGAGTAACGCCAGAGGTTTATAGTCCCAGACACAGGCAGCCGTACTTTATGGCTCCTCTGTTTGTGTGATAGCAGTATTTATGATATTGGAATTTATGTTGTACTGTATTCATACTGTCTGTGTGCTAGTGGTGGTCTGTATTTAAATGTACTTAAGTAGATTTGGTGTTTGACTTGTGTTTGAGTGAATGCCTTTGAATGATGTCACTTTTAGTGAGAGGTCAGATTCATTATCCCCTCCGTTTCTTCTCGCAGGGATCCGGCATCCCAAGGTTAAATACAACATTCCAAGTTTTTTCTCAAGGAATGAAAGCCATTCGAATGGAGGAGTTTCATCTCCTCAGCCCCTGCAACAGCTAATCTTAACCCCTCGCAATAACATTTCCACTCCGCTTCCTCCGACTCCAGACATATTTGCTCTCCCTTGCTGCTTGTGTCCTGTTAAGATTTAAACAGCAAACATAAAATGCAGAAGATAACCTGCGAAAAGCTTTGGAGAGACTTGACTCCGAACATTATTTTAAAGACCAGATCTGAGAGCTCCAGCGCAGCAGTCGGGAGCGATTATCTGCTGTGATCCCTCTCCGATGCACCAAAGTCATTCATCTGCCGATCCTCCACCCCCCGCACACACACGCAGCCCTATGCAAAGGCAGACCCCTAATCATGTCGACACCGTGTGTCAGTGCCGTGGATGAGCAAGGCCTAGAGATGAGAACGGCTCTGTAAACATGGGCAGGCAGCAGGGAGCTTCCCGCTCCCCCCACGCTGCTCAGAATAAGCAAACGGGAAGATTTAGGGATTTTGCCGGGGCCCAACTTTGTAGTGTCGGCTCAGGGTCTTTTTCAACGTTTTCCGGGGTGCTGCCTATGGGATATTGTTCTTAGCTTATGAAGTGCCGCCCGCCCGTTATAAGCTGTGTGTCTTTTGTCAATAGCATTACAATTTTGGAGCTGAATCTTCTTTTTTTTTTCTCCTCTCTTCTCCTTTGGATTTAACTCCTCAGTATCTGGTGTGGCCCACATATTGTCTACATATTCTGTCATTGACCTTTGCTGTTGACCTCTAACATTCAGATAAACCAGCAGAATCTTTATGAGGAACTCTTATTATACTGCTGCAGCCATTTTTCATTTGACCTCCACATTCGTAGAAGTCAACTTTTTTTTTTTTTTTTCCCAGCACTGTCGATTATGAACTATCATGACAGACTAGTAAATCTAGCGTGCATCAACTGTGCGTGTTCCATAAACAGGCTAATACAATTGGCTGTATCAAATGGGATGTATATTAACAACAGTCAACTGTGCTCTCTCCCCTGTCAGGATTCTATTATGGAGCATGCTCCCGCCCCTTGTTTTGATACAGCGGTAATTTAAAGACAGATCTTAATTGACTTATTTTTTCCGCATGTCTGTCGGAGCTTGTGCATGCACTGCAATAAGAGTCTTGTTTCTTTATTGGGCCACACACAATGTACTGAGTTCAATTTTACCATTCATAATGATTGCAGCCTCGCCATTCAAATGCAGCCATAAGCACACAGCAGATAAGAATTTAATTAAATGTAGATTAAAACCAAACAGGAAAACACACTGGCTGATAATTTTTTATCACGTCCCCTGGTCATATTTTTTTTCCCTCATACTTTCGACTTGTTCTTCCTTGGGCTACATCTTTTCAGCTTGCCAAAAGTGGCGAAACACCTCACACATCTCACCGTGGCGCCGTGAGATTGTGTAAAATGCAAAACGAGGGGCGGTCACACGATTAATCAGAATCCTCGTGTCTGGGGAGGATGGAGGCTGGCGGAGGATTGGGGAAGAGGGTGGAGGGGGTGTACAGAGGTGCAAGGAAGGAATTAGTTGCTTCATCCCAAATTTGCATCATATTCCAAAGGACAATCCCAGCACTGTAGGCAAGGGGAAACATATCTCGCTCTCTGCAGGAACAATTAAATATTTTCTACAATGCTGAATAAATGTCACCTTCAGTATCAAATTGTCCATACTTGCTAAACATGATGTTACAGTGAGTGCCTGGAAAGCATGCCTGAGCAGCGAGAAACCACTATTTTAGATGTGGACCACAGCCTCAGCTAACATACTGTAACACACATTCAGGAGCTGTTCACCTCAGGCACTAATAGTGTGTTGAACTCCACTGGGGATACCAGTGAACAAGAGACAACTGCAGCCTTGTCAGGGATTTCCCACTATTGAAACATTACACCCGGTGCTCAGTTACATATTAAACACATATTTTTTTTAAAAACAAAGACGTTTGTACAATCATTGTACAATGCAGTGCATTTTTGAGCTAGAATTTCCCTCTGTCATGTATTTTAATTATTATAAACACTGACAGAAAGGCCTTCTCAAATATCAGAATGCAACCCCAGTGTTAATGCACAAGTATTTTGAGATGTTTTGTTTTTTTTATTTGGGGTTTTTTTTTCAGAGGAAATACATTAATTTCCCACCATCTGGTGTACTTGTCATGTAGCATATTTCACTTGCATCCAGCTTTTCTAACACTTTCAGACAGCTGTTGGCTTAGACAGTTACCTGAATGACTTGAAAGATAAATTCTGCTCTTCAAATGACAGTTTTTTTAATCTGAGGTGATGCTCTCATCCTCTGCATGCATACACAGATTCTCAATGATGTGCTTGGATCAGAACTGAAAAGTTGCATGATTGTGAATTATATAAACATATAAAATTGAGAGATTGTCAGTGTAAAGCTGCTGTTGCATCAGCAGAATGGTTAGAAACATGGTCGTGGTAATATGGCAGTGGGCTTCAGCACCAGTGCCATCCCTGCCACCTCCACAGCGGCCGACACTGCCGTGCCGCTGCCTGCCTGGCTGTGCCCGTGCCCGCCTGCCCACCGCGCTGGTGCTGCATCTCAGTTCCACTCTATTACCCTCACGCAGGCGATTGGCCTTTTCTGTGGGGAAAAGAGCAATTTCCTGTCGCAGTCTGTTTGATCAAGTGCTAAACCCTTGTGATCAATAGAGAGACAGATGTCGGCTCCAGATGGCCGCGTGGTGATACCTGGGGCAGCGCGGGGGCTTGCCAGGACGACAGAATGGCAATGAGCAAGGGCAGCGGCTGTGCTCCCGATGCACCAGCCACCGAGACACAATGTGACAAACGCAATTAGGCCTTTTAGCTGCAGATTATTTATTTCTCTTGCAAACGACAGAAAATTTAATTAGCACATACTTTAAGCAATATGTAGAATTACAGGGGTGCAGAGACAGAGGGCATGCTGGGATGTTGCACCGGTGACTGGTGTGTGTGTGTGTATGCGTGTGTCAGAGTGTGTGTGTATGCATACTTTCTGTTTACTGCTGTACTGTGAATACCAAATTAGCGTGCTCGTAAATAAGGCACACAGACACTTTGCAAATGAGAAATATGTATGTTTTAAGGCACAAATCGATAAGAATTCATGAAGAAAAACACATAACTTCATAAATTCCATTCCTCATGACCAGATCAATAATATTGAATTCCAAAATGGATGACAGGTGCATCTCTCTGGCTCTCTTTCCTTCTGGAGAGGAAAAAAATAACTGCCAGCACCAGAAGGCCAAAATAGACCTTTCCAAAGAGGAGAGACAGAGGAGGAGAGAGGCTCCCATTTTTTAAACGGCAAGCATTTGCATTAGGGCTGGCATCCACCATACACCCCCACACACGCACACACACACACACACACACACACACACACACACACCCACATACACACACGCAGAATGGCCAGCCAGCCCATGTGGTGTAGGGCCGGAGCCATGTTGGAGGAACCACTGAGGCGCGTGGTGATGGCGCGCTGCTCTCCCAGGAAAACCGAGCTCGCCGGCATTGGCCCTTCGCCGTTCACCTGCTCCCGCCGAGGCATGATGGGTAGGGGGACATGGGCCATGGGGCCGCAGCTATAGGGGAGGGAGGGGTAGGGTCTGCTGCGGTGCTCAACACAGCGGCGTCCTGTCACGAGGGGTCTTCTGGTCCCATTAGCAGGGCTTGGTCAGGACGGGCCCCCAACCAGCCTGCCGCCGCAGCAGGGGCCGCAGTAAACACATGTCGACTGGCCACAACCAGGACACAGGCAGCACTACCCGCAGAGAGGGATAGCTAATAGAGTGCTCAATGGGACAAACCTGTCCAAATAAAGAATAAAGCAGAGCGGAGGAGAGAGGAGAGGAGCCAGTCAGAGCTTTAATAGTCTACTCCACTTTACTGTGGACAGGGAGGAGCTGACTGTGTGTGGGGCTGCTAATGAGGGAGAACCGCTTTGTGTTGTAGGAATTTGTGACTGGTATTGTCTCAGACTGACAGCACAGAACCCACATGTGTTATGTGCAATATAGAAAGTGTAAAATGCTCTTCAATGTCAATATACTGTTTATAGGAGAACATTTAATTTGTTTGGAAATGAAAAAGAAAATGACTGTAATAAATGCAGCTGGTTCCATCTTAAAATGGTTTCTTTAAAAATCATAATAAAACAGGTGATGTTTGGAGTGAGAAATATTTCTGCTTTAGTTTAATAAATTTCCATAGAAAAACTTGAAAAATGAATACATTTGTAAAGCAAATTGAAATTGAAATACTCAAGCTCTGTCACTGCACTCTAATAGAGCAAAAATAGCTGCTAATTCACATTTCTTTTTTTTTCTCCCTCAAAATTATTACAACACTATTAGCAGGCAAACATCCCCCTGCCAGTATCGTTCTCACTGTACTGAAAATCTCCAGAGACCAGCCACAGAAACGTCTTTTAATTTCAAAGTGAAACATTTAATTTTTTTACTCAGTAAAAATATTTGCTGAATCACATCATTGCTAGATTTTTTTTTTTTTCAACCGTTTTTTTTTTTTTTTTTTTTTTTTGTCTTCAAACAATTCATAAACCGTGTGTTGAATGACATTGTTCGGTGTGGTGTGCTGCTTTTATGTCTTTGTTGCCTGTGAATGTATACTGTAGAGAGAGCCGCGTGTATGAGGCTCCCCTGGGAGGACTTTTTAATTTGTGGATTCTGACCCGCGTGCCATTCGCTCAAGGCCATGCATGAGCTCTCGGTGCTGGCTATATCTGCAAAAACACTTGATGCTAAAATTAGTCTGGACACTGTAGTGGAAAAGGAGTGAAATCTGGGGGGTTTGGGGTGTCAGACAAGACAAGGCAAGTCAGGGCTCTGTAAACACATATTTACTGAACAGTATTTATTTCCCTGGAAAATAGGAGATTGTTTTGCTTGCTGCAAATCTGAAATGTTAGAAATAAAATATCAAATTTGCCCCAAAAAAAAAAAAAAGTGAGAAAAGCATGTATCAGGCATGCTTGGGTACTGTAATTACAGAGATGCGGCAACAACAGACAAAAGATTTTTAAATCATAGAAAAATCATACAACATTTTACTCTTACATACTCAAGCTTACGCAACATAATTTCCAGGTAAAGATCAAGTCAAAATAAGGATAGAGGAATGCTGTTTGATCCAAATACATTTCTCATGAGAGTAAGATCTTTAGCACCTACCTGCAAGGATGTATAGGCAGACTGGCTGCTATGCTGCTATGCCATGTCTGAGGCGTCTCTGCATCATCACAGCAAAACATCCACCGGCTGCAGCTTGAGCATGAGAAGAGTGCCTCCTAGTGGCGGGGAAAAAAAAACCTGAGAGGGAGTCGGTGGAGGAGAGAGTGGGAGAGAGATAGAGAGGGAGAGAGTCAATCTGTGTCAGTGCCTTAGAGAAATAATAGTAGAGTCAGCTAATTCTAGTTTAGTGTACCGTCAATAATAGTAAGCTTGTTTGACCCTGTGAATGATGTTCCCGCTCGGGTCTAACTCAGCGTTTTCCTTTCTGCCTGCTTGCTCTGGCTCCGATTGTGACGACGGTGTGACAGCCATGAGTCATCCTAATGTGTTCAACTCTGACGATCCAGAAACAGTCCAAATATTTACCAGTATTCATGAGGAGGATTTGTTTAGTGTTTGTCGGAGCACCGTCTGCTGTCAGGTGCAGATACAGATATTATTCATCCACCATTTGTGATTAATAATTTCACAAGATCCAAACATCAAAAGGGAAGTTTACTGGGAAGTTGTTTTGTGTGTCATGCTGTAATTTACTCCCCTTTATGATAAAGCTTTGTTAAAAAGCAAGAAAAAAAAAAGAACTGGCAGTTAACAGCATGCAGCTACTTGATATTCGTAGGTGCAAGGAGCTTGTTCCCATTTGACCAGAAGGAGTTGGAGCTGATTTGAAGACAAGAAGAGTAGAGGTCTTTAATTACAACCCTCTCTGTGGCTTCAGGCACCACTGGCCTCACTTCACAATTAAGACCAGCAGTTAGCGCAGAGCCAATAGACAGAGACGAGAACTTTAAGGGCCTGAATAACCGACCCGAAGAAAAAAGAAGTTTCCACATCATCATCATCAGGCTTACAAAGAGAAATACCCCAAGTTCGGTAACACAGATTTTAAACTTTTGCTCGTTAAAATATGTTTAACACGGTAATCAAACACTTCCTTGTGAGTTTATGCAACATATCTCAATCTCTCCCATTTCTCAAAGTGCACCGCGATGTTTTACGATATATGACCCATGATGCATTCAGATAACGCCACTGGGCCACTGTTAGTTTTCCCAGAAGCCCCATTCAACCCCTCCCATCATATGTGGCTGCGGTGCAGTGGGACTGTACTCCAGTGCTGTAATGGCCTCTGCAATGGTAATGTGTTTGGACAGATGGGAGAGGCAAGTGCTGATGTGCTTAACTACGCATTTTACAGCTAAACTATTAAAGAGTTGTGCTGTTTACACACCAACATTTGAATACCTGTCTTCAGGCCAGTTTAATTATCCAGGCCCTTCTGTTATTTCTGCTGCTTTGTTGTCTCTCAGCTTTGCACGAGGCATGAGAGATTTGTTTGCGGCTTCATTAAGATATGGTGGCGGTAGCGGTTTGCAGGGAGCAAAAAAAAAAAAAAAAAAAAAAAAAAAAAAATTCATTCCTGCTCAAGTATCTCATACTCTATTCTCCCTGCCTCCCCCATACATATACAGATACTGTACACATCCATTTTCTTATAAAGTCATTTAAAGTAAGAAAATTAAAAAATGCCCTGTGATGCCTGCACTTTGAAATCTCTTGGGGCTTTAGGCAAAGGGGAGGGGACACACGCCCCAAGTCCCTGCGATTCATCCTGAGACGTTTGATTAGTTTATAAGTACTTATAGGGGGGGAAAGGGTTTGCATTATAATTTTGTTTCATGAATTCCTTCATATGTTCATCTTCAACTGCATGTTCAAATAAAGCATTAATCAAAGGCAAGAGAGGGAAGAGGGCATTTAGCCAACGGAGCCATAGTCTCAGGGCTTCAGTGAGCTGGTGGATATGGTATTGAGAGACTGTAGGAAGCAGTGGTTTTTAATTATCTGGACTACGTACAGGATGCCGTTTTTGATTGTTTTAATGAGGCAGCTGGCCTATTGTCTCCCCTTAATTCCTCCATTGTTTTTAGAATATGTCATAGTTCTTTATTCTTTTATCAGGTGCTCTGCAGGAGGATTTAGACAATAGCCTTCATTCCAACTGCATTGGCCACTGCACAAAGGCAGCTCACTGCAGACAGTTAGCAGGCAAACAAGTGCAAATCACAAGCTGCACTTTTTCCAGCCTTTTCCCCAGTTTCACGACTCACGGTTTTGGTCTTTCGCTTTAACTCTTGACCCCCCTCCTCCTCGCTCCTTCATTCATACAGATCGTGCTATTGTCATAGGTGGCTCACCTGTGTTTCTGTGATTTAAATCACCTGTCAGGAAAAGGCTGGCAGGGGAGCACAGCCATGACGAATCTTTTCGAGAGAGCTCCTTCATGGAATATTGTTTTAGTCTGACGCCTCTGTGCAGTCTGTTTTCTATGCCTGGTACTTCTGGCGTCATTTCTGCAGAATCATTTGTATGCATGTGTCAGTATGTGCACGTATTATGGGTACATATGTGTATTTGCATTTACAGGTAATCACTCAAATAATTAATTCCTGAAAAGCTTGTGTGAAATATTCATATATTAGAAAGCTACATGTGAGCTAGGACCCCATGATGCATTTCAGAAAACTAAATAAAAAAACAAAAAACAAAAAATAAACTAAATAGGCTACGTAATGCACATAATTGCAGTTAAAACTGTCACAAATCTGAGAGAAACCGCTCTGATTCCTAATTCTGATGACAATATTAAGTATAGTTTAAACCATAATCCTGCAGCCTGAGCCCATGTATCTTACTACCTTGTCTTGGATGAGTGAGTGTAACAAGCAGAGTGCTGCCTCAGTGTTTTGTGTAGCTCAGTAAAACTGGGACATGCAGTCCTAAAACTCACTTCCAGCATTCTCACAACACAACAGATGGATCTGTAGCATTCTTGGCTAAAGGGATGCAATCTGAGTGCGTATTCCGCTGTCAGAATGCAGTAAAATGTTTTCATCAGACTCCACATAATCTGCTTCATTTCAGCTGAGGAGAGCATACTGTATCTTTGATTTGGATTGATCCAAAAACACTGATTTGTATCTCGGCGTCGGGGCCTAGTTTATAATTCTCTTTGTAAGCTGAGTGCGTCTGAACTAAGAGATCCACACAGAGGAGAGAAACTTTTGTGGCTATGACTGCGGTATATTCCCCGCCATTGTCAGTGGCAGTTTGTATCTACCTTGATGGTAACTTGGGCAGACAGTGGAGAGGAGTTTTGTTATTTTAATTAGGAGATAAAAATTCAAAGGGCCTCTCCAGGCAGTGTGTGGTATGACAGAATCAAAACGATGAAGTGGAGCGGCCTGAAGTGTGTGTCTCGTCACAGCAGATTGGCCGACAGATAGGCACTGCTCTTTAAAGTGGCGCTGACATGCACACGCTCGCGAAGACGCACATGCACACACACACACACACACACAGGGAGAAAGCCTGCACACAAATGGGACTTTGAAAGATAGCATATTTTAATACCATTTCACTCCTTTGACACGTTTGTGCTGGTCTAATTTTCAGTGCTTCACCAGCAGATAGGAAGGGCTAGAAAGGTTTTAATCAAAACAGCGATGTGAAATCTGAAATATTCAATTTTGAATTGAAATAATGGGGCAATTCATTCTAGCAACTTAACAATGATTTATACATAATGCATGCTGTGGTAGTGTAAAGTCATGGTGGCTCTGTTTCCATCCCCTGGTTTTCCATTTCTAATAAATCCACAGAAAAGTGGATTGTTTTCATACAGAGCCTTACTTGAGCACCTTCACTGTGTCTACAGGGCGGTTTTAAACCTGGTGATTCATAGGTTTTGTGTAAACATGAGTAATCAGTGTTCCACATGTGTGGGGGCTTTTTAGCAGCATCCCCCTGCCTTCACACCTCTCCTCAGGACTCTCTTTATTCCACATCAGCTAGGGCTCAAATCACATGTCCCCTCTCAGCCTGACACTCCGTTGGTATGTTTGCACATCTTTGAAAGCTAACAGCGTGCTTTAATTAATTGTCCAGCTTTCCTCAGAAACAATGTCCTAATTCTGCCATTTAGCGGGAGCGTATCATAGTTTGTTGTTATCTCCCCAGCCAGATTTCTGTAAATAGTCATATTAAAAACTTTAATCTCTTCAATGGAAAATGAAGTGCAGCTGAAAAGCCTGTCATGTGCTGAGATAAATATTATCTAAGCTAAAACCTTCACTCTCTCCCTCTACCCCCCTTCCTTCCTCCTGCCCCCTCCCCCTTCCTCTGACTTAATGAATATGTTCAGAAGATTTCAGAGGAATGCTTAATCCCAAAACACAACAATCTAATAATATGGAGGACCTGTCTCAGTGTTCTAGCTGACAACAGCACTGTAGGCTACAGTTTACCCAAGCTGAGGTTCGCTCTGCCTCTGGATATGAGCGCCAGTTGTCTAAAATGACATTTGAGTGACAGTAAAAAGAAAAGTATTACCTTTTAATGGATTGACTCACCCAAATAACAACAAAACAAAACATATTCTCTAACTTACTGTTAGTTACATAGTTTTGGCTTCATTTGACCAGGTTTTGAGACGCGTATAGATAGATACATCCCTGATGTATACATCCCTGCCTTGATGCCAAAATAACAGAGGTGAATGAAATTTCATTTGTACTGTTCAGAACATTGAAAAGTGACATTTAAAAGGTTGTCTGTTGTAACAGCATGTCTTTCCAGAGAGAGTGTTTCTGTTACTCTAATCATTTACAGACCTCACTGTGTAAAGTTTCCATTATGACTCCAGAAAAAAACAGTCCCCATGAAAACTGTTGACAGTATGCTCTACTGTTTATCCAGAGTGATGGGGCATTGATTTTGGGAAAAGATGTTGCTGCTGAATGTCATTTTCAATGCTGTGAGCACCACCAATGAAATGTCATCCACCTTTATTGTGTTGAGGTGGCAGCAGAAATCTAGACGTAGAAAAAATCTTTTTTTGTCATTTGGATGAACTGAGCCTTTAAACTAAATAAACAAATTCTCAACATCATCAGACATATTCAGTGATAAATGTGATAAAATTAATAACATTTTTCTTGCAGGTTTTGTCAAAAAACTATTAGGTTTATTTCTAATTCCAGGAAAGATGTGTATTTGAAGTAAAACATGTGCACAATCCACTTTTCCACTTGATGTCCTATCCAACATCCTGTTTAAACTACATACTGTTGTGCAACACGCCATTGAAAAGTCTCTGAGATGTTGCACACCATCCAAGGCTCACACAAGCATAATTTCTGCTTTTGCATAATGCCATGACATTTAAAACTAGAAGTACTGATGTGTACACACAGCAAAGCTTTCTCTTCTCTCGCAGCAAGCATTTAAACGTCTCCTCTGTCTCTGTTTTGTCCAGGTGGTCAACTGTGGTGCACCACCACCAAGAACATGATGGAGGGCGAGGAGCTGGTGGCGTTTGCAGTGGACTTTGACTCGCGTCTGCAGGCGGTGAACCACATGTCTCTGAGCGAGGGCATGTACCCAGCCAGGCTGCTGGACAGCATCCAGCTCCTGCCGCAGCAGGCCGCAATGGCTTCCATCCTGCCCACTGCCATCGTCAACAGTGAGTGTCCACGCACCGTCATGATTGCACGTACACAGAGCTGGACCGAGATGTGCTTTTGTTTAGACACACACAATCACACATGCTTGCTCTTGTTCTTCCTCTCTCTCTGTCTCAAACACACACACACACACACCAGTCCACAGCCTGCACTCAGTCACCTGCTTAACAAGGAGCGTCGTCTCCGCCGGGCGTAGATTAACCCAGATGAGTCTCTGCACTGGAGATAAGAGCCATCGACCTTCAAGTTTTGGGTTCACATAAACACACTGAGGCTCAAACTAACGTGTTAATTGCAAAATACACGCCTCATGCAAATAGTGTGTTTGTTTACTTAGCGAGGGCTATCTGGGTTCAGCTCAACAGGGAGGCTTCTGTAAGCAGATGGTCCAGTGTTCTTGTTTGCCCTTGAGAAAGGGCACCAACCCAGTGGTAGCAACACAGCGATATGCAGCAGCTGAGGATTTTGTGGAAAAGCCTTTTAACACAGGCTTTGAGAGTCAGAACTGTAGAAGTATAGAAGAGGAGTGTGTGTTTGTGTGTGTGTGTGTGGGTTATGCATGTGTGTCCATGTGTTCAAGCTCTTTATCTTTATACTTATACATAAATAAGAAAGTACTGTATGTATCCTGATATCATATCCCCTTTGTACCTTTCTGTGTCCATCCAGAGGACATCTTCCCCTGCAAGGCATGTGGAATCTGGTTTCGGAGCGAGAGGAACCTGCAGGCCCATCTGATGTACTATTGCAGCGGGCGGCAAAGAGAGCCAGAGACAGTCGTGGAGGAGAATGACACCGGACCCCACCAGACCTCCAGTATCTGCCCCTTTCCACAGTGCAACAAGAGCTTCTCCGGAGCCAGGGCCCTGGAAATGCACTTGAGCACTTCACACAGTGGTGAGTGATATCATGTATGAAGGAAACTAAATTTTATTTATTTATTTATTTTTACAGTGCTTAGAGATGGATACTTTCAATCACTTTTAAAAGAAATAGGGTCCTGAAAAGTGTTGTTTTGAGGAAAAAATTACAGAGTTTAACACAGGTTTGGAAAAATGACTGTCATTTCTTTTCAGAAATATACATATCCTGCTGTCAGCTGACAGTTTATCCTTGAGCAAAAAAAAATCTAGTGGATGGGAATAAGCTTGGCATAATGCATGAGCATTTGATGGTTTCTACAGTTAACTCTAAAGGAGAAGTGGGAGGCGAGATTCTGAGCTTTTCTCCCTTTTATCTCCTTCACAGGTGTCAAAATGGAAGAGAGCCTCCCTCCTGGCACCAGCTTGAAATGCACAATCTGTAACTACACGGCAGATTCTCTTATTACATTCCAGCATCACATCATGTCTCACCTGTCACAGGCGGCCTTCAGATGCAATCACTGCCATATCAGCTTCCAGAGCCACAGGGAACTCTTACAGCATCAGGACTTACATGGGCACGGCAGCAAACTTCACAGGGAAGGCGACGGCACTGAGCATTCCCCCAGGGGGCCTGAGGAAAGCCTCCAGCAGCAGCAGCAGCAGGCCCGCGCTGAACTGGCCAACAGGAAGGATGCTCTGCTGGGAAGTCCCAAAGGGGCCCTCAACAAGGAGACCAGCACAGACGGAGAGGCTGACAAGGCTGAGAAGAAGCCCATGCTGTCTGTTCAAAAGGGAGAGGCCCACCCAGGCAGCAAAGCCAGTTTTTCTTACACTAGGATCAAGTCTGAGCCCTCCAGCCCCAGGCTGGCCTCCTCCCCTGTGCAGCATAACATGCCTACATTTCCCATGGGCCCCTTCTTGTCTCAGTTTGCTTTCTCCCAAGACATTTCAGTGGTCCCGCAGGCTTCTGAGATTCTGGCTAAAATGTCAGAGCTAGTTCACCGGAGGCTGCGCCATGGAGGGAACAGCTACCCCCCTGTCATCTACAGTCCTCTCATGCCCAAAGGGGCCACCTGTTTTGAATGCAATATCACCTTCAGCAACCTGGACAACTATTTGGTCCACAAAAAGCACTACTGTAACAGCCGCTGGCAACATATGGCAAAGTCCCCTGACTTCTCTGCCCTCTCAGATAAGGTCCCTGAGGCAGTGAGCCCCAACAGTGGTCACAGTTCTGTTAGCATGTTGACTGGCTGCCACCCTGCAGAGGCCGACAGCCACCTCATGCAGTCTGCCTGTCTGAACTCCAATGTGCTGGACATGATCAATGCTGGGCCCAAAGGGCCTGATAAGGATCTAGCAGGACAGGTGAAGAAGGTCTCTACCCCAACTGGGGCTGAGGAGAGGCTGAATGGAAAGCAGATGGAGGGAAAAAGCCCCAGTACTGGTTTGGTGGAAAGTGACAATGACCCAACCAAGACAACCTGCGATGCCTGCAATATCACCTTCAGCCGTCATGAGACCTACATGGTCCACAAGCAGTACTACTGTGCCACCCGTCACGACCCACCCATGAAACGCATGTCCACCAACAAGGTGCCCTCCATGCAGAGGACCATGAGAACCCGCAAGCGCAGGAAGATGTATGAGATGTGTCTCCCTGACCAGGACCACCAGAGGCCCCCTATGAGCCAGCCAGGTTTCCTTGGGGTTCCTTCCATGAACCCTTGTACATCCCAAGAAGCTGTAGAGAGCCTAGCAGACCGCTTCCACCCCCGCTGTGACATCTTTCCAGGTATGGTACCCAAACACCTGGAGGCCTCTCTGACTGTCACTAAACCTATTCTGGCTCCCAAATGCAATACTGTGGAGCAGCAGGAGCTGGACGCTCCCATTGATCTCAGCAAAAAGTGTTCGCCAGTCTCTGACAAGACATGTAGCTCTCCTAAAAGACTGTTGGACTATCACGAATGTGCTGTGTGCAAGATAAGTTTTAACAAAGTGGAGAACTACCTGGCACACAAACAGAACTTTTGCCCTGCAACAGCCGCTGCTGCTGCCGCTGCCGCTGCCGCTCAGCAGCAACAACAGCCACAACAGCAGCAACAACACAATGAGACTGGCAGCCTGGAGCCGACCATGTTCCCAGATGTGAAGAGCGAAGGCAATAACAACCCTGATGATGTCTACGATAAGAGCCCAGGCAAATGTGAGAAGAACGGCAATGGGAAGGTGATGGTGCAGAATGGAGGCATGTTCCCCCCTCACCTGGGGCCTGTGCCGGGACTCAAGTCTTTTGCTGAGCCCCAGCTCATCCCATCAAAAGATGAGAACAAGAATATGTTTCTGCCCCATTGCCTTTATCCCGGAGCAATAAAGAAGGTGAAAGGTCCTGAGCAAATATCACCGTATTTTGGGATAAAGCCAACCGATTATGTGACTGGGGGCCCAGTGATGCAGGGAGAGGCTAGCGAACAGGAGCAGAGTGTTAATGGGGGAGGAGGAGGTGCAGGAGGAGGAGAGACAGGAACAACCAGAGAGCAGGCCCAGCAGCCGGCCGCTAATGGCTGCCCCCACCCTGGCAAGGAGCCCCTTCCCCTACTGCCCAAAAATAGGGGCATGGTCATCGTCAACGGGGGGCATAAGCCTGAGGAGCATTCAGGCACAGCTCCACCGCAGCAAGAGAACCAGCCCCAGCCAGACGGCCAACCCCCCAATCCCTCACCTACGTGGGCCACTGACAACCAGGCCGATTCCAACGAGAACATGTCACCTTCCTCCAAGTCCCCAAACGAGGAGGCGGCACCCACAGCCAATAAAGGTGTGAACGGCTCTGGAAGTGGCAAGTACTGCCGCCTCTGTGATATCCAGTTCAACAACCTGTCAAACTTTATTACCCATAAGAAGTTTTACTGTTCATCACATGCTGCAGAGCATGTAAAATAAGTTGAGAAGACATGTTCTTCTTCTACCCTCCCACCCCACCCCCAACTTTTACCCCTTTTTTCTCCTTTGTTTTGGTACACTGTTGTGTCTGGAATAGTGCATCACGCAGTGCTAAACGCTGCTTGTGGACAATCAAGAGAAGCTTCTTCTTTCATCGTTTTAAGACTTAAAAATGCAAAACCATTGGTTAAAAAAGAAAAAGAAAAGAAAAATGAATCAAGAATAATATTGGTGCCACTTTCACATTAATTTATTTTACAATCAGTATTAATAGGAGTAGTGATCTTAATTTAAATTCAAATGAAATTTATATCAGAGTTGTTTGTAATGTTATTGTATAGTCATTCTTGTGTAGCACACATATTGTTTACACTGTAATGTAGGCTCAATGAAACAATAGACAATACAAAAATGAGATGCATTTTAGACACAAAAATAGCTACTGAGGCACTTGTGTATTCTTATTTGCTGTACCAGTTTCTGTATATGCCCACAATGTAGGTTGCAGATTGCTACTAATGACTTGTTAGCCTTAAAAATCACCATTTGGCGGTGATAACCAGGCACAACCCTGCATCTCACATTTTGGCATATACACATGGCTTTGCATACATATGTGGCTGTTTGTCCCTGTCTCTTTTCTTCAACTCAGATGTGGATGTTTTCATGAGGATGGCAGCATTCTTGTATAGTACTCGTATTTCTGTTTGATGATACACTTTGTTCTCCCTTTTTGAAATTTGCTCTCAATGCAATACTTTGTAAATGAGGGAACATTACTGAAAGCAGTATTATGAAATGGGGACTGTGCATATAATTATTTGTAACCCCTTTGGGAAAAAAAGAAGTTGTACAAGAATTAAGTTTATTGCTGATGAACAAGATGGGTGGGAGGTCAGTGGGGAAACTGATGTAAAATTATCATTCCAATGTCCTGATTATGGGAGAAAATATTTCTTAAAACGTTGTTGCTATGCATGTATATGGATGGAATTAAATTCCAGATCTGTTGGAAATTTTTATTTTGATGTGGTGTCATAATTAAACTTAAATCCTCAGGATAAACCAATGCTGTCTGGTATTTCTTTCACATTACTCTATAAAAACAGCTCACATTTTCCACAAAAATAAGAACATTATGGTTCAAAATACAGAAAAAGACAGACAGAAAGACAGAAAAGTACACATTTTTATTTACAAAAAAATTGTGAAGACTCATCTGTTTGCAATTTATAAAATTAAAACTAAACAATAAAAAGAGGTCTATGACTGGTCGTGATGCAACTCAATTATATTAGAGTAACAAATGACTGAGGCTGATGCAACAGAGACACAGGAACCCAATGTACTGTACCTTTCCCTATGGCTATAACATTGCAGAATATTAAGACAGAGCTGCACAAGATAAAAAAAATATCAGGTTGAGCAGTGACGTGTGTGGCCTTTACACAGATAAGAAGTAATGTATTAATTTTTGGCACTGGCCAACCAGGTAAAGACACTGAAATAACGACTTGGAAGATAAGATTTTCTGAATCTAAGACAAAGCAAATATTTCATCAAACTGAATACCCTCCAGTTATCTTCAATTAAAAAGCTTCCAATACAGCAGAGCTGTGCAAAAATTGACTCCATGATGAACCTCACCAGACTTGTAGACAATCTCTACATATTGCTGCAGGAAATGCTAAACAAGATAACTTGAATATTTTATTGAATATTTAAAACATATTCAACCATCATTCTGCCCAGGTCTGTGGAATAGTTACATTTAGTCACTCTCTCAGCTGTTTGGCTTGTCTCTGGTTGACTAGCTTCCTCAGGTGCTGGCTGATGGCAGATGGCTTCTTGTAGATCATTCGCCGGTCTGCTCCTTTTATGTGAATGTGATTGGTTGATGGGTAGGACTCCTCCAGAAACTTCTTTTGAAGCTTAGATACCATCTGGTGCAGGGAAAAGATGATTTATTACAGGTTTTACACGACTGTTATAACAATATTGTCACGGCAGACTTAATAATGCATCATAGTTGTGCAGCAGTAAACATGCTCACTTGGTTTAGGTGCTCTGGTATTTGTTGGTCAAAGGAATCCCCAGTGATCACGCTCACTGATGTCCTACTGGAGAGGGGCTTAAATTTTGTGATGTCCCTTTAAAAACAACAGAAAAATGTAAATATATTTTTTTCATGTAATATTTCAATGTTTATTTTTACTTTCACATTCAACATGAAAATAGTAGAATCCTGCAGAAAATAGTGAAAAAAGTCTTTCTAAGTATGCCATACCTTACTTGAGATGCACTTTCATTCAGAAAGTAATGCTCATCCACAGCACTACTCTGGTGGGCAGGGTTACTTAGTAGATATTTCTAATGGAGACAGAGTGAGAGAATATAAATTAATCATAAAATCTTAAAAAGAAAACTTACCGCTGTGAATATGATGATTTCTTAGAGGTTTACTATACAGAGTTTTCCAAAAAAACAATGTATAGACTCATACAAAAGTAATTCCTCTCTTCACTTATGGCCCACTAGAAGTGTGTCTGTCTGTTATCTACAAAGACCCTGCCCTCTTGTCTTATTTTCTTATTTTCTTTGTCTTATTATATTTGCTGGCTTTACATTATATTGTAAAGCTAGTTGTTTGTTTGTGTTAGATTCAGGTTTTCTGTCCACCTGAGGCTCAAAATTCTCTGGTTCACTATCGGCAGAATCACAGAGAAACTCAGCAGCTAAAGTTTGTGTGTCAGGCTGCAGCTGTAATGTCGGTAGTCGCTTCCTCCTCCACAATCTGTTGTGTCTGACTCCACAGCGCAATATTCATGAAACTAGTTTTCTTCCAAATATGCTGATATTTTCAAGTATTTAGTAGTATGGTGTTTTAGTGTCTGCTTTTCACTGTCACTAGTGTAACATGGTAGACAGAGTGTTTTGGGAGACCCACCTTTGACAGTCCTTGAAGGCACCACTACAGAAAATCAGAGGGGGAGACTAGAAATCCAAGCTGAAATAGCTGTAGGTCTTCCTTGCCCTCAACTCAATGTCACTGTACATGTCAAATGACGGCGCTGGTGCCAGAAGAACAACAGATTTTGCAGCTGCACCCCAGAGACACAACAACTGTTGTTTTTCACATTATATCACTAATTCAGACTGATAGAGACAAAGTTGAAAATCAGCAAAGCCATCATTGCAAAGTATCATTGATCATTACTGCACTGCACAAATCTCAGTTTTCTCATACTCTGATTCACTAAGACAGAACTAAAGTGTGTTATTGCCAAGACAGAAGTAACTTCACCCAAAATTGACAAATTCCATAATAATTGGGGGGAAAATGGAAAAAAGAACAAATTAGTATTGTTATATTAAATAAGTTTGAGTGCAGTGGTTCAGCGTCCAGCTCATTCAGTGAAGCAGCTCCAAGCAGAATACTGATATCACATCTGAAATCTTGTTTCTCTGATTGTCCAGCTCAGGGCGGGTAAAGTTCACCAGGCTACCAGAACAGATGTGAATTCATAAATTAAGCAGAATTCCCCCTCTAACCATATCCATCACCCGAATGTGATGAAACCAGATAGCTTTGGTGCCGTTAACATAGCAGCAAACAATTCTGCTCCAGTTCAATTAAGCGGTGGTTACAGAACATGCCCTTGAGAAATGGACTGCATGCTCTATTGAGTTCGGCGAGCTTGTGTATGTGTGTGTGTGTGTGTGTGTGTGTGTGTGTGTGTGTGTGTGGACGTTATAACCTTCACTAGCCTGTCTACAAAACCTTTTTCTGTCCTTGGAGAATTCAAGCACAATGATGTCCTTATCTCCTTGGCAACAACTGTAATACTTGAAAAGCTGAAATAGGTCCCTCATCACTACTGCCATCAAATTGTGGGTGGCTGGCAGCAGAGAACAAGGAGTCTTAACGAACTGCTCACATTCATCCCAGAACAGGCGTCATCGCATCATCCAGACAGCTGCACAAAAAATTTGATGCTAAACAGATATTAGAAATGCTGCAGAGTGTTCACAGAGGGCCACTTAAGTGTAATTCTACACAAAAAACAAAAGAATTTGAAGTAGGAATGAATGATTTAAACACAATAAATAGCCACTAAATTAGCTTTCTTGCTATAATCTCTCTGTCTCTACATCGCTGATGCATCCTACATGAGTGTATGACGTTTGTTTCCCTGCTAAAATAAGGTGTCAGTCTATAGAGAGCATTTTCTCGTGTCACTAAAGATACTGGTTGTTGTTCATCACCAGAATCCATTACTTCTCTTCTGCGTAAGATGTTTTCCATAGCAAATAAAAATGACTACAGGACTTCTTGACAGGCTGAAGTGTCACCACTGTATATGTTTGGTTTTTTTTTTGTTTTTTTGTACGAGATTCACAGCAGATTATACTATGGACAAGCGGAAAATAAAAACGCTCCCCTGTATAAAAACCTCATCTGCCATACACAGCGAATAGATTGTAGTTCGTATTAACAGCCTTTCTTCCTTGCAAACTGTATGACCTGTCAAAAGGCTGACTTTACAATACAGCAGGCATCAGAAAACACACTGCATTTGTGGTGTCATGTCAGCTCCAGGAACGGGTTCAATTCTCATTTATTTCAAAATGACGTCTGGTGTCATATCATGCCAAATTCACAGTCTCTGACGATATGAAAACAAATGCTCTTGCAATCATCATCCACTCGTATCTCTTCTGAGGAGGAAGCGTGATTATTCTCGCACTAGCACCATCCTGTGGCTGTATAGGAAAGATGGGAGTACATTTGAAAACCCTGAAAAATATCACCTTTTCCTCCATTTTTTTTAAAAATTAGGTTAAGGAGACCCCAGAAATCATCTGTGCAGGGGAACAAAGCCTTAACCTCATCTTCAGACTATATTAACTTCAACATATATGGCGTGTTTAGCACCTTTCTACATGAATCACTTGTCATATTCATCCTTAAATCACCTCTGACTCTGCTATGGCGCTTTCAGCATGATATCTCTACAGCTTTTTCTTTTGATTTTCAACAATCAATGTCATACCCTTTAGGGAATTCTCCATTGTAGTGTGTGTGTGTGGGTGTGTGTGTGTGTGTGCATTAGCCTGACCTGGCGCTGGATGACCTCCTCTGAGACATTTTCGCCTTTGATAGTTGGTTCAATGGCCCCCAGGATAATCAGCATGCGGCTCAGCCCGGTAGCTGCTGAAAACTGCTTGGCTTGAAGTGACGGCAACAGCTTACCATACCTGAACAAATACACACGCATACGCAACCACAGATCTTTAGCAGGAGACCAATTAAAGTCTCACAGTTAAATCATTTTTTTAAGCTGCATTAATTGATTTTTTGGTTGTCTGGGGGAAACTAATGTTGACATATTGTCATTGTATAAAGTTTTTATGGCTGAAGTGTTAGCAAACAATCTCCTTTTTATACATAGAGCAGATGCAGAGCAACATTAACATCATTTCTGTCCACCTGATGAACGTAAGTCTAATATTCACTCTACTGTATTTTGGTCTCTACAAAGTCCTGAAGACAAAATCTGACTTGGTAACATTTTTCACTAGTCAACTAACTTCGTTTGCTGTGGGGAAAGTAGCCTACAGTTAATTTATCAGTCTTTTTTCACTGAAAACAGCCACCTGCTAACGCTAGAAGTGATTGATGAGAGTTTGTGGGCTGTAAAACCAAAACAACGAGCTAAAAGAGGCTGAAAGGCACAATAGTGCTGAGGGAAACTGTTGGTTTATCACCTTCTATCCCTTTTAAATTACACATTTCAAATTACGTCATTTAAACTTTTGTAAATATATACTAGGATTATGATTATGGATTAGTGAAACCATCAGCGCAACAGGGAGTCTCTATCACTGGTTTTCCAATAGTGTTTAAGTACTTACTGTATGACACTCAAAACATAGTAAGTTGTCTATAGTTGATGATAAAGTCTTGATTTGTGCTGCTCAACAACATGATAAAGTTCCTAATGGCTTAAATTCAACAACAGGAATGATTTTATGATGAAACTAACAGCTAAGTCATACATGAATATTTGCCTTCCCTCGAGTCTTTTTTTTAACCTAAAATCTAAAACTTTCTCTTCAAAAACATTTGCCTGGGGAATGAGAAATACTCTTTTTTTGGCAGATGAGAGAAGAAGAGCTCTGCGATTTTGTAACTCAGGAGGCCCAATCGGTCTCGGCTCACTGGTGCTCTGAATTGGCTGGTCTCAGCCTGTGGAGCCCAATCAATAGTGCCGTGCGCTTGCTGCCACCATCCCCGTGCCGCACGGCGCAGCCTGCCCCTACATGCTGCCAACACATTGTAGATCATCCCCCGAGCACCAGGAGACACTCGTTCCTGTCTCAGTCTTCTTCTTGAACCGGGCCAGACTTATAGTACTGAAGCCCCCAAGTTTTATCAGTTTTATTCTGCTTTGTGTGATCCTATAGTAGATTTCAATACTGAAAAACCATTAAACTCTATTACCTATGTCAGCTTATACAACAGCATGTACCTTCAGCCACTAGCTGTCTGAGGTGTGCACAGAGGTACAGTTGCAGCTTACTACGTTGATTAATCTGGCATTTATTTTTCTAATGAATTCATCATTTATAGAACTGAAATATTTTCCTTTGAAAATATTAATTTCAAGTTGTGCAATGTCAAAATCTTGATTTGAAGGGTTTACAAATTCAAGTGCCCACTATTCAAAAAAATACATTTAAGTTGCTCAACCTTAACTGATCATTTTTTGGATTTCAAAAGTCAAATAAGATCGGTGAAATTCTGAAACCAAAATTCAAAATGAAAAATTCAAACTTGAACTTGGCAAGCAATCCAGTGTGAATGGAATCAATAAGACTTCTGTCCTATCAGATTATCTTCTCTCAGTAATATGATACAAGAAAAAGGAGTTCAGAAAAGGCTCTGGAAACCCCAGACATCTGAATCTACTAAACCAAAAATAAAATCTAAATTTTCAACATTGCAAAATATGGAATAACTTTGGAGATTTGAATTCTGGGGATTCAAACCACATAAATTCAAATCAATTATTTTAAATTACAATATTTAAATGCTATAAATTCTGTTGTATTTTAAATTCAACATTATTCAGTAAAGGTTACATTTCTTCATTAGGCATCAGTTACTTGTAAAATTCAAATTATTATGGCCTGTTTTTGTTTCCATAGCCCTAATAAAGATATAAAAGAGTGAAAAAGATCATCACAATTTCCTAGGGTCAAAGATGAGGTCTTCAAATGACTTCTTTTGTCTGAATATCAGTCCAAAAATCCAATATTATATACAATTTACATTCATATAAGAAAAAAGCAACAAAATCCTCACATTTGAGATGCTAGGACCAGTAAAAGTCTTGCATTTTTCCTTTATAAACAACTTAAATTATTAATCAGTTGTCAAATGTCAATTAATTTTCTGTCAATCAACTAATCAATTAATCAACTAAATCCTCTCAGCACTAAAGCCTACCAATACTTGAGTTGTGCACTATCTTTAGTCATAACACACACCAGTAGTGCACGCCACAGTGAACTGCAATTTACAACAGGCAGGCAGGCTTCAGTACTGCTTCACTGCCATTATACTCCTCATATCAAGTCCGCATCATAAACATGCACTTTTCATGTGTAAAATAACCCATTTCACCTGTTGTTGATATAACGTGTCACTACCCAAAGATCTGTAGCTCAACATATCAAGCTCAGAGCATGTCAGCATTGATTGGTCAGATAAGGCTGATAGAAGCAGCAGAGAACAGTTGTTCAACTGCTACAAATGGCTGTGTAAAGATAACATACTACCTGCCACATTCATGGTACAGGAAACAGTCCCTACAGGTCAATAATGGATAAAGGCAGAGGAGGGAAGAGAAACAAGTTGACTATTCTAATTTTCAGTCTTTCATATGCAGAGAAAACATTTCAAATCAGACCTCTGTAGAGTGACACTTTGACATTTTCATCTTCCTTGCCACAGTTTTTCCCCAAAGTCGTTCTGGCACCACAATTTAGAACTGACTCTTCGACCTGGCTCTTAAGGGACTTCTCAGTCTTTGCACATTTTCCACCTGTCACCCTTTTCTTACCCCTTGATTCCAAAAATAAAGGGAAAAAAAAAAAACCTCTTCCTGTCAGCCCCCCAGTTCGAATCTGGTCAAATCATTCCTGAGTCTGGCATTGAACATTATTTCAAGGATTCTCCAGCCACCTGTCCTATTCCCTCCTCTTTTTTTCCATTTTTAATTCTGCCCCGGAGTGAGGATTATGCGAAGCAAGGCATGCGTGTCAAAGGGAAATTTAGTGGGTAAAGACAGCCAAGATTGGCGGGATGAATTAAACAGATAACGGGAGGAGACGAAGTGGGGGAACCATGTAGAGCAAAACGCCTCACCGATGTTGGTCATTTCAGAGGGGCTCTTTTTTTTTTTTCTCCCCACAGGAGCGAGGAGGCAATATCTAAATTAATAAAGTGATGAAATGAGTTTGTGCCGTGGACTTTCTGCTGTTTGACTTTCCCATCTGGATTAGTGCAGGCTGAATGGACGCTCTGTTACTTTTGTTACAACTGCGCAATTCACTGTCGGAATTTGGCCCTGTAGTGATAAGGCTCCCCTCCTCCTCCTCATTACCATCTCATTTCATATGCAGGGCCTCTGTTACCTGAGAGCCTGCTCACACACAAAACACGAACTATTACACGAGCTTCTGCCAACTATTACAATGAGCAGAGAACATTTAAACACGGACTATTACATGAGGCTCAACTAACTATTAGGCCGAAGGAACATTTTTTAAAACGTGGTTGCTGCAAAGGCTTCCAGAGACTTTGACTAAAAGAATGGAATATAGACGTGGACAGGTACATGATGAGGCCTTCAACTCTCTTTGAGACAGGACAATATGAGCAGATCTTTGATGACTTGTTAGACTTAATATTCATTACAGTTAAATGTGACAAAGATGGAACATTAAACCCGTAACTTTACGTAGCATAACATAAGGCCTTAATACCCAAAATAGAGTATAGTACTTCTGATCAAATCTACATTTATGGCCTAACCATCAGGAGCAATTTGGAGTTCAGTGTCTTGCTCAAGGACGCTTTGGCATGTGAACAGAAGGACTCAGGCATTGAACCAGCAATCCTGTGATTAATAGATGACGTGCTCTACACCAGCTAAGCCATAAGTCTCAAACGGTTTCACACAGTAAAATATGATTGTAGTAGCAGACTATAAAGTAGTAAAACAAAGTGTTGTAATCAGTGTGTGAGATACTAAAACATCTGACCTTTCTCAGAGGGGCTTAACCAACCAATTAACACTACCTTTAGTCGGTGTACGGAGTGCCGTGCTTGGAGTGATTTTTTTTGATGATGATGAAAGTATTTTTTGTGTTGGTTTGTTGATGTCCCTAAGTCCTGCATCTTTGCCATCTTTACATCAGTGATCACAGTGGAAAGAAGTCTTGGACTTTATTGTGTTATTCTTGACAGCTGTGTATTTGTGTTTGATTTGATAATCTCCTTTTCATAATGTCAAATAAACTTAACTAAACTGTACTTTACTTCTACTTTCCAGTATGAACTAGAATACTGTTGTCCACATATATGGAGACGCTGTTTTATGTGAATCTGCTTTGGAACACAGATACTATGTAGTTATGTGGTAATATGTGTATTTATACATGAGTAATTATGTGTATTTTTGAAAAAAAAAATTTGAAAAGGCAAAAAATTAGACCCTGACACAAATTTTGTTTTTTAAAAATAGTAAAATTCTCTTGTTTATATAACTTATAACTGTATGTTTTTACATTTGATTTTTAAACTCCCCCCCCCCCCCCATGGGGATTATAAAATTTGATCATATTTTATGTCAACAATAGGCCATAAAATAGTGTTTAGAGACTGAGATCGGCCAAAGACTGCACCACTACTGTTCACTGATGCATGTAAATGCATTTCAGTTACATTCTCTATAATTATCTGATTATTATCTGATATGAACTACCCTGATTTTGCATTTGTGAATACTGAAGAGCAGTCAAAAAGTGTATTCTAACTCATAATAACTGTGCATTCCTTTTCAGGACCATATCTAGTTTATTATGAGCCTGATAACTGGACTTTATTGCCATTTAGTTTCACTTCTGTCATTCAATGTTTGAATCACTGAACAAATCCAAGATGTGAGCATCAATCCAGAGCTCTGGAACCAGGCTACTTTATCACACTTCATACAGTCGAACAATAAGGCAAATCATAAATATAATCACAGCTTTGAGCCTAGAAAATTTCACATTTTTGAAAGTTTTTACAATAATTTTGATCAGGGGAAAAAGCAGCACTTCTAAGTGTCTCATAAACTGCTCAAATATAAGACAACTGCAAATTCAAATCTTAACTCAGAGCTGTAATACCCACAATGAACACAAGGTGTCATTCTTGCACCACAGCCGACATCAGACCAGTCCAGCGTTCCCCTGCCTGCTCTCAGCCTCTCCTCCTTGCATCAATACTATAGATTACACTGGGGTAAATACACAGGGGCCGCGGCAGCCCTGCTTCATTAGTGGAGCGTAACAGCAATAGTTACGCTTACAGTGGTTCTAATTACAATTAATTGGCATTCCTGACTCGTCTGGGAGTCTCTGGATGGTCAGGGGAGGGGAGGCAGCTGAGTCAGGCGAAGACTGAGGGAGGAGGCCGACACACAAGGAGCCATTACAGCACCACAGTGTGAAATATAATGAATCACACAGTGTTAGACGGTCAGATTCAGCAAAAACATAGACATGTGTACAGTATATACATGTCTATAACCTAGCTCAAGTCCTCAGTCTATACCAAGCTTTAAATCACTGAAGCTGAATTATAACTGTACAAAACATACTGTAACATAACCCTAACCATTAGACTGGTACTGCACATATATAATCTTCTACATTTTAAACATATTTTTATTTTTTGACCTAATTTTGTGTGTAAAAGTTGACAGACATGAACCACTTTTTTCCCCACATCTTTTTTTTATCAGTTAAAGCAATCATTGGTCTCTGCGTCATGCTTCTGACAGGCTACATCTTCTCCTAATGCTTCATTTTACTCCCTGCTGTTGCAACTTTTTTTTCTCTGTTTCCCTCTCTCTTTCTCCGTTCCTCCATCTCTCTCCCTCCCTCCATCAGCCCATGGCCAGGTGATTGCTGCCAATCTCAGCAGAGGATCCCTGGAGGGGTTTAGAGGAGGGCTGTGCTCCACTGGGTTATTGAACGCAGCTCACAGTGTAAGCGAATGAGCTCTGAGGGGGAGACTGGATATGTCATCACTGGCTGCTACTGTTTACCAATGAAGGCAGAGGAGACAGAGAGAGAGAAAGAGAGCTCAGAGATTACATAACGCCTATTAAGGTGTTAAATTAATGACTGTAGCGTCCAAGTATAATTGAAATGTTTAAATGTCTCAACAATGGAAGGCACAGTAACGAGGAGAGGAGAGGAGAGGAGCGGAGAGGAGAGGAGAGGTGAGGAGACTCTCTTATGCCTGTAAATCTATCTGCTAACAAAGTGCAGTGTGTGGAAGGATAGAAACGCTCTTCTTGTTCCTCATATTAAACCCTGTCTGGCTTATAAATCAAACCAAATGCGGCAGTTGTGTGACTCTGAAGGGTCGTCAGTCAAAGTGACAGTCATACGCTGCCTGTCATACAGAGCAGGCTCCAGGTGAGCCACAAAACATCTCCTACACACCACAACAAGCTGTGCGGGAGACTGAATAGGTGTGTGCATACATACAGTATGTGCATGTATAAATGTTTGTGTGATCATGACTCTGTGTGTGTGTGTGTGTGTGCGTATGTGTGGTCGCCATGCTGAGCATATTGATGACAACTAGGATGATGAATGGGACAGGAAGTGTTGTTTTCATTTTGGGACACATAACTCAATCATGCTTCCATCCAGGCCTGCCGCCACAGCTGTTAGGCCCACACTGAGAGACTCATCACCTCACACACTCCCCCAGCAGCCTCTTACATGCATCAGGTAAGCCAATCCAATATACTGTGGATTTATAGGGCTACAGACCTGAAAACAGACCCGGACCACAGACTTTGTGACTCAGCATCAAATGATCACCAAGAGAAAAAAAAAACAAACTGATGACTAACACTTGAAAGAAGTGGTGCTCCTATGAGAACCGAGTCGCACTAAACGCAGTAATGGTACATTAAAAACAGGAAATCAATCAGCCTCCTCCCGCCCCACAGTATGCACCTTCCCCATCTGTCATCTTTCCGCTGTCAGTCCCATGTTGCATCGTAGAGAACACTGCGGTCTGTCATCGAGTGGAGAGATGCAAGGCTTCCACCGACTGAGCTGCTGAAACAAAGAATGACAGCGCCGAGTGACTCAAACCACTGGCTCTTGTCCTGAATGCAATTTGTGCAGACGTACGCCGGGGCTTGTGCTAATCTCCGATGCTAGACCCACTGCTTGATTTCTCATCAGGAAGCATTATCTCTGCCCGTGAGGAAATGAGACACGTGCTGCAACGTCTGCAGAGGAAAATCCCAAATAAGAACGCTGACCCCTTACAACAAGTGCACACAAGCGAATGTACACAAACACAAACACACACACACACACAAACACACACAAGAGCACAGAAATACATCTCTCAGGAGATGGTGGCGATTCATTTTGTAGGATGTAACAGAACTAATTTTGGGAGTGAGCCTCTGTTAATGAGCAGGTCTTTGATGTGTAAATCCTCCAGTCCCAGTGCAAAGCTGATACGGTCTCCCCACAATCCTGCTCAGGTGCAGCCCTGCTCCCTTCTGCATTACTTATCTTGTGTACCAAATACTGTAAGACCTCCGACAGCTAATAAACCCATATCTGAGAAAGAAATACACACCTACATGCAATCTCGTTGAACAAAAGAGAGAGGAAGGAGAAGGAGAAAAGGCAAGTTGAAGGATGCCAATGGCACCGGGATGCCGGGATGTGTAGAGCTGTGCTGCAGTTCTTATATCTTCTTACTGTATATCCCATTCCCGTTTCTATTTTTACTGCCCCATGAAAATCAGACAGCGGTGATAAAATTGTTTTTTACGGAGTAAATTTAAGTCTTTGGTTCATTTCATTTCTCCATTTCTTCTCTACACAGTAATTGGATTGTGGCTACACTGTCATGTACTCAGTGAAATGAATGCCTATTAATCAGAGGATAATTGGACACATACCCCTGATAAATGGTGCTGCTCCACTTTGAGTCACGTACAAATTAGGCCATTTTCAGGGATCCGTTTCTTATCAGGCTCGACTCATGCTTATATAACCTGCGAGCTAATATTGGTGGACAGAGCCGCAGATGCATTAAGTCATGGTCAAAATGAGATTATTTGATTTTACCATCCCCTTTTCTGTCCTATCTCGGCACATACTAACTCCTCCTTCAGGATTCCAGATGACAGATAGTGCTACTTTAAAACAGAGATACTATGCCTACGAACGTGTTCAATCCCTTTTTTATTGTCTTGTTTTAAAATGCTGAATCAAGCAAAACAGAGAGTGATACTAAATTAATTACAAATATTACAGTACAAAATACATGTTTGCATAAGTATTCACCCCCTTTACTAGCTTTTGGAAGTCACATGATGAGTTAAACGAAGATCAGCTGTGTGTCATCAAAGGTTTTCAATGGACTGCAGTATAAATAAACCTGCATCTGCGAGTCAGTACTGTGGCAAAACCTCTACAATGAAGACAGAGGAACCCTCCAAGCAATTCCACGAAAAGGTGATGGAAAAGCACAAGTCAGGGGGTGGATACGAGAACATTTCTAAGCCACTGAACATCCCTTGGAGTACAGTTAAAGAAGTCATTAAAAAATGAAAAGAGTATGGCGCAGCTATTAAACTCGCCAAGAGCAGGTCATCTTGAAAAACTGAGTGAGCGTGCAAGAAGGACACTAGTCAGGGAGTCCACCAAGAGACCTGTGACAACACTGAAGGAGTTCCAAACTTCAGAGTCTGCTAACAACAGCAGAAGTTACCTGGGTGAGAGTGGAAAAGAAGAAGACGACTCTCTTTAAAAAACTTGCGTGACATCTCAGCCACAGTATGCCAAAAGTAGCATGGAAGACTCTGAGGTCAGCTGGGAGACGGTTCTGTGGTCTGATGAGACCAAAGCTTTTTAGCCATCAGACTACACACCATGTTTGGTGTAAGCACATCATCATAAACACAGAGGCATCACCACTGTGAAGCATGATGGGGGCAGCATCATGCTGTGGGGATGCTTCTCTGCTGCAGGCCCTGGAAGGCTTGTGAGGGTAGAGAGTCAAATGAATGCAGCAATGCAGGAGATTTGTTTTCCGATAAGACAATGAGCACAACCGTAAAGCTGTAAAGCTACACAGGAACGACTTAAAAACAACAACGTTCATGTCCTGGAGAGACAGAGTCACGGTCTCAATCCAATTGAGAGTTTGTGACTGGACTCACCTGACAGAGCTTGAGAAGTTTTGCAAAGAATGAGGGAAAAAAATTGCAGTGTGCGGATGTGCAAAGCTGAGACAGACTGATCTACACAGACTAAAGGCTGTAATTACTGCTTAAGATGCATCTACTAAATACTGACTTTGAGGGGATTAACACTTGTGAAAACTTGTATTTTGCATGTTATATTTGTAATTAATTTAGATCACTTTGTAGAGATCTGTTTTCACTTTGACATTAAGGAGTATTTTTTGGTTGATCAGTGTAAACAAAAAATCCATATTACAATGGAATCTACATTGATTCCATTTTGTACTACAATAAAACATAAAATCTTGCAAAGGAAGTTGAATACTTAATATAGGCCTTGTATTATTGGGTTTTCAACAAGGAAAAGCGAGGGGCTTTTGATCTGCTCAGTTAGTGACAAAAACATACTGCAGATGCTCTCCAGAGATTTGTTTATCATGTAGTTGTCGCTGCCAGGCCGTCAGTTACATCTAAAAGCTTAGCTAAAGGTTTGCTAAATTGTATAACTGATTAATTATAGTCTGTTCTGTGGTGAAATACCTTTTAATGATTACACATGACACGCTATACTTGTAAACAATCTGAGATACTGTTAGTGTTGCATAATTGACGCTTTCCTCCCCCACACTCTGTTATCATTAATAACAACCCGTCCCCCTATATGATAATTATTGCATAATGAGATATATGCTGTGAAAATGACTACCACTTGACATATATCTCGCCTGAAGGATTAAAGCAGTGTTATTACACTTTCTGTCAGTCAGTCCCGACCACTGCCACAACCCTCGCTCTCCCCTCATCTGTTTCATGCTTAAAGTGTGCAATCAGCTAATGAGTTTCTTTGGCCTTCAATTAATCATGCTAATGAGCCCCACCCAGTAAAGATAATCAACTATTCTCACCATAAAAGCCAATAAAGGAGGAGTTTGGAGCTTGACTCGTGAAACATGCAGGCTTCTACGCCTCCCCTCTCCTCAACCTAATCCTCTTTTTCCTTCATGCATTTCCCTTTTTTTGCTTCTCCTCTTCCCTGCCACTCTCTCACTTTTTATCTGCTTCTCTCTGCCCTTCAGAGCTGCTTATCGTCCTCTTTGCTCCTTTCCACGCTCTACCCCTTCCTCTTTTCTCAATCTTCGTTTCCATTCCGCTTTTTCACATCCCTCCCTAGTTACTGCTTCCTCAACATCTCTCCATCTTCTCTCCTCTTCCCTTTTATCCTCTGCTCCTTCCTCCCTTCCATCCTTTTCTGCTCCCCACACCCCCATTCTGTCATTCCGACGCCTCTGAAGCCTGCCCAACTCACCAGTACTCCTTCCACTGGTCCTCCTCAAAAATGTCCTCTGGGATGGGATCAATCAGCACCAAGTCTGACACTTGCCTGAGGACAAAGAGAGGACACACACACACACACACATACACACACTCTTAGATGAGGTAAGACTCATTGACTACCCTTGTCCACTTTATTCTCCCGGTCCGGGCCGTAATGAGTGCGAGATGGATAGCGTTATCTCGTCTGTCTTTCTGTAGATTTGTCCGTCCCTACAGACAGATGACCACAAGTACACCAGATCCAGGGGCAATATTTCCATTTGGAGAGGTGTCATCCTCTCACCACTACTTAATTTTCTCCCTTTACGGCAGCAACATCGTGCCTGATTAAATAGTAAATCTTTCATTCCCGGTATGAGCTACTTGTCACATTAATCACCACGTTGTCTGCGAGATGGCTGAGTTATGGGGGATGATGGGAATGGACACTGGAATATATTTTGTACAGAGTGAGATTGAGAGGCACTGCGTCTGTGCTATAAAGCAATTTTAAGATGAGCAACTTTTCAGATGTTATCAAAGTTTCGTTAGACACAAAGAATAAGGCTGGTGATATTCAGTTTTTTTAATAATCCCACGAAGAGACCAAAACCAACAATGAATTGATCCAACAAACAGGTATTGCCTGATTATCCATAGAGCTCTATTGTTGTGCAAAAAATATTAAACTAAACATATCAATGAGCCACACTGCTGCACTGGGTGACATGTTCTTTTATCACAAAGAACATGAGCACTGTGGTATGTAAAATCCACAGTCCTTACTCAGTGCACAAATACATTTGAAAGTTTATCTGAAGCTAATAGGAGGCTTCAGCAGTCTGAGTTAATCCAATCATTCCAAAATGACAATCTTTTTGTCCAAAGTTCTCTTTTGTGTTCCCTGGATAATGTTTCCTTGTTGAGTTGCGGTGGGGGGATAGTAACACAAAGAAGGAGTTTCAATCTAAAAAGACTAACTCTGAAAGATACCCTGCAGGAAGCAAAAACATTACATCGTGCTCATCTTGTGGGGAATAATGAAAAAGGGAGAGGATTATATTGACAAAAGTCATTAAATCATATCTGGGTGATTGGAAGTAAATGGACTTTCCTTTACAAAATATAAAAATATACAGAACTATTTAGAGACTATCCTTGCATTCCATTAATAGAAGAACCCTCAAAATGTCAGACATTATGAAATAGGACATTTTTATTCACTAGTTGTTAAATAAAGTGCATACACACTCACCAGGCACTTCATTAGGAACACCTGTGCAATCCAATGCAATCCAATACAACAGCTCTGCCATAAATTCTACTTTTACGAAGCTTGTACATTTTCAGTTTTTGTTGACATTGTCAGAAAGGTGATAATTCTACTTTATGTTTGTTATTGAGGTCTTAGTGCTTGTAGGAACACCATTCAATATAATACACTCCAGTACACAACCACCACCCACTACCACCTCAATAATAAACATAAAGTAGAATTATCACCTTTCTGACAATGTCGACAAAAACTGAAAAAGTATAAGCTTCGTAAATGTAGAATTTATGGCAGAGCTGTTGTATTGCATTGCATTAGATTGTACAGGTGTACCTAATAAAGTGGCCAGTGAGTATATATCAAATCTTTGACAAGTCATAATTAAATGCCATATGAAAAGATTATTTGCCTGTTCGTGAGTATTTTTAAACAGTGTGCGTCACTATGACTCATTGTTTTTTCAATGTAATAGGAAGGTTAAGAAAGACTTGACAAAAAAAAAAACCCTATTTAATCTAAAGCTGAAAATATTACCCAACAAATACACCATATATCTTTTTACAGATTTACATCTTCAGCAGGAACAAATGGGACTGAGAGCGATGGACATGGTATAAAGTTAGAAACTATTGAGAGATTGGTAACATATTTGTTGACAATAAAAAAAAAAAATACAGAATAACACCAGCCTTATCCTTTAACTTTCTTTACTTCTGGCTACTATGTTTGGTGTTCTTGTTCTGTATGTCACTCACTAAATTACAAATTTTGGATTGTGTCAGCAGTTTTACTTTGCTGCCTGTGAATGATCTTAGAGTAACTACTGCACCATAATTGCCTGAAGATTAAATCATTTTAAATGAACCGTTTTAAAGTTGGAATTTGGCATAAATCATCAATCACAGGAAACTTTATACTACATTAACTGGCCGTTTATATCATTTTTATCAATTATTTACAGTAGACTTACGCATCATGAATGTGGCTGTAGAACCTGCCGTTGAGTGCGCCGAGCTCGGAGCCGACCAGGATGAAGGGCTTGGCTATCCCAGCAGCCTGCAGGAGTCGGTGTAGATCGTCCACCATCCTGGAAGACAACACAGCTCATCTGTCTCTGCACAAAACCAGGACACACTACAAACTGGGGCAGGAGGTTGATGTATTCAGCTAGTTGGGCCTAGGAATACTAACATGAAAGATGAATAGGACAGGCCATCATTAATCTCATTAATCTCTGATCTGCTCGTTAAGAGGTTTATCAAGAAATCACTGGAGAGTCATTATTAAGAAGCAAAAATGACCTGAGAGGGAAGGAAAAATAATTATATCCTAAAATTACAATAAAGAATGTTACCAACTGAATGAAGGTTAAGGTCAGCAGTATTTTTAGTTCTGTATTTAATCTCTTTCCAGACATGGCACCAGAATAAACAGCACTGCTGAAACCCAAATGACAGCATAAAGGAGGGGACTGCTGGCTCCTCTCCATTGCAAAACACAGCAGGAAAAACAATCACCAGCAAACTTATATCATCAGATGGAGTATCATCATTACATGAGCTGCAGCAGCTCCTCTCTGAGAACCATCTGCTGTACTGGGTTTGTTGTGCTAATAAATCAAACCTGAGGTTTCATACTGAAATGAAGAGATTTCACAAGACTCACAGGGTTAAGGTTAGGAAGTCATCAAACTACCTGGGATATTGAATTCTGGGAAATTGATTGCTTGCATCTCAGATGGGAAGGCACCTCCCTTCTGGGCCAGATGCCAAGGTAAACTAGACTGCTGACCGTCGGCGAATCTCGTCTGCTCATCCCTTAGGCAGATTTAAGGCTTGACAAATGCGTTATGATGTCAAAGAGTGGAAGATTAGAGCCCGATCCCACAGCAGTATGAGATAGGACAGGGCTGTGGGTGTGGTGTGTTCAGCAGAGGCAAGCAGGTACCCACTCACACATCAGTCTCTGCTGGCTGATACATTTAAGAGTTCCAACCAGCCAAAGGAGAAGATTATGATGCCCAATGAATATTTATTGCACATAAAACAAAACTGAACGGAAGCTCACACTGTCATTACCAGCACATTAGGTGATTTGGCAATGTATTGAACGTGATCAACATTAGATTAATCTGCAACAATTCTGATAATTGTTTCACTGATTTATCAGTCAAAAAGAAATAGAGTCTACAGCCATGCTAGCGGCTCCGTGAGGCTGTACATGGGCACAGCAGTGCTTTGCGCTGAATGCCAATGTCAGCATGCTAACAATGACAATAATAATATGCTGATGGTTAGGTGGCATAATTAGTTTTCATAATTAGTTTTCACCATCTTAGTTTAGTTTAGCGTACTGGTATGCTAACATTTGCTAATTAGCACTAGACACAAAGCTGAGACTGATGGCGATGTGATTTGTTTTGCAGGTATTAATTCATAAACTAAAGTAGTGGACAAATTCAAATGTTGACCTGATGATGACACTAGATGAACGAATGATCACCAAAGTTATTACAATTCATCCTGAGGGGGACATGAATGTTTGTACCAAATATCCTGTCAATCCATCCATTCGTTTTTGGTGGCACTACAGGAAAAGTCAGGGGATCACCAAAGTCTATAAGATTCATCTTCTGGGAACAATGAATGTTTGTACCAGATTCAATGGCAACCCATCCAATAAATGTTGAGAGATTTCAGTCTGGGTGGTGTGGTGGACTGACCAACCAACAAGCCACATGGCTAGCATGGCTAAATAGGCCAAACACTTGATAGTTCCAGTTTCTCAAATGTGAGGATTGCTGATTTTCTGTTCTTTCTTTTGATTTTGGACTGTTGGTTGGACAAAACAAGCAATTTGATGACATCCCCATTAACTCTGGCCAATTGTGATGGGCATTTTTCACTATTTTCTGACATTTTTAAGGCGAAACAATTAATCAGTCACTCAAAAAAATAGTTAGTTGCAGTCCTAGACAGAACTATCCTTTGGCTTGTTAAACTCAAGTACGCATCCATCACTAAAAATGACTGCCTTAGATGTTAAATAGACATTAGGTCATCTGTGACCTTCATCAGCCGCCTTGTTGATGATTAGAAGGAATATGAGTCGCTATATCTCCTCCTACACAAACTCATGGCTTATTTCCAAATCATTTTTCCTCCTAATGTCTTAAGCCACAGTATCCTGAAACTGACAAACATTACAGTAGGTTGCCATAGAAACTATACAAGCTTATTAATGCAGAAATCAAACTAAGATGTCTTGTGAGGAGATGCTTTTTGATTGATCCAGGCCTGCATCACCTGTAGATCCACAGTAGATTCTGGCTTCCCAAAACCAGCAGAAATCAGACTCAGCAGATTCACCTGCACTACACACAGATACTACACCTACTGAACATTTGGCTTGAATCTCATCGTAGAATTTGCACAAATTAATTTCCCAAACTCAGCAACAATGGGAAAATGAGACAGATGGCCCTACAGGTGTAAAACGGCCCACTCACTCATTCAGAAACCACTTCATGGCAGCATAAAAGAAGTGATTTGAAACTGACACTGACATGTTTACAATGTAGACTTTGTGTACAGCAGCATGCATGGCTAAAGAAAGTGTTACCCTTCATTTTATGTCACAAGCAGTCAGAATAAGTGCCAACAAGCAGGGTGCTCACCGTCCAGTCGTTGACATCCCCCAAACTTTCTCAGTTCCTGTGCTCTCATTCTGCATCAGCCGCTTACTGAAGCCCAGTCCCATTCTGTCATAGGTGCAAACCTGAGCAGTGTGACAAACAGGGACACCACAGGATTAGAGGTTTGTTTGTTTTTTTTAAATAACACCACGCTCTATTTACACATGAGATGCCCTCAATGAGGACTCAGCTCTTTCCTATCCTGGGAAGTCATTTTAAAATGCATGACAGCTGAGTAACTTTGCATCTCCCCTTAAAATGATACAGATGCAAATGAAAACAGTGCACAGTAGGTTTGTTTTTGTAACTGCTGTGGTGATTTACTAGTTCAGATGTATCTAGGCCCGTCCCCAACAAGCCTGTGACCTCATTTGGGTCACATTTCAGACAAACAACATGGGGCAGGCTGTCAGCCCAGACTTTGTGCTGTGCTGGGTCCTTGCTGAGCAGAGACGATGTGGCAGGGACTGTCCCTACATGCCCCTGACAAAAAAACAACACGGCCATATTAGTAGTAGCTGCTTCCACAGAAACTTAACAACGGCAGACTTCGTTCTTCAAAGCCAAAACCTATGTCAGCATGCAAACTCATCCACAGCGTAGGTCATTAATGATTCATCTAACATTTCAGATATATTTCAGTTGTGTTGAGCCCACTTGTTTAACACAGTAATATAAAATACACCTATTCAATATAATACATGAATATTGTGTCATTTCCTCACCTTTGTTAATGTAGCAACACTCTCTTGGACATGAAACCAAATGTCTGAGGACATTCCAGTTGGTGCATCCAGTATAACTAAAGAAAAACAGACTGGTCAGCCTGAGCTCAAAAGACACAAACAAGCCACACAGACAGAAAATGTTGACCGCTTTTTAGTAATAGAAAGAAAGCAATTTAAATTCATAGGATGGAGGATGTTTTATTACCAACTGGTTTTCCTTGTCCTTTACACAGAAGATGCATCTTTTGACCCAAGCCAACATCAACAATCTGGCCATCTGGAAGTAAGAGGGAACAGAACAAAAGAGACACAGAATAAGCTTCACAGATGAAGTCTCATTTGGCTTTGAGAACTTCATAGAAAAACCTGCTGACAGCCTCCTAATAGTGGCAGTCTAATTAACACATCTGTTTTGCAGGTTTAATCAAATTAAATTGAAAAGGAACAATGACTTTGTTAGACTTAAACAAGAGAACCTTTGGGCAAGAGCATCTGCCCTTCTCTCTGCAGCGATGCATAGTTGAGGAATGGGGGGACGATGATGATTAAAAGCAAACACTTTCCAATGTTCAGGAGTACAGAGCCATAAGAGAGTTTGCCTTTAACTTCAGCTTTGCTGCGCAGTCCTTGATCTGCATCCTGGTTTATGTAGAGAAGAAACTACAATATTAACTCACACATTAACCTCAACCTAGCATCCCACAGTGGAAAACCTACTTTAACCTGCAAACATAAACATACGGTACATATCATATCATATCATCATACAATACAATATCATACAAACGTATTGTGACACCTGCGAGACCGTAGTTGTATGCCCTGACAAATGACCTGCAATCAATGCATTATATTTAATTATCATCAGAAACAAAGGAGTTAACTTAGGGAAACAGAGCTAATGTTAACAACTATGTAATGTTATTTAAATGGAAAACCCAGTGACAGACAAACTACTGCAAATATTGGCAATGAATTGTCGTGGATGTATGCCGAAATTAAGAACCATTGATACTCATGGTTTTCTTCGTACGTGAGTTACAATATAGTTTTGTTAGACATAGTTTAGCACACACTTTCTGATTTGAACGACAAGCAGGCTGGTGTTCATAACCAGCCAGCTAATGTTAGCTGGTAAATATCAGCTGTCACATGTAGCCAACTGCAGTTAAGCTGCAACCAGTGACACCTGATAACGACGCGTTACCTTTCTGTCAGCATTGACAGGTTCATTGCTTGACGCTTGAGCTTCGTTTCTCCTCCGCATTTTGAAACAAAATGAGTATTTAATAATTACAATACCGCCTGCACAAAATGCTCTCAAACTGTCCACAATGAATGAACTTGTTTAGTTACTTCCTGGTGGAAGTACAGAAGCCGATAAGAGACAAATATGTCAGGTCAACGCGTTGCTTTGAAGCCGCAACATACTGTTTCTGTTATGTTTGTACAGTACTTCACCATCTGACAGCCTTTTGCCCGCAGGACTTACAAATTACACAAAATGTGTTCGATTTAATCATTTTTATGACAGTTTAATTGTTCCACTTAATCACAATCACTGTTTACTTACTAAGTGACAACCATTAGTGTCATTGTATCAGTGTCGACTGATTCTTTAAAATTATAATGCTAAGAATTTGCCTTTATATACATATATAAAATACTGCACTTGCCTTTATCTCTCTCTGCCTGTCTTTCTGTCAGGAAAGACAGAAAAAGACAGAGGAGTATAGCAGTATAACTGCTGGCCTGCGGGGGTCGCTATATCCCACAAACCCATCCTGTATTCCACATCATAATATATTGCACTCACCCAGCAAAGACAGCAGGATTAACATTGGATAGGCTCATAATCACCATTTAATAAGACTTTGTTTAAACATCTCACACTCTCAAATGAAATACAGCCCTACTACAAACTGGAGGTCAACAACTACACATATGGAAAACTTAGACTGCATCTTGATATAACCAAATAGATGAAGGTAATGGGAAATTGGGGCCGTGATTTCAGGTCCCCTGTTCCTCCTAGAACATCCAATCAAACCCTCATCATGTATAATAACGCATTTATGGGGGGCAGGGCAGCTGCTTCAGAGACAAGTAATTTATGCAAAAGGCCGTTTTTATGCAGTCATACTTGCGTGGCGTGCCAAACAGGGCTGGTTTGCGTCATTCAGGGACTGTGATATCCATACTGATGATATTCTGCATCATTCACATAGACTTTCACACAGCACTTGTTGAGAATTAGGTGTGCAGACTGGCTGTGCTCCATTTCTGAAATCACCTTGCACATTTCAGACACTAGAGAGACATTAGGTAATTATGTTTAATGGTTTTAGGAAAGGATTCAAGTTTTACGCAATCCGTGACATCAGAAACAGGTAATCAGAATGATGAGGAGGCCTTATTTTTGTTCTCAGAGTTCTGAGTCCAGTAGCTGTAAATTAGATGCATTTCCCATTTTCTTTAATATTTACCAAAGAGAGAACAAAGCCGGATTACCTTGACCATTTATTTAATAGTGTCTAGACAAAGCAAAACCTCAACAATGTTTAGCAGGTGACTGGTGACTGGAGCCATGTAGGGAATTCATTGCAGTAATTAAAAAGCCTGGCTGGACCAAAATGATGAATGTCAGGTATTGACTCACTGTCAGGCTGTGTGTGTGTGTGTGCGTGTGTGTGTGTGTGTGTGTGTGTGCGTGTGTGCGTGTGTGCGTGTGCGTGTGTGTGTGTGTGTGTGTGTGTGTGTGTGTGTGTGTGTGTGTGTGTGTGTGTGTGTGCATGTGTGTGTGTGTGTGTGCGTGCGTGTGTGTGCGTGCCTGTGTGTTTGCGTGCGTGTGTGCATGCATGCGTGCGTGTGTGTGTTGTTTTTGTTTCAGGGTATCCAGGGTTGATTAAAGCTAATGACGCAGGGCCTTCACAGCCTCTTGCTTCTGTTCCAGCTCCACATAATTAGGACTGAGAGAAGGATGGCCTAATCAGACAACTGTAGCTTCACTCTACAGTTTGTGAATGCCATTCAAACAACAGTCGCTCAGCTCTTGACTTCTATGTGGCCTGTCAGTTTGAACAGCAGTTCAGTTGAAAATCAGTGAACGCAACACCCAGGTCTTTTGCTGTCTGCCTCCTGTGGGAAATCAAAGACAGCTCATTCCATCAAAGATTTGGACTAAAGAACAAGATGATGTCCTTTACTGCCAGACTAAAGGTTGGTGTTTATAGTTTGTCCCTTGGATTACCGGTGCAGGGTTCAGGGCTTTATACATCTCTGATTGTTGACAAAGCTCTAAATCAAACACACAGATTCCAGCAGTGATTGAACACTGAGATTTTCAGATATGACCTGTGATGCTTTTACATGATTGCGTTCTTTTGAAATACGTGTTCCCTTTATTTTCTTGTAATGAAAAAAATGTATAATATTCTTACAATATCCCATTAGGGGTTTAAATTGTGCTTTTTGTTCTGTTGTATTTACAACGACCTTTATATAATCCTTGAAATAATCTTTGATAACAGTGTCTACAATATTCCTTATACATATAGTCCAGTCATGATGTTTGTAAGTAAAATTGAATGAAAAGAGCATTGCAGTTTCTGTTTGCTTGGGATTAACATGATGTTGGCATGTCCTTTGGTGCCCATAGAAAAGAAGAGAATGTCCTATGCATGTAATTGCTTTATTCACTTTGCTATTCTAATTAGATATTACTCATAAACAACATCTGCCTTAAGGCCACATGTAACATCTCTACACTGCTGGTGCACAGCAATGAGGAGCCATTCCTTCAGTGCCAGGTCACCTTGACACCATCTTTGCCATTTGTGCCATGTCTGGAGGCAGCAGCCATTTTTAAGGTGTTGCTACTTCCCCCCCAGCCCTGACATTCAGCAGAGCCAATACATTTCATCCTTAGTTACAGGGCACCTTTCCCGAACAACAGATATAGGATAGGACAGCCTGTAAAAATGGAAAGCAGAGCAGAGTCTTACTGCAAATAATAACCTATTATTTTGACATTTCTCACATGTCTCTGCTCCCGTTTCTCCCTGGCCTGTTTCAGCTCTTTCCCAAGCAATAACATTCACTTTTGCTCACTGCTTGATCTCAAGCCCTGGAAATTGATTTCTTAAAAAAAAAAAATAGAAAAAGAAGTCACATCACACTGAGGCATCAACACACACAGGAGACTTAACCACATGTACAGTACATGAAATCAAATCGTAATTGAGATAGCATGGCGGGCAGATGAAAAGCCATTTCCTGTTTGTCTTATCTGGTTTGTCACATAGAGCAGGTTAACTGGGTGACATTTCCGCGCTGGGCTATCTGTATCACCAAAGGCCATCACCAAATACGGCGGGGGCACTCATATCTCACAACATGTTGGCTTGCCTTTATTAAATCCACCTGACTGAATGGTGGCATGATGTTCCAATGCTCCTGTGTTAAACAGTAGCTGTGGGTTTTAGCTACACTCACAGTGTGAATGCAGGGATGGCAATGTTGAGCTGTCAGTCAGTTCACCAATTGAGTTCAGACTGAAATATCTCAACAACCATTGGATGGATTGCCTTTAAATTTGGTACAAGCCTTCATTGTGCCCCAGAAGATAAATTCTAATGACTTTGGTGACCTTTGACTTTTCATCTAGTGCAAACCAATATCAAGCCTGAGTTGTGTGTCCTGCTAATTAGAAAATGTTAACATGCTAACACACTTAACTAAACTACTATCTGTCATTTTTAATTTTTTGTCATCTGTCTGATTTGCCTGATTTGTCCAACTGCCTAACAGTTCCTCAGATGCAGTGGAAACAGAAACAGGATCCTAGTTCCTAGCTCAGTGTTGTTGCTCTTGTTTCTTAGTTCCTGGAACTGCTGGTTGAAAACAGCTATGAACATGCTAAGCAATATACCATGTTAGCATTGTCATTGTGGTCATGTTAGCATGCTGACATTAGCCATAAGCACTGCTGGGTCTAAGTACAGCCTCACAGAGCTGCTAGCATGACTGTAGACTTATAATCATGTTAATATACCAGTGTCACACTGAGTTTAGTGATCCTGAATGAAGGAAATATTTCCCTTTTCACCATTTTTCTCGGTAGATTTACATCTTCCTGTCCTGTAGCCAAGATGGAAAATACACTATAAATGAACGGAGCAGCTGCTTGTCATACTAAATGGTGTAATATCACCAAGAAAGACTATTAATTAATATAACTAATTAATTAATCATAAATTATTAATGAATTATCATTTTCTTGTCATCACTGACCAACTGCATTAGATGTTCTGCGTCAGTTTTGGCTACACAGATGCACTATATACATAGCTCAAGTGGCAGTAGTTGAGACAAAGTTAAAAACTCACTTTATGTAGACTAAAATGTGGGTCTATAGTATCATTCCTTAATTCACGTTACAGTCAGTTTTAATTGTAACTATTCCAGTGAGCCTTACTTAACATTACAGGCAATATTCTGTATAGTATTTCTATATATCCAAATAATTTCACTCAGACTCACTCAGATGAGAAATTCATACTTACTGCCTCTCAATAGGTCTCAAGTCAAATTAATTTCTGCAAGACTGTTTACAGTGGCTGCAAGCGCCTCTTTAACTAATTTCTGATGAATGGACTTGCTGTTTAATGAATAACAGGACTATATTGTATATCTGCAGAGTGTATGAACTCTAATATTGGAATGGGAGTTTTTCTGTTCTATATGAATCATTTTGAAAAGGTAAACAGCGGCCTTTCCTCTGATAAAAACAAGCTATTTGTCAGGAAATGCACTGTCTCCTTCATTTATTTATGAGTGAGCTCTGGGGTCTTCAGGAGGGTAGACATCACAGGCATCAGTCTTCAGCCCTCAGTCTTCAGACTCCATGCGGCGCTCATCGATTTTAGCCCCTTGCTGCTGAAGTGCACCATCAATCAATACAGTAACAAGTCTTCATTTATACTTGAGAAATGCAGTTTCCAACTCAGTGGGCACGAACTCAGTGGCTGTACATATATCAGCAGGTCATGGTACATAAATGATCATATAAATTTTAAATGCAATAACAACCATGAACAGCAAAATCTCAAATACATGGTTGAATCCATTTCTTGTGTCCATGTGGAGACTTTTCTGCAACATAAGGTCCCAACACTGAACTAGTTCAATGTCTGTATCGTGGTTTCTCCTTTCCACCCATAGTGACAACTTCATCCTGCAGGGGTCTTCCAGGGTGAATCCCTGGAAAGGAAGCAGTGGTTTATATGAGGCTGTATTCTCCCAAGGCCACACATTTCATGTAAAGCAATGGGTCGAGGTGTGTTCACTTCATCACTGCCAGGACGTTTATTTTCTTGGCCTATACAGACAGTATTTTACAGAGTAAAACTAGCTGATATAGTAAACCGCATTCAAGGATCTTACCTTTTATCCAGATATAATAGTATAAAAGCCATTCATGAGCGAACTGTGTATTCTATATAGTTTATGTTCTTTTCATGCCACTGAAAATGAGTCAGTAACGTTTTGTGTAATGTATCTGTGATACTCAATATAAAGTTTATAGACCTCTTTTTGTCATTTTATTTATCATCTATAGTTTTGCTATTATATTCCAGCAGCATTCTGGCATCTCTGTGGTGCAAGTGAGTTAAAATAGCTACATTTTTACATCTGAGGTTGTCACATTAAAGGACTCGCACTGTGTTAGTGGTTTACAGTGAAGTGATAGTGCCATTTTACCTGCTATAACATTAAAATTCACAAATATTATATAATCATATACAGTCAGTCACTGTGATTTAGGATTTTTTTTCTCAGTGTTTCCTGATGAAATATAGAGGCAGGGAAGTGACAATTATCACTACTATGCTATCTGATAAGACATAACTGTAAATCATAGCGAATTAAATCATTTAAATTGACTGTAAAACTAATAAAAAATCAATTATTTCTAAGTGCTGAGGCCACTAAACATCTGATGTCAAGGACTCCTGCTTCTGGTCACTTTACTTCATTACAATCTTCTGTTCTGCTTATGGCAACCTCTTACACATGCATACATCACTATTGTGTGGTCTTGATCGTGTTTACCACTAATTTCTGTATTTTCTTTTGAATTTGGGATCACAAACTCATCACTGTAATTTATGTGTGTTAACTGGCCAGATCTCCCTAAAAAGTATGGAGGAAGACTCATATGCAACTTTTCATTTCAAATCATTCTTGTTAAACTCAGTCTTCCTCTGTAAAACGCTTTCAGCTGTTTCAAACAGCTATCAAACCAGTGTTTTGCCACTGTTTTAAACAGTCGAGCTTTATGTTTATGTGCTATATGTCAATGTTGTAATTTTTTACGTGGCAATGTGTTTACTCTGCACAGACATTTTGACCAGGTCTGTCTTGATCATGTATCTCAAGTGGCCTCCTGGTTAAACGATTATGAAATAAATTAATAATGTCCAATTTCATGGTTCGTCTCTGAAACCTTCAATTTGATAAACATAAAAAGTGTCTTTAATGCTGTAAAAGCGGGCAGAGCAAAACATCTGATCAGATAACTCATTCATTTGCAGGAACTGAAGAAACTGTAAAACTGATTTAAATCGCCAATTAAACCGATATAGTCTCAAATACCCAGCCATTTATTTCCACATTGCAGTTCCACCATGGTTTTTTTCCTTTATTACAAGCACTGTATCATTCTCATCCCTACAGTACATCTCAGGATGACAGCTTCCCCCCCCCCCCCCCCTTACCACTCCCCCTCGCCTGCTTGGTATGGTCCGCTCCTCCCCTATGCTACGTCGCAGCGATGGTAGTTTCTATTGGGAGAAGGTCAAATGACTCCGCATGTCTGCCTCTGTGTACATTCCCGCTGTGGTGCACGCCTGATGAAGAAACACTTCTAAACACCGATAATGTTTGCGAGCATCTGAATCGGCTCATCGCGTGATACCCATCTGAAAGTAAGTACTGATGTGCACCGACGTGTTTGTCATCTCCGAAGCGACTCACCGGCTTATTATTTGATACGGCCGGATGAGTCGTTTCCTTATAAAGGTTTAATGTTTGTAAAGTGTTGTGTTTCCGTGCAGCTGGTACAGCTCAGGAGCCCGGATGGTTTAAAAATAGTTGTCTGAGGATGCTGATGCTTCCGGGCGGTGCAGGTGAGATTCAGGTGAAGGGTCGCTGTAATTCATCCTAAACGCCATTACGTGCTTTTTATGTCGTTTACCTGTAGTTATACTACTATCAAGGGGTGGCTATATCCCTTTTATCTGCTGCATTAATATGTATTATGTGTCCTAGAATACATTTACAAGCTTAGTGAATAAATATTCCTGCAAAAGACCCTGCAGGAATATTATAGGAACATTCAGGAGAATAAATATAGCATTAGGGGAATAAGGCAACTAGTCTTTCTAGTGGATATTATGGGTGTAAAATAAAAGCATGAAAATACAACAAAAACACTAGGAATTGAAACAAACCATTATGAACTCATAAATGTGTACAAAAATAGTATTTTTTAAGTTGAGTCTTGTTGTAGTGAACTGATTATTGGATGTTTACCTGCAGCAAATGGCATCCGAGGTCAGTGTTAATATGGGGGTGTAGAAAGTTCACTCCTCAGCAACTAGAAAGCTCTGAGGAAGGGAGACTTAATGAAGTGAGTCATCAGAGTCTGCCTAAAACTCCCCCCTGCAGAGTAGCATGCAGCTAAGCCTATTAGACCATTGCATAATGCAATAAGGTATAGCTCCATAAGGTGCAGAATGAGCTGCCTCCAGGGAAAGATGAGGGAAGCCTGTATATTGTCCAGGCTTTTTAATCTCTTATTATACATCCTAATAAAAACACGTGAGTCCAGGGTAGGTCAGCATGTTCAGGTGTGGAGCTGAGAGTGGAGCTGTAGTACTGTTCACAGACAGTCCGTGCTGTGCTGATGTGGAAGGTAGTTTTGTTCAAGGTCACAGAGATGTTCAAGGTCAGTTCATAGAACAGCAGAACATGGATGGACAAGTTGACAAATGTTACAAGTCATGCTGACGAAAATGTGTCACAACAGGACTCATTGCGTAATCATGATACTGTTATTTTATTTCTTTCATAGTGGATGGAAAAACTTGACTTTCTTAAACCGAGGTTAATCCTGTTAATCCTAACTTTAAAAAAAAAAAAAAAAAGTTCCCAAGAAAGCGTGCAGACATATTCTCTGAAAAGGACATACTCTAACATTTTTAACCAGCATGCACAGACTCATGCACAGCCTTAAATTTGTTCTGCAAAGTCTGGTCATCAAATGGAAATTTAGCACAGTCTGATGGAGGGAATAAAAAAAATCCACTTGTTGACAACCTGTCAGGTTAGAGTAAACAAGAACCATCACTTCTGTCACTACTGTAAAGGATGGTGTAGGCACACACATACAAGCGCACACACCCACCTTAAATGATGATTCTCATGATCAAATTATGCATGGTCCTGCTGGCTTTGATTAATCCCTAACCCTGCCATCATCAGTGAGTGCTTGCTGTTACCAATTGATTACTGCACTGAGATTCATGTTGACGGAACTGAACTATATTCACTTAGTAGAAATGATTATATGCAGGCTGTTTTTTTTTTTAAAAGAAGAAACAAATTCAATTAGACTACTTAAAATAAAAACGTTTCCTTATCTGTATTTCAAGTATATCAAACTGTGCTTTCATGCTTTTGATGCTTTGTTTTGTGCTGCTGATAAGCCAAAGCTGTAAGGGAGGCTTGATGTTTATCAAGATGGTCACGACAAAATTCAGTATCTCTCAGATTCATCTGCGGAAGACTCTAAAAGTCATGTGGTTTTTTAACAGCTGCGACTATCTCACCTATATCTGCAACCTCATTAATGCACACACACACACACACACACACACACACACACACACACACACCAGCAGATGCTCTCAGGTAGAGCCGAGAACCTCTGCTCTACCCTGAGGAATACAGACAAACACTGAATTACTAACACCAGATCTGACTTGTTGCCAAGCAGAGTGTTTCCTGAAAACACACTTGGGTGTGAAAAAATGGTTAAGCTGCTGATAATTTTATGCTCTTAAATGCGGCGTTTCCTATGACAATATCCAGTACAAACTGCTTTTACCTTGATATGGTTTGACCTTCCTTAAGGTAAATTAGTGGTTGTGTGTAACCTTGAGTGGCTCCATGTAGATATAAGTGGTTTCTTGGGGATTCAGTGGTTTATAAGTACTGCAGTTTTAAGTAAAAATGACTGATCCAAGAATAATTTCCCCTCTGAGTCATTAATGGTTCTCATTTGTTCTGTAATAGTGCCATGTAGCCAGTGAGGGATTGTTATTGCATGTTCTGTATATGTACACTTAGTTCTCCAGTGGTTCTTTGAGGGCTCTTAAATCAAGCAGACCAAAGGGAGCCACCATCACGGGTGCAGACGGAGCCTTAAATCTACGTTTGTAACTGGCTGGTGCTAATCCATGTTCAAACCCCCACATGAACTCATAGAAGTTGTTGCAATGAAAAAGAATAAAGTAGTGTTTGAGCCTGCATGCTGATGCTGTACAGTGCCACGTGAGAAGGATAATCTTAGATAGAAGAGAGTTTCTCTGCACCCAAAATCACCTTCCGTGTGATCATGAGCCAAAATTTCAAACTTTTGACACTGTTGAGCACTTTGTTCAGGCTTCAGAAGGACCTTTTTTAGTTGCTCGGTCTCATGGTGTGCTATTTTACAGGCCAAAAAAAAATTATATAATATAGACTTTTTCCCTGATTTATGAAATATGTTGAAATGTGTGAGTCAGCTGCTAGATGGAATATTTTTTCACGAGTGTTCATATTCTGTTAAAGAGGCAGTCTGTTAAGGTCACCTAATATGATGTTCAAGATTCTGCAAAAGCTGATTAAATAAAATATTTTGCATTTATAGTCTGCATGGGGAGATATTAACTGGGTTAAATGATGTTCCAAAATTATCAGTTGTTCCATTAAATGTGATTCTTTTTTTTCTTTTTTTTCTGGGTAGTCGATTGATTCAGTATTGCCCATCCATGAAGTTTTTTTTTAAGAGACAGATCAAAAAAATTAGTGCCGCAGACATTCTAAATTAATTCTCTAGTGTAGCCCAAGCTCAAAAAACAATAAACCCTACATTTCCCATAATGCAGTTCATTAGCATCTTTCATTAAACCCCCCTGCCTCCTAAATCTGCACACCTAGAGTTTACAATGCAGGTTTTCTATGAAAGATAATCCTGATCCTGATGACATCATCAGGGTTATTTTTTGCAAGTTTTGGAAAAGCGCCCTCCAGAGCCACAGAAGACATTATACAACTGTTTTTACAGGCTCAGTTGTACTCCTGGTGATGATTGAACTGAATTTAATATGTAAAATCAGTGAACTGCAGTAACTGAAGTATCTATTAAAATTCTAAATATTACTGACTCTGATATAAAATAATCTTGTTGATATTAGAGTAATTTAAAACAGTTGCCCTCTAATGTTGATCCATTCGTCCCTCTCCAATGCACCTGTCTCATGAAATAGATATGCGAAGTGTCCCTCTGTTCTAATTCATCCCCACTGCCAGCAATAACATTGCTAGATTAATGAATGCATTCAGTCTTTTTCAGCTATTGCAATTATTAGTTTTTCAAAGATTGTACTTTTTTGTGATGCTGCTGAATTTGGGGAATATCAGAAAGAAAAGGTTTAAAACAGTGATGGATAGAGAGAGGGAAACAGGCAGGCAGGCAGGCAGGCAGGGAGGGAGGGAAGGAAGGAGGGAGGGAAGGGAGAGTCTTGAATCCACAAGAAAGCAATTAGATAATGACAAGGGCAGTGACACAGTGATTTGTTGCCTTCTGTTGTAATGTGATGCCAGGAATCCAGCCGAAAATTAATTTTAAAGCTTCCAAGAAATACATTCCACCATTATGTTGCTTTATGGTCCTATACTGGCTGGAGACATTGTTGACAAAGATGCAGCTGAAATTCCCGGACAGGACAATGCTTTTACGCCACTTTGATGCTTTACTGTATATGTGGTGCAGTTTGCTAAAAATGACTTGTGTTTACATGTAGGAGTGTTGATTCTGGAGTCGCCAAGAACAGTCCAGTTATAGTAATGATTTGACTTTGTATCTAAGGGAAGCTGCCAGACTGCAGGCCGTAAAGCGGCCCCCTCCTGCCCTCCCTTGTTTTGCTTTAAATGCCCCGAGGATTGATTTGTTTTCTCGCCCTTCTCTGTGTGATTTTCATCTCTTGTCTGGCTTCCTCACTGTTATCCTACCGTCTAATGATGATAATCTCAAAAGAGACTTACGGAGGATAAACATCCTCAGCTGTCCTCTTAAAAAAACAACAGGTGAACAATAGAGGAAGGACGAACTTGGGGTTGTAGGATGTAGCTTACACGGTAGCGGGGCGGGTTTGGTTTGGGTCCATAATAGCTTTACCTACATACAGTAAACAGCGCCATGGGACTAGTTGGAGGATTACAGAGGATTTGCCATGCTAAGCCACAGGAACCCAGCCCAGTGACCCCCTCATGTCTCCTCCTCCTCCCTTGAGCAGAGCAACAAACCGCCCCCTTCTCCTCTCACCTCCCGGTCTTCTAGGTCCATGATGCAATGGGAAGCCAGCCATGTGACCCAAATCACTGATTATATGGATAGGATAAAGGATGGCGGAGGCACTCTTTGGATGTTGATGTTTCATAAAGTGATTAAATCTGCTTCCCCTGAACTGGTTAGAGAGTGATGAATCCGCGTTCATTCCCTCTGTTCTACAGGTTTTCACCCTTTGCTCTGGCAGACCTTTTCTGATTACGCTGCAAATTTTGCTTTAATGACTGAACTTATCATCCAAATAGCTGTCGGGGTAAATTAAGGGCGTGTTCTGAGTGCATTTTCCTCTTGCGAATGGAGTGATAATGTGACAGCAAAATGACATACATCACAAATCCCTGCCATGTAACTTGATGGGAAGAAGGTGATGCTGTCAGCAAACTTAAATCAGATTTGGCTCCTTCACTTAAGTTGAGTGCACATTGCCTTTGGTTCCACTTTCGGACACTACTTGAAAGCCAATTGAATCAAAGCAAGGGGATGGGGCCATTTTTGACGAACACTCCATGGGCATTTGTCTCTGTCAGCCTAATATCACGCAGTGAAATGACTCAGCAGAGAGCAGTCCCCAACCCAACTGTGTACATGTCTTTAACTCAAACTGACAGTGTTCTCACTCTTGTACATACCTTGCCATGAGCAACTCTGCTGGAAAGCTGAGGTTTTCTCTTTTTTTCCCACCATTGTCATCATCATGTGCAGCCTCCATGCACATAGAAACTTCAGGAACACTCACAGACAGAAATAGATCAACCCAGGAAGGCAGAGATTTATTTTGAGTAAACAAGTGAACTCTAAGGAAGAAATTCTCAGTAGTTTTCTTTGCATAATGTAATCTCTTGAGGCTCTCATGTAGTTTCTGACTGAAATGATGTTGTGTACAAGCAAGCAAGAGAAGAGAATCATTCCCCTTGTGTGAGGGATGACTTTGTTGCTAGGGGCCTTGTGTCAATATTTCCTTAAGTGATTCATTTTTTTTTTTTCATTGACCTTTTCATTGACCGTGTCACCTTTTTCAATAGGGCTACAGTTCGTCATATTTTTATGTAATGTGCAGGAAATAGCATGGCAAATGTGGGCTTGGAGAAATTGTGCGAAAGGTTCATAGAGGAAATTTCTATGGCTCTGTTTCATTCTATACTACTCAGCCTTAATCTAATTTTAGTAAAGGTGGGGATACACATTATGATTGTTGGACTGATTTTATAGTGGATGATTTAGGTGTCATGACTGATCTGACCAAGTCCAATCCAGTCTGAAACAGTGTTTAAAGATTCTGACTGTTTACCTTCTGTTTAAGTGGCTGCTCATCGTTCTCATTAAGACTAGTTGGAATATGAGCATTAGTATATGTCGCAGAAGAATCTGTACTCAAAGTCCACAGACTGGCTTTGATGGAACTTTGTTCAGCTGCATCTAACAGTCTTCATCAGTGAATGGCACTGCCTCAAGTGTCATTCAGTAATGATAGACAGTGAGATGTGGTTGAAAGGTCTGAAAATGCTCAAGGTGGACTGTGAAGTAAGATGAGTTAAGATGAATTGGGATCTTTGAGATCATGTAGTACGAAGAATAATATTTTGAAAATGAGCATCCAGTGAAATAGAGTAGTAAAGAATCCAATGTTTTTGATGAATGGTTTTGGTACAGGAACAAGCAATGATGTTCTGGCAGTATTTGCGGCTGTTTGCTGTCCTCAGTGTTTACTCAGTCTTTCCATATGTTGCTGGTTTTTGGTGTCTGGTCTTTGCAGGTTTCAGTAATCTTAAGGTCTACTCCCAGGTTATTTCGACAGTCTCAACAGAGCAAGCTAAAGCCAGTTTGTACTTGAGCCCACTGTCTCTGTCATATCCCACAGTATATATTCAGGACTTCATTACAATTTTCAAATATGAGTTGTCAGACCATTAGTTTTACAGGGAGCTCACTTTACAAGCGTGCTTTTTACCTTGTTATCTTGTATTTAAATTCATTGTTGGATTGGGTTCAAAAAGTTGTATAAACCATGTTAAATTAACTCAGCCAGTGTGAACTTGTATTCTGTTTAGTGGAAATGGTAATTTAAGAAACATTTATGGTCTTCCATATTTTAACCTCATTGCAGTGGCATTCCCATAAGCATACATGGCGGCTCCAATATAACCCAAGCACGCTGTCTATAAAAGATATAGCTGTTATGATTCAAGCTAGAATGAGTCTCCTTGTGCTTTATTAGATGGTGGCATACAAAAAGGTAAACTGGAGAACTCTGATATATTAGTTGTAATAAAACCCTAAATGTGTTAAAGTTATGATCTTACTTTTTTGTCAGATTTTCAGCATTTCTTTCTAAATAAAGAAATTGTCAACAATCTCTTGGTCTAAATGAGATATTCTGAAGATAGTGTCAATACAGGAGTACCATTACGTGATGTTTGGACACTGAAATTAAACAAGATCTATCCATTATCCCTCTCTGCTGATGAGTGGCTGGCAACATTTACATTGAGATTTTTCATTTGCCAGAGAAACGCTCTCATCCAGGGCAACCCAGCAATCCAACAATGATGCAATTGACCTCAAGCATATTGCCAAGTTCCTCCAGGAGAGGAAGATAAGATGCCCACGAGAAGATAACAACCATGCATCGCAACCATTAGCCAAACGCAAATATGAGAGTCAAAAATGACAGAGGGGGTGTTTATTCGTTGCCCAGTAATTGACTGAGCATTTCCATAATGGCATTGTGTTTCCTGCCAGGCTAATGTGACCCCTATTAGTTCGGGAAACATACTACAATCAGGCTCTGTGTGAGCCGCTAGACACAGCCAAGGAAATGAATTGGGGATAAAGAAGAGATGAGGGACTGGAGGGGGGAGTGATGTAAACAATGGTTAGGTGCAGACAATGGGACAACCAGGGGACAGGAGAGGAGAACAGATGATGAGAGATGAGTCATATCACTGCAGCAAACCGGGCCCTGATTTAAAAGCCACTGCTATTGAAGGTAAAGATGATTTTTGGCTAGATTTTAATTTTGGGTAGCCTATATTGGAATTTAATACTCACCAAATACTGATGCCAATTTACATTAGGTATAAATTTCTTTTCACTGGTATAAGTTTCTTTATTTTGATGCATTGCACTGTGACATCTTGTGCATTAAAGTTTTGCGCATTTTTACACACTGACCAAGAAATTGTGTGCAATATATCAGCAAACTCCACACCCTGAAAACCTACAACCAGAATTGATTCAATCTTTTCTGTGCACTAGAGTTTTTCTTACCATGCAACAGCTCATATTAGAAATGAATTTGAACAAATAGGGCCATGGCTAGGGCTGCAATTAACAAATGTTTTCATTATTGATTAATCTGAGTTCATCTGTCTGTTCCTTCTTTATTAATTGATTAGTTGCTTGGTCATTTGATATCCTCAAATGTCTTGTTTTGTCCCGACCAACAGTCCACAGCCCATAGATATTCAGTTTATATTAGAATACTAAAGAAACCAGAAAATATTCACATTTGAGAAGCTGGAATCAGAGAATTTGGACATTTTTTTCCCCAAAAAATGACTCCAATGATTGGTTGATAATCTAAATAATTGCTGATTAATGTAATAGTTAATGACAAATCAATTAATTGACTAATCGTTGCAGCTCTAGTAATGGCTACAGAATTTCAGTTATGAATAGAATATGGGTACTTCTCCTCTGCAGCCACAATTCAGTCTTTCCTTGTCTTTCTTAAATGCTTCTGAGGAATATTGGTACAGGAAATGCATTGCTTTAAAATAGTACCACAGCTATATCTACTGTATGTATTATGTGGCTGTTGTGTTGTTTTCTCTGCTCTGTGCTCTCTTGTGTACTTCTTCATGGCTGGTACTGATTTTAGCTGCATGCTGGGCCAGCTAATCCTGCTCCTGATCAATACTCTACTTCTCCTGCTCACCCACTGGATTTCATCCAGGAACCAACACAGCTGATATTTTTATTTACCTTGTCTTCTCGTCAGTCATTCATAAACTTGGGGGCAGGGCGAATTGACATTTACATCAAAAATAGTATGGGTATGATACAGTGAATAGAATTGACTGCATTTGCCTTGACTACGTTAGCAGCTGAGCTAGTTGCCTTGGCTGTTTGCAGTTGGTTGTGTTAACTGTGCACTGCATACATGCTTAGCTCATCTTTGTTTTGTGTGAAATAGCTCTGTCAGCCCTGAGTGTAAAGCTGCCTGTGTTTGGCCAAACACACCACCTCTGTGTCATTGTTGTTTTACGGTCGGCAGCTTTCAGCAGAAGTGCAGACCAGAGCACCGGCGATACCTGCTGTCCCTCTGTCTGTCTGAGGGATTCGCCTCAATCCATTACATGCTTGGATGCTGATAGTGTTTGTCAGAATGCTCTGCACGCCCAGAGACAATTAAGCTGAAACACAAGGCTGGCTTAATGAAGCTCGGCAGAAAAAACATCCTCAAACAAGGTTCTTTTGCCAAAGAGATAGAAGTAGACAAGGTCCATTCATGTCAGGAGGAACCACGTGGCTCGACTGGTGCGTTGTTTTGGTGTAGGTTCATGCACTAGTGATAAACTATACACATAAGATAAGATATACTTTTTCTTGGGCTAAGTGTTACTGCATCACAAAACATTTATCTCCTAAACATACTTACTTACATACTTACCCTACATCATTCATACAAAAAAAACAAAAAAAGACCACAACACAACCACACTAACCTGACGCGCCAAATGGTGCGTCTATCACCGCCTTAGCCTGCGAGGCAGTTGGATTTGCGACACTGATTGGTCTAAACCATGGGTGGTTCGGACATAGCGCATAATTTGAAGCCCGACAATATGGATTCTCGCGTGATCTCATGATCTTGGGAAAGAGTGCTTTTGAGTCAAAGGTTTTGTGTATCCCAGCATGTTTGCATGTTTAAATACCCAATTCACACAAGGTTCCCATGTAATTCTTGTCCAGAGCCCTGTTCTTAGTCCATTGAGTTGATTTGTTCATCATGGATAACAGCACGCTCTTACAGTATAATGAAATAAATTCAACATGAGTAAAGAGTTGAAACCATGATCAGCAATTATCGGCTGCCATGGTACCATGACTGCGGCTTTTTATTCAGCTACAAAGAAGGACATGTTCTACAGCTGAGGAATGTTATCTAAAGTATGAAGTGGAACTATGCCAAATCTGCTAATAAATGACAGATTTAAAGATTCAGTGTGTGGAATTTGGTGGTATCTAGCGGAACAGACTTGGCAGAAATGAAATATAATATTCATAAATATGTTTTAATTAATGTATAATCACCTGAAAATCAATTGTTGTGTTTTCATTACCTTAGAATGAGCCCTTTATATCTACATAGGGAGCGGTTCCTCTTCCACGGAAGCTGCCATGTTGCACGGCCATGTTTCTATGGCGGGGGGGGTTTCAGTTTGTTTCTCATCACTAGATGCCATTAAATCCTACACACAGGTCCTTTAAGGTAAAAATGGAGAAATTGTATGACCAATGTATTACTGAGTTACATGGTTGCATTAAGCCTGCGAACTAGCTCAAGCTGAGAATGTGAGTGTGCTGCTGTGCTCACACATGACATACTCTACTAGCTATAACGTAAATCTAACACACCCTTAAAACTGCTCACCTGGGAAGTTTGCCGTAACAGCTGCAGTCACTTGCTGCCATCGTTGCTGCTGTTCTTTTGTCATTTCATATTCCTTTTACTCCACTTCAGCATCCACCTATAGGCTCCCCCGGTGGGAAGATATTATTGTCACCCCTCAATCCTTGCTGCATGTAGCTTGGTGTAACCTTGCTCGGAGTGACAAGCTCTTTTTTTTTTTTTTTTTTTTAACCAATTTCTGACCAAATAGAACATGACAGTTCATAAAAAGACAAAAGCATAAAAACAATATCCAAATGCTAGGTCGCATGTATGAAATCAAATATTAGCTCAATACAATTTAATGTATGTATTACTCAATAATATGGGTGACTATACAGCAGGCTGGGTTCAATTTATGTTTTGTGCATCTTTTCAATGTTATCTTTGACTTTCTCTTCTTTGTTGGCTTCAGGTTTCTTTTCATTTCACTGTTATATTGCTATACTGCTATATAGCTTTAAAAGGAAGCTTATTGGTTTGGTCTCAAGCCCAATGGCAGGTGAAGCTGGCCTCATATAATCTCAAATAATGTCTAAATGTATTTTCAGTTTTTGTTTTGGTCTGGTAAAGATGCTGAAAGCTTGAAGGTTTGTTATTTTTCTGAGGGTCGGGGTTTGAGTGCTCGGTTTGGTAAAGCACTCTGTGAAACCATTTTAAAGCCCTGCAACACTGTGACGAATGGGAGGATGAGTCACATTTTAACAGCAGTGAAAAAGGAAATTGTGCGACTCTTTTTGAAATTATCTCTCTGTGCTCCCTGGGCTCTGAATTTTCCCTCCGATTAGATAAACAGTTCGCTTTAATGAAATGAAATATTTTATAATAATTGGCTTTCACTGTGCATGTACTTGCAGCCTTTTATGGCGAGTTATTTCTCATCTCATTAATGTCCCACTGCTGCTATAGTGGTCTGAAATGTTTCAGATGTATAAAAACGGAACCTGGTTAAAAGTGATGTACTATCTGTGAAGTTCAAAGATTATATTTTGTTGAAGTCGGACTGTTGTTCTCCTTGGTGGAGCATAAGGCAGGCTTTACACATATCTGAAATGTGTGTTTTGTTTGGCCTCTAAAAGTGAGTCTACTGTAATCCTTAATCCACCTAATTGCATTATCAAGCTTACGTCATACCCTGAAAGCAATGCAACGTCAGAACAATTAACCCGAACTGTAGCCCGTATTTAAAACATTTTCTTGTCTACAAAACATAGTGTGCCAAACATGACATGAAGAAATAATAATGCATTTGTGTTGCCACTTGTGCGTGCTGTTATCTTATCTTCTGCGAATCATGGAAGCCACAAAATTGGCTGCTGCACTTCCTTAGATTACTTACAGAAGTGAGTACATCCACCGTCTCTATGTCACCTGAATGAATTATCAGATGTTTCCACTGTCACACTATTTTGTTAACCTTTACGCTTGCTTGTTCAGCTCTCCTCTGCTCCCTGCCAGTGTGTAAGAAAGAGGCAACATACTCCAGGTGTTATAAATGAGATGCATGTGCAGGCTCGCGAGTCCAACTGGTGTGGGGAGAAGAAGGTAGATGGGGCCGAGCCGGGTGCTTTAATCACCCCATTCTCCTTCTCCCTCCCTCCCTCCTTCCCTCTGGCCCTCCACTCATCTCATTACAGACAGGAGAGGGTGAGAAGTGAGGCCTGCATAGACCTCAGCATTAATTATTGAACCCTATCTTCTTTTACTCCAGCTCCTCCTCCACAGTCTCTGATAACTTTTACATAAAAGAGCAGAGGCTAACCCGCAGCCACTATACAGTGTGGTAGGTATAGCATAGATGCACTGTATAGTAAGAGACCCGGTTTGGGGATTTAACCATTCAGTGTCTGTGTTACTTAATAGCCTGCATGTGACAAGTTTGCCAGAGCAAGCAGATATATAGGTCCCCTTCTTAATTGCATTTTAATTGCAAACGTTCCTTATTGCTCCAGTTGAGCTTCAGTACTAATTAACTCCATTCTGTTTTAATGGGTGCTGTCGTGGCGAGGTAAAACAAATAATTATTAAAACTGCCATTTGACTCCGACTGCACTGCCTTTGTCATGTTGGCTGAGTTATGCTCTGCTCATTGCCTCCCGCCATGCCCAGTCAATTTGAATCGCTCAGTTGGAGGCCGGCTAATGGAGGTTGTTGAGGTCATCTTGGCCAAAGCATCCAGACAACTTGAGGGCGACTTGACTGTGATGCTGAAAATCTTAATGTTATCTCCTTCTGTCCCCTGCCCCTGTCTTATGCTTTTGTATGTATGTGTGTGCGTGTCGGTGTGTGTGTGTGTGTGTCTGTACGTGCCTCCTGCAGGTTTGAATAGTCAACATCAAGCCTCGACCCTCCCAAAGCCTCTGAGCAGGAGAAAGAAGACGCCGCCAAGATGTTCAGCACCAAAAGGTCAGCACAATGTCACTTTTGATCTATTCTTATCTGCACATAAAAAAAAAAGCGTCAGAAATCTCAGGGCATTTTAAAATGGCTTCTGTTGATAATAGCTGACATTTCTGGTCAGCTATGTTCCACAGATGACTTAGGATGTGAAAAGACATTGATGTGAGGAAAAGGGGATGGTTGATTTCAGATCACAACACAAAAAAAGCCATTTTTGTCTATTATTTGTCCAAGGCGAAGTACGTAGATAATATAATTTGAGACACCATACCTTTATGCATCTATATCTATAAATTAATATTTTTAGCTACTAAATTTCAAACTAGATGGACAGTTGAGAATCTTTTAAACACAATTGTTAATACTTTCATTGAGCCTTTGTAGGAAGTTAAAGAAGCCCAGTTTACAGTCCTCTGTGCTTGTGTGTACATTTTGTATTTTTAATGTGGCTTGTGGTAGCGTACAGTCTGCATAAATCATTTATGGCTGTGGCTTTTCTGGATGTTGACTGCGAGGCAGAAGTGGTCACATTGCTTATCTAGTATATGTAAGGTGGATCAAAACAAAAGGCTTATGGTTGCTTCTTTCGTGTTGTTTTAATCCTAGGTGGACTAATTTACACCTTGGGTTTGGTTTATATCTGAGTATCTGAGTCCATTGATACATTCCTGAGAACATTCCATTCACTCTGCTATTGAAAACACAAATTAATTCCTCTTGAATAATTAATTACATGATTTCAAATAGAACACTGTGTTTTGAATCAATATGGTTATAATGTACAGGCTTATTGCCGTGAAACTTGTTTTTGTTTTTACAGCCTTTATATAGCCTAAGGAGGAAGGCTGTGTGCAGAAATTGTAGCTTGCATGATTGCAATTTTTCCAATAAGTAATGTGAAACTAAAACAGTGACATCTCATTATTTGTTGCTTAATAAGAAAAAAAACACATTTACTTACTATTTTATTCTGAGATATTTATAAAAATGAATACAAACTGTCTAGAAAATCTGTTTTATTGTGTAGAAGACATCTATTTGAAATATAGTTTTTACAAAGGAAATAAGTTGTCAGTCTGCAAGTGCAGTTTGTATACAATATACAAAATACATTTTCATTTTCAAGTGTAAGAAATTGATATTTTGTTATTGTTATCATTATTATTATTATTATTATTATTATTATTATTATTATTTAGTAAGGTGCAATCCTGCTTTACTTTACTACTGTCCTTTACTACCTACAGATGATGTTCCAAGGCCAAAGGCAATTCAAACTAGATTTTTTTTGAGGGGTTACAGGTTAAATATATATATATTTTTCCTTCACAATAGCACATTCCTGTGTGCTATTGTAGGCTAATGCTAATGCTCCTGTGTAGGCTAATGCTAGCAGCTCTGTCCTGCTGTTTATTGAATTTGGGGAAGTTTACAATCCGGCAACTTGAACCAAACTCTATCTCTGTATGAAATCAAGCACCCATTGTTTCAAAAATATTTGAAACCACTCAAAGAATTCTGAGTGGTAAATTTGCCACTGTTAGCACTGTAAACTGCATGGGCCTATGTGCTGTACAAGGAAAATTTCACAGGTGTCGCAACAGTAAGAAAGGGGACGGGGCTTAGCAAACAGTCAGTTAAGGCCATTCATGTATAAAAATCTTAGCCATATTTCTGTACATATTGAAATCTGTCTCTAAACCTATTCTGAGGGCTTAAAAGTATATGTGCAATCTAGGTATTTTCTGTGTGAGAGTTAGAAAGATAAAGGCACACAGCTTGCAGTCCCCAGATATGACTAAAGAGAAAGTCGTCTTGATTGTATCACAAACAGAGGCTTGTGCTCTAAAAGTAATTTTGATTTTTACACATCTGTCTACAGTACTTCTAGTTTATATTGTTCTGCCACTGATATATGCAATATCAGATGTTCACCCATAGATACAATCACCTATAGTATATGTTACACACACATACACTTTTTATCTGTAGCTAAGCCCATACGGATGTGAAAGACCTTTTGTACTGATGGCAGCAGAATCCAGTGGTGGAACCAGATGGTTGGATGAGAGTGACATTAACTTGTCAAATTGTGATTTACCCTGACAAAGAAGACTTGCCACTGCATTAGTAAGATATTGATTGCTTCTTTGCCTGCATGTTGATAGTCACACCTTCACACATAAGGTTTGTTTTAGTTATTTGGTTTTTGTCTGTCAGGATGAGATGTCAGCACTAAGAATATAGAGGAATATGTTTACAGGAGAAAGTTTCTGTTGTTGGGAAGTGAGGTATAGGAGGAGGTTAAGGTATTATAATGTGATAAGGACTGAGTGCTGTCACAATGCTGCATCCATCCACCTGTCTCCTAGAAGCATGTGTGATCATCATACTGTGGGTGAAAAGATGATTAAACCAAGCCAGCTCTTCATCTTCAGGGAGCTGTGTCAGCACAGTCGATGACACGGATACGCTCAAAATGACTGTAATAGGCTGCCATCTTGAAATTCAAAGACTCAAAAAGCTCATTCACATTTTTGCTGAATATGAAACAAAGCATTTTTCTCCCACTAAACTGCTGAACGAAACATAAAGTGGTTGAGGAAATCTGTGTATCTGTCAGAGATTGCTATGTGCTGTTGTGGCTTTATCTGTGGGTTTTTAATATTGGTTTTCCTCTTGGGTTCCCTCGAGTCATCTCCAACAACACCTACATACAATGCAAGAGCGTAATTAAAAGTCTTTCATTAAAATTTAATCAGTCAAACGTCTTAACATAGCAGTTTACCTTTAATTTGAATAGAATGAAGTGTGGAACAGAGGCACGGATAATAAATCCAAAGCATTAGCACTCTGCTCCTTACTCTGTTTAGTGCTCTCTCCTCTAATAATATGAATTGTTTTACTGTTATGGATAAGCTGAGAGTGCAGCATATCCACAGCTTGATTGTTTGTGTCTACATGTGGTCATTAAAATGTAACTGGAGCGCTGTTAAACTGAGTCTTTCATTCTGGATGAGAACATTTATGAAGTGATGCACCATAGCTTTCATTTGGGTTATTCATAAATCCAGCTCCATGAAAAGAAACAGATATGATTCCTTTGAATGTTGGTGTAATTTATGTTATGCTCTAGACAGAGATGTCCAGAAAAGGAAATGACAAGCCAGCCTTAATCCTTAGACTAATAATTACTGAATTGCCATTGTGTTTCATCTTATTCTTTCAGCCTGACATCATGTTCATGTTAGCCAGTTTCTTGTTGGGACTGAGTTCTTTTGTTCTGGTATGTTTGAACTAATCAGTAGCAACTAACTTGTACATCCTGCCAACATCATTTTCAGTTCACACAAAAGCCTCTCACATTACACGTTGTCATTTGATACAGTTATCATCCTAAAAACTGCTTTAAGGTTTTTCCTCACAATTAAAGAAATAGGTCGATATAAGCGTTGTTATTTCTGAAAGTCCACTTATAGCAACTTGTACAGTTATGTCAATTGCATGCATGCTTGTTGCCAATTTTGTGGCCATTTTTCTGTCACTGTTTTTCATGGATGTGGCTAAGTAGCTAGCTAGTTAATTAGGAAAATGACATCCCCCTTCTTAATTCTGCCTACAAAGCTGATTATTCGAAGCTCTGATTGGCCAATTGTTTCTCCAAATAGCCATCAGCAGGCACAACGCCATACCTATGTGAAATGCTGTAGTCCAGGGGGGCAAGTGATGCGAGTGGACACACAGGTTATGTAATGAAAATAAAACTGAGTGTACAAGAAATGTGTGTTGTAATCATCCATTCCATTGTAAAACATCATGTGTGGCTTTAGAAATGTAATCAAATACAGTTTAAAACTGATTGTGTAATAAGATTTTCATTCATTTTCATTTCCAAAGAAACAGTAAGTTTTTACCATCAGTGCAAAAGCCAAAGCTACAAAAACTTTACCCAGTGTAAGTAAACAGCTTATTCCCTCAATACTCCTGACTCTAGGCAGTTTTGTAGAAACTTTTGCACAGGTGTTTCAAGGTTTGTTCAATGTCTATTCTTGTCATTTCTTCAAGTAAAAAGGTTTCATACGTGGCTCCTGGCTCCAGTCTTGTGAACCAGTGTGGGTGGACAAGGATTCAGTTCAAGGCCTAGAGGAATGTTGTTACCATGTTGTCAGCTGTTGTCTGTGACTGGTTATTCCAACCTGTCCTCTTATTATAACTATCCTAATCTACATACCATCTATGTGGATATGCCCAAAAAAGTAAAACACACTGGTAAAATTATTACTAAAATTCCTGTACTTGCATAGATATTTGAGCATGTAGTCTTATAATTCTACTCTAAAACTCCAGCTCTAATACACAACACAACCTCAGTTTGACCCCATGTTTTCCAGTCAAAGTCACTCAGCATCATCTTCCCAGGCTGAGGAGAAGACTGTCAAAAAGAGTAATTCCATGTCCATCCTCGGTTGTCACCCATTTTGGGTCATTGGTTCAAACTAGTTCCTCCCAGCTGTTTTTGTAAACTGTCGGGACAGGAACAGGAAATAACTGTCATGCCAGCAGTAGCTCTAGCAGACATCTTGAAGAGTCGGCATTGCGGTGTCACGACTGGACCAGTAATTGCTTTCAGTGGGAGCTGTAATGAAATTACTGCAATATGAGTTGGACACATTAGAGGCAAAATGGAAGACTTGAAGACTTTTTTTTTTGCCAAATCTTTGGCAGTTCAGCTGATGTTTCACTGTAGCTTGGCCCCTTTTTGTAAAGAGATGTTGAGGAAAGGTGGCTTCCTGTGGTAGCCTCACAGGATGACTCATCGCAAACAATCCAAACAATGAAGAAGGTAAACTCTGTTATTATCTGTTACACCACACGCTCTGTCCCTGCAATATGTCCTTGGCATACTCTTGTACCATGATGACATACGTGTGCAAGTACCTGCACCTCTGCCCTCATCTATACAGTGATCAATATGTCACATTCTCATCATGCAAGTTAAGCTTATAATGACACATTAGTAATTACAGTCTTAACAAAATACGAGATCCGACATTGACCCTCCCACTTATCTTGACCTTCATAAGGAGTAATTGGATATCTAACTATCTGTAGCTAGAAGCTGTTGATCGACATCAAGGGGCCTTGCACTTGATTACTTATGTATGCGGGGGGAAGAGAATGGTGTCTAGGGAGTAGAGTGCATGCTGGGATGTGTTAACCCCCTGCGAAGGCCTGCTGATCCAATCATGATGAACAGGCTGCCATCCTGATGCCGCACACTGACTCTCCTTGGACCGACCTTGAGGGGTGTTGCAACAGTGCGTCTCATTGCATGAAAGCCTTGCATGAAAGACATTATCTGTCTTGCACTTTCTTGTAATGTAATATACATCAGCTTGGGCTGTACGCAATTGATTTTGTTGAATACTAAGTGAGTTTTTCCATTCAATTCTAACTTGGCTGCAAAAAAGGGTATGCATTAAAATCAATTTACAGTGTTAAACTGCAGATAACTGTAGCAACAGAATATCTTCTTTGTATCACTGTTGCCACTTAAAGGGAAGTTCCAGTTTCATATGACTTACTTACCTACTTTTGTTGTTTTGGCCACCATTCTGATCAGTGATTGTACTCACCAAAGTAATTTCCGAGATCTGGCAACAACAACATCATTTAAAAGTCCAACAGAGCAAAGAAGTATTTTCCTGACCTTGAAACTCACTTTGTGCGTCTGTGTGGTATTTTGTTGACCAGTGCACAGTGCACAGGTGGGAGGAAAGGCGCAGACAAGTGGGAGGGTCATTCAAATGAAGCAGCGCAAAGACAGTTGTTGTATTTTGGTTGACATTTGGTCCTATATATTGACACTGAAAACAGATGTCTCAGAAGCATGTCGGTTTCTGACGCAATGTCAATTTGCTGTTGCTTTGGTAATTTTTATCAACAAGGTCAAACTAAATACTTTCTGCAAATGTGCTGCAATAACAGATTAATTCTTTAAATATGAGTAAGTTATTAAATACTCTCCAACCAAAATCGGCACACAAAACAACATTTAATGAGGTTAAAGCACGAAAGTCAGTAAATCAGTCTGCATTAAACTTTAAATGAATGTGGGTGAATCTTAAAGTATCTGTTGTCCACAACTGCTTTATACTGTATGAAAAGCTTCTCCAACAGGTCATTAAATCCCTGCAGCATCTGAAGGCAGGAGGACTGATATGTTGATAAATCCACAGCCTCTGAAAAGTGCTGCGCCAGAGCGCGGTGCTGTTATGCACAGCCGTTCACTGTGTTTACCTTCATTAAATCACCAGATGTCACCAGGCTGCTACAGAATAACCACACACACCTCTACATGCATCAGACTGGTTGGTTATGATAAGAGATTTTGCCTTTTTGGGCTCATCATAGCCTCTTCTACAGCTTTCTTTTCAGCAAAAGTAGTTCATGTTTAAAAAATGAAACACATTACAGTGCAAACGCTGTTGTATAACATTAATTACTAAATTATGCAACCATTTACAAGATGAGATACATTAGTACTGTGGCTGAAATAGCGTCGTCATATAAACGGCTTCACCAAAAATATTTTTTTAATTTCTTTTATTAGTAACTACCTGATGAAAAAATCCTACTCCATCTTTGGCTGCAGATTTGTGGTGATGTGTGTTCATGTTGTGGCACTCCGAACCATCCAGACACAGCTTATCATGTTTAACTGTGATTGGCACACCTGACACACTCCTTCAGAACTATGAAAGCCAGATGTGACTGGCTGAAAGAGTATTTAATAATCACCACATCCACTGATCTATATTCACCTTCATCCAGCCCTTTTGCGTGTTGCGCTGCTGCACATACATGAACCAAAACAGCAGGTACGCCTGAAGATGCCCACACTGTCTGTGTGCCTGAGACGTACCACGCTGCGCTTTTCATTGCACTTGCACAGTTAAAATAAGGCCCATGATGTCTTTTGAGTAAGTGGCTTTGAATTCTTCAAGAGTCAAACTTAGTAAGAACTCTCTTTCAGTATTACTCTCTTCAACTACATGCAACACACACATGCTCACAACATACATTCTAACGGTATGGCCATAGACATCATTAGAAAACTGTGGAGACTGTAAATACATTTAAAGAGCTCTTCATCACAAATAACTGAACTTCATAAATTGATGCCGTCAGACGCCATGTGCTGTTGGATCCTTAGTTCTAACGAGCAATACTGCTGAGAACACTCCGAGAGTGGACGAGAGGCTACCATACGAGCCTGCATGAGCAATGTGGATATAATCAGTCTCACTGCGGGGGATGTCCAAGTTAGTCTGTACCTACACACCCGCCTAGTTAAATGGTGCAGACGGCAGCAGCATTTTGATCAGCCAGCCTTCGATGCAGCAGGTCCAGGACATAGGAAGTGACAGCATCAGTAATAGAGCCTGAGGACTGCTAAACTCTGCAGGAACATGATGAGGAAAGTGCTTTCTGCTGACACAGGAAAGAGGGGGGTATCAAACATCAAGGGACACATTAATTCTACTGTTTCTTCATGGTCCTAAGCGGAGTGAGACTGAACAGATATGAAGGAAAGGATCTTAAATGTGTCGCTTTTTGTATACCGGAACATATCTTCATGTATTCAAACACGCTAAAGTGCAAGTGTGTATTCTCAGGAGTTAAATTCCATTATCATCTTTTCATTGAATGTTGATATTAAATGTCACTTAGTATTATCTGATTTTATCTTCTCATTGCTTTATCCACTCTAACTGCACAAGTCAGTTTCTCTGTATAATGAAAGCATCGTTCATTCTAACTTCTCTCATTGATTGAAGGCGGTCGATTTGACTGAGTCAACCACTCCATGGATTTTTGCCAGCTATTTAAGATGAGTTTGTGATTTTGGTGTGGAGATGAACAGGGTGTTGGTCAATAATCAGTGGCCAGAGATAAAATCCTAGCTCCTGACATGCAGATCACCAGCTGAGCATTACAGCTGCCGGACTGAACAACATTGTGAAGCTGTGTATGTGGACACTGTCTAAAACAAGATGAGGCTCTCTGAAGCTGTCAGTGTTAAAATGCTGTCCTAGTAATCATCACTAGCACACACGCCACTGCCATAACAACAGCAGTTGTACGTCATGGGTGTCTAAAACGCATGGCCGTGGTCTGTTTCAAGTGCACTCTAGCAACTTTGACAACGGTTTGTATTCTTGTGCTCTACACAAAATTAAAGTTCAGATTGGTGCTCTTTCTGTTCTGATGGTTACAGAAGCAGACCTGGCCTTATTCAGTCTGTAAATCTGGGAAATACAGTGGTGACCTCCATGCAAATCTACCCCACTGATGTGTTTTGTGCTTCTATCTGATGTGTGGTTTGGAGTTACGTGGGGAAACAGGAAAGGTTATGAGAGTAGCTTTGTCCTTAAGCATGGGGAACAAAAGAACTCACAGCCACCCTCAAACCTGAGTAGACACTGGTGATGTTTTAAAAGATGCTACCTCTAAATGAGAGGAAATTATTTAGCACTACACAAGCAAGAGACCATTTGTATTTTTGCACTACCCTAGCTTGCTTTACATATCAACATTCATTATCATTCACTGTGAAGTTAAAATAATATTTAGATGAACCTCTCTGAAAACCAGTACCCTTAAACTGCATTAATTGCTTTCTTGGCCACTTGGGGGCAGCAGAACAAAGTAAAACATTGACATATCAAATATTTCCCATACTTACTTACACATCCAGCAGACACAGTAAAACATAAGCATTGATTTGGAGTTGTGTTTCTGGCCACCTGACGAATGTAAGTCCAATATTCACTCTCCTTTTTAGCTCTGTTTTTGGTCTCCACCAGCCTATTTAAGCTACTAAATGCGCCAATATGTTCACCAGTTAGTTGCTAACTTTGTCTGTTTACTGCTGGGCAGCAGGTGTACAGTGCATTGAAAGCATATGCATGCTGTTGCTGGAAATGTGTTTTTGGGACTGAAAATCAAAGCAATGAGCTAAAAGACACCAAAACACTTTGCAGAGTTGAGGGGAACTGCAAAGATTGGCATTAATTTTCTGTGGGTTCGTCACTACGAGCAACCTCTTTCATATTACACATAGCCACTTGATCCATTGTTATTGTAAAAATATTAATAAGTACAGCTTTAAACATTAGCTTAGCATTTTACTGTCTGTATTTCATATATGACTGTTATTTCTCACCTCTGAAACAGTTTTTGTTCACCACATCTAGCCCAGAAATGTCAAGCATAAGTCCCTGAGATTCAGCAAGCTCTGTTTTGTAGCTTTTTTGTTGTTGTTGCTTGCTGTCAACTTTGAAAATTGGGGTAACACATCTGTAACACAGTGCTTGTATTGATGCTTTATCAGGATGAATATAGTTAATGTTTACAGCATGTGTATCATCAGGGATTGTTCTGAGTACGCCCAGTACTCAAAACATATTGCACCCTGCTTTGACTTGCACTGGGTAATCAAAGTGAGTGGTTGGTGATTGGGGTGTAGCTCCACCCAAAGGATCCTCTGCATCACATAAACCAAAACATAAGCATATAGCAACCAAGGTATGTTATATGCATGTTTTTTCTGTGAGGTAGATATGGTGTTATTAGTCTCACTACTCTCACATCCCAGCACTTGTCACTCAATTTGATGAGCTGTCTGCTACAATCTAGAGATGTCCACTTCTAGCTGGAGGCTATAAATCTCTAAGAAAAAAAGAAGCAACAGAAATGTTCAGTGGTTTTGAACAGGTTTGCCCACTGGTCACGAATTTGTTACTGCTGTCTCCTGCTGTTGCTGTGACCTTTCTGAGCTTGACAGCAGCACAACAACAAATGTTATACACCCCAGAAGCAGGATTTATGACTGATGATGTAACACACATGCCTATAGTTGTTATTTTAAAATGTGTATTAGTGCATGTTGTAGCTTTATAAGAGAATAAAGTGTTTTGATTTTTTGAATTTTTCTGTTGTAGCTGAACTGAAGCTCCTCAGTGAGTGTTGTTTTTTGCAAAACAAAAAAAACACTGTACATATCGTCAGGAGCCTGTACTTAGTCGAAATGTATTCTTCACATATCAGATCAATGCACAGAGGTTGGATGTCACCTAGTGAAATTGGTGAAAGTGAGCCTGTAGGCCATTGGCACCAGCTAATGAAATTTTAATGAAGCTTTATTTAGAACTATATTTTACCGGATTACGTTCCAGGCTCCGTTTCCAACTTCAAAGATGAGTTTTCACCACTGCTGGGGGTAGGAAGCCTAGCTGCACCACTCCCAAGAATTGGGGAGGTTTCTTGACAAATTTGTGCTTGTCCCCTGACTCACCTTATTTTTCATCCCTCTCCCATCCCGCTCTGTTAATCCACGAAGTGAGATATGCAGCGGGTTTGTGTGTGGCTTTCTCGATTAGATTAGTGCTTTCATCACTTGTGGCCAGATGAGAGATAGAATGACTGGGGGGGTTATAGAACTGCCAGCTCTCCATTTAAATGGAGTGGTGACGGCTTAACCCCAGAATAAACACTTCATGAGCTGTGTATGTTTCATAATGTTAACATTTCTGCTGCTCTTATGTATTCATATCCGAGAGCTGTGAATGCATCTCATTGGTTGCATATTTTGGAGTGCATACAGTAGGGCTGTGTGATGAATCATATTAAGATCACAATCTTGATTCTGGCTGCCATGCAATCTCATTTTTATGTGTCGATTCTGCCATGTTTGCATTAGTGCTGTGATCCCTTGCATGTAACTAAGCACTTCCAATTTCCCCCTGAGCTGTATCAACAAAAAGAGAGGGTCAGGACACCATCATGAATAAATCTGATGTATGTGAGAGACAGAGGTGTAAAATGCGGTGAAAGAAAAAGCTTCATATATATTCAACATCATAAATGTGTCCACCCCCGGTTCTGACAGTTACAATGTGCTTCTACTGTAAAAAGTTGTGCAGTATGCTGTGTAGAAGCAGATTCAAAGATGATGAGGACGAATGTCAAAAGCACCTATGTTCCCTAGGAAGCAAATGTAACACTGCAAATTTGTAGTGTCACAGAAAAACTGAGTTAGCTGTCAACGCCAGAAAACTTCAGCAGAAAATCCCTGTCACCCTTAAAAAGACTGCAGAGACTATGATTTATCACCTATGTTAGCCAAAGTTATGGCTTTGTTTAACACTGTAAAACAAGGGATTCATGCTTTTACGAGACATACGCTCTCAATACCTTCCTGCAGGAGGTCTTGTATCTTGTGCTACCTGCTCTAACATCATACATCTAACGTAGCAGCAGTCGAGGCAGAGAGTGAAAAAAAAAAAGCTTCATATTTTCTGATTGTGGCAGATTTATTGTCACGCCAAACTATGGAATCATACATGAGCCGGACAGTTTGTTTTTATCAGTAATGACTTCATCATGAACAGACTGAGTCTACAGACTGTGAGGATTAGTGAGGATCACACAGGACTGAAGCTGGCTCTTGCTCACAGTGCTTGAAGTGGAAAAAATGGCTTGCACACAGGCTACATCTAGCTAGGGTGAGCTGTATATTAGTTGTATTAATTTGTTTTTATTTATTTTTTTTAATTTGTTCAAAGGTCATCCAAAGAGCTTGATTGATTATTCTTACATTTTGCGCTCCATGTAGTAACATATGAGCATATGGTCATATTGTTTGTTCTGTCTGCATGAAGACAATTTGGATTGCATTAAAAAAAAAACATTAAAGGGGACATATAACGCACATTTTCAGGTCTATAATTTTATTTTAGGGCTCTACTGGAATATCTTTGCATGATTTACAGTTCAAAAAACTCATCATCAATTTATTTATCTTAAGGCCCCCCTCCAGATGAGCCCACTCTGTTCTGATTGGCCAGCTGTTGGAAGCTGCGTCACTGCTAACTTCCTCCAGCTCCAACTTGCAGGGAGCATTTTTACGTATGTTCTCCTCAAGTTTTGGAACTTTGACCATGGGCTGCAACTAACAATAACTTTCATTACTGATTAATCTACTGATTATTTTCTTAATTAACTGATTAATCATTTGGTAAAGAAAATGTTATAAAATAACAAAGCCCAAGGTGACATCTTCAAATTGCTTGCTTTGTTTGACCAACAGTCCAAAACCCAGAAGCATTTAGTTTCAGTTTAGAAAAGAGCAGTATCCTCACAAGCGAGAAGCTAGAACCAGAGGATGTTTTTGTGTGCTTGAAAAAAAGACTCAATTCTGAGGATATAGTACAAAAAGGGGATGACATCATTAACCCAAGGTGCACGTGCTCACATTGGATTCCTTGGCGTATGATAAATATCTATATTACATTTGAGTACAGTCAACCTTTGGCCTTCTCTTTTTCTCTTGACCTCTCTGTCCCCCTCACTCAGTCTCTCTGTCTGTCTCTTTCCCTCCCTTTCATTCTCTCTTTCTCCTCATCCTCCTGTTGGATGGATGGTTTGCAGCTTAGCTAGGTGTAGCAGCTGGTGCCCCAGGAGATCGCTGACCTGGGGTGAGCACTGAAGAAGAGTCAAATTAACGTTTTATTTCATTACTCACATTGAAACACCAGCAGCGGCAGAAGCTCTCAATGTCATCCAGAGGGTAAACGCTGCTCAACCAGGGGGAAACAACAAAAACATCAACAGCGGCATCACAACACAGGAAGACGATACAAATTTACATCTCCAACACTGGAAGCAAAACTGGTGTTTGTTTAAAAATGTCTATGTATTTTAGACTATAACAGTTCTTTGCAACGCCTGCAGCATCTCTCTTGTTCTGCTGTCTCTTCCTCTCTTTATCTCTGAGGCTACAGTATTATGTCATGCAAACAGATTGGGCCAGCAGTAGCCAGAGAGCAGCAGAGAGAGCACCTCCGGGTGGTTGGATGTGTTTGTTAAGCATGGTAATTCACTGTGGGGAGAATGCTGGGGGGGAAAAAACAGCCACCGCTTCAAAGATAGTCTGCCTCTGTAACTGTGCAGTCTTTCTCTGTCTGAGCTTTCATCCTTGTGGTTTGAATTATTCCATATCTTATATAAGGGCAGATTAAGAAAATAAATAAATAAATAAATATTAAAAAAAAAGACAGATAGCAATAGACAAAACAGCTTCAAACAGGCAGCAGTTAGGAGTCGGATATGCAACGTCTGCGGCTATCTCCCACTGCCATTGCATCTAACTCAATTTGCTGACTGCTGTGACGTTTTTGTGATCATGGAAAAGTGCAGTGGCTGAATTTATTGTTATAGGGCCTCTGCTTTTTTGATAAATGTACTCTGAGCTCATCCTTATCTGACAGGAAGCATTAAAACATCATTCATCTCATTTGTTTCTGCATCTCTTTCCAAAGTGACCAAATAACATTGGCATCTGAGGACGGCAACATGGGTTGAGGTGACCAAATTAAAAGTGAGTCGAGTGCAGGACATTGTGCTAGTTATTGAGGGACAGAGCAAGATGTGAAATGAAGAAAAACATGGGAATTTCTGTGGGAATCAAATAAGTGTACATTCTTAGAAATGACATCTCTGGGAATTACCGCATATGTACAGTATATGTCATATACAAAATCTCTTTTATAAGGTATAAATTCTCCATATATGTAATAGAGTATACATCAAATCAATTAAAATAGATGTTACAGATGTGTTTCATTTACAGTATAATTATGTATTCCATACTGTATTTAGTATTACTACTGGATACATATGGAATATACGGTATGTTGCACATGTAATTGTTAACTGTAATTGGCCATAGACTACTCCATTAAAATTAGACATTACGACTGCAACTGACGATAACTATCAATACTGATTAATATACAGATTATTCTCTTCAATTAATTGAGTCATGGTTTGGTCTGTGAAATATCAGAAAAGAAAAAGTTTGTCAAAAAAGCTCTGTCCTAAAGCCGAAGATCATGATATTGCTTGTTTAATTCTACTATTAGTCCAGAACCCAATTATACTCACTACACTATCACATCAGACAGAGAAAACAGCAAATCCCTCACAAAAATTTAGAAATTTGTGCTTGAAAAAATGACTTAAAGGTTTAAAAGGTCAAATATTTAGCTGGCTTTTTGCAATCTAGTTTATAGTAGAGAGATTATCTTTAACTATTTAACACATTCTCTGGAGCTGTCAGTTGATCAGACATTTTGTTTGTAGGTTCAACCACTGTGGTCCAGTTTGGTGTAAAGTCCAGTGCAGCCTGTAGTGGTTGCTAGTGGACCTTTGAAAGGACTTGACTTTACAGGTCTCTGTAATGTATGCAGGGGAGATATAGTGGTCTCAGAGCGCTATTAAAAACTGAAAGCCTCAAGCTTGTATTCATGGAGAGGTGAGCCAATGTGACATTGACTCTGATTTATGGCTTTTCAACAGATGGCCTACTAAATTTTCAATATCATTACTCAAGCAAATGTCTTAAAACAAAGTGGAAAATAAAAAACACCAATAAGCATTCCGACCAGTGTTGGAAACATGACTCTTTATCGCACACATGTGCAAAAACAAAACGGTGTGGGTTGGAAATTGAATAAATAATGCATAATCGTGAAGCTTACACATTGACAGTCCTGTGTGGCTCTTTAGCTGATTGCATTTTTTCAGGGAATGCATTATTAAGTAAGTGTGTTATGAATCGCACTACAAATGAAATCCTTTTGACTTAAAAAAAAAAAAAAAATTCAGCCACCTACCCCCAACACCCCTTCATCCAATTGTAAGTATAAAAGTGGAGTTTGACAGACGGTGGAAGAGTTGTAGAGAAGTCAGAGCATTGAGACATTTTCGTGGTGAGCAGGGGCATTACGACAGAGGGAAGAAAGGTACCTCTTCTACTCATTTTACACAGGGTTCACTGGAAGGCTAAGGTAGCAGCATCAACGACACACCAGTGCTCATCAGCCTCCTACACGGAGGCAGCTGTTCGCTCCACTTACTCCACTGTGAAGCCTGTTTTTCCTCCTTCCCTCGGCCCTAAAGTAGTGCAAGTGAAGTGGCCTGCAAGCTAGAGATTGGACAAGGTGCTCTACTTTGGTTGAATTTGTTACTGTTATACAGAGAAGAGATGTAAAAAGAGATTCTGGTTTGAACCTACAGCAGCTGGATAGGTTTTAATGCCTCCGCGCAGGCAACAGCCTTGACCGTCCGTCCCATTCTTGTGAATGCAATATCTCATGAACGCCTTGAGGGATTTTCTTCAAATTTGGCACAAATGTCCACTTGGATTCAAGGATGAACTGATTTAGATTTTGGTGGTCTAAGGTCAAAGGTCACGGTCACTGTGACCTCACATCCGTCACATTCTCTTGTGAACACGAAATCTCAGGAACACCTGGAACATCCACTTGGACTCAGTGACGAAATTTGATGGTTAAAGGTCGCTGTGACCTCACAAAACATGTTTTTTGCCATAACTCAAGAATTCATCTGCTAATTACGACAAAGTTTCACAGTCTCTAAGTGAAGACAGCATGTTTCACTGGAAATTATTCACTGGAATCATTGTGTCAATAAAGTGATAACTTTCATTTTACGAAAAAATACACTTTTTATTAAATTCCTTCAAAGTCTTCCCAACGAATATTATATGAGTCTGGACAGACATGGATGTAAACTGCAACTTGACTGGTTGGTGGAGGCATATACCTGCAAGGTGGTATTTCTGGTTGTTAATGAAAAGAACTTAACTGTTAAAGACATGCTGTACATTAACATGGAGACAGACAAGAAATATTTTAGATAACTTAGTTTACAACTTGATACCAGAGAACAAAAGAAATATGCTACATCATCAGGTTTATAGAGATAATCTGGTGCATAACTGTCCTTAAAACCATAATGTGCCATTTTTACACTTTGGTATGTACAGTATGTATGGATTAAACAAACAAGAAACAGTGAGCTAAATAGTGAGCTTTAGAGGTTACCTTTACTTTTGTACCTTTGGACAGGAACACACTGTTTCCAGTTTTTGTGCTAACCTAAGCCAACCAGGTACTGGCTGTAGCTTCATATTTACTGTTCAGACAGAGTTTTATGTATCTGCTCATGTAACTTTTGTCAAGAAATCAAATAAGCACGTTTCCCAAAAGGTTAAACTATTCCTTTTTAAAATTTTGTATTTCAAACATGACTTATGGAAGATGCAGTCAACAAATTAACATCCAAAATGGCCATCAGAGGCAATGCTGCCCAGTGTTTTATTTCCTGCATTGTTTTTTTGATTTATGCACTATGGGAAAAATGACACACTCACACATACATATCTCTTATTTTTGAGTTCCACTGAAGCGATGATTTCTAAATGATTTCTGACAAATCTACCCAGTGGTTCAGAGACATCTTAAAATAAACTGCCCTTTTCCCTCCATATCCTCCTGAGTACTGCTGAATTCAAATCACATCTCTTCCCCCTTTCCTGAGCTCTGTTGCCTAAGGTTGAGCCTGTGACTCATCATAAAGGAAAGAGAGAAAGTTAGATAATGTGGTGGCGCCCTCAACACTATGCAAACAGCATGCATATAAAGAATTACTGTATTAGAGCAAAGAAGTAAGGTCAAGTTCATTAACTAAGTGCACTGTGGATATTATGTGAATGCACATGAGCCTGCTGAACAGAATTGTACTAATGAAGCATTGTGCACAGGGGGATCAGGAGCAGATAATGTGAAGGGTGGTATAAAACACATACAAGCTAAACATAAAGACAGCTAGACTCAGATTTATTATTGTTTTGCATAGTTGAAATATTGAAGCTTTTTTCCCCCACTATAAGCATTCAGGCGACTTTTAAAGTAGTTCCAAAGTCAAAAGATAATTGTCAATTATTTATTACATTTTAGTTCAGTATTTCCTGTTCATATAATATAAAGGTTAATAACCAATGTGTCATGTTAATAAATTATATTCTATAACTTATTAATAATGTAATAAATGATGAATGTATACGGTCTTAATTACTATGATCAAATATCAAGTATAAAATTTTAATAGTTCATAATAAAAACTGCAATTTACATACTCGAAAGAATAAAATATAAAACTTTCAATATGCCTATACTATACTATAGCTTTCTACTTTTTGAAATGATATGAATGAGGAAAACATCGTTCTGCCATTACTACTGCATTAATTGTAGAAATGATGAATTAAAAGAAATATGATTTTTCATGTGCCCCAAATATCAGTTCTGCTAAACTGTCTCTTGTGTATCCCCACCAAATGCACCATTACTTTGATTGATATGATTTGGGTAATTTACTGCAATCAAAATGTTATATATGCTCCTCATTAGGTTTTGATGTAATACAGTGCACAATGCGTACTATACTGCAGTGCACTGCAAATAAGCGTGAAATACCTGTAATTAATCATGTTACGTCGGAGGTGCTCCTGCTTTTCTTAGTTGTCAAAAGCAAATCTTCAAATCTGAAAGCTGTATTGCTGTAAAATAGAAGCTATTTGCAAGCTCTATATCTGGCGGAACAGTGTCGAGTTAAGAACATTTGACAATGAATCAAAAATGAGAAGAATTCCCAGCTGTATTGTGTATATACTTTGTGAATTGCACATTGTTCTCCTGTGCATTCTCCTCGAGACTTTAAAGATAAATCTGCTCCAATGAAGCGCACTGCCTTTTGCTACAGTTTTGCACATCCCATCTTGGTAATGGCATCATCCTTTGACCTCATACTTCTGCTCTGTTTATATATCTGTGTATTGTATGGGGGTATATATATATATATATATATATATATATATATATATATATATATATATATATAATGTGTGTGTATCTGATCCACATCCCAGCAACTGTTTACTCTTAAATCTGAATCTAATCAAATATAATTCACTCTCCTGAACTGTGAGCTATGAGCTCTCTGCAGTCTGATTGCGGCCTGTGATGTGTTTACAGTCTTATGGTGCTGATTAAGTGCTGGGAAGGTTGTTCTCCACCAGCCACAGCTAAATTAAAATGCAGAGGTGAGATAGGGCCTGTCATCACCAGCATTAGCCCTTCACACACAAGAGGAGATGTGCCACAGAGTCAGCAGCAACTGCTTGCTCAGTTATGATTACAGTAAAATAGCACCTCTACTTCGAAATGGCTGAAACCACAGAAATGCCTGGGATTTCCTCTGTAATTGACCATTCTGTCCCTAACAGCTATTATCCAGTCCTAGCTTAGCAACCGTAACTAGGCATAGCAGGTCTGTCAAGCTTTCTCCACATGTTGAAATGAGGCACACAGAGCTGTGATTAAGTCAATACTCCATATACACAGTTTGGAGGGTTGTGTCGTTTTTATTAGACACAGAATTAATTTGTGTTCTCTGCTCAAACGTAAGTCGCAAACGTTACCATGTCCAGCTAACCAGCTAAATACCTGCTGTGGTAACCCAGCGTTATATCCAAGGCCAAGGAGCATTTCATACTTCATTATTTTGTGGGGTTAAATGTTACATTAAAAAAAGCCGGATTTACAATAACACATCCATTGTGTATTTCTTCCTTGTGTGGAAGCTGGTCATGGATGCTGCTATATTCGATGTAGGACAGACGTTAGCATCTCTGGTCTTCACTGGACTGGGGAAGTTTACACTCCAGCAACTCCAACCAAACTCAAAATAGTGCTAAATTTCCAAACCCATCGGTTACGGTAGTCCTCTTGTCAAAGCCTTTTTTAAGTTAAGTGAAACATACTGTTGAAAATATCAGCAATAAAACATACATCTGTGTTGCTTAACCAAGTATCTTCAGTAAAAGTCAAAAGTTTGGACGCACCTTCCTATTATCTTGAATGAGAGTGTGTCCAGACTGGTACTGTATGTCTGATCTTAAATTGTTTCCTTATCATACTTAATAATACAAGAATAGCTCTACACTGCAACACAAAACAATGTTGTTTCTTTGTTTCAATATTTTCTGCATGAATCATCTATGGGTAAGGACTTTTTGTTTGGGACAAGCTTTTGCCTCAGTCTTTTAGCACGATATCATGTATGTAGCCATTAAGTGCATATTTCAGACCCCTTTACAGAGGTCTGATTTTAAAACGAGTAAGCTGAAGGCATTTTATACTTTCAACTCATGAATGTTAGCTAGCTAACACTGCCGACGACAGTTGTCATTTCATTTGGCAAAATCGATTGGTCACAGGCTACAAATGAGATGCCTGCTTTTTTCTACTTCTATCTGAAGTTGAAGACACATTGTTTAAAAGATTACGAAAAATTTTGAGTGGTGAATTTACTCCCATTATCAATGTGAAGTGAATATGTCATGCAAAAATGGAAAGCTTAACAGCCATAGCAACAGTACTAAGGGGGCTGTAGCATGGTGAATGGTCAGTGCTCTTACAACATAATGACTTACAATTTTGATATATTGTGGTTGTGCTTTTTTCTATACTGCAAGATATACAGAACATCTTGCAAAACTCTACTTTGCTCCACAGCTCCCCTGCACCCAAAGCTCCACTAACCAAATCAGAAATGCTTCAAGTCTTCCTGATGTCTGAGGTTATCGACATGAGCCTGCCAGCATCATTCATTCTCACTCTGTTTGGCTTGTGAAATTGAGACATCTATATTTGATGTCCTGAGCATGTTTCTCTGAGAACATCTCTCTCACAGAAACCTGTCCCTGCTGCTCTGCCTTGCAAATCATCTGTTTCTGATATGGTCTCAATGTGGACCCTCACAACTGTTAAGTGTGGCACTGAGAAATTCATGAATCCCATTTAAAGTACATGTCGAGTAACAACTGTATAGCTGGCACCAGTTAAGTCAGGAATGAAACTGTCTATGTGGCAGCATAGCTTTACAAATCATTCTGCCTGATAGCCTGCAGAGATACATACAGTCATTGTCTGCATAAATGGAGCATCACTTATATATGTTGACATCTGACAGGTTAATAGCAAGTAAGAATCAGTGCTGTGTGGGCATGAATGTTCAATCATAGGGACCACAATACTGCTTCCTTTTACTTTTTTTTAATACCCGAAGACCCCCCAGCTGTAATGAGCTTTGTTCTACTTGGGGAAGGAATGGATAAACAGTGACAGATTGTATCCATCCTTAGAAAAAGCTGTCCTCAACTTTAATGATGCTGGAAAAATGGAGAGGTCAGAGCAGGCTGTCTGCTGATCTCACTAATCAGCCGCCCAAAACAGAGTCTTGTCTCGAGGAACAGAAAATGACTCATAGTACTCAGTCTCCTCTCCTTCTTGCGTCATGTTTTCTACTGCAGCACTCGGCCTCATAAAAAATGTCTAGCCACTATCTTCAGGGTTTTAATTATGTGTGCTGTTTGTTTGTTGCTTGCCTGGATCCTTTCTTTTTCATTGTTGTTTATGGGAGCAATCCTGTTCACCATATAATGAGATACAATTAAGTAAGATTGTGAAATGACTCCACAAAAGGAAAACATACACTCAATGAGCAGAATTAAATGGATACACAGTTAATATACCTGTATCTGATTGTCTCATTCCAAAACCATGAGCTATTGGATGCTACTAATATCCTCCTTACTTCAGGCAAGGCTTTCCTTAAGACTTTTTGTCCCATTTAGCCAAAAGAGCATTAGAGAGCTTGGGCACTGATGTTGGGTGATAAGCCTGGCTCACAGTTGGTGTTTCATCCCAAAGGGATTCATACAGTAGGGTTGAGGTCAGTCTAGTTCTAGACCTCTGTATCGCTGCCCAAGTCTCATATTTGTTCAGCTATTCAAATAGGTCTTGTGTTGTGCTCTTTGATGGCTGTTTCCACCTGTTGGAGAAACAGTCAACCAGTCAGACCTTCTGTAGGCATGATTAAGAATGGGGATGTAATTTTCTCGGCAACAGAAAAGAGGTGGAGATTGATGCTGCTGTACAAGTTGTAAGTGGACTTACAGAAATACCATTTTCAACGCTGGTTAACATGAATACAATGTCGGACTGAAAGAGTTAAGTGAAACAAAATGGCAGTTCAATCGGATTGTCAGCAAGGTTCTGTGGAGGCCAATCAAGTTCTTCCACACGCTATTCTCTGCCAGATACCTTTGGCCATACTGAAAAATATAAATGCATTAAATGAGAACATGAGAAATGTACAGCCTGAAATGATGGTATGAACTGGTGTCACCTGAGTCAGTAAAATGATTGCAAAGCTACAGTATCCAGCTCAGGTTTGATCATTGAAGATCCATGGCCCTTTCACGATCGCCCCACACACAGTCTGTGTGTCGCTGACAGTGGCTTTAACAAGGCTTGATAAATGATGTCTTCTCTGACCCTGGAGAGGAGGTGCAGGAAGCAGACGCTAAAGGCAGTGCAGTGGAAACAACAAGGCTTTTATGACTGCTGCTGTTAAAGGAGCATTTTACTTCAAAACAAAGTTGATATATTACGCAACAGCTGTAAACGACCTTGACAGTTGTCCTTAGAGCGATACAATCCAGAGGACTCTGAGCTCTGCTTGTGTTTTTAAAAGCTGTTGATGATGGTGGTGATGTTGAAAAATTGTGTCAAATACTAGATACTATACTAAAGTTGCTGTTAGAAATATATGAAATTTTAACCATTTTTTCACAGTCAGAAATCATTACAACCTGAGGTGGAGGGTTCTGCAGCATGATATCAACAATTAATACTTTATATTGCTCCCAGCATGAAAGCACACTGCGGCTGCAGCTGTAGCCAGCCTGTCCAGAGGTCGTCTTGTGTTGCCATATGGCAGGATAGAAGGTGACATGTGACAACTGCAGGCACAGCTGGCCCTGCCTGATGTGACAGGGGAAAATAATTTGTTTTAGTGAACCTGCCTGTGAGGAAGAACGCTTATTTTTAGCCAATGAACAAACTCTGCACCTCCCTCCTTGACATGTTACTACAGTGCCTACCTGCCCTGGTCTGGAGTTTGGATGTGGTTTTGTGGTCATTGATCAGATTATGGATTTTGTGGTCAAACTGAGCTTTGACAAAACTCAGAAGAAATGATACATCTAACTGCTGTGTTTTGAAAATGATGCCTAATTGGCCTGCAGGAGGAGGAAGTGGGGGTGTCAAAGCTAAAAAAAAAAAAATAAAAAAAAAAGTGACTTACTGCATTTGTCTCTGATTGGCTCAGAGGGGAGTTCCTTTGTTAATGAGAGATTGCACATCTATCTAAACCTTTTTTTTTTTTTTTTTTTTTTTTGAGATGGAGTGTAGTGTCACAGGGACAAAGCTCTACTGAAGCAACAGTCATGGCAAACAATATATTGCAACAATTCTGCAGTTGCTTCCCAGTAAAATCTTTCAAATGAAAACTTCTGACTTTGATTTATCCGTTCAGTAGCTGCAGGTGGTGCTAGAGCTTAACCGAGGTTTGGTATGGTTTACCCAGGAGTAGAAGTTGGTATTAATCTACATTCTGACACATTTAACTGATCAAATCGTTTGAAACTGTTTTACATACCGTATATTCAAGCTGACATGCACAATCACATGGGGTTATAAAATGGGGTACTTGCTGATAGAACATGCTCTTTTCTTCCCATGAAATTCCATTAGATCATGTAGCTCCTGCTGACAGGACACATAGCGCTGTCGTCCTTGGACACATCTTGTGACTGCAGGTCCTGGTCTTTGCATGACAGTAGCGTGCTCATTGCCATTCGTCTCGGGGCCATCCTGAGTTCAATGTCATGCAGAGGGAGTGAAAAGGTGCAAGACCCATGCAGGCATGACCCATACCTGTCAACCTGTCGAGGGGAGATACTATCAAAGGTAATACTCTGTGGTATTAGGCTTGCATCAGCTTTTTTTTATCAAAGGATAAAGATAACATCAAAAGTTCTGCTGATGGTAAATTTTAATTCAGCAGGAGTATGCTCTCAAAAGGAATGTTTTTTTTTAGGTTACAGAAGTAACCTAAAAAAACATGGATTTGGCTTTTGAATTTTATTAGTAAGTCACTCAAGTTAGTCTTAGGTAGATAGTCCTAGGTAGATAGGATTCATGGATGGATCAATAGGTAGATGTGTATATAAGTAGTTGGGTATAGTTAGAGTAGACAGGTATATACTGTCAGTAGATGGGTAAATGGGTAGGAAGATATTTAGAAAGATAAGTATTTATAGATAGATGAATATGTGGGTAGACGAGCTAGATGGAATACATCTGGATATAAAGGAAGCAAAGACAGTGAGATTTAAAAAGTAAAACAGAAAAGAAACAGATCAGGGAAACATAAAAGGAAATACAGACAGACACATACATGTGCACACTGTGATTACCACCAGAGTCTTGTGTATAATTGCAATCAACATCTTTTCATTAGGAGGCAGCAGAATCCCAGGCTGTCTTCTCAGGGGTTGAGTCATGTTAGAAATTGATTTAGCAAGCCAGAGGTGTTCCAGCATACTGTGCCTGCTTCCATAAAAGATGCAACAAAAAGGGACACTCTTCATCTGGCCTTGTTATCCTTGACATGTTTGACATTTGAAACTAACACATAGTCCAGTGTAGTCATCCCAGTTGCATAATATCCACTACTAGGCTGAAAGCCCAAGGACACTGGGCCACAATTATCATGAAAGGTCATTTACTGTAGTGTAGCAGAATACAGTGCATCCACTCCGTTGCATACATAATTCAGGAAGATGAGCTCACGAGTAGAATAAATATTTTCTTGTAGACTCTACAACCAGACCTAGTGCAACTAATTCAAGAAGGTTCTTGAATTTTATTGAAATAAATTAAATTAGCTTCTGCTTAAGTGATAGAGATTTGCTCCTGCACTCAGGGCAAACGTCTGTAGTGTTTATGTCAGAATCATCAGAATCAAATGGGTGAAGGCTGCAGTATGAGCATACCAGCAAACTGCCTGACTCACAATATGCAAGGCTTTTTGCCCTCAATTTTCACCCCATGGTGTTTCCACTTAGACTCTATTTACCATTGAGCACTGAATAATGTTTGATGACTCATACTGGAGGAAAACATACATTTGACTGTTTGATAATCACATCAACTGTATGGGAGTCACAAACAATATATTCAGTCTCTATAAAATTGTCGTTTTTTTGTGCCAACTTCTAAAAAAGCTGAATAAATGAAATTATGAAGCTCAGCAGGAAACATAGCAAATGCTAATTTTAATGTGTGTATGTGTGGTCTGTCATCGGCTACTTTTGGGGACAAATTTCAGACTTAGGACCAGTTAATTGGACAAAAGCCTTGTCCCCAATTGGAAAAAAAGCTGACTTTTGGGTCAGTGGTTAAGGTTATGGTTAAGCAAGTAGTGGTTATGGTTAGGGTTAGGGTAAGTCTCCAAGAAATGAATGTAAATCTATGTAATGTCCCCAAAAGTGACCATGGTCTGGTGTGTGTGTGTGTGTGTGTGTGTGTGTGTGTGTGTGTGTGTGTGTGTGTGTGTGTGTGTCTCTCAAATTGATTAGCCATGAATTATTCAGGGGTTTCTGCCGCTAATGAAGATTCATCTCTTGGTGTACCTGTGAGTAGTCACCCGCAGAGGTGTGTGTGTGTGTGTGTATGTGTGTGTATGTGTGCAGTAAGTGTGTCAAAACAGGAAAATCACACCAAGAGTTCCTCTCAGCTCCGCACTGAGGTGTGAGTGAGAGGAAATCCAGGCAGAATGTGTGTGTATGTGTGAGAGAGAATAAGTATAAATGCACTTAAACAAACAGGTTCTACTCTACAAATGAGGAAAACCAATTTCTAGAAAAGACAAGATTCTTCACCCCTAAGATCTTTATGTCTGTGCATTATCAGCAGTCTGCTATAAACGTCAAAACAGTTCCGTTTTCCCCCAGTAAGCCCAGAGACACATGCAGCATTGTCTCTTGTGTGTGCTCTATATGATGAACAGAGCTGCGTTGTCACTGAGCATCTTCATTCCAGGTTGTCAAACAGCTGCAGCACATGCCGGAGACATCGCATCATTTGTTCTCACATACAGTGTGCGTCCGTGTGTGTGTCTCTCCCTCTCTTTTATGATTCTTGGTTGAAAGGTGCCATCTCTCATCAGTGTGTTTGGATGACTGCATCCTCTGGCCATTTACACGTAGAGGAATCGGTTAAAGATGCAGTTAGTACGATTTTTACTGCAACTCTGCACAAAATTATCACAATGTTTGTCTGGAAGGTCTGTGATATTCTCAAGCTGACAGTTGTATTATAATTCTAGCATTTTTCCTGGTGAAATACAGATTGACTGCATGTATCTTTTGGGATACTGCAATTAGAAACCTGATTTGGCTCAGAAAGGTGACTGTAATTCAAGGCCACCTGTTAATGTTGTTGCACTTCCTAACGGTCACCAATAGAGGCCAGTAAGAAAAGGATAAATATACTAGAAATGTTGACATTCTGGCTCTCTTGTTGCTTATGTTTTTGTGCTTGTACTCTGTTAAGCACTAACCCAGTTTGCCACCATGATGTAAGCCCTTTCTAAATATAAATCTGACAAGATTAATGTGTAGTCTGATAATGAATTTTGATGCAGTATAAAACTATTTATGTAATGCCCCTCCTCACACACACACACACACACACACACACACACACACTCCTCTACAGGCCTTGGCCTTTCTGATTAAAAGGCTATTCTCCACTGCTCCCTTGTCACAGGCTTTACAGACTGAGAGATGGAAAGATAGAGAGATGGAGATAAAGCTCTTTGCATTTACTGTTTGCCAACAGAGGATTTATTTTCATGTTTACACTGGATGTTCTCTTAAGTTAACAAATGTCTCAGATTTTAACAAAGTATTACTGTAGTAGTATTACTAATACCAGTACTCCTGATAGTACAGACAATAATCTTTACACTGTTTGTTTAGCACTTTTGCAGGGGCAGTACAATTAAAGTTAATCAATAGGAAAAACCGGGAAACCCCACAGATGGGATGTCCTTTTGGTCTGGTGGCCATTGACCAAGTATTTACATTTTCTCATATCATGCCAGACATTTGGCCCATCCCAAGTGGCCCACCGAATGTCAGACATTAACAAAAACATCTAAAAATACACCAAGAGATCTTCCATTAACACATATACAAAGCCAACAAATGGCATATATGTGAGATTTTGAATAATAACCAGCTAGCAGAAGAAAGACCAAAGCTGTTTATACTTATTTTTATTCTGATAAAGGTTTTTTTGTCCTCATCTCCCTGGATAACTTAAATCTTTTAAGTCTTATAAATGTTTTATCTTCCTAAACAGTATATTACATGATTGATACAGCACATTGGACAAGCCTGCTTTTCTTCTTCAAGGTTGACATACTGTCAGTACAGTACCATCCAGTTTCATTGAGTTGTTGTTATGGCCCTGGCCTTTTGTAGTTTTGTATGAATTTGAGAATGGCAAGCTTTGGGATTGTGTCAAGCGTAGTGCCCTGTTACTGAACTGTAAGTATCTTTGTAAATCTGGTAAATAGAAAACTGTATACTCTGTATGGGCAGAGTGCCTGTTTGAATAGATTTTTTTATAGGAATAAATTCCTCTGCTTTCAACACAACACAGTGTGAAGATTTGGTTTGGGGATCAGGAAGTGAATGACCTTTTAATTATGTTGCCTTCCTAACCCCCTAAATGGGGGAATAACAGAGGTACAACACCAGATTTCAACCAGGCACATAAAGACTATACTTTTTAGATAAATTATATAAAACTTAATTCTCTCTACTGTATTCATATTTATTATCCTACATGTACATGGTTTGCTCCAGATGGCATTAGCATATTGTTCTTTGCTCTTAATGTAATGGGCTTCTTTTCACACACAAGTGCTTTTCTATCCAGATATCCATGGTTCCTTTCAGTCTCTGATATTGGCAAAATTACAAAAAAGAAAGAAAAATCAGTTTTAAAGCTAAAAATGGTCAGTAATAAAAATAAAATAAAGAAACACAACAGAAGACTAAGTATCAATCAAGAGCTGAAACAATTAGTCGATTAATTGATAAGTCGATTGACAAATTAATCAGCAACTATTTTGAATACTACTCAAATGATTGTTTTTGTAATATTTTTTAAGCAAAAATGCCAAAGATTTGCTAGTTCCAGCTTCTCAAATGTCATGGTTTAATGCTTTTCTTTGTTGTACATGATGGTAACTGAATATCTGGACTGTTAATGAGACAAAATGAGACAGTTTAAGACCTCACTTTGGGTTGTGGGCAAAGTTAATAACAAAAGATATTTTTCACTATTTTCTGACATTTTATTGCTATATGTATATTAGTGTCACAAAGTGTTCAAAAAACTGAAAGAGACATGCACAGCTTGTGAAAACCAAGTTAAAACTTTGATCATTACTCCAAACTGCTCTTTAGTGTACAGATCCTCTGTGGTGTGCTTCAGTATGTCAACCATCATATCCATTACTACATATAACATGACATATGACATCTCTTTTACAACTATACTACACCATTTGACAAGATTTTCTCTGAAATGAGGCAGTTTTATAACACAGAGTACCTAAAGAAGAAGCATACCAAACTACAGCCATCTGTTCATCTGAGGACAAAATGGCTGCATCACTTTTGATTGTTTATAATGTTGAGAGCTCATCCAATGTGTGCTGGGGGAGGCTCCAACACCCCGCGGGCCCTGCAAAGGATATATAGGAAATGGATGGATAGATAATATAGAGAGAACAATGGGATGATATATAGATTCAGTGTTGGACTTTCAATCATTACCTTGTGTACATGACAAGTCTATTTGGTCAAAAAGAGCCTTTGTTTTTCTATTTATACCCCTTTTTTATCAACTTGACATCTCATATATACAGTACATTTGACCAGTTAGAGACTATTTCATCATACTTGCACTCAGTAAAATCAAAACTTAGCACCAATAAATGTTCTTGTGGTGCATTTCTTCAGATATGATCTGTTTTCTCTCACCAGAGTCTGAGTCTCTTTTTTTACAGCTCACTCCACAAAGGTATTTACATCCAGACAGGTAGATCAGTATTCTGCAGTGCTTGCCTCTCAGGAAGGTATTACAGAGCTCGGCCATTTTTCGCCGGCTGCTCAGAAACATCATTATGCACTGCCCAACTCAAAACAGGCCAGAATACAGATGGGCCAGGCAGAGTTTCATTACCCAAAATATTTCAGGGTGAGAGTGGTGTTTCTCATGAAGATGGAGACCTGAGACTGTCCCAACCTCTTCATTCTGCTCTCTGCAGCTCTCTGGCAGGAGTTTCGCAGTGACGAAGAGCCTTGTGGTTTAGTCAGCCATAAAAACTGCTGAGCCATATGACTCTCTTACAGGCTAGTGACAGCCAGTATAAAGACAGCAGAGTTGATTTGTAAGGAGATGGTGCGCTTTTACCATCCAATCTCACTGGCTTTATCAGTCTGTTGTTGGCTCTTTACAGTATGAAAAGTGTTAATGATGTATAACAGCATTACTCGGCATGTGAGCACCAATAAATTCATATTTGAATTGAAGGTAATGGCAATGACTTCTGCCTGATCACTTCAGAAACAAAAGCATGAGTATACTGATCTAATTTCACTAATTGTTGAAAGGAACACTTCGACATTGTAGTACATATACTTATTCAAATACTTGCTGAAAGTAATATGAGAAGATTGATATTTGTGAGTGTGAGCTAAATATGAAGTTACAACTGGCAGGCGGTTAGCCTAGCTTAACATAAAGACTGGAAGCAGGAGAAAGGGCTAGCCTGGCTCTGTTTGTTTGTACATATTTACCTTTGGACAGAGCCAGGCTAGCTGTTTCCCCCTGTTTCCAGTCTTTATGCTAAGCTAAACTAATCAGTTGCTAGCTGTAGCTTTAGTGTATAAACATTGGTATCAATTTTCTCTTAGCCTTAATTTTACATAAGTATAAGTTCAGCAAAACATATTACGCAGCTGCCAAACAGTTACAGCTCTATGAGATTAGAATGACTTTCATAGAGACATAACAGAATCCTTAATTTGCTAAATATGAAAGATATCAGTCCAATTATGATTCACTGTGTGAGTCGTCAGCCAGCAACTCTTATCTCTTTCTTGCCTCAGGTGCTATTGAGTTTCTTGACAATAATAAATGGATGTGGCACTAACAGAAATGTTAACCTCTGCGGGTTTCAACACAGAACACCAATGTGACATTTTGTGACCTGTGTGTCCAGCCTTTCTTTCTGAAAAGCTTTTGGTTTTGAATCCCCGCACCTCAACGTACTGCATGTGTTTCTCCTCTATCCAGTTGTAATGAAATAGGACAGCAAGCTCAAGGCCAGACTCCGTTCAGCACCCATACTTATAAACACTGTCACAATAGGAGCGCTGATCTAGGATCAGTGGTCAGGTCATATTAATAGGATTTGTTTTTCTACAGATAGAGCAGGGATTCTTCAACTTTAAGATTGCTTTTATATTTTGTGCCTGTAGAGCAACTTACAGTAATTGAAATGGTAGAATAAGCTTCAGTTCCCACAGTTCATCCCCAAAAACGATAAAACAGCAAACCTATGGAGTGTTATATACATAATATTTTTGAAAAAATCTTCTTGCTTTCAAGTAACTTTTGTATGTAATTGAATCATCCTTAAAATTGTATTTTGTAGCCAATTGAATGGTAATTTTCAGTTTGGGATCCAAATTAGTCTTATTATATACAATATGAATTCAGGCTCTTCTACTATCCAATTCATAGTTTATATATATATATTGATGAGTGACTTCTACAGTGCAGTGTACTGTATCCTCAACCCCAGAGCTGTAGGTCTATTTAATGTAATTTCAGTGAAGTAAAGCTACATGTTGGTGGATAGGGGGCAGTAGAAGTATGGCTGCTAAACCAGTTTCCCCAGCATGATAATTGTATGAGCTATGGTACTGAGATTTGAGAGAGTGGAGTGCCCGCTGTCCCACCCTCGGCTGGGATTGTGGGTAAAGTGGAGGAGAAAAAAAAACTAGATTTGGGTTAGCTCTGGCCTGGAGGAGGGGAGCTGTCACAGAGGAGCAGGGCTGTTAGTTGGCTGCATCTATCTAGGAGGCAGCATGCATGCCGCCATCAGGCGTGCACAATACTGGGGAGATTACTGTGTGCATTGCCTCCAGCCTGTCTCCCATACATTGCACATTTTATTTGCAGTGCTGTGGATGCATCTTAAGCTGTGCTGCAATCTTTTTCCATTTCTTCCATGAACTTATCATTTTTACCAAATTAGAATTTCAGTTAGCGTATTTTCTGCCTCTGCTTCTAATGTTTAAATGAGATTTATATATATATATATATATATATATATATATATATATATATATATAATGCCACACTTATGATGCTTTCTGGTAGGCATGCTGTTGGATACACAAGGACTTTCATTTTAGAGGGTCATAGCCTTGCTAAATTAAATGAGTTGTCAAGTCCTCTCTCATCACCATATCGCAGATGGAATCCAGATACGAACGCTTTTAGCTTTTACTGACTGTGTCTTGGCTGAGTTGCCATCACATTAAATAGGGCGCTATGGAGACACACACACACACACACACACACAACCACATTGATGGCTTGCAATCTTGCGCCCAGTCAGAGCAAACAAGAGCAGAGACAGAATGACTCATCACCAGATGGCTGAGTGTGGCACATCTCCGCCACCAGGAGCCCTTATGCTTTTACCACCTGGAACAGACCCAAAGTGACACACCCCTGGAGCGTGGCCACCCGGGACACACAGCGAGGACCAGGCAAAACACAGCACATAACACACTCCCATCCCATCCGCACCGAGCCTGGATGTTTTTCTCCTATCTTTGCTACCTCTGCATTACCGGCCTGCTGTCTCTGTGTCTATCTTGCTTGCTTTGACAGCTTCCTCCATCCTTTTCCTCTCTGTCCTGTCCATCTCAATCTTTTCTTCTGTCATCCCATCCACTGTACCTGCACACATACACATACTTCTTTCTCCTTCTCCTCCTCCTCCTCCCACCCCTCAGGTCTTGGCTCAGGCATCAGTAACAGGCTCAAATCGGCTTGGCCAGTTCAAGCCTCCCTCTCCTCCTCCTCCTCCTCCTTGTTCTGTCTGTGCGTCTCTGCTCTTCTGGGTTATATTGGGTAAATAAATTAGCACAGTGCCCCACTCTCCTAATGAGGACAAGGTCACATGACAGGCCATTTCCTACGCTTAAGTTAAGCAGTTTGAGGGATCGATTCCATTATCTCCTCTGCACAAGAGTCAATGGAACCTGTTCTGAAACCTGCTGGGTATGTACCAACTCTTTTCACTGGATTCTCTGTTTTAGCCAAAAGCTATTTCTCTCTCTAATGGTGTCTAAAAAATAGCTTTATTTTAAATTGAGTTTTGTTTTGAAGGAAGGGAAAGCATAATGAGAGAAAGCTACAAGCATAATCGGGTATTTTGCCGTGCAAATGTAAACTGTTGAAGAGCAATAGTAGAGAAGCCTATTTGTTGTATTGGGCCTCTTTATCAAGCAAATCAAAGGAGAACTAATGGGAGGGAGTTTTTTGGTAAGAGCTTCTCCCAAAGCATGAGCTTTGAACAATTTAATAGCAAACTCCTTAAGTACTATGGTGCATACTTGAATTTTCTTTCTTCAAACAAGGCCCAAAGCCTCTCTGATAGTGCTTTGGGAACCACTTTCAATCGATTCTGTTAGGGGATTGGAAAAAGGGGTTTTATGTCTAAATGAAAAGACATAGTCGACAACACTGGCATTTCCTCCCTGGAGAGCAGAATGGAGAGATTTGAAAGGCTTACTGGGATTGTGGTGGAAACAATTGGGTTTGTCAGAGATGTGTTTGAAAGCATTCATCAAGGAGCAGGTAATTTTTCAGCAGTGGCTATAGCGTCTTAATAGGCCATTTGAAAATACCCTACCGATTTTTGACACCAGATGGTACAGTCGTCATTAGGCTGCAATGACAAGCCTTCTGAAGTGGAGCGAGCTGTGCGTCACTTTACACACCAGCTTTTCACAGACACATCATGCATTTGCAAGATCAGTTCCCCGCTATTGTATGATCACACAGAATAAGGACCGTCTGGCTAAATAATCGTAAAGCTTCAGTACAGCCTCACGAGAGCAATAATGCATGCTAGCCTTTTTAAGATCAGAGTAGTTATAAAACTTAGAAACAGATGTTTGTTTGTTTGAGAAACAGTTTGTCTGAGAAGCATTATTTTTTTGGCATGAGTGCTTGATACCAGTAGCTGTCATGTCCAGTCATTAATATTTTCACAGTAATCAGAAAGGAAGAATCTGATGAAACGCAGTGAACATGGAAGAAACTGAGGCACAAACTTTCCAATGTAGTTAATTCGCTACTGGATGCTTATTGTCTGTTGTAAATACCAGATTTCATTCTAAGAATTCATTTTTCAAGACAAACTATATTTTAGAGCAAAATGCCATGCAACAAAACACATGTAGCACTATCTTAGGGAATGATCTCAAATTTTAATGTTCTAATTCAAATCTTCCTGAAATTCACGCCCACTTTACATAGCAATTGTCCAGGTGTGTAGAGATGTGAAAGTATAGTGAGGCAGGGTTTGAACTTTTGTCTCAAGCTCTTATTTGCTGTTCTTCATACAACTACCTCTGGCACTTTTAGTGTGTGCAAGGACCATGAATGCTTTTGAGAGGAGACTTTTAGACAGTGTGCACTGTTGTCCACATTTGTAACTTGATGCATCAAATTTAGACTGGAGAGACACAGAAAAAACAAATAAATCTTGGAAGAAGATTTGAGAAGTAGTGGTATGCAGCGAGGTGGAGGATACGATGGAAGGCTTTTTGCCTGGACTTTTGGGTGTGGCCATTAGGAACAGTTATAAACACTTTTGTCTTTGGACATGTCCAACTTAGTTTGTTTGAAGTACACTTTACCACTACTGACTGAACTAAACCTGCAAGGACGCCATTACTGAAGTTCCCAGATCACATGTACTGTAAATCCACACATTAACCAGGGCAAATTATCCATCCTTATTCGATCCTTATTATTGCCACCTTATTGGATCTGGGTCTTAATGTTTTGGTAAGGACCTAGCGCCCTGATGTTAAGTAGGTCTATGTCCACCTATACACTCTGACACCTCAGTTGACCGAGCCTTGGCAGAGCAAGTGAAATGAGCACTCCCGGACATGTTTCTAATCTTTACCACTGTACCTTTAATCCACTTTGATCAGAAAAAGTGGATATGGCGTTTCAGTGTAGGCAGGAACCTGGTGGCCCAGATAGACCGTCTGATGAAAGTTCTGGGAGGGGAGAAGGAGGGCATGAGAAGGACGAAGGTATATGACCACGTGTCTCTCAGCATTGTACAGTGATCCACTAATGTCCGCTATCTGCCATATTTTTCAGGCAAATAGACCCAGAGATGTGACACTTTCCCTCTGAGGGCTACATGAAAACCAGATAATCTGACTATTTAGAGTTCAGTCACGTGGCCACAGGTCATACATGTACTGGATTTAGCTAAAGATTTAGGATATGGATATGGTGTACATATGAATGTCAAATCAAGTCTGTGTCACATAAAAGGGAAAAACATTGTAATTCAGGACACCTTCCAAATGCAGGGTGAACACGACATGTGAGAGGACTCTACAACCACTCTACTTACTGACAAGTAACACTCCTGTGGCTTAATGATATCCATCTGAAGCTGCATGGTGATCACTTTAGCAACATTAATGCTGTATGTTATGTGGCCACCAGCATGTGTAAAGTCCACAGGGATCATAAATACTCAAAGATGCCTGGGATCACCACAGTAAATCTGTTGAGATGAACCACTCCTCCAACATGACATATGCCTCTGTGCAGATACATGTACGCACACATGCAGAGTCAGCATTAGCTGTGATGTTTGCACTCCTCACTTCTTGTCCTCGCCTCTTGACCGTTTGACCGAACGGCACCATCTGTTCCCAGTGAGGAAAGTAATTGATGACACTGGGCATCACCTGGAAGGAGAGGAGACACAGCTGGTATTTTTTGGCTGTACTGTACAGTATGTGGTATACAGCACAGTATCAGTGCACAGTTCATGGTTGGATGTATTGCATGTTTTGTATTGCACTTGTAATTATGCAGCATCTGTATGTTGATTAACAGATATGAATTAACAAGTAGTGATCCACACGTCGCTGTGTGTACGCTCTCACATGTCAGTGAGTATGTGCTTGTTCATGTGTAAGAGGGGGGTCACACCTTGAAAGTCACGCATGTGGCAGCTACATTGTTCTTTGTCGGTTGTGATTAACATTGAACCCCGGGGTAACAACTTGCTGCGTGTGTGTGTGGAGTCAGCTCTTTAGACGCATCTAAAGGCATTAAACTCTGTGGCTAAAACAGCAACTGTAAAAATTACAGGAATTGAGTGGAACTGTATGATTGTTGATTCTCCTTCTACATTTGTATGCTGTTCTTTCATCTTGCTTTTTTTTTTTTTTGACATGCAAAGCCAACAGTTGGACCTTCCCAAATTGTTATTAGCTACTGTAAATTAACACCGTACACAAAGAGCATGAGATTTGTTTACCCAATTCTTTATGATGGAGCTGATAGCGTTGGTGTTAGCCTGCACGCTCCCTGAGGGGCTTCACCGTGGAGTGAGGTAAACAAAACAGATGTGAATCACAGAGTGGATAAACTCATTAGCAACTTATCATTAAACACATTCACATCTGCAATTCCATTTTTGGAGGGCACTGATTCAGAAAACATTTATTTATGTCAGCAGCTATTAGGTCAAACACAAAGAGAGGCTGTGTTTGTCTGTTTCCATTTAGCTCATGGAGCAGATATCAATACAGTACCCTTCAGTGTGTTGGGCAGCGTCTCAGGGAGTGTGTGTTTGGTTTCTGAGGAGGTCTATACTTGTGTGACCTGTGTGTGTGTGTGTGTGTGTGTGTGTGTGTGTGTGTGTGTGTGTGGGTTCAGGAGCAGAAGTCAGCACACTTGTTTGTTTAGGAAGTTTGCAGGAGATTTGCACTGATGAATTAATGGTGGCAGAGCAGTGGTGCAGAAGATGCTCTGGGGGAGAGAGAGAATGTGAGAGAGAGCGAGAAAGCGAGAGAAGTTGTTGCTCCATCCCGCCGTGCTCGACTCCCCGCATCTAAAAACCCAGCTGGGGCAGGCTGGCACTCACTCGGCGGTGGTGGCGTGGGGTGAGAAGGAAGGAAAGGAAAGGGCGGTGGAGGGAGGGAGAGTCAACACGACAAGGACAAAGCAAAGACAGGCCACAGGCTTGCTGTGTTATTTTATGTTTGGGGGGGGGGGGGGCACAGAAGTTGTGCTGTAATGTGGCTGCAGCCTTCCACATCAACACACTGCTGCTGCAACTAGCGGCCATCAGCAGCGGCCAGTAAAGGAGAAAGACTAGACTCACTGTTTAATTCATGGGGACTCAAAGTCGTGCGTCACAATGCCTTTTGATGACTTCTTGTAGTGCAGTAAGCTTTGAAACTGTGGCTCAACAGCCAACAGGTTACTGTTGAACAAACAGACACACATCCTACTGCTTTTCTTATGAATACCTCCCACTGTTGATTTAATCCATAACCTGTAACCATAACCCTCCCAGACTCCACATGCTTAACCTTGACCCTTACTCCAGAATAAACCTAATCCTAGCTCTAATCCTAAACCTAAATGCTAATCCCACAGTGCATGGACAAAACAACAGAAACAACTAGAGTACTTTAAGAGGAGTTTAATTTAAAAGGATAATTTATGATTTAGTATTGCCTTTCCCATAAATTTAGGGAGTATGCAGGAGAGACATATTTAAAAAAGAAGGATCAAAATCAATTCAGCAGAGGGTGAAATATCCTGACTTTTAAATACGGGTCAAGCTCCAAAAACACTAGATCCTACACTTATTATAATGCAACTTGCCCCCAATTTGAGCACATGCCCCCCTCATGTATGTTAATGAGGAGGACAAAATATTAGAATCAATATAATGCACTCTAGTACACCACCACCACCCACTACAACCTCAATAATAAACATAAAATAGAATTATCACCTTTCTGACAATGTCAACAAAAACTGGAAAAGTGCAAGCTTCGTAAACGTAGATTGCATTACATTGCACAGGTGTCCCTAATAAAGTGCTCGGTGAGTGTATATAAAAGTCTGCAAATCTGGGTCGCTGATGTCATTAGGGTTATTTTTTAAAACTTCCATCAGCTCCTTCCAGAGTCACAGAGGACATTATACAACGGTTTTCACAGTCTGACTTGTACTCCCCATGAGTAGTAAACTGAAGTGCACGTGTGAAATAGGCGGAGTGCCACTTTCAAATTTGTGTTAAGACTGTGTCATAGAGGCGCAGGTTCACCTCTGTGGTCATTTTTTGAGACTACTCTGTAGGTTGAGGTATTGAACTTGATTAATTTGCATTGCAAGACATTTATTTTGTTATTTTGTGTAAGTTTGCTATAAGTGTTTAATGCCTTTTATTTCTCCCATCCTTTTTTATTAGTAAGGGATATTGTTATTTGGGTATTGTTTGAAGACAGAAACTTAATAGAACAATCAAGTATGCACCCTAGTACAGGAGCAAGGAGCTTGCAATGGAGAACATCTTTATTCCTGTCATCTTCAAAAGGCGTTGGTGTCACAAAGCTAGCAAAACAAAACCATATGCAGTTACTGTACACAAACACCCATGCATATAGATCAACACTCCACAGCTGGCCTGTTATCCCCAGTGTCCTACAGTATCCATCTGTTTCAAAGTGAAGCATTAGGGGCTAAAAATACAGAGCAGTTATGTCTAGCTTGTTGATGGATGGGTATTGGCGAGGATAATGCAGCACAGATAATAACTGTTTGTCAGCCATATTTAGAGTCACAAGCCTATGGATATGCAGCACATACATAACTAAAGGCCTGTATCGGAGTTTGTGTGCACAAGGAGGATCACTAATCTGTCTAGCAGGTCACCCACACAGTTTCAGTGTTTACTGTTGACTTAGGAGCTAAAACAGTTTAGCCTCTGTGTACAGACCAGCATGAATTGTACTGTAGTTAATACACTTGGAGAGTAGAGTTTTCTTGCCACGTAGTCAGTGAGGTGTGATAAAAACACATTTTAACTGTGTTGACAAGGCAGTTCTTGCTTTTTCTTTGATGCACAAACACTTCTGAGTGTTTTTGTGCTCCAGTTCATTCTACTGACAATGGTTAGTAATGCCATCTGGCTTCGTTTAAGTGCATTTTTGCTGGAATTGCTTGTTTTTTGAATAGTCTATCAATGTATACCTACTGTATGGATCTGTAACACAAAGGGAAATGTAGTGAGGCCTGAAAATAGTTCATTTTCAGCTTGGTTTGTGATTGTAGGCAAGTGATGTGGAAAGCAGTTACTGGAGAGACGAGAGGTTAAGAGAGCGAGGCCCTTTTCTTTCCGTCACCCGCTCAAACACTGTCATTTTGAGCAATCACAAGTCTTTGAAAATAGTAATGTTTGCACGTGAATGGTTTATCTCTCTTCTCAAGAACCCTGTCCACCACGGTGACAATTGTTCTTTTGATGGACTGACATCTCCAATTGGAGTTCACCGTTCAAATTGAAAACCTTTTATTGAGCCGAGAGACGGGCAGCGCGAGGAGAGGCAGCATGCTGACTAGCATAGGAGGAGCAATTTGAACATTTCTTAGAAGCAGAGGAGTAGATTAGAGGGTGTGTGCACTGGATAAACCTGTCAGCAGCATCCACTCTAGACCTCCTGAAGCACCAGATGTACAGTCTGTTGTAGCCGCAGGGTAGCAGACTCTCAAATTCAAAGGATCACTCCGCATAGGTGTTGGATCGATATGCAGGTCTGGCACTTTCCATCCTCTAATCTCTCTCTATCTGCATACCTCTCTGCATCCTGAATAAAGATATCATTCTTAAACATGGTGGCCTGCCTGCTCTTAAAAACAAAACACATGCTACAACACTACAGCTTCATTCACCTACAGGCCAAAAGGCAGGCAGTAAAATATTATCTTTAGCTGAATTCTATCAGTTTGTGTTGCTAATTAATATAGAAGCAGCTGGGCAGTTTTCCATATTTCTCTGATGATACCTTATTGTGAGGGAGGTGGTTTTATGGAGGCCGAGCTACAGGAAGCTAACAGATGTCCCGTTTGAGCTGAGCTGTGCTGGGAATATCAAGTGTAGCTGCCTGCGTGGTGCTAGTTGGCTCCTGTGGCAGGAAGACAGGCTGTTCACTAAGTGCTGCCTGGCGGGAGAGATCAGTCGTATCTTTCTCTCTCTTTCTGTCTCGTTCAGCTTATACCCTGACACCATAAGTCACATGATAACCTGTAGTCTCTTGGTAAGATGTGAACGTGCTGCTTCATGATGAGTCGCTAATTTCCGTCAGCCTGTGCGCTAGGGCCGTCACTTTTTCAAGAAAATCACATTTGAACAGTCAAGAAATGACATTTTAATCATTTTGAATTAATTTCAAGACAACTTACCTAACATAATCCTAAACTATTTTGTAAAATTGACCTGTTTATTTGTTGTGCCATTGCTGTGGTGGATTTCAAATCTGTTGTTGGTTAGCCAACATCCTTAATTTTATCCACCATTTTCCACTTGTGGTGTCGAATCCAAAGTGCTTCCAGACATTAGTCTATTTCTCGGAGGATTCAGTTTCAAGATTATCCGTTCACTATGGCTCGCTAGTTTCCTCTACTTGGCATCAATGAAGAGAACTACAATAGCTTAATATACTGAGAACAACAGGACAAGAGATCAGTATCATGGACCATGAAGATCTGAAAAGCTTGTTACTGGACTTTGAGGTAAGATTATTTTGTCAAACATACTGTGAATTCTGAATTTCAGCAGATCATTACAGATCATTTTTTCCCACATTTGAACTGTAGTTTGAATTTCAAATGAAAAGTGACAGCCCTAGTGTGCAACAAGTGACACTCAACTTGCTAGCAAAAAAGATGCAAAATTCATTACAACACATGTAAGAAATACATTTAGATATGTTTCAAAAACTAATTTTAAGTCTGTCATATGTACATGTACAGTAGCATTGCCTCCAGCTATATCATCACCACTATGCAGCTAAGACCACATACAGCGGTCAGAAGCCCACTACTTGCATGTCCAGTCCAGTCAAGTTTAGTCTTGGTCAGTTAGGTGACAGTTGTGCCCACAGTCTGCATTGCATTCCAACACCATCCATGTATTAACCTAAGTGTGTGTGCCTGTGTCAATATGAGGCATTGTAAAGCTCGTAGGATAAAAGCGCTGAATAAATTAGTCCATCTTCCATTTACATCTTTGGTTTTAATGGAGTCATTAATGGTGTCTTGTCAGCCATTTAACTTGTACATCCACAGTGATGAGGCTTGTTGTCATGTAGATTAGAACAAGAGGACCGTACAGGAGCATCATCCATCAAACCTATTTTAAGCTCCACCTCCAGGATGCATTGATTGGCTTTGAGGAATTTCAAACCTGATTTACTGTTGCATTGATCCCACCCACGTTTAAACCAAACTCTGTGACATTTATTCCCAGATATATAAAATAAATGTCTATTTGGTCCTGCTAAATGACCTGTAAAGTCTTTGTTCAGTCAGTCTTTGAAACATGTCAGGAGTTGAGCGTTTGCTGCTTGATGTTTTCATCTTTGAGCTCAAAAAGGCTAACTTTTAGGTGCTTGGTGCAGTCGGTGGCAGGTTATGCTCCTTACCAAATGTGTCAAATGAAAAATGTAATTTACTCTAACATGCACACACTCATCACACTCATCATAAATGGTGTATGCTGCTGCAATAAGGCTTTCTTCACCATTTTAAAAAAATAACGAAGGTCAGAGGCGAACGCTGTTTACTGCTACATAGATATGAGTGATTAAGTCTTACAAACTCTTAATAATTTAAGCACTTATCTCTCACTTTTACTTCAGACAATTAAATAGTGAGAAGTTGCTCAGTGCAGCTTTATGAGGGATAAAACAAGATGCAAATGCATAGGAGCATGGTTTTTTCATATTAATTATGTACAGTAAATGGTGTAAACACAGTTTTTCATCATCCCACCTTGTTTGAATAATAGCAGGTAAATTAGCAGAATGCAACACAGGTTTTTTGGGGGGGGGTTTTGTGTGTGCATGAATACTAACCTATTTAATTTTAATATTCCATTTGGAGAGCACCACATGCACTTGGATCCTGAGTCTGAAGAGTGGGCCACAGTCTTTCTGCAATGATTTGGTGTGAGAGTGCAGTTTGATGTGATTGACAGCTGCCCTGAGACCTGCTGGAGGCTCCGTCTTCATTTGCCATGTCCGTCTCAACTGTCACTCTCCATTTAAGAGCTATTCTTTCTCCTACCAGTCTACCGCTGTTGTCGTCTTCTTTCTCTGGCAGACGTAGATCTAGCCTCTGACACTCCTTATGTCCTCCTACATCTTTTCTCACTGAAAGGTTAAGTACCTGCCAAAGCCTCTGGTGTTTCACATTAATCGTCTACAGGATTTATATATGAACAAACCAGCTAACCTTATATTAAGTCTGCTGTTAGTGTTGAGTTTGATTGTGAGAACACACAGCAGATACGCAAAACAGCATCTTGGAAATTACTGTGTTCGATTTCTTAAACAAGACAATGAGACAACTCCCATTTCCTCTGCATTTCCACTTTTACATCAGTTTAATTGTATCACACTAGAGTAAGCAAGTGTGCGTGCCCAGTGAATTTCAGTGAGCTTCAGAATGTGCCAAGTGATGCCAATGGTGCCTGCTGCAAAGGGCCATCAGGTTGACCAGCTTGAGCCAAACAGCCTGCCAACAGACTATAAGGGGAAGAGGGAGGGAGGGAGAGAGATGTGTGTTGTGGGAGGATTAAGACTGATGAGAAGAAAGTAGGAAAGAGAAGAGAGAAGGAGTTGAATCATAAAAGAGAGACTGAGAAGGAAGGTGGATCCATGCACTGTAACTGCAGCCACACATATACTCTCACGTCATCTTTCTGTGTAAAACAGGCCTGAGTGCAGCAGCAGCAGAGACACCTTAAACCAAAGAACATGAGCACACATCCGTATTTATAGTTGACCCACATCAATATGCCCCCTTTACAATATCCAGGATTTGTGTGACCTGGTCAGCCAGTGCCAGTGACACCAGTGCTGACAGATGTTGGTGCCTCCAGCTAGTCAGTGCGTTCTACACTGCAGTGAACAGATGTGTAAGTGAGAGCACTGGCTGACAAAAAGGTGAAACACAATCAGTGCATGCATCTTTTATCTATAGATAGTGCAGCATTCAGACAGAGCAGAGGATAGTAGTAATCATTATCTTTCCAGCTTGTGTTTAACTTAGGCACCTGGTATAAAAAAAGCTTACTTCACCATCTATCCAAAGTGCTCAAATGAATATAAAGAAGCAAGGTTAGCTATAGAAAAAAATCACTCTCTAATGAAGTCAATAATAACTGAAGTGTTGACTTAAAAATGTTGAAATGACCAAAACCAACATGTTAGCCATTCTATCCAATTTCCCTAACCTGTCTGTGGCACTCAACACCATCTGTACCCACTGAAGATGTAAAACGAATGTATACTTTCATATTTTAAAAAGGCTAAATAATTCCCTAAAACAGCTGGGCACTGTGGTTTTTAGCAAAAGTTACTCAAACAGAAGGAAATTATGTATTTGTTTGGGACTATTTTCAGCCGTGGATTAATACACATTTGGTATGTTGCAACAGTGTGGCTCACTGATGTGTTTTTTATTTATTTATTCATTTATTTGATTGCTTTTGGACAACAATGGGACTCCATATGGCATAGAGGAATAAGTAAGGGGTTAGGGTTAAATCATTAAACTTGCTCAATATGGTATACATCTTAAAGCAAAGCAGCATACAAGGAAAAATCAGTCAGTAGTAAGATGTACATTAATTAATGAATACAAACACGTCTTTCAGTTTTATACATGTTGTAGATTCATTTCACATTGTAAGATATGCGAACTAGGTAAAAGTTTAGATATTTTTGAGCAGCATGCGGTGCCAGCACTGGAGAGGTGGGCGTCCTAGTGTTCTCCATAGGAAAACAAAGGCTTAGCCTTTCCAAGGACATTTTTCCAGTGATGACATGTAGCGTCCTTCATGTGTAGAGCCCGAGTCTGTCCACACAGAGCGAGTGGGGCTGCTCTTCTTTGTTTCAAGGACATAGTGCAAATGAGATGGTTTGGGTCTGGCACAGGGACTTTTTGTGCTAATTAGAGTGGGCAGCCAATCAAAGGTTCGTGCTTCAACAAATGAGCATGGTTTCACAACCGCCTCTGCTCTGGGTCAGATGGGATGTTTATATCACTAGCAGTCTGTTTATCTGTCTTTCAGGCATACGCAAAGGAGAAAGGGAGAGAGGGCTGTTTTTGTTAACTTTTCTGTTGATTTTCTCTCTTTCCAAAATGGTGCATCCATCACACAAGATCACTGAACCTCCTGCCCACACTGTAACAACAACCAAATAGACTAATTAGGAAAACAACAAATAGACAAGTACACTGAACAAATTAACACCAAAAGGAAGTTTTTTCACTGAACTTAAGATCATACATGCATCCATGCATTATTCTATCAACATTAATGTTACAGTTAGATGAAATATGATAGTGTCCACCCTTACTGAGGTTTTTACTCCTTGATATAAATCATGTACCTTACCTATGAAACTGCAGTTAAGATGTTTTTAGCCTAGCTTAGCTTAAAACCTCGAGGCAGGGGGAGATAGCTAGCAAGAAATAGCTTCAACACAGAGTTCCCCCTAAAATCCAAACTATCTCTATTATACTATACTGTTGTACTGTAAATAATGAAGCAGAAGAGTTCCTCTTATGTGTATTTTATTTTTTTATTTATTTTGGATAGCTACTTTCTCTGTGCCTCCAGTTTTTATGTTAAGCTAGGCTAACCGTGTCCAGACTCCAGCTTCATACTTATCACACAGGTACATGAGATTGATGTCAATCTTCAGTAATGCGTGATTTTAAAGGACAGTAAATATGTAATTATGTTCTTGAAGTTTCCTGGAAAGAATTATTTAATTTGACATTAATGTAGATCAAATAGAGACACTTCAAATGGTACACTATAATTAGACTAATTCCAATAATTATAATAACCTATTTTTAGGTTATGCTAGCAGGTCAGCTAAACATGAAAAATGTAGAGCTGCAATGATTAATTGATTAGTTGCCAACTATTAAATTAATTGCAAACTATTTTGATAATAGTGTAAGAAAAAAAAAGTTCAATTTCTCTGGTTCCAGTTTCTCAAATGTGAATATTTTCAGGTTTCTTTAGTCCTTTATGACAGTAAACTGAATATCTTTGAGTTGTATTCTGTGGTGGACAAAGCAAGACATTTGAGGACACATCCTTGGGCTCTGAGAAACAGTGGTCGACATTTTTGACTGTTTTCGGACATTTTATGAACCAAACTACTAATCAATTAAATAATCACCAGATTAATTGATAATGAAAATAATAGTTAGTTGCAACCCTATATTAAAATATGTAATAATGCATTGAATGGATATTTATTTAGGTTCAAATGTAGCTGTTCATCAGTGACTGCTTTGAAACTCCATACACATACTTGAACTAAACTAACTTGAACTTGTCTATTTTCTCTTTAAGTAAATTACATAATTATTTCCAGGAAACCTTCCTATTAGGAATTAACAGGCTTGTCAATTAGAGCATTACACAATTTCATACTGCTCTCAGAAAGAAAGGAAATAAGAGTATATAATATTTCACACCAAGTTAATGAGATAGTCTCTACAGTAGTCTCAGATTTATTTTAATTGTAGTAGTCAATGGTTCTGGGAAACTCTGTATTACATTCCCTAGAAATGCACTTTTGTTGCTGTGAGATATCTCTGCATGTGATTCTTTCTAACAAATTAGATGCAACATGGTAAGCAAGTAACTGTGATAATTAAAACATTCCTTTTCATCTCTGCTGTCTTGCCCGCCCCTCCCGCTCTTTCCAACTGTAATGTCCTAACATGATACTCCGCGCGCTGCTGAAAACTGTCAATACTCACAACACATCTCTGGTTTCTGCACCACCACAAGCTACAGTGGCATGACGTTGCATCCACTACTTCTGCTGACCAATCGTGTCGCTGCCTGTCGCCGGAGCCCGGCAAATGAGAGTGCGAGAGCAGGACTGAGGCTAGCAACGAGGAGGAGAAGGAGAAGGAGGAGGAGGAGGAGGAGGACAGTGGAAGACTGCAGTAACAGCAGTAACAGTCCCAAGGCCCCGCGGATACTCACTGTATTAAACGCTGAAGGCTGTGTATGATTGAGCAGCTGAGTCTGACGGGGTGTGTTTGTGTATGTCACCAAGATGGGGACAAAGAGAGCAAGTGTGCATCCTTTTTTTCCTGTACATGTCTGTATTTTGCTGCTTGAGTGATACATAGAGACCCAGAAAGTGAGGGAGAAAAACATGCCCCCGAGTCAGAGCCAGACACATAATGGAGCAGGGATTTTTTTTTTCTCCTTTTCCTCTTTTCCCTCCCCGCCTTGTGTCAGCTAAGATAATTCCTCTGTTAGTCAAGTGAAAGGCCGTGGCTGAGGGGTGTTTCTGTGTGATATTGATACATTTTAGAAAATGAATAGTGGCCTTTTTCCCCTCAGCCGTGCTCATGAGCCGAACTGTTGATTTATGGACTGGTTTTTGATCAAAATGGAGCGGTTCAACACTGTTGGCAGATGCTGCTAAGTGATGGAGAAATCATTAGACACAGCTCGAGGGCTGGTTGGCTGGTGAGGCATTATGTGTGCTGGTGTCTTCGTCTGGTATTGTTTTTGTGTGTATGCTTTGTGTGATCAGTTTAGGGTTGATTTAAGTGTGCAAACTGGTGTCTGGGGGATTTATTTTAAACCCACAGCCAGGCTAGATTTTAAATTGGAGCACAGGTTTTGGTACACTGTTGCTATTGTTGTTGTCACTTACTTTTCCACAGTGTTGGAAAAAGTATTCAGACTCCTAACCTACGTTAAAGTACCAATACAACGATGTAAAAATACTCCATTATAAGTAAAAGTCCTGCATACAAATCCTAATTAAGTAAAAGTACAGAAGTATTATCAAAACATATTTACAAGTATCAAAATATTTTTTGTCTTGCAGCAAATATCCCCGTCACTGACATACGTATATGATGTTAGATTGCTAATACTGATGCATCAATGCATAAGAAGCATTTTACTCTTGCAGCTGGTTTAGGCATTGCTAGTTATAACTACTTAGTGTACGGTTATGTGGTTCAGTCCAGTGGTTTCCAACCCAGGGGTCGGGCCCCCTCAAAGGTCATAAAATAAATCTGGGGAATGCGTGACATGACACATGGGGTTGGAAAGCATAAAAATGAGAGATGCAACACTCACAGGGGGCTTTTTTTATTTTCAGTTTTTAAACTTCAAGTGCATTTTGCTAATAATACTTCTGTACTTAAACTTCAGTAAATTTTAAATCTATAACTGGCCTCTAATGGAGTATAAATTATAGTTTTGCTACTTGTCGTTAAGTAAATGATCTGAATACTTCTTTCACCATCGACCAAAATAAACTAACACTACTGTATCGCAATCGGCCATAAGGTCATTGAAAGGTTTCCCTAGTTGTCCGCTGTAGTTCCGTCTTGTCTCTGTAGCAGATCTCACTCCCTAATTACAGTGTAACAGCAGAGACTGATGCACACAGGCACGCACACACAAACATGCACACACACATACACAGCTTCTCATCTTTTTATTCTCCCATCCGTCCAGGCTGCAGAAGTTGGCCTCTGTCTGCCTCCACTAGTAGGAAACGAAAAAGTGAGACAAAAAAAAAAAAAAAGTCAAAAAGAATGTTGAGGGTCTCAAAGAATACAAAAAAGATGAGAAAAACAAGCATTTGCTGAACAGGAGATGTGTCAGGAGTGAAAAATCACATCAAACCAGATATCCTGCTGAGGGGGAATGCAATATGGACACCCACTCAGCGAGGAAACAGTGCGTCTTGTTTCTCTGTAATGCGAAGGCTCTTATATAACTAATAAAGGAGAAGGGAGGCGCGTTTCACTTTTTGATTGTATTGCTCAAATCCGGCTCAAGGACAGGCACTTTACAGATGCTTTCAAACAGTGCGTTCAAACTCTGAATGAGAATTTGTCGTGGTTTTTCCAATAAAAACACACACAATACACCCAGCTACTCTGTGATCACTTTTCAGTTCATTCAGCCTTCTCTCTGTTAGGCTGCCTCTGTATCAAAGTAGTAACAGTTAAAGGCCAGCAACATAAGTTTAAAGCCTCATTGGTCAAAACCGCCGCACAACCCTTTGACACAGAATTGCTGCTCTGGCATTTAGCAAGGGCAGATGAGCGTAATGCGGCGTAGAGCTCCATACATCATTATGCGGAGGTGTCCAACAGTAGAGCAGAGAGCGCCGAGGTCCAACCGTATTTCATTAGGCTTGGGGATGCAACAGAGGGCCTCATTAACATGCATGGCCACAGGTTGTTGTTGCCCTCTTTCTCTGTGTGTGTCAGTATCAGCAGCAGAGCTTTAGTCTGACTGTTTCGACGCTGACTGACTCATTCTTATTAGGCTTAAGCTAGTCCACAGTTGTCCAATTGTTTTGTTATGATTGCCTGCCTTGGAGAGCGCAGGAATTGAAATCCCTGCAATCCATTTCAAATAGGAGTTTGATACGAGTCTGATTGATGGTGTGAAGGAGAGAGGATGTTGACAAGAGATGATTAGGAGATAATCTGGAGATCATTCCCTTTGAATTAGAAGACATTTCCTCATGTTCTTGTATGTAAACTTAATGAGTCCTCATCTGAGTTTCCAACCATGAGGATTACAAAATGCCCTGTTGGTTTTTATCATTCATAATTGAATCAAATAAGGCTGTAAGACAAACTGACTAGTGGCTAGGGCTTGGTATTGAACTTCATAATTTAACTGGCAATTTACACTAGTAATGGCTGCATTGTGTTTACACAGCATTTAACTTTATATTCCTTAAAGTATGGTTATCATAGAAAGTATGAAGTATCATCATGGTTGTGGACCTCAGGTATCTTAACAGCACTTGTATCAAAGAATTTCAAACCATACTCAGCCCTGTGACTGGATATACATAGAGAGGACACTAATTTAGCTAATGCTAATGCTATTTCACTATAATTCTAAGAAAATTCAAAAATTACATTGTCATGTAATCAAAGGTTTCCTGTGGAGTTTGTGACCTCTACTAGTGCTATGGAGCAGTTTTCTATATGAGTTGGCCCCCATTTTGTTTGTCTTGTGACGTGATACACCATCCTGTTAGTGTTTTCACACTCTTTCAATGATCTACAAATGGCTGTAATGCACCAAGCAATGCAGCGATGCACCAGCAAATGCAGGGAAGAGGAAGACCGCATGCTAGTAAACATGGATGTAAACAATGCAGGATTTAAAATACTTCAAAAATCGGCTTTGCAAATGTTTTTTGAGGAAGGAAATGCATTCAACACAGCATAACTTTTAGTTAATTTAACTCCACAGGACTCCATTAACACCATTTCCCTACTAACAACATACTGTCAAATATACGTACTGTTGGATATTTATAATACCAAAAAAAAAACCTGTTCCTGTAGTTATGGAAGGCAGAAATGCACATTTCCAATGACAACTTAATCTGCCTTCTGAATACCCTCCAACAGCTCTTCATGATTAAGACATGAAGAGTAATCACTGATCTCTTAAAGTAGCCATAATAGATGTTTTTGGTCACATGGGGGCAGCTCAGCAAGTTGTAGAAACAACATTAACATATTAATCATCTTGTAAAATGTTCATAGTAAACATGTTGGCAAACAGTTGCTCATCCAGCAGAGTTGGAGCAACGTAAGCATTCATTCGGAGTTATGTTTCTGGCCACTTGAGAAATGTAAGTGTAATATTCACTCTCCTTTTAGCTCTTTTGTGGCCTCTGCTAACTCCTAAAAAAAATAAAAATAAAAATGTCTTTGCACCAACTAGTCACTTGCTTTGTCTGTTGCTGCTGTCTGCTGGGCAGGTAGTGCACAGTGGATTTATCATCTCTTTCACTGAAAACAGCCCTCTGCTGCTGCTGGAAACAATGATGATAGGAGCAGTGAGAGTGAACCAAATATTTGCAGGCTGTAAAATCGAGTTAAAAGACGCTAAAGCGCTCCGTAGAGCTGAATCATGTGATAATTCTCTGTGGCCTCATCACTATGAGCGACCCCTTTCAGATCACACATAGTCATTTAAGTCATTGTTCATATAAAATATTGATAAGTGTAGCTTTAATATACAAACTTAGCTGTTTTTGCAGTTTTGGAGGAGAGATGTCCACCTTGAATTCCCTGCAACAGCATGATAAAGACATGAAGTCCTTGAACATTAGTCACTGATCTCTTATGTTTCTTCACCTGAAGGGAACTTATGTTTTCACTAAATGAGGCTCTTTTGTAATAATAAAAAAAAAATATGATAATTTTCCCCCTCCCCTTTCTTTCAAAGTTACATAAGCAGCATTCAAAGTATTGGGACTGTGAGGCATCATTACTGTCAGACGGGTCATTGTGCTGCCAGCACTGTAACTGACTATGACGTCAACCCAGCCTACTCCTATGGGCTTTATATAGCACAGCACCCTATCTACTGCTATATGTAAACACTGCTTCTCTGAAAAAATGTGTTATGTTGCTGCTGCAAGGCAAGGAACGGGAAGCAAAGCAAAGAGGAGGAATAGAAGGCAATGCAAGCACAGCCCCCTTTTTTCTAGGTCTAATCCCTCTTAGTAGGGGAGCGATAAGCGTATTTTGACTTAGCCCCAAATTTCCTGTTGTTTATGCATCCTTTGCCAAACCACGTGGATCCCTGTAGAGTCGGATAATCTTAGTGATGCCAGTTTGGCAGTGCTGCAAATATACCACTGCCTCCTGGCCCAGGTCAGATCACAACAGCGGGGTAGAAAACAAAATGCCTCTGCGTCTGTTTTCCTTCATTTTTTGCCTCCCTCTATTCATCTTTGTGTAAGCGTTTGCTCATAGATAGGAATCAGTCAGAGCTGGTGGCTTTGTTGACAAGCGTCTCTCATTCCTCTCTGGTGCTCATGAGCTTTTTTGCTTGCAGGGGAGATGGAGATTGGTGCAATCATAGCTCAGGATGAAGCCTATTTACCCAGATAAAAAAAAAACAAAAAAAAAAAACACCCCAGCGTTAAACCAATAGCTACCCAGTTCCTCATTGGTGTGAGAGGAAAAGCCTCTTAATCTTGCTTCAATTTCCCACCGGGGCCTTTTTTCTGGTTTTTCACAGTGGAGAAGGGTGTGTTTGCGGCGCGGCGTTCACACGGATTATCAGTTAGGTTGTGAAACTCCTCAATGTAAAGTGGGTCATGCGGTTTGAGAGGCGGGGGCTGTCTGTGAAGCAAAGCTACCCATTACATCATTACGTGCGTTACCATCTGTCAGGACAACCTATAACCTTCTGCATGCTTCCTCTCTCTTTCCAACACCTCACACTTTCTCTAGTTTGATGCAGAGTTATATCGGCGTGTAGTACGAGCATACAAACACGTCAGAGGTCCAGAGATGTATGCGTGATGCTGGATAATTCCTGTTGTTGATGTACTTTTGAGTCACAAATACATTCACATGCTAAATAATTCAGACTGACTTTGCAACCGTGAATAATTTTGCTTGCACAGTTTGACACCTGAAGTTTCCAATCACAAAATAATGACGCTATTTGGCTCTAATCACATAGCGTAATGGGTTGAGTCTTTTAGTGTAAGATGTTACTGGTTTGGCATGGAAATCACAACTGTAGAATGTTAAACACCTGCTGTGATTTACTATAATGAGTAATAACGCTGTTCCATTTAAGAGGTGTAATGGTTCTATTGAATCTGGTCATTTGTTGCTCCATTAGTAGCACTGAGAAACACAAGGTACACAATAGGCAAACAGCATTACAGCTCTCAGAGTTACAGTAGACATTGATTCTATACAAAGTACAAGCCCAGGATGCATATTAGAAATGTTTAGGCTGCCCACAGGTCAGTTGTGAACAGGATCACTACTGCCTGATAGGGTTTCAGGTTAAAAATCAACTTGAAAGTATACAAAATGAGCATACTGTGCAGCATTTTTCACATTTTTGTCATACACTTGACATATTCACGTATATATGCGACTGCGGTCCCTCGTGGGCCCACATAGGTGATGTGTGATGCCGGACATTGTTACTGGAATACAGAGCCTGAGGCAGTGGGAAATACTGGCACCACACATCCTATAGGCAGAGGAAAACGCTGACCCCACAGTAAGTATACTGCAGCAAGAAAAAAATAAAACAAGCATTATTACAAAAATGAGACAAAGGTAGAATGTTTGGGAGAAGGGAAAAACAGCACCATCCTCTAGTGTTAGACCCGACATCAGGTTACAGTAGATAGCCTGAGACTTTTGTCACATGTCAACACCAGTTCACCTCAGTGATCACTGTTCCTGTTAGCGTCGGCCTGACGACACAACTAATTATATGTTATAAACCCAGCAGTTAACACTAGTCTATCACTGGTGGCATTTCAGTGTCAGCAAACTAACATAGTCCAGGCCTGGTTGTTGAACCATTGCATTATATCAGAGTATCATATGACAAGATGTTATGAAGCATTAGGCTTGTCGCAGTGTGAGAGCCGGTGTAGGTTCTTCCAGAATCACTTTTAAATCAAAAAGTTTTTAGACAGAGAAGTTTGTCTTTTCACAGAATCAAATTTCAAATATAACAGTTTTATAAATAAATAAAACATAACCAGACACAGTTTAATAGCTTATAAAACACTTCAAAATCTGATGAAGTTCAAGTCTGACTAGACTCTGTAAGTCTAATAAAACTAAAATATAGGACTAATAAATATCCCTTATAGATGGCAGAATCTTTGCATATTCTGTACAAAGAAGTTGGTGTAAATACAAACTTGAAGTACTATCACTGGAGAGGGTGCACTGGTCTTTTGGCAACTAAATTCTTTACTGTAATCTGACTAAAATCACAACAACATCCTGCGTAACAGGTCTGAGCACATTACACTTGATCGCTCACTTGAAGCTGCTCTTAGTTTTTTTTTTTCAGTCTTGTTTTCACTGTGTCATAAATCATAAATGGTGATGCGTATCTGCAGTGAGGGTTGCAAAATATACAGGTCTTTTTCAGACATTTAACTGAGTGAAAATTGCACTTGTGCAAGCTCATACAAGATGTACACCAGGCATTGTTAAGGGGTAATCCACTGATTTTACAAGTCTGTTTACAGGTCTTGGGGAGTACTACTGCATATTTTAAGTTGTACAAGTTGTACACCTTTTGTGGCTCCAGAGGCAGCTGTGTGAAATCTAATACATTTCCTACAGTGATGTCACTTGAGTCAGCCCTGGCTGAAGACTACAAGTTTGAAAATGAAAAAAATCTTGGGTTATGGAGTAAGGAGGAAGTGGGGTTACCAGATCTCTGTAGCTTCTACTAGCATAACACATCCAATTCTCTTTAATCAAGTGAATTGAGTTGAATTGCACTGTGGGTAATGTAGGCACCAGGTTTTGACAAGGGAAGAAGAATGGGTGGAATAAAAAGATGATAGCCTATCTCTGGTTCTTTTTTGATTCTTGTTTTTTTTTTAACTTTAAATTATGAGTCCAACAATGTTATACTGTAGGAATGCAATGCTAAATCAGTAAAGTATGCTTTTAAAGTTTCTGGATTAGAGTTTTGAGTCTTAACTGACACGACTCAAGCAAAAAATGAAAAACTAGAAGATAACTAGTTTTACAGTTCAATTAGCCTTCATTTGTTAACAAAGTCAGTTTAAGCTGCTTAAAAACTGATCAAAAGCTACATTAGTGTTGGCTAGTAATGATAGGTGATAAATGTCTTTTGTCTTTCCAAAATGTATTTTTCCCCTGTCTTCGGTTTTATTGTTTTCTGCATTGCTCCATATTGCTTTGGGACTTCCTGTTGATAAGACTATATTTTGTTGGATGTTTCCCTGTCTAGTCCCTGAAAACATGCATGTGAAGAAGAACGCCATAAATCAGTGTTTGATTGAAACGTGCTGCCATGCTACACAAGAGCACCAATAAACTGTGGACACACACTGTGCACAAGCACACAAGAACATGTATATACTGTTTACACACACACATAACTCATTGTCATTCTGTTTACACATTGGTTCTGTTTCTTCCTACACACACACACACACACACACACACACACACACACACACACACACACACACACACACACACACACTCTGTTTTGATACTGGTTGGCCTTGTAGCTCAGTGAAACAGAGCTAGAAGAAGGGCTTCTGCTCTACTGATGAGACAGTAATTAGTAGTAACTCCTGAGGGAGTGGAGATAGACTTCACACAGCTTGACACTCTCCCTCTCTTTTAGTCTCTATCTGTCTCTCTCTCTCTGTCTCCCTCTCTCTCCCTCTCGTCCTCCACAGTCATTAACAGCAGCAGCAGGTCTCTTACCTTGCGAGGCAGCTGGATTCTCGAGATCACAAGATCACACAAGAATCCATCTCGTCAGGCTTCAAGTTATGCGCTTGTGTCTGTACCACCAGTGGTTCGGACCATTTAGTGTCTTACGATCATGATCTTGTTTTCTTGTGAATCCAGCTGCATCGCAAGGTAAGACGGTAATAGACGAGGATAGACAGATGGTTCATCCAGTCACCTGCCAAATATTTTTTGAAAGTGCCTGCCCTTTTCCAAACAATTTCCAAGGACGACTTCTCAAATGGTTCTGTGTTACAAACCATCTGGTGCTACAGGTTTGCAGGTCTATACTCCTCACTCATTATATGCCATCCAAACAAACACGCAACTTCCTCAAAGTAGTCATTAGCACAATCTGGCATTCTAGCTAACTTTGCCTGCCTTTGTTTCACTTCGCTTCCATAACATGCAATTCTGTAAAGAAAAGACAAAACGTAAGGGAATAAAAATCAATAAAAATAAACAGTGAATGCAGTCCATTAGAAGCTTTTTCAGTTTTAGTGAATATGTTTGTGGACAATGGTCAGTGAGTGTGGGATTTTGTTTTTTGTTTCTTTTTTTCCACTAAAAAGACTTCGGGGAACACTTCTGTGAAGCAGAACATAATTCCTTCTGGTGTTTATTCACAGCTCAGCCTGCTCTGTTTGCCTCATCTGGACTATTTGGGTTTGATTTAGAAAGAACACACACAGTGATGGACAGCATTTCCATAGAGATTATGCATTTTCATTAGCCAGTTAGACACTATGTCATGTGTGCTTCTTTGGTCCATCAGGGGATGAGCGCTTGGGTGAAATGGCCAGAAAGATTCTGTTCGCTTCAGCAGTTTTGCTGGAATGATTGAAAGTGTGTGTGAGAGAGCAGAGTGCTGGGAATCTTGTATTGCTGTTTCAGGACTTTCTCAGACTATAGATAGATAGTGTTTCACGAGCCATTTTTCACTTTTTTTGACTCTAAGTTTTTACTGGAGCTTCTAAGAATGATCTTGTTTTGTAAACTTTTTGTTATGATGTGTTGACTGTGCATTTTGTCTGTGTGTGTGTGTGTGAGAGAGAGAGAACATATGTAAGTGGATAGACCTGCTGCTGCTGAGGGTTTTGGGATTACCTGATAAGCCCAGTGAACTCCTTTATAAACTGTGCAAACCCAAACCCAGGATCTCGTCATCCTTTTAATAGGCTTTGAGGAGTTGTCGTAGGCAGATTTGATTTGACCTAGCTCAGCCAGGTGGTAGTGTATCTTGTGATACATTTTACATAAGCAGTCTTCTAAAAGCCTTTAACTGCATGAGAAAATGTGTATAAGGAATTTTTGTTTATCTTTCTAGACTGTATGTGAAATTTTTAGCCATGCTAGTGGCAGGTTCTATGGATGACAATGTCAATCTGTCTGTTGTAAACCACTTGATCCACACTGAAATATCTCAGCAACTATCTGATGGATTGCCATGACTTTTCAGACTGACATTCATTTGGTGATCCCCGCTCCTCTAGCGTCCCCATGAGGTTGACATTTTTGGTTTATAGTGAAATGGCTTGACAACTATTGGATGAATTGTCATGAAATTTGGAGATTTATGTTCCCCACAGAATTAGTTGTAATCACTTTGGTGATTTTTGGTGGTTTTCACGTACCACTATCACTATCATCGCGTCAAAATTTCAATTTGTCCAATACTTCGGTTTATGAGCAAAAACCTACAGAACTAATGACATTCATCCTCAGCTGAAGGACCCCCCCAACACACACACACACCTATCTGAATTGTTGAAATTGGGGTCGCTGCATCAGACAATTTCTGTTATTTTCTGAAACAGACAATCCAATATTAATGCCTACTTAACACAGTGATTGCCCAGGTATGTGGAGGTGAGAAAGTCGACAGGATTTGAACTTCTCCCTTAAGCCCTCTTTTTTATTGTTTACGTAGCTGTCATATTACTGTCATTTTTTTGTATGTGAAAGAACAAGTGAAACACTATAAATACATTCCAGGAGAGGTTGTCATAAGGTACGTCCCATTATCTCTGTATTTGCATGATTGTCAACTCTTGAAACCCTTACTGAGATGGCCAGCTTTTCACCCCACCTTCCAGTGTGGCTGTTTAGAACAGCTATAAAAACTTTTGCCTCCTGACGTCATACAAGCTAAAATAAAGTTAAAGCATTACAATGTGGACATTTCTGCACAGCCTGCCTTACATTCACTGCAGTGTTTGTTCTTCAGGTTGTTACTCACTGAGATTTTGTCTCCAGCTAGGTCTTAAGTCTGGTCTCCTGCTGTCCTCCACCGATATCCCACTGCTTCATCTCTTTTTACTGTTAGAGGAGGCTCTGTGCTGGGCAAGCAGAGCGATGCTAATAAATTCACCCCTAACAAGGGTGTGATTAGCCTATTGATTCTTTCTCCCAACTTCCTTGCCGCTGCTAAAAATGGTCTTGCACGATTAAATTTCTGTGACGGAGCACATTGACATCAACAACCTCAGACGCAAATATGCGTCTGATTGGCCTGCCCTTGAACAGTGAAGGTCACACAACATTTCCTACTGCTCTTTGTATTCACAATGCCACTGGCACATGCAATAGATTCTAATCCTGTACCCATATAAACATGACCATAATGTGTTCTGCTACTGTGGTTTGCTTGTCCCCTGCAGACTGAAGAAGAAGTCTCAGTCGGTGGATATTGCCAATCAAGGTTTCTCCCCGACTCTGGTGCCAGCCTCGCCCCTCAACAAGGCTGCACCACCTGTTGCCAAGACAACCACCGTCCTCGCGGTGCAGGAAAACAACACCACCAACTCCCAGCGCCGCAGCCCTCGGTGTGGCGAACTGAAGAGAGGCTACACCATAGGTAAAAAGAAACAGGAGCTGGGGTCTGATCTGTTTGCTCTTGTAGTAAATGACAATGTAAAATCTACCAGATTATATCATAACTGCAAAATGCTGTTTGATTTTTAAAAACTTTATTTATGCACACATTTATCCCCAACGTCCTTTTCCCAGCAGGTTGAGGGATTCAAACCAACAACCTTCTTTTGTAATTCCATTTGTCTAAACTCTAAGCTTACTATTAATGCAGCTAAGTGCCGGAGAAATCACATAAAAGCATCCATGTTGTAATCATATTTTTCCTGATAATACATCATGACATTAATTGGACCCTTTAATATCATATTATCAGCTTTTATTGCATTCTCAGTGTATTTCCTTGAACATTGTATTTGATTTTGATGACCAGTTATTACATTATCCAGCTGTTATTACATTATCATTTGCTACAGGGCTTCTGGGGTATGGCTTGTTATTTATTCTGTGTGTGTATGTGGGTGTGCATATTTGAAGTTCACGCACTCTCTGAACTGTTGACTTGAACTTCTTACTCAAGCAAACTTCACCGCGTCACATCCACGGCTGGCTCTCCCTGTTTCTCATCTTCTAATTCATTTCCTGCCTACAAATTATAATTATGGGACTCTGATGAGATTTATTCCTGCGATGGAGCCTATTTTTTCTGGGGGGGGGGCGGGCAGGAGGTTGGGAGGGGGGTTGGAGGGGTGACAACTGTCTGCTTCGGGTCTATTTCTGTATCGGAGGGTAGGTTGCTACTGTGAGAGTAAGTACACTTCAGGGAGCTGACTTCTCAGAGATGATGAAATGAGTCTGAGATAAACTAATTCCAAACTCATAAATCTGATGCATCCCCGTTCACTTCAATGATGTGATTCAGTTAGCAAGCTGCTCAGGTCAAGGTTAGAACGACAGCGTGCGTAGGAAAAAGGACTTTTAGATGCTACTACTGGAAAGATTAGATTTTTTTGACAGATTTCTTTTGTATTTGTAAAGACATGGTGCTCATTGCTGTACTCTGCTGACTTGTTGTTATCCCTAATCTAGTTTATTGACATGCATACCATACCACAGCCATATATTTATTCCAAATATACTACTGTTAGCTGCTGGACTATGTTTTTGTGTCCCAGACTGCAGGATTTCAAGACTGCTTGAACTGCCTTTATTTTGAATCAATCTTGTGTCAATCAGTATCTGCAAAATTGACATTAATCACTATGAAGCTACCAAGGTTTCCAAACATACCAAATTTGTCAGGCTGAATCTCAGGGAAATGTGTATACGAATATGCACAAGACATTTCAAATTGCAATTGCAATTAAAAATTATGACAGTTTCACTTTAAGCATTTTATCCTTACAGTGGTATGTTGTAAACAGTAAATATATGCATGACAAAATCCGTTTAATGTGAAGAAATGTTGGTATAGCTCTGAAACCAAAGGAACTATCAGAGTTGAAGAGGTTAATTGTTACATTGTGGCTTAATGGTACCATGGAAACTGGATAAGGACTGTCTGAGAGAGGGTTTACAAAGAGAGAATATGAAAAGGTGAAAAAAAAAACAAAGGTAGGAAAGAAAACAAAAGGGAAAAAAAATAAGAAAAGCCAGAAAAGTGTTGCTCAAAGGCATGATGTCCCAAATCATGGCCAATAAATGAGTGTTGACATTTGAATAGCTACCTATGTGACACTTATTATCACCTGGCAGTGGAGGGAACACTGACTGTTTGCCAAGTACTGTATTTACTAGTCAGCTCACACTATAATGCTGTGGGGAGCTAATGTGCGGACACTGATTTTCTCCGTGTTTTCTCCAGTTTATTCTGTCTGCGTGCATTAGGTCACTTTTACGCCTATAGAACAGTTAATTTAGTCTGGACCAAGGAGAAAAAGACTTATTACTATAACAAAGCAAGAGATCTAAACACAAGGTCATATGGACTGACAGGGTAGCTCACTGATTGGAGAGTTTTGGTGAATCTTATCATTATCATCATCGCTACATGGACCCATACCTGCAAGGTGAGGGTCACATGGATGACAGACACAGTGGAAAGCATCAGTATGCTAGTTTTTGGTAGCCTCGCTCACTTGTTTACTTGGGCTGTAAAAGAAGGGAAAGAAGCGCATAACACAACTGTTCTTGAAAAGATATTACAGCAAAGATTCAAATGCAGTTTTTTTTTTCTATTAAGTCTTGACAAATTGTGACTTGAACAACGTAAAAATTTTAAAATATAAAAACTATGACCATGAGAAAAAGAGACTTGTAGCAAGCAAATAATCATCCAAACACATCTAGTTAATCAGATTTTGAAAGTCAACGTCAAAAATCCATTATCACAAATTTTTCCTCAAATTCTTGGGTCTATCATCCAGTTAAAAACCCCCAGCACTTTGTTCAGAATTTCTAGAGAAATATCAGTGTGTCACATGTCATAATGGACCAGTACAAATGTGAAAGGCATCTTGTAATATAAAATTACAGGGCAGATAGTTATTCTATGGCTACATTTCACTCTTTAAAAAAAGGAAATGGCAAAATACATGGCACAAACATATGACGGTACTGTTTTTATGACTATGTCCCCTGATTGATTGATCGGTGATAATCCCTGCACATGCTGACGTGCATACATGTTACCATGGTTACCTAATGATCTTGCATAATCAGGATTTTTTTTATGCATATCACTCCCTTGACAGTTTACAATACGCAGGTGAATTAAAGAGTAGTTCAGCTTTTGAAGTGATGCTTAAATTTCTTATCTGCTATTACGAAGTCCTGTGGTTTGATTTTTAACCAACACAAATCAGTATGATTGAGAGGGAGACCCACCTTTTCAGGCAGTCTTGATCCTGTTGTTTTGGTCAGCACTAGAGTTTGATTGATATCAGCTTCAATAAGCCTAACCTAACAGACAAATGAGTTTGTTTTAACCGCACCAAACAAGTTAGGCGTGAAAGCCTTAGATGACACAAATAACTCACATAGATGGACTCTGTATGATTTGTCATTGAATATAAGCTGAAATGAAGAAAAATTCCTCATTGCTTCGGCACACTTTACATTTCCCAACCAAAGCTAAAAGATAGCATTGTTACCTAAAAGCATCTCAGGTAAGTTTATACTGATCCATCAGCTTATTCTTCCACTTGATGCTCTTTGATGCCACTTTAGTTCAGTTTTGTCCCGCATGTCCTTGCTATTAGTCATGTACAGTAAATCAGTGCGGCAGCTTAAAACTTTGCAGCAGTGGCTGTTCTGCTGGAGAGGGCAGTGTCGGGGTGGCAGGAGGATCATGCCACATGGAGTCACAGGGCACCGGTTGCGTCACTGAGTGAGGAGGGTGCCAAAAGCGGGTGAAGGTGTGTCATTCTGCTCGTGCATCTGCTGGTGTCACACTCTGATAAGCTTTCTACAGAGTCATCATGTACCGACTCTGCTCCCAGGGCCAGCATTGACGGGGGAACGGATTGATCTGCGGTCATCTGCATCAGTTGAGTCGGCAATAATCGATAAAGGAAATTGTGGGATGAAAGCGAGGCAGGACAGGTGGACTGACTGTTGATATTTCAGCCTGCTCTCATCATCCATTATCCATTCTGTGGTATCTGCAGGCTCTTTTTGAAAGCTCAGGGTCGGAAGTCACAGTCATTCAGCCGTTAAATGAAATGCGACTGTGACTTATTGTGCTTTTACGGCTTTTAACTACAAAGTAACAAATTGTACAAGCCTCGAAAGCATGAGTCATAGCAGTTAATCATTCGCTCTGGCTAACGTTGGCCTAGATAAGGCGCACTCACATCAAGGTCTGAGTTTTTCTTCATATGAATACAGAGATACTGCATCTGTCAGTCATTTACGCTGTTGTATCACATAATTAGACATTGATTAGTGACTGTCCCGTCTCTCTAGTTTCAATGGGATCCAGTAAGTGTGGCCCTGTGGCATTTTCCTATAGTCAAACCCAGGCCAGGCAGTTCCTACAGGACTGATCATGATAATTTATTCTAATGGGATAGTAATAATGTAGCAGGCAGCTTGCTGTGCTGTCTGCCTGGCTTCAGACAGACCTGTCATTAGAGGCACAGAGCACATTCACCACCGACATTTTAATAACCCAACAGATGAGCCTTCTACAAGGGCGGCACCGACCGCAGTCCTCCCCTCCTCCTGAGGAAAAGCAGTGATTGATATGTTGATGGTGTCCTTACATTAAGCGTGCTACTTTTTAACAGTCATCTCAGTGTGCTTTAAATGAAGAGGAGCAGCAACTAAACATACTGTGATGAGTGTCAGACAGTGCCCTGGCTGATGTCAGCAAAGATGGGAGGATGCAGGGAAGGAAGAGAGAGGAGAAAAGGAAGAGGAACGATGTTTAGGTTGTCAGAGTGAAGTCATTCATTCATAGACTACACTATACTCTATAGAATAAATGTAACACGAAACCAGTTAAAGAAGGAACATTACACAAATGTAGAAATGAGAGGAAATAAAGGAGAGGATAGGGAAAGAAAAGAAAGGAGAATAGGGAGGTGAAGGAAAAGAGTTGACAGTAGAGGAAAGGAGATAAAAGGAAAATAAAGAGAGGACAGAAAAAAAGGAAGGACATTAAAGTAAGAAAGGAGAGGAAAGGGAAGGAAAGGAGAGAAAAGGACAGGACAGGGAAGGAAGAGAGAGGAGATGGAAGGAAAGGAAAAGAGAGGAGAGGGAAGGAAAGGAGAGAAAAGGGAAGGACAGGGAAGGAAGAGAGAGGAGATGGAAGGAAAGGAAAAGAGAAGAGATGAAAGGAAATGAGAGGAGAGCCAAACAGAAGAGGGAAGCAGAGGAGAGGAGAGGGAAGAAAAAGAGTTGAAAGGAAAAGACAGGAGAGAACAGTTAAGGAAAAGGGGGAAAGGGAGAGGGAAAGAAAGGGGAGGAAAAGAGGGGAGAGGGAAGGCAAAGAAAGAAAGAGAAGGAAAAGAAAAGAGAGGAGAGGGAAAGAAAGAAAGAGAAAGAAGAGGGAGAAGGGGGGGGGGGGGGGGATGAGAGGGAAGGAAAAGGGAGGAAACAGGCCAAATTGCCTGTGATCTCCCACATGCGTGCAGCGTTCCTTCCTGAGAGGGTGTGACACTTGACAACAGCTCTCCCCAGTCAGCATCTCTGTCTGACAGCCTGCGAGTCCCTCTGCTACATCTGACCTTTACATCATTATAGCCAGCCTGTAGCCTCCACTCTGGAGCTCAATGAGCTCTACGCCGTAATAGAACGGCAAACAGGAGATGAACCGAATGTCTCCATGAGCCGTAGACTCATTAAGTATGACTTATAGTGTTCCTGCCTATGAGTGCATTTGAAAACTGTTTCATCACACTGTGTTCTCATTGGATACGTGCTGTACAAGTACTTTTCTGTTTGTTTTCCGGGACTGACTCATGCTCTCTGTTCCTCTATACAGTACATGTGGGTCTGATTGTGTGTGTGTGTGTACCAGGTATTCTTCATGTCGGGGGGGGGCATAAATCTGTTTGCACAGTCATGTTGTGGGGACTCGCCGCCCTTATGGGGACCAAAAGCAAGTCTCCTTAATGTAAATCATTAATTTTATGGTGAAGACTTGAATTAAAGAATTAAGGTAAGTTTAAGGTTAGGGTAAGTCTCCAGGAAATGAATGCAAGTCAATGTAATGTCCTCTGAAGCGATGGAAACACAACAGTGTGTGTGTGTGTGTGTGTGTGTGTGTTTGTGTGTGTGCACAGTCTCAAGTTGTCTATGGATTTAGTTTATGAGCAGGTTAGGTAAGCACTTGAAACATGCAAGCAGGAGATATGCCACTGTCCCTCTTGCAGATGTCTTTGTATGGGTGCAAAGGGAGAGCCTTCACAGCATGTCACTGCAGATAATGGCTTTTAAGAGGAAAGTTGCTGCACTTCTCCCCCCACCCCCCTGCATCCCTCTACCCCCCCTGTTTTTTTTTCTGCTCTATCTGCCATTTTGTTCTCAATCCTTCCTATGCTCCCTTGCCCATTCCCTCCTTCTTTTTTTCCCTCTCCTCCTCCCTGTCTCTCACTCTCTCCATCTTCACACTCTCTACCTTGTTATCCTCTAATGTATTTCCAGAGTGTCTGACCGGGGGGTACGGGCAGAAGGGTAATCTTTCTCAAGGACAGATGGACGGGACAGACAGATTGCTAAAAACTGAGGCACCAACCTTGGCTGCAGACTTGGGGAGAGGCGTTTTATCACATTATTCTCTGGTCTGACATGAATCTACACTTTAGAGACAGCAAGTCCTACTGATGCAACAATATACAACACAAGGATGACCTAACTATTGACTTGAAGCTTCGCTGTAATGACTCTAGTTACAGATTATAACTGGAAATTTTTAGAAAGGGGTTTGGCCTCTGAGTTTTTTACTTAAATACTGTTTGTTTTTATTAATAGTCCCCAAAACAAATGTATTTATGATATTCTTGCAAGATATTTTAAATCTCAAATCTTAAAATTTGGTCGGTTTAAAGCCACTAAATTCTAAGAGCATTTGCTATTGAAACATTAAATGCCTGATATAAAATCTTTATTGGAAGACCAATATAAAACTAGTACAGTATGCTGGCAAACCAGCCAGTCAGAACCAAATCTGAAGTCTCATCAGAAACCATCATTAATAATGTTCTTTTAACAAGCCAGATTTGGTGTTTGTGTGAAATTATTCAAGCACTGACGTGTATTGCTACCTCAGTGAATGTGCGTGGCTTGCAGGCAGAAACAGAAGCCTGACTCTGCTAACGCAGCATAGTATCTACAGCACCTGACAGAGGAAATGCTAATAAACAAGACAGAACCACACGTGTTGGCATACCCTAACACCCTGAGAGCGCCGGCCCTGCCACCGCCGCCATGTGACTGATTACTCCCCTGTTAGTTATTCATTGGATTTTCACTGCAGGGTCAAAGAGGGGAGGAATCAGTGCTGGGGGAGCAATATGCTAACTCGCTGTAGGCTCCCACCAAGCCTTGCTTGATATGCAGTTTTCAAGAAAGGGACTCAATGGCTGGAATTAAATTAGCAGCTATTCAATACATCGAAGGGAGTGTCAGGTTTGGTGTTAAGTCGCCATCCTGTTGCTCCTTAGTTCTGTTGCTTTTTTGCATTTGTTTGAGCGCGGATACATAGCTGGAGCCCTTGTCCTTGAAAACAGTGTTTCCACAGTATTCAGTAGCAGCTGTATAGTCACAGCATGATATTGCATAAGGAGCTAATAACTATGGCAGTTGACAGTTATAGCCAGCGCTGCAGGCGATACACCGTTGTTGCTCTCTTTTTGTGTTTGATGTTATTGTCTCAGGTGGCACGTCTCTTGTGTTTACACATCCAGATCATAGCCAGGGGTGGCAATTACACACAAGCCACTGTGAGACATCTTTCTGTTTTTACTATAGAAATGGGACAACTTACATATTTTTGACCATTTAAATAGGAAGCGAAAAATAATGTGTTTGACCTTGGTGGTACAGAATACCTAGGTTGATTTGACTTTTTGCATGGTGGTTTAATTTTTAGGATGTTGCTGCTATTTAGTAATAGTAAAAGTAAATACAAGGCCAACTTTGCAACAATGGCACCACTATAGCATGGAAATATTGTGGTCTAATAACAATTCATTGTTTTTTGTGACTTAGTTGTGACTGGTTCCCACCCACTGACAACCTTTCTGACCTTAGCTAGAAAGATACAAAGGTAACATGTGATCCATACACTATTGTTAACATGTTAAAAATAATGTATCCATGCAACCTCAGCTCGATTTGGCCGACATCTGGATAGCGACGCGGTGAACAATCCCGACGCAATATGGATGCCTACTGATGTATTCATTTCTTGATAATTAGCTAATGTGAACACAGCAAACACTGCCTCTATTCATACAGGCGGTGTCCTGCATATTGAACATTTTCTTTTGATTTTGACAATATGTACATGAAAAAGGGCCTTGAGGCTGAGGACTAACCAATGAGTCTGACAGAGCCCTCTCAGTTAAGCTCCCCAAATCCAATGAAGAGCTGGACAGAGCCACTAACTTGACCTGAAACTATAGTGGTTAGCAGCATCTGGGCCCCCGCACGGTGTATGTGTCAATCCTGAACGGGGCTTTTTCTAACCTGTAACCCTGTGATAATGTAGTGTTAATTAGTTAATGATATGCTTACTCTTTACTTTGAAAAGCATTACAGTAATGTGATTACTTAACGTAACAAGTAGTGTAAGGGATTACTATTTGAACTTCAGTAATTACATTACTGCTACTAATCCCAGTAACGCTCTGTTACTTCAATAATTTGGGGTGGGGGACGTGTTTGCTGTCTTACTGGTAATTTGATGGAGGGTTTTTTACCATTTTTGTTACTTTTTAATGAGTTATATGTATTGTGTATGTGATTTGTCCAACACTGGTTGTAGGTTACTGGTTATCCAGCTAAGCTAACAATAGTGGCTTACGTTAGAGCACATAAACACGCTGTTCAATCCATTCTTTACACTTTTGCTCTTGTATTTTGGGAAGACGTTAAAAAGACACTACCTTCAAACTCTTTATTCACAAAGTATCACTCTTACTACATCCCCATGCAGACCACTTCAGCATGTGGAAAAACCCAAAAGTTGACAGACCTGCCCTGCCTAGTTTACTGTACTGTTGCTCAGGTATGACTGGACAGTCGCTGCTGGGGGAAGGGGTTTAGGGAACAGTTAATTATCAGAGTTTATTTGTTAAATGGTATCCATCTTGAAGAAAGCATTTATTATTTCTAAAAGATTTTTGGTAAAGTTTCTTTGTGGTGAAGTTTTCTGCACAATGTGGTCTGGAAGAAAGCTCTGCAAACATTGTTTTAGTAGAAATTTACCACTGCGTTTCTCCTTTAGGCATGACTCTTACGATTTAAACAAGACAAATTGAAATATCCCATTTATTTTCTCCCATGCTGTTATTGCAGACCCTGTGGGACGCAGACTGCGAGGAAAAGGAGTCCACTGTTCTATTTTGAAATCCAACTTAAGTATGAATCGTCCCCATGTGGTGCATCAGTATCAAACCTGTACATGCTTATCCCTAGTGAATGAGTGAGACCAAGGGAGGAATGGAGTGAACGGGTGAGAAAGAATAAAGAGTGAAAGTGAGAGAAGAGGGAGAGAGAGAGTAAGAGCTATCTGTCACGCTCTGACAGCAGCACCCACAGCCATGCCACGGTGCTTTTGCCAGCAGAGCTGCTTGTGTGCACTGAGATAAGCCCGAGCCTTCTTGCCTTGGCGGTATAGGCTGGTCACGTAGCACCAGAAGGCAGCTTAGCCCCACCACAAATCCAGTGGAGGGTCTTTCTCTCACTCGCTTACTTCCTCCCACGCACCCTTTCTCTGTCGTTTCCTCACTTTGTCTTCCTCGAGGTTCCTGGCTTTTCCTATGTGTCTATCACTGTTTGACACTCCATATTCACGTGAGAGATCACTATTTACTGTACCCTTCCTAGCAACCACTGAATGAACAACATGAGGTGGCGACTGGTCTGTACTTCCTGCACAGTGCAAATCTTGTGCAGATGTTTGAAAGGGTAGTGTTCCACTAGCCTACTTACTTTTAGAATGCAATTTTCATAAGCTTCTTGTTTGAAACACTGGAGGTCCTGATGCAGAACTATTAAGCTTATCTGAAAATTTAATATTACGGGTTTGATGAGAGATTTGCCCGAGCTTAACAAATCTGGAAACAGGAATGGGGTCCAAAATGAGGCTGGCTAATTGAACCCAACTCTAATATGACATGCAGAGTTAAAGGCTCCATATGACATTTTTAAGCTTTTTTAGACAATGGAGAGTGGGAGTTACAGAGAATAAAGATGGATAACATCCTGGCTGATTTAAAGGCTGGAAGGTGGTTACATGTTATCTAAATAGACCTCTGCACTGGGTTGCACCAGCTATGTGTAAGTTCTCTCCTACTAGTTGGTTTGTCAGCTGCTAGAATTAATTGTACCACATTTACTTGGGGCATAACCTAACTAGTTTGGACATTTAGTCATAATTAAGGCAAGTGGCCAATCAACAATCAAAGATAGAGATACATCGTCATGGTTAGCATGCGCATTAGCTTTCTGGCTGGCATGAGCCACTTGGCATCGTAGCACATCGTAGTGAGCTAGATCAATATTGTAATATATCAGTTGGGTTTCTACTTGATTACTGTGTTGTAAAATGGCAGCAGTGAATGAAAAAATGATGCTGTGTGGCAGAAAAACTGCTGTTTTACCATTAGTGAGAATATTTTTGTGACGTTTTATGATTTACACCTACCCTAGGGGCATGTGTTTAACTATTTAGTTGTTACTTAGAATTATGTTGTAACTTATCTCCATGGTGCAACTGCTTTTATTTTAGAAGTGCATAAATCACAACTTAGTATTAATTACGTTATAACTAGGCTAAATCTGAACTGGCACACAGCTGGTGCAACAGGCTGTTGGCCAGTTGGATGTCCCCATTTGCACTCACATCTTTTGCACTTGTGTATATTTACGTTCTGTCCCATAAAATGTGAAAGTAAGATTTTGATTAGACTCTGCCACAATCTTATAGAACTTGGAGATCTACCATGTTTCTTAAGCTAAAAAGCTTTTTTGTGCTACATTTACATCAATTTCAAATTATGTAGGCCACCATACCAGTGTTTATTGTCAAAATTATTGCTTCCTCTGTCTTAAAATGTGAGTTCTTTACATGTAAAACGTGGTTTGCAAACTCAAGGTATTCACAGTAATACAACCACATGGGCTTGGTCCCCCTACACACTCAGTATTCTCAGTGCACTCTGGGGGTTAAGGCATATTGGGTAATATTGTACAAGAACCTCCACAGTTAATACTGTGAAAGTGGTGCTGCCCACAGGGTACCATAGTCTACACTGTGCCTTGATAAGAAAAGCCTGACAACAACTTGCCTCCAGGGCTGCATTCACACTAAACAGCACCAGAGGCAGCCAAATCACACTGCTCTCACAAACCTTAATTGGGATATCTGATATGTCTGGATTTTTCTCGTTCTGTAAACAAAAAAGCAGCGATTGTTTTGTTCAGGTTCTTCTTGTGTGGTGCGTACTATGTTTACAGCACTGCAGGTTTGATTGAGTTACATCCCAGAGTGCATCAGACAGACAGACAGTGACATTAGTGTCCTAGTTGCCGGTGTTTGGATGAGCTCTCATACTCAGCTCAGGTTAAAACCCACACTGCAATATGAGAGAGGTGGACCAACAATGGATTCATGCACAAAGACACACATACACTCCACAGCAACCCAGGAGGGCTCAGAAACCATTTCCACAAAGGTTAATAGTATGCTTTAGTCATCCCCAGATAGCAATGGAACAGCTTTGACACTAACTTGGTTACAGGCAGAGAATGTCACCTCTGTTTTTCCAGGTTTTGACTTCTTATACTGCACTTATTATTCTCCGAGCTCCCTCCATGTTCTTATCCAGACCAGACTAGCTGCTCCACGGAATGAAACACGGCTCTGTTGTGCCATCAAGAAGTTTCTTTTTTATCATGACTGCATATAATGGGACATAAAAGGCGACGCAAATATGAACAGCTTGACTCTAAAGCGTTTTTTTGACCAAGATGGTTAGCCGCATTACAAAGCCTGAGAGAGGCTCGCTGATTGATTTATGCTGGCCTTGTTTCTATTTATCCCCCAGAGAGGATGACAAAGCACATGGTACACACTGGTTCAATCAATCACACGCTAAACAGGTTGCATCCAGGGGAAGATTCTTGACTGAATTAAGGTGAACATCCATTTAGGCCAACTCTTCAGAGAAGGAGGTTTTATATTGTAACTGAGAGTCGAAGCAGGTATTTAAGATCTTTTGTGAAATACAGTAATACGACTTTAAACTATCGTAAGTAAACATAGGTACCCGTCAGTAAAAGATTTGTGTGTGGTCAAGATTTGTGTTTGTTTCCATACAAGATGCACATACCTGGGATAACAGAATCACTTATCCTTGGGCTGTCTCAATGTCATGAAGATCAGTATGATGTTAGTGCTGCCACAAATGTCCTTTTAGATATTTGTCTGACATTTGTCATTTCGAAATGTCCCCAGAGAGAATGCATGTAGTCCTTAGTTCAATCAATTCTGTGCTTTTAAGCAGCTGCTGTGTCCTTCGTGTTTTCAAAAGGGAATAATATTAGATGGACTTCAGGAGTGTTTTGCATTCACCTGTTCCAAGGGCACTAAATGCAGATATTTATCCACAGCACACCATGCTGTCATATGTATGAGTCAACACTGTGTAGATCTAAATCACGGCAACTGCACTGTCTTAGAGCTAGGCCAGAAGCGAAGGCCACAGAGATTTGTAGCTACCAAGGACACTGTTTTTTTTTTCTTTCTTTCTTTCTTTTTTTTTTTTTTTTTACTTTAGACAGCAAAAAAACATTTAATGTTTTCTTCTGTAGTGTAAGCAATGTAAGGAAAGAAGCTTGCTACTGAATTTACTGCGGCGCTACTGTAAAAGATCTGTGGGTCGGATTTATTGGCCTGCTGGTGTAATTACGTTGACCGGGAGTCTCTTGGTGGCCCTCTTCTCGTTGGGTTCAATTTATAAATGCCACAGAACTAGTAATCCCACTGTTTCCCCACTTAGTTTGGAAAGGGCTCAAGCCATCCTCTGGCTAGGATTGATTACATATAGCTCAAATGAAGAGTAAGCAGTTTTCCACTGTTGAACGCCGGGACTGGCCCCTGCTATTGATTCATTTTACAGCAGAGGGAAAATAAGATCTGCCACTTCACATAACTGTTGATATTTGTTTCCCTTTACCCATGAATTTATGGCCTCCTATTATTTAAAAAACAGCTTTATTTTGCCTGTATCTAATATACATGTTGTACTGAGGCAGGCTGAGCTAAAAACAGAAGAAACCATGTTTATGTCATGTCAGCCAATGCCTCTAAGGAGCAGAGAAACCATTACACAGTTATGGATGATATTTATATAACAGTTAATTGAATTTACAGAAGCATGGAGTGTCAGTTGAAACTGATTAGGTGTAGAGCTGTAGATGTGAAATGTAGCCTCTGCCTAAGTGTCACAAGTTCTGCTAAAGTGGAAACTTAACCGTGTTTAATATCTATTACTGAAACATCTGTAGTCAGTGGCATTGTTAATAGTGTTTAGATACTCTCTGGGTTAAAAATGCTGATGACTTTGCAGCATATTTAAAGACCCCTGCATCATAAAAGCATAATTGAGTGCACATTCTCAAGTTCATTTTTGGCCTTGGAAACAGAAATCTTAACTCAAGGTCCACTTACTAGCTTTTTCTTGCATATAATGGTCTTCCTCAGAAGATAGAGTTTGCTTACTTTCTGAGGAAGATGTGATTAAAGGCTCTGGTAAAGCTAGTAAGTGCACCTTGAGTTAAGATGTGTTTTGTCATATTATTCAGATTATTTGACTTGAATTCTTTTATAATTTTTTCTATGGCTAGCAATGTCGGAGGGTCAGCTGGCCAGTTGGTGCACCACTTTAGTCCAGACTGAACTATTTGATGGAATACCATAAAATATGGTACATATATTCATGCCCCCCTCAGGATTATTCGCCATAACTTTGTGATCCTTTAACATTGTTTTAAACTTTCCCTTACTTAATCTCTAATAGCTCCCTATAGGGGCAATAGATACTGAAAATAATCAATACCAAACACACTTACACTCATACCATTATAAGACCTTTATATGTTTCATTTCCATCATCCATGTCAAAACTGTTCAAGGAAGGGAAAACGTATTACTTTTGTGAGCATGGAATTGTGGTGTTAAAAGGTTCAGTCTGAGTGCAGTCCCTACATTAAAAAAAACTGCAAAAAAAAACTCTATTGAGTCGTTTAAAATAAAGAGGTCTTTAAACTATGCTGATAACTCAGTGATGATGGAAAAAAGAAGAATCTTATTATTCCAAATTTTTTACAGACATGTCATTACTGAGTGAGCAATCACATAGTGAAAGAAACACGTTATGAGTTCCTTTATCATCAGTGGGTATTGTTACAAAGGATGGTAAAGTTGAATCTCAGCCAAAAATAGTTGGAGTTGAGCTTCAAACAGGCCATGATTATGAGTCATCCACATCCACCTTGAGCCCTTCTTCCCTCCCTCCGTCCTCATCCTCCTCTAGCTCTTCTTATTAGAATGTGGAGGACTTTGTATTGTACATGCTCCAGGGCCACGTTTGCTGTGCACCGGTTTATCCAAGAGGAAGAATAGCTGGAGGACAGGATTTAGCCGGCCAGTGCAGTACGCTGTCTTCTCCACACGGGTCATTGCTCTGGACATTCACTGGATGGCAGAGCTCTGGAAAACTGTCACAAAGAAGCTAGTAGCAGAAGCTACATACATCAGGTCTGAATGCCTCCCTGTTTTTTCCACTCTGGCTGCACTAAGCATTACTGGATATACAGCACTGTGGCGATAACATAGGCCTTAATGAACATAAATGATATTAAAATGAGGACGTAATAAATGGTCAAATGTGTGGTCATTAATTTTGCTGTTGCCTCATCTAAAACCTGTTCACGTCTTCAGTTCTGAAACACTATGTAATTATTATTACATTGCATTTTTGTATAGATCCAAAACATCTTGAAACTGACAACAGACTCATCATGCTGTATATTGGATGCAGGGTCATGACTGTGCCCTCACTGCCTAGACAGTCTCTATTTGAGGCCTCAGTTATGGTATCAGTCTCCAGGTCAGACATGACAAAGTACAGGCTGTGGGCATTAATCTGCCACGTTGGCTTGATTGACGCATTTCTTGACATCGTCAAAAATCTCATTCATATGCTGCACTGAAAGCTGGAACAGAAACAGAAAGAATACTTACAGTAACAGGCATAATATGCAGTATCAAAAGTTTTTGCATATACCAACATAACATTTATAATTTTTACTCACATTAATATGGGAAGAAGCTGGCCTGGCTCTCACCGAAGGGGGAAACTACCCTTAACCAACACCAACACAGAAAGTGAATAAGCATATTTCTGTGTGTTGGACCACCACCCTAACTGTTCTCCCTTTCCTTTATTTCTGCCTTGCACTTTTTTTGTTTGCTTTCTCACTTCTTGTCTCTCCGTCCTTAAAAGGACTTTATTGACTCCAGCTCTATATATTAAAAAAGTTTATACAAAGAAAAACTGCCACTTTGAAAAGTGTGCAAGAGTTGCTGCATTGAAAATGTATAATTGTGTCAAAGTTGGTGAAGAAAATCCCACACTCAGCTCTTGCTCAGTATTGTCTCAGCTATCCCTTGTGTAATAAAGGACTGTAATAATGCTTATTCTGTCAGACTGAAAGAAAATCACACATTGTGCTCTTTCTCAGCACCACATAAATGTATCGATTTATGTTTTGGTCCTATAAGATGTGTGTTAGAAAAGAACAGTAAGACATTATGTGTGATGGAAAGAAAAACATCTTTGCACAATTTTTAGCTACATTATAATGTGTATTGATACATTGACACTGCATCAGAGTTAAGTGTGTTTCATTAACAAAGTCAGTGTGACTCTTACTAATGAGTCCCTCCCTGCACAGTTAATTACATCTTCATTGGGTCCTAATTCACCCATGTTACTCCAGTGGACTTGTCCAAAATGTTGCATCCATTTAACTACACTCACAGCTCACACCTCGGATGATGCAATATGTCCCCAGCTCGTAATTTAACCAACAAATTATCCATCTACCGCATCTCCTGGGGGGAAAGATTCATTATCCAATTTAGCATACTTGTGAAACCGATGATATCAGGTGATAGATGAAGAGTGTCCAGGGTGAGGACAGTTTTACAGCAGATAGAGAGAGTGCAGAACCTCTTACCATCTTTGTCGGATTTAAGACGTCCATTTGGCTCTAATTTCCTCTGATCCCAGCGTGCATTGTTGTATCAGGTCGTAGTCTGACTCTTAACGCCTGTGGAGGAGCATGAGGCGAAGAGGCTTATGTAGAACAGTCCATGTGCTTTTGTGCTTCTGTTGTAGCTGAGTGATTCATGGGAGGCTTTTTAGGGTAATGATGAAATATATGACTGTGTCTGAGTTTAAAAGAAAGCAATTAACTCCATCCAAGGAGTTCAGTGCAGATAATAAAGTGGACACTGACATAACAGAGCATTTGTTTTGTGTATCTGCCTGACGATGCCTCCGTCGTGTAGCCTCTCTTCCTGTCTCCCTGTCAGGTTTATTGTGGGCTCAACCTTCAGCGCAAGGCTGGGCTTTATTATTTTAATAAATTGCCCTGTATGAAGAGAGCAGTGGTGCGTGTCTGATGCATGTCCCTTCCCCTTCCCCTCCTCCCTCACCCTCTCTTCCTTTCTCATCCACCCTCTCTTCCTTTCTCATCCACCGCCAGCATTTTTTTTTTTTTCTTTTTTTGCATTCTCTTCTTCTCTACCTACAATTAAGCGACTTCTGGAGGCTGTCAGTGAAATGGCGTTCGCTGCTTGACTCCTCATCCTAAACAGCATGCTCACTAAATAAATAAACCTAGATGTATGCATAAAGAGAGAGGAGGAAGGTGAAAAGATTGAAGGAGAGAGAGCCCTCCGCTCAGCAGATGGATGCGCTCTTCCTCCTAAGCCAGTGGTCATCATTTGTTGGGGCCACCCAGCCTCTCGGGGCGCCCTCAGACAGCGCAGACACCCACGGAGGATAGATGACCGTGAGCGGGGGCAGTGGAAGTGGCGGTGAAAGATAGCCCGATCTGACGCCACCGGTCATCGATCACCACCAGCCACCCTGTAGAGCTGTCCTGACAAAGAAGCCCAGGCAATAACATTGGGTTGAATTGTTGCAGCAGCAGGTCAGTGTCAGACTGGATGGCATAACACCTCAGCTATCACCTCCTCGTTTGCCGTCTCCTCTGGAGCCTTAACATGAAAGCATCAGGCTGGAGGCTTATTTCCACACTCATTCATTAGCTTAACATTGAGACTTTTTTCATCCAGCAAGCTCATTTAGTTTTTATTCTATATTCCCTTTACATGAGGCTTTTATAGCAACAAAAGCTCCACTCACTGGATGAATTTTTTGGCTCCTTTGGTCACAAATCTGTGTCTCTTGGCCTGGGTTTCCTGACTTAGTAAGAGGGAAAAACCCAGATGCATAAAAGAACAATTAACTGTGACAAGCAGCTTTTCTTCTAAAATTAGGCCAGTGTGATGTGATTGTTTTTTTGTTGGGGTTTTTTTTTCCTTAGGCCCTATTTTTTTCATGTCAGGATAATGTTATGGTGGATGTGTCTGGGGTAATTTTGTGAGTAGTACTTTTTGGTCGGTTCCTCTCTTGAGCCTTCACCCTCTGACACACTGTCCGTGACCATGTAGGACCTTTTGGGTAGCGGTTGGGGATGGGAGGTTGCCTTGGAAATGATTGGTTACCTTAACTCCCTTTCTCATTTCCTACAGGCTAAGGCCCAATGGTGTTCTGGGTAAATGATGGTCTGCTTAAAGTCTGGTTCACAATTGTCGTTTTTACATGTCTGTTTAGGTACAATATTACAACAAATTAATTAGTGAGTTTTTGGACCTTGGAGAGAGCCAGGCTAGCTGTTTCCCCCCACTTCTAGTCTTTATGCTAAGCTAGACTAATCACCTCCTGGCCTCAGCTCCATACTTGATGCAGAGACATGAGAGTAGTATTGATCTTCTTATCTCATTCTCAGAAAGCAAGCAAATGAGCATATTCTCTAAAAACTACTACTTTAACCAGTCTTTTAGCACTAGAGCTTAAAGGTTATTTTCTCACTTGTAAGATAATGTTAATCATCTCTATTCATCTCTAAGATAATGTTAATCATCTCTATTCATCTCTAAGATAATGCAAATCATCTCTATTCATCTCTAATTGGCCAAACTGCATCAATGTTTTGGTTATAGTCCTGGCTATAGCTCACATAATGTAAGCTGCATGGCAGGAGATGCCGAAGGCTCAAACATGTACAATGCTCATGTATGATGAAGAAAAGTGACAAACAAGTCTGAGTGACACCAGTTACACTTATGTAACCACAGTGTTGAGTAATTAAACAGCCCCATTCCCCCAGATGATCTGGTGAATCAGCTTGGCATTGTCACAGTCTTAACAGGCGCCATACAACATTTGATCCATGTTTCCCTCTCATGAATATTTGGGTCCTGCTGCCAGAGTGAAAAACACGTTCATCTGCTGTAGTGTTGACAGCTTTTTGAGAGGCGAAGCTTCACCTCCTCAATGAAAAAGCCTTTGGAGAGGGTGGGATTTTCTGACAAGGGCTGTTAAACACCTGTGATTGCCACCATTGTCTGGATGCCTCAGCCTGATTCCTCCAGCAGCTAACTGTCTTTATTGGTCGTCATCTTGTTTACATGTCTTGTACAGGCTGCTGGATAATTACCAGAACGCTTGTGAAACACAGGACCATGTGTGCTGTGGGTTCGGTATTTACACTCCAACATCCAGAGATGCTTCAACAAATGCCATGTGAGATCCATCCCTTCTGAGAAAACTATCTCAAGTCATCTTTTTTGCCTCACATACCTCAATGAACCCTCCCAATTACCACACACTGAAAGGCTTGTTTGTATTTGCCAGCAGGTGCAATTGTGTCGCATGAGTGACTTCTCTGCTGCATTTATGTCATAGTGATTTCCACTGTAAACAGGAAATGTCTGGGAGAAAAGAGCAGATTGTGTGGAAATGTGTGTGTACAGCGTGTGTGTGTGTGTGCGCGCACATGCTAATACAGCCATTCTAGCGCACACATGCTGGTGTTCACACCAGTGTGCTGCGGCTCTGCTTACGTAACCTTGCTTGTGTATTCCGTCCATCCGTTGATGATGGAAAAGCGGCAGCTCCCCAGTGGCCTTCATGTTTGTTGTGCCATAATGAAAGCGTTACTCTTCTCAGGATTAGGCTGCAGCCTACCTGGCTCTCAATGGGAAACTGCTGAGATTAACACTCGCTCCCCAGTGCGCTCCTAGACGATGACAAAGCCTCACACACAAGACCCTCTCAGGGCTTTCGCTGGCAGCTGCTGACACTAGGAGGTTTTTATGTAGGTACTTGTATAACAAGACTTCACCACTTTGAAGTCATTAAATAGAATGATTCCCTGACTCTCAAGTGCTGATCTGATCATGTTAAAATTAATAAAAAAAAGTTAATGATATGATTTGTGCACACATTAAAGTGTATTCTTTTGCACATAACAACATTAATGGATGTCAGTTAACTAATTGTCTTCAAAGTCTCTTTAATCACCTATAGTATAAAATACAGAAAACAGACAATACATCAAACATAATACATAGCTTAAGCAGAACAAAGTAACTTACATAATTTCCACGCAGTGAGGCTCATGTTGTTGGATGAGCACAGAGGGAATACTTTCATTTTCCGTCTTTGGTCACACCAAAGCTTAATTAAAGAATGGAGGAACTCCCCGAGAAAATAGGCCTTTATAACTAGATTCAACTTTATAGTTGCTAGAAAGTTTATCTCTTAACCTACGAGGTTGAAATGCAGGGCAGAGGAACCCAGTCCAGCTCCCTCTGAGGAAGTTGTGGATGATTTGATGACCGCTCTGGGCAGTTTTACAGCATCACAGTATATCACGCAGCTGCAAGGCCCTGTGGGGTGGCACTGGAACACTCTGAAACCTGTCTAAATACACTGTCCAAGTGCCAAGTGTACCAGCAGGGCTCTGTGCAAGGTCACAGAGGAACAGAGGGCTGCATGAAATCCCTGGACTGCAAATCCATCTAATCCCATACATCAGTGTCAGAGTTGTTGACAAAACTATTTGAAGTGGCACTCAAAATCAAACATACAGATTTGGCAAATTTTTCTTTAGGTTTTCTAGTGATATCGTTGTTTAAACACTAGTAAGACCAGTTTACAAGCTGCAGGTTATGTGCAATAGGTTTCAAATTAAAGTTTTTCTTTTAATCTGTCAGGAAACTCATCTTGAACATCCCAAATAGAACAAACAGAACACTAATCACCTATAATTTTGAAAATTGATTAGGTCATTTATTAGGAAAAAGTTCACAGGTTCCAGCTTTATGGGAATTTGCTGCTTTTCCATGTTTTATATCACTGTAAATTAACAAAATTTGAAGACATCATTTTCGGATCAGGAAAACTGTGGTGGACATTTTTCAAATATTTTCCAGACATTTTATAGACTAAACAATTAAGTAATCAGTAGATAAAATGATCAGATTAGTCAACAATACACATTTGCACAGACCTAAAGTTGCATTCAGGGTACCAGTTTATGGCTGGTTTGTATAAGTCAGGGAGGTGCAAGCAGTCATACATAATAATAATAAAACACATTTAAAGGTAATTAAATGTAAAAAAAAAAAAAACAAACAAACAAAAAAAAACATTTGTTTTGGCAGTTTTTTGACACATTCTTATTTTGATTGCTGCTGCTGTTCACCTAAACCTGAGGGATGACACTAAAGCCTGCACTACTCAGAGTAACCAGCAGATGGAGCACATTCAGTACTGAATATGGCCCTGACTGACTCTCAAATTACATTGGTTCAGTCTACTTTTTAACAGCTGTTTCAGTCTCAGCCCACCTACTACAGATACCAGAGAGGACACACAGGCACTTCTCCTACAGAATACAGCTTGAAAAGAAAATTTCTCCCAATCTTTACCTTTTCTGGCGTGAACGAGTGAATGAATGGAGCCAGGTCACCCATTCTGATTATTTCTCTAATTTGTCTGAAACATTACAGGATTTCTTTACATTCCTGACTCCTGTCTCACCACAGCTCTGCCCCTGAATGAATAATCCATCACAGCCTTTCTAGTTCACTACCTGAGTCTGCTGCCCAATTATTACACCCTGTTCTGGTCTGTTGGTTTTTCACTTTTCCACATTCATTTACGCACCGCAAATGTCATCTCTTTCTATCCCTCACTAGACGAGCAGACACTTATATGTCACAGGTCTTCGAGTTCTCACTGTGCCCCTTGAGTAGCATATGGGCGCAGAAGTGTACTTTGGCTCTGAATGTGAAAGTCTCAATTTATTAGAATGTTATTATGGTGGGAGTCAGATGGATGTCATTCTCTGCGGTGTCATAAAGCCCCCACACTTGATGGCTATGAAATATCCCTGTAACACTCTGGAATGTATGTGGGCTGAGCTGGGTTGCTTTTTGATGCATAGATTTACTTGTAAAGATTTTTTAAAGTTAATTTTTCATACATGATCTGAATTGTAATAACCTTTTTAGAAGTCTAGCTCCAATCAGCACTGAATCTGCTACTCATCATTCATATCAAATTGAATGTAAGCCTATAAAAATATCTTTATAACAGGATGTAGAATGACAGCATTAGTTAATCAATAAAATTAAAAGTAAAACTGTCAAGTGAAATCCAAATATTTATCTGTAGATGGAATTTTGTCTTGTTTTAAGCAGATTTTGAATGAAAAACTCTACTTAACTGTTTTAGATCAGAACAGGAAAAGGCTTTTCAGTTGTCTGTATGTGCTGACCTGAACCAAAATGTTTAGTTCTGGTTCTTGAGGACTAACTAAAAAGAATGGGGACTGTGTTTGCACCAGCACTGTGTAAATGTGGGCCAATAGGGCAGCAGGACAGTCAACGGAGCTCTTTACACAGCTTGACTCCACTAGGGGTAAAAAAAAAAAAAAAAGAAAAGAAAAAAAAGTCTGCACTTGTTGACGTATTTCAAACAGTTCCTGTTTTGGGATGTGTAGTGTGTTTGAGGATTTTCACACCACGCGTTTACGTCTGTTTCGTGTGAGCAATGACCACGGAGCTTGTAAGAATTTGAAAGTTTTGTTCTTAGCTAACTGAGCTAAAGTTGCAGTAGTGGCGACATGGACTTCATATTTTCTGTGACTGGCAGCGGCGCCAGAGCTGTCAGGGACGCAATCTCCCAGAGACTGTGGCCCGGACCCGTACCAGGACCCGGACAGGACACAGTCCAAACCCAACAGCACCATACTGGGACAGCACACGACAGCTACACCGTCCACTCAAACACAGGTCGGTCCAACATTTAATTCCGTTAGTTGTTAGTTTAGAGTGAACGGGATACGTCGTCAACTCTCAAGAGAAACCAAACCCACACCGCAGATTCCTGCAGAGCGCTGCGCCAAACTCCCTTAAAAAATCAACCGTATTAACTTAGCTTTAAGAATAACTCGCTGACCGGTTGGGACACAGTTTAACAACCAGATATTAACTGTAGTAAAGTTGTCACCCTTAAATTCGGCGAAGTCCTATACATTAAATACGGCATATTCTAATATCATTTCAACTTTTAGCAACGATTTTGCCAGCCTTTTACCACTGAAATGTGTTCTGTGCCTTTTGTAGACCAGCGTGACACAGAAAAGTCGACTTTATTGAGCTAAATCATGCTGAATCCACCCGAGCATTCAAAGATGTGTATACAGCGCCGTAAGAATTAGCAAGTTAAATTCAACTGTTAGACCTTTGAACGTAGTTCGCAACTCTCAAAACACACCCTGCTGTTGCTGCCAGCAAGCAGCCTGTCAGCTGAAATAGTGACTCTTCACACGTAACTTTGTGCCAGTGTCTTGAAAACACACACGTTAACCCTCAATGGCGTGGGGGACTGAAACTACTCTTTCAGACCTCACACCGCCCCTATACACTTTTTAATTAAAATTATAGGTATGATATCACAAGACATGTCTATGTCCAATGAAATGAGGGGCTGAAGTGGGTTTGAGCTTTTGACTAGGGGTGGAGCAGACCTTTCAGGAAGTAAAGTAACACATGTGACACAGTTCCAGTAACTGGTAAGATAAATAAAACTTTTTAACATGTTTAAATTCATATTTCTATGCTAAAATTGTGTTTTTTCGTTCATTGCCTCAGGGCATCATGCATGGAGATGTGCTGGGATGTATAGTTATCACCATAGTCAAACCTAGAGTCAGGTTTGAGTAACAGTTAGGAGGTCAGGGGTCAGTCAGTCGAGTAATGTGTGTGTTTGTTGATAATGAGAGAGTCTGTGGATGAAGATGTTAATGATGTACCAGAGAATGATCTTCCATGCTTAACATGGAACTTGAGATGAATGCATGTCAGCTTTTGAGTATAGGTGTATAAGTACTTTTACTACGTTAGTATTAAGTATGGTGTATGTGGGAAGTGAATATATCATGCAACACTAGACTTCCTGGACAGTGTAGTCATAGCAGGGTCTCATGCTTGTTTCCCTGCCTGATTTCCTATTTCTTAACTGATGTTAATTTGTAACAAATCAGGCTAAGTTCATGTCCTCAGTGGTTGCATTCCGCCTGTCCAGTTTGTTATGAGGACACACTGACGGTAACAACTGAAGCATTTCAAATATTTCAGATCAGCAGGCAGTGCATGCTCAAACCATCCAGCCAGTGAGTGAATAAGCATGTCCTCAAGGCTTTTCACATCGGGGAGTATCTCCATGTTAATGAAGATTGGATTTTTTTTTTCCTTTCTCCCCCTTTCTGCTTTGCCTCTCACACATAATTTATTATGAGACCCATCAGTGCCTTCTCTGGCTTTGAATTAAAAGCGGAGAAATGTAGGGCCATTGAAATGAAAAGCAGAAACGGATCTGAGCTCTCGGCCACGCGATCTACAGAAATATCATACATAATGCTTTGCACTATTAATTGGCATTAATTGGTTGTTCTGAAAACACAGAAAGTTTATAGCGCGAGGGCACCGCCTCACCCTGCTTTTCCTTTTAACGCGCAGCTCATGCAGAGTCATGACGCTGCAGAGCTCGGTGGCAGGCAGGTTAATTGTTCGATCTAATTAGGACAAAGATTAATCAGATGCATACTCCGCTGCTCTTGAAACGTCACCGATGGCAGTCGGGTTCATTAGCAGTCCCTGTGCCTTTCTCTCCGCCAGCAGAGTGGACCGTGGGGGCGGCTTGTGTCTGCAGGCTACTGCCCCGCTGAGGGGGGAAAAGAATGAGACTAACTAGATGTGGAGTCAGGTAGTAGAAGTGAGGAGGATATTAGAGACCAGGGTGGGCACGAGTAAACCGTGGGTGGCCAGTATGACAAGGTGAAAGCTGACAAAGGGCGCCAATGTCCACATTAACCTCTAAGCAATGAAGCCTCAAAGACTTTGACGTCACCTGCATGATCCTTGCCTGAGTGTAGGAGGGTGCAGTGGGCTCCAAATGCTGAATGAGGAATGGGACAGCATTCTTCAAATCACGTTACCCGGAGCAGAGGCTTTTCTGTGCCCAGTAAAGTGTAAAGCTCATATTTCAGATGTAGTTTAATAAAACTGAGGGTCTGTTGTTCACTCTCTGAATAAAAGTCTTAAGAGTAATGTGTGGAAAGCTCAAATAGGCCAGTCACATCAGATGCCATCCTTAAACCCAGACAGGGGTTACGATCTCCTGCTATACACACTAGTGTTCATGTGACCCAAGTCCCACACTTGAGTCATGTGATGACACCAACCTGAGCCTGTTCCATTTGCTGAATTAAGACTGTTAGATGCGGTTGAAAGCTCAAAACTGGATCATGCCTTCAAAGAAAGAAGTAGACAGTGCCTGGTGCTACTGTATGTGTATATAAACATCTGGTTGCCAGCACTGTCAGTGACTTGTTAAATGGTTATCTCCAGTTGTAGCATCAGAATTACCAAATTCATTATCAAACTTCTGCAACGTTTGGATAAAGGTCTTAAAAAGTCAGAGGGAATTTGAGTCAAAGTGTGAGTTCATAAGGGGCAGACAGTAGGATGGAGAAGTTGTTACTGTATCAGAATCAGAGGCAGATGTGTAGAAGAGAATTGTGTTGTTGTGTTGCTGCTGCTGTTTTCTTTTTTTTTTTAATGCTTTGTTGTCGGTGCTGTCATATCTCAGGTATTCCTTCTTCATCGTTTGGGAATAAGCTTAAAAAGATAGTGAGTGGCCCTTTGAGCTCGGATTATATAGTATTTTGGTTACATACTGTATCTCATGCATTGGATTGAAACAGTGATAAAAGTGGAAAATCTTGTAAGAACTCACTATGAACGCCAAAAAAAGTAGGATTTACAAGGCTTACTTCCCAGAAGACAAAAGTATGCACACGATAGAGAGATCAAAAGTCACCATTAGAGACACGGTGGCAGGATTTACAGTAAGGCACCTTCACTTTAAACACAGTACTGCTGCACCCGCAGGCGTTGAGCCACATGCTGCAGCACAGCATGCTTCTGCAGGTCATCCTCCGATCATGATGTCTGAAATCAGCAGCACATGACTCTACGCTCGGTGTGCCGTGAAGTGACACCGGTTGAACAGATACAGTAGTGTATGCTTTTAATGTACTTTCTCTCATATGATTTGATTAAGGAAGCCTGTGAAGAAATGACACTAAATACTTTGAGAAGTGTTCTCACATGGGATAGATGGAAAGATGATGGTTTAGTTTTTATTTAAAACGAAGGGGAGTTATTTCTTTTATTTCCTGATCTATATGTTTGGCTTGTTTGATCTTTTTTTTTTGTTTTATTGCTCAATGTGATTTTAAATTGCTTTTTTAAAAAATTGTTGCTTATGTCTGGACCCCAGGAAGACTAGCAACCACTTAGTGGAAGCTAATGGGAATCCTAATAAAGAATAAAGGAGTTGCTTGCAAGAAAAGTAGTCCATGTGAGTAATGGAATTTAATCGATTAGTAGATCGACAGAACATTAATCTATTAAACTATTTTAATAATTGAATATTTGCTTCAGTCATTTTTTAAGGAAGAAAGCCAAAAATGAGCTGGTTGCGCTTTCTCAAATGTGAGAATTTGAAGCTTTTATGTGATGATAGAAAACTGAATATTGGACTTTGGACTGTTGATCCAACCAAACAAGACATTTGAAGACATCAGCTTGGGCTCTAAGAAAAGAGAACAGATATTTTTTTATTATTTTTAAAGAACTTATAGACAAAACGATTAGACAATAAGTTTAATCGATAATGGAAATAGTAGTTATTTGCAGCTCTAAATGGGTGTTAAAAATAATGCAACTAGTTTTTGATTTTGTACTTCTAGACATTGTTTTAGACTGAATCTTCTGACTTAAAAGTACCCTGTAATGCTATTGAGCAATGTTTTTAGAGTTTGTCCTCTGTGTGTTTTTTATTGGACACATGTGTGTGGACACATAATTTTCGGAAATATTCAGCCACTGAGAAAATCATGTTGGAACTTTTGTGGATTGCTTTAAGTCATATTTGTCATATTTTTAAAGCACCGCTGATCAAAACTCTGTTCAGACTGTTCCAGTGAGATGACCACAATATCACAAACAGATTGTCTGCACACATATTAATAGCAGATGAAGCACCGGTGTCACGGTGCAAGAGCAGCTTTGTCCTCCTGACATTGAACTCCCTTCTGCGTCTCTGGGTTCCTTCTGTCCCCGGGTTGCTCACTTACAGTATTTGTCACTGTTAACGTTCACCCAAGGCTGACACCAGCTCCGCCGCAATTATCGGGCTGATTCAGAAACTGCAATCTGCTGATCCTCACTGTAATAGGTGATTTTAATCACTTTAATTTCCAAAAAGTCCTTGAGCAGTTTGTATCAGCATGTTGCTCGCCCTGCATGCCATTATGAGACACTCCTGGGATTCGTTACGGCTCCGTCAAGGGATCTTAAGTGGCAGGAGTCCCATTGGGCTCACCGGACCGCAGCGCCGTACACCTGCTTAGCACTTAGAGAAGTGTGCTCAGGGTTTGAACTAAATGACTGTTCCTTGACTTTTCAAGGATGCTTTGTCCACACCGGTTTATGTTTCAGGACTCAACAGTACCGAGGACCATACAGACACTGTATCTTTCTCCAAGGACTTTATCACCAGAATGGTGACAGTCTGTCCCACTAACAGAATGATGCATGTCCTATGAGGGGAAACTAGAAAGGAGGTCAGTTTAGAAATAAAAAACAAATTCAGATGAAAATAGAGACACATGAGACTCTGTTATCTGTATGATGGTAGAGGACTGGGACAAGATAAACAGCACAGTCATAGCCCTCAAAGCTTCTAAATTAGACATACGTGTGACTAAATAATCTCAGGAGCACTCTGTATGTCGTGATTGCCGATTCTGAGATCAGTGGGAGGATATTTCAACAGCAGATGTTTGAAAGAGGCCAGATGATGAGCACAAATGCTGAACACAGTTGATGTTTAAGTGAAGGTAATTAAGATCTGTGCTGAGTGACTCAACCGCATCTTTTGCATCTCCATCACTCAAGCTGGAAAAAAAGTACCCAGCAAGTAACATGCGGCTCTCGTTCCCAAGGACTCCACACCTGCGCTACTAATTTCCCCTACTTCTAAGTACATCACACAAATAAAACCACAGACTGTAAAAAGAGCACGGATATGACCTCACCTGCAGTTTTCTAAAAGGTTGTTTTTGAAGCTGGTATTTGGGTTTACCGCTTGCAAAACCTCCTGTTTATGTTTTTTTTCTTTAGACTGTGTTAATCACGGCGCGTCGGGTAGAGCGGCTCTTTCTTTCATTGATTCAGGTCGGGAAGGATTTCACTACCTTTTATAAGCTAATCAGCAGGGAGCCGGTGTGAAGAGACATTTGATCAAGTGTACAGATGATTCTGTCACTCTCCTGCAGGAGGTTGAGGGAACACCCGGTGATGTCATTTCTCAAGATGAAATACGAACTCTTCAAACACTCTCAAAAACGGAGTCTGTGGGGAACATAATTGCTTTGAGGCAAATGAAAATCTTTTCTACTTTATATCTGCCACAGCCTGATGAAGAACGGTTGGTAAAGCATAAGTTCACCACACCAGAGATCACTACTCTAGTTCAGCTGAGTCACATTAGTAGCAAGCAGGGTGACAATAATGACAGGTTGTTTTCTATAAAAGATTAACCTGTCATGTTGAGCAATAAAAGGTTACAGCGCTCCTCAAAAAAGCCAATACAAATATTTGCAAGCTGAGCTAAATGTAGTCTGGGATGATTGTGGTGAGGGAGTCTAGAACAATTATCTGTTGACACCGTCATCCCATTAAAACACAGTTTGAGTTTTGCTGAACCCTCTGGGCACAAGAGTAGACATGAGTAGAAGCAGGCATTCACTACTGTTAAACAGCTTTACATAAGCATTAGTGTAAATGATGTAGCATCTTCTGTTTGTGTAACTCCCAAGAATATAAGACAAATGACAGCTGTGGTTATTTTAACATTGGGATGAGGTAATCATCACAGTTTGTATGGTTGTTTAAGCCTTAAATGTTACTGAGGTCTGTTCATGTTAAGCATTCTGCTCATAGATGGTAACATGTTACTATGAACCATCCTGTTTTACAAACCGACTTCTACAACAGAAATATTTTCAGTTTCCTAGAGTAACTGCTGTGATATCCACTGTGATCTCAGCTCCGACCACACAGCCCACAGGCCTTCACTGAGGTCAAAGATCCTCCTTCCTCTTTCAGTAACTGTGGATGTTTGACTAAGCGCTCCTATCTGGTTTGTTTTTACCTGTGGTTTTAAATGTGCGTTACAACTCCTGACCGCCCATGGTCGGAGTCAGGAAGCTGATGTTTCACTCACACTTTCTTTCTCAACTGTGTTTTTTGGCATCCTCTCCCTCTAAGCTCGCTTTATTGACAAGGATAAACATTTGGCACTAAAACTGTTTGTAAGATGGGTTTTGTTTTATTGCTAAGCAGAGAGACAGTTCATCAAGTTGTCAAGTCTCATCCCCCCCCGTGTAGTAGTTAGTCATGCAGATGGATTTGAAGAGACGCTCCCTTCATTTTTTTTTTTCCCCTTGATCTCAGCGGATTTGTCTGGCCAGATGGAACGTGTTGGTGATACAACCTCTGTTTCTTGTTGGCCTTTACAGACTGCGCTTAGACTGGAGGTGCAGACTTTGAGGAGAGTTTTGCATTACTCATGTCACCAGGTGAAATTTGCTGATCAGCTTTATTTAACGCAGTAGTGGGCGGAGTTTCCAGATCTCTTAAGGAAAAGTAGCAATACTGTAATACACTTGATTATAAGTAGAAGTACTGTTAGCAAAACGTACGCACATATCAAAAGTACAATGATTTATCATGCATGGCCCCTTTCAGAGTGTTACATAATTCTAAATAATATACTAATGGATTGATATATTATTTTAAATACTGAGCCCTTAACATGCAAACAGCATTCTAATGTTGCAGCTGGTCCAGGTCATATGTTTTATATGCAAAGTTCTTATCTGCAAAGTAAGCAGTAATATGAATTTTGAACTAAATCAATAATTGACTTTCACTAAACAAATGAACTAAGTAATGTCAGTTACAAAGCAGTATCTATCTGAAGTTGGCTAACATTAGCTGTCTTCAGCTAACATAAACTACTAGTCAAACCAGACCAAGTAAGTCTGTATGATGTGTTTTATTTCTTATAATTTAGACTTTTCATTTGTAATAGGAGGAATGTGTCTTCTTTGGTTACATAGTCTCACTGAAAGTACAATATTTCCCTCTGGGAGTTTCTTTTTTAAAATTGCACCTGAAACACAACCATGTAACTTTTGAAAGTAGAAATGGCACATCCTTCTCTCACAGATAAAAAGTAGAATTCATGACGAATGACACGCACACACTCATTTCAACACACTCAGGACTTTTGCTGACACAGCCTAACTTGGTCTGGTATGACTACTACCATATGGTGGCTAATGTTAGCAGACTTGCTAGGTAGATACTGCTATTATGATTCACTTTACTGAGTGAGTTTGCTGACTTTAAGACTTCTTGTGCTACTGTGTCAGCATTTACCACTATCCCCTAATTGTCACTTATGGCCACTGCTCAGAAAAGGCTACACAGGCCTGCTTTAAACACAGTACTTGAGTAAATGTACTTAAATCCATTCTGCCACCAATTTTAATGCACCTCTTATCATGTGCAACATGTTTTTGAATATACGAGTATCACCCTGGTTCTCCATCAGCAGAGAAGAAAGTATTACGACTCAGTTTGAACAGGAGACTGTTCAAATCTTCACTCCTCAACAAAACCCTTTTGGCTTTTGGCTCAATAAGAAGATCTGATAATGCAGAGTTTGTGTTTCTCATAGCTGAGCTCATCACTTCTCCTGCTATTGATTGGAGCTGTAACCTGAGAGGTTAGTGTTGCTGCTGTGATGCAGAGTACCAGGGCTCCACGGGGCGACGAAAACGCATAAAGATGCGCTTTTATACCACAAAGGTGGACGACACAAGTGTGCTCACGCCCAACCGCCCATGCTCCGTTTTCTACCATGAATTTTCTCTCAATCCAAAGATTATTTCATGAGGGGTGATTACATAATAATAACAAATGGACATTGGTCATTAATTCCCTTTTGCAGATCAGCACACATCGGATCAGTCGCAGCGTTGCAGTACTGTCATGGTAAAGATGAATCACAGAGTTGTTGTGGAAGCTACAGCGAGCGTACATTATGTATATGTATCATCGCCATCGATCCAGCCAATGCAGAGTTAGACCTCAGCCATACCATTCATCATGTCCCCTTTTACCCCCTCAACACACACACACACACACACACACACTCCCACCCCCCCAACTTTGACTTGCAAAGAAATATTGCTCACAGCGCAATAACATAAATAACGCCAAAGGTTGGAGGAATCACAGTGTGATTAGTGAGGCCGGAGTCTGAATGTGTGTGTGACAGCAAAGAGGAGGAGAAGGAGGAGGTGCTCAATCAGGACCTCCTTTTTCAGCTGTACATCAACTGTGGATCAAAGTACTTCCACTGTGTGAGAAAGCAACTGTTGCAGTTTTATTGTGGCTCATTGTGCAGGAGGTTTTTTCATCATGGTGTTAGCCTCCGTCTGTGTATGGACACACACTTCTGTAGCACTGCAGTTGATAGTTGTTGTCATTGTTAAATAACCTGTCGTGTTTTTACAAATAATACATACGTGGTTTAGGAAAATTTGAGAAAATGAAAAGTGCCCTTCACAGTATTACAAAATTCCAAGGTACTCATGAATATATATATGAATGCCTTTTATTCAAAACCAATGTGTCAAAAATAATACTTTCTCAATGCCTTATTCTGAGAAATGTACATTTATTTTTTTTTTTTTTTACAAAACTCATTTAACAGAAACAACCAATGTTTTTTTTCTGTACACAAGCAGCTACACACACGAGGACTTTTCCTTAATAAAATTGTCTAGAACTGCAAAATCAAAATCAAAATTTTGATTTAAATCAGGATCTGTTTGATCAAAGAATAGGTCAACGAGATTAGGTAAGGACATTTGATGAGGCATTTCAGTTCTTGACAGTTTGAGATGCTAGCACTGCAACTAACAGTTATTCTCATTATCTTTTAATTTGATGATTATTTTTATTTGCTGTTTCATTTTATTGTTTAATTCAATAAAACATCAGAAAATAATGAAAAATGCCCATCGCAGTTTATCAGAGCCTGAGATGACGACTTCATATTGTTTGTTTTTGTACAAGCATTTATTTACATATGAGGGGCTGGAAGCAGTCCATTTTCTGGCATTTTTGCTAAAAATAAATAAATAATGAATCAGTCATCAAAATAGTTGCCAATAAAATGTCTGTCCAACTAATAGGCTACTGACTTCATGCTTTCAGCTATACTACAGGCACACTTCACTTAGAAATAAAAAAAGTACCAAGATGTGGATAGGTCTTCATATTGCTTGTTTTGTCTGACCAACAGTCCAAAGCACAACGATATTCGTTGCACAGTGATAACTAAATACAGCAAATCTTAACATTTGTGAGACCAGAACCAAGATCTCACACTTTTGTTTGATAAATGATTTAAACAAGTGATCATTCAAAATTCATACTAACGAATTGATTGACTAATGTATTAATCAATTCATTGTTTCAGCACTTGACTTGTGAACACAGTAACAAAGACAGTATGTGACACACCTGTATAGTGTTCATGTACTGCACTTCTCCCTATAAGAACAACTATAACTCTTTACAGACTACAAGCTAACACAGGCATTGTTAACACTCTATTTAATGACCCTTTTACATTCAATATATCATTATGACTGCATTATGGCAGCTGAAGTGCTTCTCCTTTTCATTCACAACCGTGTGATTTGGAGCAATCTTCCCACAAGCTGAAATTACTGCTGCATAATGCACACAGGTTTACTACTCTTTATTTTTTTTAATAACACCTTTTCTCTTTTTAAGCGCCAGGTTCGTCGCTATGGAAATAGTCACGTGCACGCTGTCAGAATATTAATTGTAACGAGCGCGCATCAACAATAACACACCTCTGTACGGATCAGGCTTTTAACGTTGAGAATGTGGAGAGAGAAGCACCTCGCAGTGTAAAGAATTTAAGCCACATCACCAGCGACACAACGGGACTGTGATTAGTCTACATGGGGAGAGTGTTAATGAGATGACAGGGCAGATCCAGAGCCCGCCTGTTCTAGCATGGACATGCCCACACACACACACACACACACACACACACACACAAAACTGCAGTTCAGCAAAGTTTCCCATAAAAGCTGAGTGGTGTATAGGCTGGAGGCTGGCAGTGTAGTATAGAGCTGAGTGGTACTGAGAGTGTTGGCAAAGGGGTGTTGCCTGTCACACTGTGTTCTCTGTGTTGAAGTTGACAGCTCCACTAGACCCATATACTGTACATTCATTACAATGGAGAGACTGCAGCTAGCACTATAGCAGAGTTCCACAGATATAATGGCCTGTTTCTTTCCCTCTTTTCAGTAGTCTTCTGAGATTGCGGGAGTGTTTGACGTTAGCTGTTGTTCGTATGAGACATCGACTTTATCTACTCGCAACTTGCAATATCAGACGTAATTAGAGGATCCATAAGTGTGATTATTTTCCTGCAGCCCCTGAGAGAAAAAAAATGTGATGTGGTTATTTAAACCTGGTACACCATGTGTCTAGCTTATGAAGGTGGTGCCCACTCCCTTCAGCGGATGAAATAAGATAATCAGTTTGCATGTTGCGCTGACATTATGGAGTTCAGTGAGGACTTTGTGTTTCTGACTGTGTTTTTGTCCTTGGCCGAACATGAAGTGAGAGATTACGCTCTCTCAAACAGCATGTCGTCTGTAGCATCAACACACGAGCCCTGGCACCAGCGAGACTCCCCACACACTATCAGTGAACTCTCAGCTCTCTGAATCACAGCACATTAACACTTTGCTTATGGTATATGATAATGTACGGTAGCTGACAGTACATAATAGATGACTTCCCTTTGCACATGAGGAAGAAGGCATTTGAACCTTGCAGCTCCTCTTCATTGTGATAAAGTTGTCATGTCCCTCTGACAACTTGGTGTTATGACAACAGCACCTCCAGCTTTACTTTAAAGCCAGTTTGTCACTGTGATAGTCAGCACTTTTTAATCCTGTTTTATTTGAGTAATTATTTAATTGCAAATATTGACCGATCAGTCTCTTTGTGTAAGTGTAGCTGGATGACTATGATAGGTCATTTGAGTACCAGATGACTCAAACATTACTTAACCAGCTGCAGATATTTCTGACTTTGAAACCCTCTTTCTGACCCTTACTCTGACCTCTCTCTCCCCCCCTCCTAAATTTTCAACCACTCAGCAGTGAAGGATGTTGCTCTGAGTGTCACAACACCGTTTGCCCTCAAATCAGAAAAGCAAATGGCACAGCAATATAGTTTAGTGTTGTGAAATCATAAACTGTGCCAGAGGGTTGTTGATGTCGTTCACTTCCTTTTTAATGCCAACAGACGTTGAAGTCAAAACCTATTTAATGTGCATTAACGTCCAGAATGTGCTTCTGTATTCTGTTCACGCTAATATAAAAGCCAAAGAACATGATACATGTATAAGTTTATCAGTATATCAATTTAATGTGTAGTTATTTGTATCAGTTGATTAATTAAGTCTATAAAATGTCAAAAAATAAATGCCTAAAAATCCACAAATGCATACACTGGAAATGTTTTTAGCATTGTTAGTATTTTAATTGTGCTTGAAACCCTGTAGTGTGAAAGTAACAGCGATTGAATATTGAGCAGAAACCCGCAATAGTCAATGAGAGCAAGCTGACCGGTAAGCGTCACCAATCGGATGTTGCATACTTGAACAGAAGCATGGTAGCCGACACAGCGCTAATAGGACTTAAGCATACACACTACACACTACACTAAGATGGTGAAAATGATACTGTAAGCACCGTATACCTGCTTAGCATCAGCACGTTAGCATCGTCTCATCACTCGACTAATGGCCGAGCAACTTGTCAGCAGATTTTGTTTTCAGTACAGGATGAAAAAAAGGCTCAGTACACAGCGTCAGCAGCACAACTCATAGACAGACACACACAAAAATCCTATATGAACGCAATATTGCCATAAAGAAATCCTAATCATTAACTGAACATTACCTACAATAGTTCCAGAGATATAACCATGTGGCAAATCTTCAACATTTGGCAAATATATCACATCATCTCACCGTATATAGTGTCAACCCAACCCTACAGTCATTAATCAATATGATTAAATGCGATTTAGTCAAATAAAATTATTGCTAATGGTCATTTCTGTCGATCAATAAATCAGTAATCATTTCATCGCTAAAGTTAACGACGTGACTAAAGATAATAGACCACAAATATCCTCAAAAGTGACCATAGCGTTGAATCAGCAGCAGTGATTATATCTCCATTATAAGCCAGTGAGTCCGTATCCGTCCTCCCTCCCTCACCAACTTTTGAGGAAAGTCTCCAGCAGCATTCTCAACTAGTCCCGCACAACACCTGTTCAGCGTGGCTGTGGTCCAGAGCTCTTGCCTCCACTACTGTTTAGGGGTTTTTCTAAAAATAACATCTGGGGAGAGCTGCATAGCCAGCAGGCACGGAAAACAAGAGAGCAGAGGGAAATTGGCTGCTTGTGTATTCTATCAGACCATGAGGGAATGTTAGTCAGATAGTTGTTGACGCTCATATTCCCTGCCTGCTTCAGTTTGTCATGGCTGTGTACAAAGAGAGGGGGGACTATATATTTAGCAGCCATGATTCATACTCAACAGATTGCGCGGGTACAGAACACAGCATGTTTGTAGAGTCAAATACAGTAGCATTTGTGTTTAGTTTGTCCAAAACGATTGGAAATGAATATCCAAGCTGCTAAAGATTTCCCATCCGTGACTTTTTTTTTTTTTTTTCAAAAGAATCATTCCATTTTCTTCAATTCCTTTGCAGCTGTTGGATTTGTTAAGTCACACTATTCCCAGAGGTGTACATAGTAGCTGTGTGCCGTATAGGAGACACATGTCATTGTTTGTTTTTTTCTCTTTAGTTAGAGCTTAATCACAGAGGACACACATAAATGGCAGCATTAAAGAGAGAGTGTGAGATCTGTGGGTTATTTGTGAGTAGTTTTGCTCTTAAACAAGCTTTTTTAACCTGTTTTCTGACTTGACATTGATGTCCTTGCACGAGTTCCTCAGTGCACAACTGCCTAATACTTGTTGATTGAGGCATTTTTAGGGCTGTAGCCCTTCATCAGTGTTTGTGATGGAAAAACTGAGTGGGAAAAAAAAGAGAAAAAGTGTGAATAGGATGGAGTGTTAATGTGATATAAAACTGATTCACTCATGCTGAGAAAAGACAGTTATTAAATTAATTATTCTATATTTTCTTTTGTTCTCAAGAAGCTTCACTTCAGAAATGTGTCACTCAGCGGGGGGTTCATCACACTTTTTATGTTCCAGACCCCACATAGACGCATTGAAACATAAACATGGCAGAAAGGTGAGAGGAAAAGACATTTACATATCCTATAACTGTGATCATTTGTAGTGACATAAAACAAATTATATTTTGCTGTGGACCTTCAGTGAGGACGACCGCCCCCTCCTCACCAAAAATACACACACACACACACACACTGATACCTGCTGTGCTCTTGTCTGCAGTGTTGTGTCGCCACGAGGCAGTGTGGTGGGCCGAGACTCGGATGCAGTCATTGTCACACATTTTTTCCGTTAAGTTGCTCAGAGAGGCATGACTTCTTGTGACTGTTTACATCCCAGATTGGAGAGAGGCAGCCTTTGTTTTTCCGACACACAGCGGCTCCTTTCAGTTTATGCGCGAGTCACACAGCTTCTCTCACAGTTGACCTGGTGTTATTGTAATGCAGCCCATTAATGAGCCAAGTAAAATGTTCTTTATGGGAAGTGACTACAGTAAAAAATAACATGCGCTGTGGTAACTGTTGTTTTACTTGGTTGAACAACAAATTAGATAACTAGTGCCTCGGCTCACCTCTGTTAGACATTTTTCCACTGCGCTGTTCAGCAAAGATAACTGCGTTTACTTTATCTAGATTGGCAGTGGCCACAGGCCCATTTCTTCACGCCTTTCTGGTGCAGTCTCTGCATCTCCCACTGCTCCAGATTCTGCCATTTTGAGTATGTTTTATCTGTCTCACTGCATGATGTGCAATATATTACGAACGAAAACAATACTGTTTACCGGAACAGAAAAAAATCAGTTGAAATACAATCCGTCTGGATATTGACAGTAAAAACATGCTTGACTGAAAAATCAAAACTCCAATACATCACTGAATGCGGATGGATGACATGAAACAAACAGGCTGTGGTTTGTGGACTTAGGAAATAGCTTTGTTCTATAGAAGCAGGGCTTATTTAGAGACAACAGATGCTCCTGGTTTCCTGCGGAGCGGGATGCAACCAGAGCCTTTGTTATTGAAGATGCCCCGGTGTTGAGCTCCGCTGTGTGTCTGGAGTGTGAATAAAATGCCCATTTCTTGTGCCGCCATCCCTGGTGAGGTTTAATTTTAGACCAATCACTGCCTCATCATGTGCAAACACCCCTGCAGCTGCTAATACATATCTGTTATTCTCATTGGCTCTGTCATTGCTCTTTGTAGCGCTCTCTCCTCTTCCTCTCGTTCCGTATTATTTGGGAGCGTGAGGTATTTGGTCTTGCGTTAACCCTGACTGTGCTCATCCCGCACTAGTTCAGTGTTTACCGCTGCGTTTAAGCAACGACATGAGCACAAACACAGCACCAATCTTTATCATCTCTGCAATTCCGCTGCTAACGAAGCAGATCAACACCTCCGCTGTTCACTAACGGATTCGGGTTACATGTAGTCTGCCACACTGGCATGACCTGCAATTAAAACAGAGACACTGCAGATTATATTTCATAACAGTAAAGCATGGAATCACAGCTATGACGTGTTTGCTTTAAATAGCAACGCAGTCATCCACAATTCACAGATCAGGTTTGTGTTCCCCCCACTGAAAGTAATCATCCTTCCAAGGTTTGCATTTGGATTCTGAATAATTGATTTGGCATACACCCACAGTGTGTGCAGCCATTGTATTCTCACTCAATACAACTCCTTACCCAAGGTTTTCATGAAGCTACATGTTGTTTTATACACTACCCTAGCCGGGACGTGTTAGCGAAATGAAATATCACTGTTTTCCCGGGAGAACGCCTTGATATTCAAGTGTTGCAGCGTTGCATGAAAAGTTTCATGTGAAGAATGAAACAGACCCCTAAACACCTGGCCACTCATCGTGTGTTATGTGGGCGTGAATGTTGTCGGTTTCAGAATGGTACAGAAATCTTCGGACGCATCCAGGCGTTTTTCAACCATCCGATGAGCACTTTGGTTGGAGCATACTGACAACTTAAGGGGTCATAAATTGATCGAAGTTATGAATCAAAGTTATGTTTTTTAGGACTAATCATTGTTTTTTCTTTGCTTTTCTTGTAAAATACTGGCCATGTTGGCTTCCTCAGGCATCCTCAGACCTTTAAAATCATCAATCTAATTAGCGATCTTAGGAGGGAAAATCAATCTTTGGTTTAACACCTCATGGCTTAATACATATGCAACATGTGACAAGGGGTCACAAGACGTCATTACTTTATATTATGAAATTAGAAACCAAAAGGTTTGGGAACCTCTGCTTTAATATTAAACAAATTCACATTAACATAGCCTTTAAAACCAGGAAGAGCACATATTTAATCTGTTTTATAATAATATCATAAAAGCGTAGATGAATCTGATATGACTGTGTCAGTATTGCATCCATTTCCGTTTTCTAGCCTCAGCTTACATTTCATGAACTGAACTCACAGTATCAGCTTAACCAGTCTAATATTTACACCTGAAGCGGCTCTGATTTCCTCCTCCCTCTCACTTTCTGTGAGGTAGTCCTGAACCCCAAAAATAGCAACACCGGTGTATGACTCATGTTTGTGAGCTATCTGAGATGCCTGATGAGAAAGACTCAAAGAAAGGGACTCATTAGTCATGTGCGACGCCCACAAAAGAAAAACATTTAAGGGAGGCATCTGAGAGCACGGGGTTGACATTCATCTCAGATTGGTGACCTCCTCCAATCAACTGTCAGGCTTAAAGATCTCCTGTCTTGCCCTTCACATCCCAAGGCTTTATTATAGGCTATATGTTCTTCAATCCTATTTGCCCATGCTCCTTGTTCTCAGCCCCAAAGACCAACGTCAGCCCCTTTTTTCTAGATCGCCTGCACTCCCAAGAGTCTTCCGGTTTCTTTCATCTCTCATCCTATCTTCTGTCTTCTTCTTCTTTCATCTCCTTCCCCAGTATTCCATCCACCCTCTTGCCTTCATCTCCATCTTCCAGCATCACCCAGCCTTTATCTCCCTTCACTCTTGTTCTGTCACCATTTGTCCTCCATTTCTTTCTCCTTCTGCACTCACATATACACCCATTTCTTCCATATCGTATTCTTTCATTCTCACACTGAAGCCCCCAGCTGTGACCTCCTCCTGTTCTCTATCTCCTGCCTTGCTTCATCTCACCACCCACCCTGGAACCTCACTTCTGCCTTCCGCAACTTTTACCTTTATGTATATTCCAGGATCTTTCATAAAAAGTAGCTAATATTCCTTTAAAAATGCCTAAAAACAACTGGAGCTAATACCAACTCTGCCAATGCACACCCTCACCCTTCATCCTTTTCTTCAGCTGCCACTTCTCCATGCAACATCCCCCATTACCCAACAAATACGTAGCATTGAACCCTCCCTTCTCCTTCATCCAACCCTCCAGTTCAACCCCCCTTTCCCAATCATATCCGTCTTCCTTTCCTCCTCTCAGTCCTCCCAGCCTCGCATCCAGAGCGGCGCCCTGATGGAGGTCAGCCTGGTCTCTGTCTGCTGTGAGAGGCAACAGGGGAAGGAAGGCAAGGTGAACTGCTCTCAGCGGCTGTCATTGCTCTGTATGGTGGGCTAGAAGGAGAACGGAGAGAGAGAGAGAGAGAGGAGGACGGTGTGAGAGAGCGAGAGCAGGAGGGTAGAAGCAGAGCGAGAAGGAGAGAGAGAGGGATTGAGAGAGAGAGAGAGAGAGAAAGTGGTCCGGCGCTCACAGCTCACATCGCTGGCTGACTGGCTGGCTCACTCACTGTTGACGAATGAGCTGTCTACCCACGGGGCTGGGAAACGGCAGCTTGTGACAAGCTGGGGAGAGAGGAACATGAATGTAATGCGTACCTTGCCTCGCTTGCTTTCAGATACCGGCCAGAAGAAGACTCCAGAGAAGAAGGATGGGAGGCGCATGTCGTTCCAGAGACCCAAAGGGACCATTGAATATTCTGTGAGTGAAACACAAGCAAACTCTGCTCTTTCTGTGTAATGTCGCTGTGTGTTTTGAACGCTTTTCAGCTCCCGTGCTGCTGCTGCTGCTGCTTTCTGTGTGTGTATGTGTGTGTGTGTGCGCTGCTGGTGGTGGTTACTGTAGCTCTGACTAGCCTCAGTAATCTTCTAGCGGTTGTGTTTGTGTATTGTGAAGGCACCGTGTCCGACCATGCTTGATAGCTCATTAGTGAGGGGGAGAAGCATTTTCAGGATTTAGCAAGTGTAACACGTGCACCTAATTCTCAAACTGTCAAACATAAAGATGTGTGTGTGTGTGTGTGTGTGTTTGTGTTACAGGGTAACAGCTGATAGAAAGCTTATGGAAACAATGTATCCTCTGTTAAAGCAGCACAACACTCAGCTCCATTTTGCATGTTATTGTATAGCAAGGAGAGAGAAACTGTGTAGCAGCTCCGTACGTTTTCTCCAGCTGGACCAGAGCAGGACAGACAAGCAGGAGAGCTGGCAGGATGTGTATTTGTTTTTCCATCGGTTCTCTCTGCCACGTATCGGCAAGCATTCCACCACAGAGCTCGCTGTGCTCGCGAATGACCTTCCAACTGCGTTGTCATTTCTATTGATTTAGCTGTTGTGTAGGAGAAGGGGAGGGGAGGGGAGGGGAGGGGGGGGGGGTGAGGCGAGAGAGAGAGAGATGGGGAGAGAGAGAGGGCTCTGGTTCCCTGGCATGAACTGAAAATGGAGCCCGTCTCTGTTTTGCCTGGTTGTGTTCTTCAAATGACCCTCAAATCCAGCTGCAGTCAGACTGCTTTCCCTCGCCTCTCTCTCCGTGGCAACAGTGAGGAGTGGGATCGCTGTGGCTCAGCTCCGACTGTCTCCTTGTCCGCTGAGGGGAGAGGAGGAGATGAAGAGAGAGGAAGGGAGGGAGAGCAGGGTCTGTGGTCTCTCACTGACATTCCAGTTTCCTCTCCCAAACTCCTCTCTTTTCGTTCCCCTTTATTTTGCCGTCGCGCCGGGTCTCTCCGGCCGTTTCTCCGGGCTCACGGAAACACTGTAGGTTTCACTGTAATCGGCTCCCTTCCCCCATCTCCAACACCTCAGCTATACCGACACCACCTCCACCTCTACCGCCTCCCCAACCCGTCACTCATCCAAGACCTGCTGATTGACAAGGCCCATGTTTACCTAAACCGTTGCAACAGGATATTTGTCAGAGCCAAAGCGCTGTGTCATGGCCTTAATATGAGCAGAAGGTGGAAAGAAATGCTGCTGGTAAAGAAAAATAGAGAGAAATTTTTGTGTTTTAGTTTGGGTGGGAAAAAATGGCTTCATATCTAAGTCACACAGCATACCAATCCTGTTCCTGTCAGCCACCACTCTCTCTCATTCTTTCCTCCTTATTACGCCCCAACCACCCCCCTCCCCTCCAACCCCCCACCTACTAGATTGCTGATAGTGTGATGGATGGATCGAGCACTGCCAATGATTGTGTCCTGTAGCCTTACATGCTGCAGCGGCATATAGCAAGGAGGCTTGGGGCCGGTGAGAGTGGTTAAGGCGGTCTAACTAAGCTTCTCTGTGTGCATCACAGCCTCCCCTACACTGTGAGAGACACATGGCAGACAGCGTCCCAGTGATTGAGAAGCAGCTTTATCTTAAACTCATCTCCCGCGCCGAGGGGACGGCCAGCAATGTTTCCTTATTCCGCTCTCCACCAGATAAGTTTATAATCTATCGCCCGGCGCCCACAGGAAAAAGGAGGGTTTCCTCATATGCCTCCTTATCAATACCATCTCCCTCCCCCTCCCTCCCCTCTCTAACCTTCTACCTCACACACAGGCCTCTTTCTCTGTCCTTTTTTTTTTTTCTTCGTATTGAGAAATAACCTGAACAGCTGCAACCCATCTGCCTAGACACTGATAACGCCAGTCCATTCAGCCAAGTCCGGCTATTGGCTGACCTGTATCCAATTAAAAAAGTGTTTGAAGTCTCTAGGAACATCAGAGATAGATGAGGAGACAGAGAGACACAGACAGGAGAGAGGCAAAGAGCAACGCAGAGGTGATCCATGCATGGGAGGCGCTGTCCTCCCACCCACTGCCTGAGAGGACGGCCAGTCAAAGTCAAAGAAAATGAAGCTCCGAAAGAAAGTGCAGGCCACACATACACTGACCGGCCACTTCATTAGGTACACCTGTGCAATCTAATGCGATCCAATACAACAGCTCAGCCATAAATTCTACATTCACGAAGCTCATACCTTTTCAGGTTTTTGTCAGAAAGGTGATAATTCTACTTTGTTTATTATTGAAGTCATAGTGGGTGGTGTTGGCGTACTGGGGTGCATTATATTGAATGGTGTTCCTAATATTTTGTCCACTCCATTAACTTACAAAAGGGGAATTGATCTGGGAACATGGTGGCATCACTAAAACAAGAAGGGCAAGAAACAAGAGCAGTCAGGTGATCAGACAGGTTGTTAGCAAGTCACAGTTTAAGCAGATGATTTTGAGCTGAGGTGAAAACCTGTAATTGTCTGTCTTACTTTTTTTAAGTGTTAATCCCACATTCTGTTTTATCATAACTGATAGAAGCGATGGCCAAAACAGAAATAATATCCATATTTTAATGAACTGGAATCATCCCTCTTGTCTTAGTTTTTTGGCCTGGACCTCTGTACCCACATGCTCTTTGAGTGTATCGCAGCGCTCTCAGCAGAACTGGCACAGCAAAGCCCTCATTACGTTTTGTGTAGTGACACTAGAGAGCAGTTTTAAGGGGAAGGGCTGTCTGGGTTCCAGCTTGTACAGTAAGCCCAGGGAAGAAAGGAGGAAGTTGTCAGCCTTCATAATATTATGATTCTGGCCAACAACATGAGCAGTCAGATTACATTATATACTGTATCTATGTGTGTGTGTGTTGTAGTAGAAGTGTGGTTAGAGCAGTCAGTCATTTGTCAGTCACAAAATGTGTATGAACTTCTATAACATGTAGTGCTGGGTATTATTCCATCTTTGCTTGCAGAATGGTTCAAAGGATGACAGTATCAGTCACTTGGTCAGTTCGCCACTTTGATCCAGAATGAAATATATTAATATATTAACAGGGCACCCTGGTGGCCTAATGGTTAAAGCACATACCACCAAACTGCAACATCCACAGTTCGACTCCCGGCCATGGGACCCGCATTGCATGTCATACCCCTCTCTCTCTCTCCCCAGTTTCCTGTCTCCACACTATCTGTCAAAGAAAGTCAAAAAGCCTGAAAAAATAATCTTAAAAAAAAAAGATATAAGTATATTAAGATAAAATTTGGTGCAGATAGCCATGGTACCCAGAGGATGAATCTTAAGGACTTTGGTGACCCCCAGACATTTCCTCTAGCACCACCATGCACTTGACATTTGTGGTTTTGAGTGGATTCATATGAAATTTGGCACAGACATTCATGTTCCCCTCAGGATGACTTGTTATAAATTTGGTGATAACATAACCTTTATCCTTACGTCATCATCAGGTCAAACTTTTAAATTGACCAATACTTTGGTTCATGACATCCTCCTGCAAAACTGATGACATTCCCACCGTGCTCAGCTGTAGACTAGTAGTTCTCAAAGTGGGGTCCGGGGTCCCCAGGGGTCCAGCAAGACAGGGAATAATTTATTTTCACTATAATTCCATCCATAAGTAACACAATGACAGAATGTATGACTATTTTGTCGCGGGTTACATAAACTTTCTGTGTTTCATACACTTCATACACACGTGTCTTTTTAGGGGTCCTTGACCTGAAAAAGTTTAAGAACCACTGCTGTAGACTAGCTGCTAAATGTTAGCATGCTAATACACTATACAATAAGGTGGTGAACATGGCAAACACGCCTACTAAATACCAGCATGTTAACATTGTCATGTGAGCATGTTAGAACATGTTAGCACACTCACAGTGACAAAACATGTTGACATTAGCGTTTAGCTCAAAGCACCATTGTTCCTACGTACAGCCTCACAGAGCCGCTAGCATGGCTGTAGAATCTCTAGAACATTTGTTAGTCTAAAGTTTAAAAATTGACAAAATTATTATTTTAAATTAATAATTATCCAAATTTAACAAGTAAACAAGTTCAGGAATTGAAAAAAATCTAATTTTTCTCTACCTGAAAGTTTCTTATTCTATGCTATAATGCTACAATTGTTTCTGACTGTATTGAGGTTTGATACCCAGGCCACAATGTGCGTACACACTGTTTATCATACATGTTTAATGCCACATCAATATAATCCTAATGTGTCATCCATTAGATGTGAAGAAGGTTAAAGGCTGATAATGTCACAGCCTTGGTCACTCAATGTCACCAATCTGCAGGTTGAATGAATTTCTGCTGGTCTGAGAGGAAGCACTGTGGGCATTAGATGAGTCATATGCCGAGCACCAGGTGTGTGTGTGTGTGTGTGTGGACACGCAGACACACACACGTCAACTGCAGTCTTAACTCCGCACCCTCCTGACAATCAGTCACTCTGATTGCATTATTCACTGCTGGGTAGGAGAGGGGGATCCCACTGTTTCAGCTCCTTCACAGCTCTCTGTTTGAGAGCAGGAGAACAAGTCAATGGATGATGGAGAAATGATGGGGCTGGAGGGGTTTGTGGACGAGGATGTCAGAGGGATGGAGGAGGGTATAGAGAGGGAGAAGATGGAGAGATAGAGGAGCAGACTAGGACATGGCCCAGATGTCAGCAGCTGACCAGTGACACTCACAAGTCAGGGCATCCTTATTCAAACTATCGCACATGCTCCAACTACGTGTTCGATCCTGCGATTGTTGTTTGAATTTAACCAAAGGGAAAGGCTAGATAGATACATCTATAAATCCAATGTTTTATATATAGATATATATGTATCTTTCCATTTTTTGGCGGGGGCATGAGGCAATAGATGACTTGTTTTATGCTAACACATTGTGTTAACAAGCGAGGTGACATCAACAGTCAAATTAGCCCCTAGCTTTGGCATTTTTAAGTCATGATGAATCTCTTTTTGCTTTGCTGTATCTTGCGTGTCATTAGGTCCCCATATTTGTGCTGGTAAATCAGTGGAAAGACTATCAAAGCACAGGCAGATTGTGTGAAGCAGGGGGTCAGAGCCTGACACAGGGAGGGAATCCATGAGAGCTTGAAAGTGAGACAGCAAACTTGTTCTGTGTCCCCTTGAAAAGGACAGAATAATGCGACTTATGGAGAGTCTAAATTTAGGTCTGCAAATAATCAGCAAGGGTGCAGTTGCACACAATACACATGCCATTAGGCTAGTAACGACAAAGTCGCCATGGCAACTGTCATGCTAAAGCTGGGCTTCATCCTTCATTATAAAATGAGGAGCGATAGCTGCTGAGATATGGCATTATGGGTGATTAAACTGTACACTAGGGTTTTATTTCCAGTTTGATGACGACAGAGTTGAGTCATTGTGTTAATTGATTGTCTTTTTCTCTCCTCCGGTTGTATAATTTGTTCTACTGTCTTCTCATTTTTGATTGAGAACCTGAGGAAGTGAAAACCAGGTCTTACATAAAAATGTGGGTCAGCTTGACCTGTGAATGGTTCCCTTTAAACACATAATCTAACCAATAAGCCATAGGTCTGACATTGTATCTTACTTCCATGGTTGACCTGTTGCAGTAGCACTCATAGATTTGCTCTTATGTTCTATATTTAATGTTCTTGCCAAGATGCCAACGGACTCTTTAATGGAGCCATTAGTCCCTGACTGTCCAGCCGACTGACCTCGTTGAATTTGTGCGTCCTCTCCTGTTCAACAAGGTGACTATTAGCTAGATGTCAGTCACTCTCAAGATGGCTGCCACGGCCTTCCTTTACCCTTCTCCTTGAAGGAGGACTGTCACCCAAACAGGAAGAAGCTTAATTATTCATCCCCAGTTCTGGATGAATAATGGGTATTATTGATCCAGAGGATAAGACGATAGGGTCCAACCTGTCATTAGTGGCTATGATCCTGATTGTGATTACTCTCTCCCTCTTTCCCTGCCTTCCTCGTTCTCCTGTCAATGTGTCAATAACAGGTCTTTATCAGTGGGTCACATTTGCATGTCCCCTGTCCTATGCCACTTAATTGAGTTAGAGATAGCTCCTCTTACAGCGCGATCAATGGTTGCATCTCAGAGCTTTGGTGGAGTCAGATGTGTCATTTCTGCGATGCCTGAATGGTTCTGAGACATGTGAAGCTTGTTGTGTTGCTGTTATAACAGGCCTATGTATATAAAGTGATTAATTAAGCTTTAAAGGCGAACTTGAGTCATGCTGCTATCACACCACGTTTGGTGCCAAGATCAGCCCACCACCTGGCTTTGCCCATGTTTACTTCATTGAACACCAGATATATATTTTTACCCGTATTGATCGGCTGAGCTCCTGATAAAAGCACCACCAGAGCAGCTAGGCGATACAGCAGCAAACAGCTGTCGCAGGTTATGTTAAATATCTAGTTTGTAAAGCAAAAAGCAAAGGTTTCTTCTATCTTGTGTTTTTAATCTGATAAGCCAAATATGTGACTTTGTATTCCAGGAAAAAAAACCCAAAACAAAACGATCCTTTATCAGCTGTGAATGTCCTGTGAACCTGATTGTCCTATAAGTTGGCTTTGTGTTGAGCAGCAGAGGAGCTATAAAGCTAAAAATAAATAGTTCATGGAGGAGACGGTAGCAAATAGCACCTAGGGAGAATCAATGCTCTGTACTGAAGCCGCCTGGATGAAAGACTCTGACACTGTAGGAGCCGTGCTGATCATTAACTCGTCCCAACTAAAATAAACAGAAACACCGCTCATATCCCATAAAATAAGACACTGAGTTTTTAATCTTTTTAATCAAATGGGAGCCATGCGCCAAGGACATCACACAAATATTGAACTGGGCATTGTAAATGCTTTTAGTATAGGGTGATTTGTTGATGAGTTATGACACATAATAAAGTAATCATTTTAAATGTCTAGGGTATACTGTGATGCTTTTTATTGCCATGTTGTAAATACATGGTGAAGGAGGCTTTGTGCGTGTCATTGTAGTGATCTCTCTGACGCCTCCTGTCCTCTTTGAGACGGGATATTTATCAGACTGACGCGCTGCTGTTGTCTGAATGGACAGTACGACACCCTTCACACAGCTGATGAGATGACAAATCATGTAGGTCCTGGATACAGTCATAATAAGTTGTTAATGACACAGTTTACTGTTTATCAGACAGGAGACAAGCCTATTACCTCATCTTTCTCATGTCTTCTTTATCCTTCTTGTAGTCACTGAAGAAAGGCACCAACGTGTTTCTACGTTTTGTTTTTTTTCCCGCCACACTGCCTTCAATTTGAACTGCATTTATTTGAACTGACTAGCTAATATCCAAATAAATCCAAGGTCACTGAGTATGTTAACATGAACACATGTATCTGAGTCTCATGCTGAATTTGATTTTATTTTGGATGTTTACACGCCACACAGCGAAATCTGGTTAATCAGGTCCTTGTTTGCATGATAGTGAGTTGAAGCTGATAGTTTTCAAGTTTCTGTTCATCTGCAGACGTCATGATGACTGGACATCTCAGGTATTCTGTGTCATTTCTATCTTAACTTGAGTTTCCTCAGCAGTTGTGGATGAAATCAGTTGCATTATAGTTACATTATCAATGTCAGACTTTAGTTTGCTCTATAGTGGCCGGTGCATTGAGATTTTGGTCATGAGTCATCATAGGGCCGGGCAAAGTGGCTGAAAAATAAAATCTCGACTTATTTATTTTTAAGGGGGTTTTTAAGGGGTCTATTCACGGTTTTTAATAGATTTTTGTTTGCCTACAAAATTCAGATACATCATATTATTGTCCCACACAGCTATTGACTACTTCGACTAAGTAGGGCATGGAGCATCAACTTTAATAATCAGTTTCAACACAGATAGAGCAGAAAAGTCCACTCACTAATTGATCTGCTGCTGTTTGTGTTAGTGGACAAAAACATCAGCCTGCTATCTGCAGACTGCTGCTAGCCAGCGTCAGCTACCTGGCAGGCAGGGACAGGATCAGCAGATGCTGGAAACCGTTCAGTCGACTCCCAGCACCTCAACTCTCGTAACCAGCAATGATACCTCGTCAACAAACACAAACTGAACACATTAGTGTGCAAAATAATTTTCAGTCTGTCCCTCTTGTAGGTGCAACCATTAAATTCACTCCAGGATAGGCAGAGTCTGCTAGCCACCTGGAGTCGTGACAGTCCTGAGGAACTGATTAGTCGATGGAAAGAGGCAGATAGATGAGATATTTTGCTGTCTAGTGTTACATCACACACTAGAACGGTTTGTATCACCTCTGAAGAATGACTTCATATTCCTAACCTGACCACCATGAATCCATTAGGTCCATGAACCCCTGAAGTTTGTTCATGTATTCACTGCTCAAGTTTGTGTGCAACCTCTATTTAACATAATCTCAACTTTGATTAAATCATTGAATTCAATCTATCCTGATGAACAAGCAATGAAAAAAGTATCAAATATCATTTTGATATATGAAGGAAGCTCTGTGATTTGATTTGCTTCTAGGAAATGATCAAATTAACATTTCATCAAGCTGGCCAATTGAATCAGTTCAACAAGCTGCTGTTATTGTGCATCTCCACTTTGACCCCCAGAGGTCTTTCTGTGTTACATGAAGAAAAAAAAATAGACATCTGGATTTATAGATGGTTAACAGTCCGGCCCTGCTTAGCCTACCCACCCAATCCATACTGCACAATGCATCCCTGCTCTGCCTTGTTCATTGGTGTCCAAACAAGGTTGCACACATTGCTGAGTCAGGGAGACTGTGTCCCAGCAGCGTGACTGACCTCAGATCTGATTTGCTTTTTTTTCCTTTTTAGAGGGTAGGGCATCTAAACCCAGCCCTAATCTGAGCCCCCATCCTAGGTATTCAAGTATCCAGAACCCAGCCCACATCATGAAAGAGACAGTAAGAGTTAAATAAGAAATAACACATATTACACAGTATCCGTGCCCATTTTTGGACAGTTGCTGAGATTTCTGGATTTCTAAAATGACTCAGCAAACAGTTTTCAGGTTCAAAACCAAAACTACCTTCATACTGTAATTTCAAGATACTCCCTCTCCCACTTGTTTAATTGCTCAAGAGTGTAAAATGTTGCTACAAGCAAGTGACCCGCCTCACAAAACATTTCAGCCACAAAAGCTAATTAGCTGAGCTCTCCAGCCAAAACAAGTGACACAGCACGGTACTTTCATGGTGATTAGTCTCTTCCTATTTGTTTGTGCTGGATTTCTGCCATCATTAGCAAGCTTTCACATAATACTTTGTCAGTTACAATGAGAGGGTTTTCCCAGAGAGGGTCTAACAATGTTGTTGTTATTCCTCTAGTTGCCTGTAGCGGTCAGTAAAGCTCATTGGAAATTTGAAATAACTATAAGTGGAAAAATATCAGTATTAGCTCTCTTTGGCAATAGTCTCATTCTGGATGGGTATTTGGAAGAATACAGTGGAGATTGATGTTTCCATTCATTTTGACATTAATTAATGGATTGAAACATTATGCCAAATTGGTGTAAAATGTATTTTGGTCGAGCACAGAAGGTAGTTTTCTGAGGGGTTTTGGCAGATTTGTATATCTGGTGTTCCCGCTTCTTACTGGGAGTGCACCACAGTCTCATATTTTACATATGTTTTTTTTCTTAGACTGAGAGGACATATACCACATATCTCATTTACATTTAAAACACTGCAATTTAATATCTGTGATGCTCAGGAACTGTATAGGAAGGCATCACACATGACCTTTACTCCTGTGTCATTTTTAAATTGGTGTTATATCCCCCCAAAAGCTTTCCACAGCTACATTCTCCCATCCACAGCCTGAGCCCTGCTGTATCCCAGAAGATGATGAAGCTAACTGGCTAAACAACACACTTCGAATATTTACATGCCAAGTGATGAATGCTTGATTTGCTTGCCTCCCGGAGCCAGGGATTGTGGGAATGATCCTATACGGCTCTGTTGTTCTTCCTAAATCAAGTTGTATATTTCATATATTTCTGTTTTATAGCCAATTCTCAGTCAATATCATGCACACTTCATGTCTCTGTTTCTAAGTTACCTACAGATTGTATCTCATAAAATGCTGCTGGACTCCACTGTAATACAGTGGAAGATGCTTTAGCTTTTAATTTTTTATTTCACATTGACTTTTAGTTGCTACTTGGAGACAAAACGGTCGTTACCGCTACTGAAAAAACGTACTCTGGTTGCTAACGGCTTCTGAGTTTCTCTATTTTCTGCTTCTTCCCCTCATTGTTAATATGTGGTATGTTTCTTTCTGGGCAGCCTCAGACATAACGCTGACCATGTCGTGTGTGACTGCTTCTCACACAATGATTCTGTGTTACTAATGTTCCAGCTTGTCTGCCTTGGTTCCTCTTACTCAACTACCTGCCTGTGACTGTGCTGTCTGTGTCTCTGTCTGTCTGTTCGTGCAAGAATATCTCCTGGAAACAATCTGACATGTCAAGAATTTGGAGAAGCTGTCATTCCTTGGTGTTTTTTCGTAGGGCTGTTTGCACACACACACACACACACACACACACACACACACACACACACACACACACAGAAAGCTGTGCGCGCACGTACACACATGCTGAGAAGGGAAGGTAGAGTCCCATGACTGCTGCACTAAAACACACAGTGCCATTATCCTGTCCTAATTATACACAGCTCAGAGTCAGCCCTGCCTGTCTGGTTCTCAGGGGTTCTTTCCCCTGAGCTCACTTTTTTTCACTTAAACCACGTTTCTCACACACACACACACACACACACACACACAAGTGCTTTCTGACATGGTTGTCATCCTTATTTGGAAGGTAGAAACTCCCACTGGGCATGTTAGATGCTTAACTAGTTCAGACACGTGGAGCACATCTCTGTTGTATGGATCTTAACTGGTGGTGACAAGCAAATGCACCTGTGTCACACTGCAGGGTGCAGCAGCTGAGCACAGGGTGTAGACACAAACAGTAGCCCGCCGCATGATCCGATAAACCTTAACTAACACCAAGTGCTGCTGCTTCTTCTGCTTATTGTACAGTTAATATGATTCAAGATGATTATCAAATTGAATGCAGTAACCTAGTTATGACTTGTTCAATCTGTCAATTAATTGAATGACAAAACATGAATTAATTGCAATTTTCAGAACTAATCAGTTGTTTAAGTCACCGATTAAGAAAAAAATGTTTAGGTCCAGTTTCTCAAATGTGAGGGTTTCCTGATTTTCTCTGTTTTATCAGCATTGTAATCTTTGGATTTAGAGCAGTTTGTTTGTTTTACCAGTTATCTAAGTCTCTTACCCTCTATTTATTGTTTCTACACCTGTGAAGGTTTCTGTTCTTGCACAGCACATATGCAGTTCACACTAATAACAGGAATAGATTTAGCACTCAATTTTTAAAAAAATTTTTTTTTTTACAATGGGTCCTTAATTTTTGGGTCCTCCATGAGCTGGTTGAAATTGCTGTCTCCAGCAATTTTTTTTTAATGTTTCCAGCTGCCTCATTTTAAAACATGAACTCTGTAAAAGGGTCTTAAATAAGCCCTCGATGGCTATATGCATTGTTAATTATTTGTATTTTCAAGCAGTATAGTTTTACTTTCAAACGTAACAAGAGCAAAGCCTTTCAGGAGGAGTGCTATCCTATGTCTTTGGCAAATATAACACTATGACGGATAGAGAGGTTGAGAGTTTTTTGCTGGAGTGTCCTGACTAGATCTTTGTTTGTGTTGTATTAACTCTCATGTGTACGTCGCTTTGGATAAAATGACATTGTAATTGTAACACTGTCTCAATTTCCCCAAATCCAATAAACAGCAGGATAGAGCTGCTAATGTTAGCTCACACTGGGATATAGTAGCATCCAGGAGCAGTTTCTACATACTGGGGATATATTACATAGTGCTGATGTGTTGGGCTTTTTTTAATGTTAACTGTAACCCCACAAAACCATGTAGTATATGCACTCAGTAACGCTGGGTTAGGATACTACTGTAGCATGAAAAACCTGGAAAATCGTGGAATTTGAAAATAGCAATTTCCAGGCCTGGAGAAGTTTTGGAAAAATAAACAAACCCAGAAAGTTTTGGAAAAGTCATCAAAATGTATTGGTAAAAATGTGTATGAAACCTGTACAGGTAGTCAATAAAATGTAACAGATTAATCTAAAAAGAAAATAGTCATCAGTAACAGCCCCACACTTTGTTCACATGAGAGTGTTTTGTTTTCAATTCATAAAGGTAGCTGTGGTTAACAAGACAGCATGTCCATTCATATTTCTGCCAGCTTCACATATGAATCTCTTCCTGGTCAACAGCTGACAGCTTTAATTTACACGACATTCCAAAATGTAACACACAAAAAATGCAAACAAGCCACATTAAAAGCTTTAAAAGTAACAATTTCTCAGCTTTGTTTTTCTTTCTCTCCGTCTCTCATCATCCCACGTTCAGATCTGTGTCACGTCCTCAAGTCTTCTCTGTACAGCTTTAAGGAAATGCCCTGAACAGAAGCAGGAGTGTGATTTTCTGTCCTCTCTCTTGTCTTGTGGTCCAGGTGGAATCGCGGGACACGTTGAACAGCATTGCGCTCAAGTTTGACACCACACCCAACGAGCTGGTTCAGCTGAACAAGCTGTTCTCCAGAGCAGTGGTGCCTGGCCAGGTGTGAACCGCCGTGCACGCCTTCACCGTTATATAGAGCTACATCACTTCATCACTGTCCTGCAACAACCTCATAACTACAGCCACTCACTTACTGCTCGATCTCGTAATGGCTCTCATGATGCATTTTCAATGGTTTGCCTTTTTCTCATCATCACTAAAGACATTTTCTACATGTGGGAATTCATGCAGAAGGTTTTTTTTTTGGGGGGGGGGGGCACATTACTTAGTTCTTAAAGCAACTTGCTGACTCACCATTCACATCCTCACTATCTGTATCCCCACTTAATTGCCTGCTAATTGCACCATCACTTGTCCCATTAGGATGCAATTTGTTGCAAAAGACCTATTTTGTTTCTAAAAAGATCTAATAATATGTGGAATGCTTAAATTTTCCCAAATACACAAAAGGTCGTGTGCACAAGCTACCCATCTTTAACCTGCTGAGCACGCTGCTTTGATATTTCACTTTTCAGCATTAGACCCAAACTCTAAATTAGTTTTTAATGGGGGGGAAAGTGACAAACGTACTAACTGATATTTTGTCTCTGTGTTCCTGTCATCACAATAAAATCTGGTAGAATAGAGACAAGGTACATGCGCCAATTCCGTTGGCATTCCCTAATCTCAACTCCTGGCAAACAATGCTGAGTTGAGCTGCGTTCAAACAGCGGGGTGTGAACACCACTTACTGACAGATCGTCTCTCCACTCCCTCCACAGCTGTTGAAGAAGTTACACCACAACCCAAACAACAGCTTTTTTTTTTTTTTTTTTTTTTTTTTTTAACCCTACAGCTATAGCTAGATTTATATTTTATCACCTAGCTTTCCTGTACAAGCCAAAAATTTAAAATCTGAAAAATTCAGTACTCAATTTAAAAAGGCCTTAAATGCCTCTAACTTTTTAAAAGTATAGATATTATACAGGCCTAAATTATGAAATTGGCCTTGCAGCTATAGTCATTGGAGAGGTCCCACTTCTTATATCAGTGTAGGTACTGGGATACTATATTTTATGTTCATAATTACTGGGCTGAATTTGGAAAGCCACCCCTCTCATAAGGAATAGTTTTGACAGACATTCTGGGAAATAAGCTTTCACTTTCTTGCCAAGAGTAAGATGACAAAATCGATTCATGTACGCCCCATAAAACCACAACTTGTCGTTTTTACACCATTGTTTTTCTACTCATCAAACAAACATAAGATTAAGTTAATAAGTGAGCTTTAGGAATTCTGTTTGGCAGGTTTACCTTTGGACAGAGCCAAGCTAACTTTATGCTAAGCTAACTGTCTCCTTTTTTCAGTATTTTCTGACGTGTTATGCACCAAACAATTAATTGAGAAATCTATCGACAGATTAATCAATAATAAAAATAATCTTTAGTTGCAGCCCTGTATAGAAATCAATAAAGTTGATGTTGCATTTTCCACATTCACTGTATGTGTTGTAACCACATGAAAGCCATCAGACATCACATTCCCATCACTGTTTATTCTGACATGTTGACTTACTGTCACTTCTCCTTTTATAATTATTCTTGTCAATAGCATGAGGATACTCTTGTCTTGTCAAACATATACTTGGGCTGTGTGTGTATGCATATGTGAGAGAGAGACAGAGAGAGAGATCCTCTCCTATCTCTCTCTGTGCATGCATGTCTTATGTGTTTGCACACCAGGTAGCACCTGTGTAAATACAGACATGGATTGTGTTTGCAGGTTTTATACGTTCCTGACCCCGAGTACGTCTCCAGTGTTGGAAGCTCCCCTTCCCTCAGTCCCATCAGCCCCCTGTCTCCCACCTCCTCAGAAGCTGATTTAGAGAAGGTGACGGTATGTTGACCACGCCTCCGATGCACAACCCCATACACTCAACAAATGAAGAACAGATTTTTAGAATTTTGACAGTAACTCTATCACTCATACATGGATCGATGTTGTCTTCAGGATCTTTGATGTTTTTTGTAGAAGCCTCATATCTGCTACAGTATTTTACCATTCATGTCAAGCAAGTTAATCATCAAGAAGGAAAAGGAAAGAAAAGGTTTTATATGACAAATGCATTCATATATTATTATCTCAGAAGGTTACTGGTCAGGAAAGCATGTTAATGGTATTAATCTATCCCCCAAAGACCAAACACTGTCTGCCACATCCTGGTCATTAATTTCAGGCTTTCCAAGCAAACATGCAAATATGCAACAGAAACTGTTGGAGGCACAGGCGCACCTGATTACCATTCTTAGGAGCTCATATACAACACTTGCATACACACACGTACCCAACCAAACTAACACAGGAATATAGTCCTCGCTGTCACCACTATTCACTCACACTATACACATAAAACTGGCTTATCCTTCAACAACTGCTGTCACATTTTTAAATCTTTGTTCATTGTCAGCCCAAAGGTGAACATTCAGAATAATGTCATGCTGTCAAGGAGAGAAAAAGACAACCAGAGGTGCCAATAATTTCCAAGGATGAGTCAAACAATAAAACGTGTCTTGTATTTTTCAAGGACAGGAAGTGATGTGTGTGCGTGTGTGTGTACTGTGTTGCACATGTACCGTACGTAGTCAAGAACAAGGACATATGTGTTGTGTCTTTTGTTCACCGTGTGGTGGAGGCACTCCTTACAAGACTGAAATTATTTTTCCAAGTGCATTAACCTGGAGAACATCTATTGTGCTTACAAAGCTGTAAAAACAGAATGTAAGCTTGCAGTCAGTAGAGATTTAGTTTAGTTCAGTTGACATTTTCAGAATGACATTAAATCACATACAACCACAAAAATGTCCAGGATGATATAATAAAGTCCAAGACGTATGTTCATTGTGGTGTCCAGGTGACCAGATGACATAGTACTACCAACAAACCAACACAATAAATATCGACATTTTCATCAATAAAATCACAGAAAGTCAAACAGCAAAAAAATAATTATAAAAATGACAAATTACACATGTGACTAGGATGATAAGATTAGACTTCCAGGTATCCCATAAGCCATAATTTGACCCTTTTTTTAAAAAATCATGGCTGTTATTATTTTAATAAACACACACAACCTTGACTAACTTGTTCTGAGAGATCTGTAGCTTTTCTATGGATTAAGTAGAGAAAGCAACTCAAAAAAAAGAGAATCAGCCAACACTTTCAGACTTCCCTTAGCAAGTGAATCAGCTTATATTACCAAAAACATAGTTCTGTAATATTCTGTCTATTAGGTCTTTAATACGGTGATGACTCCACCCAGATTACTATCTAACAAACATCTTAGAAGGAACGGAACTAACAGAGGATTTTGCAGAAGAAATCTGACCATATATCATGTACTTAAGTAACTATAAAAAAATACTTCCTCTTCGTGTCCTGTTTCACAGAAGTGAAAAGCAGAAATGTAATGGGGCATTTCAAGCATGAAGCATTTAGTGCATGTGTGAAAGGGCCTATTAGAAGAGCAGTGTGCAAATTCTGGACTCTTAATTAGTATTCGAGCTGCTGACAGCACTTTTGGTTTGATTTATTATTAATGGAGATACATGGCATTTACACTTGTTTGTTAATATGGCCAAATGAATATCTGACCATCCCCAATGGTTAGTGTAGTGATCACATATTCAGTGTAGTGCTCTGTATAGTTCTGCGATATATACTAAAGCATAAATCCATGCAATGTCCCTTTAGTATCAGTTTCTTCTTCTTGTTTTGTCTTATTGTTTAGTTTTTTTTTTACTGTGCTGACAGAACAGCCAAATTAACATGACAGAACACTGTATCCCACTCATCCCTCACAGCTTCACTAGTGTAGCATCAGAAATGTAGAAGAGCTGGAGGCTGGAGGCACGTCGTTGGTCTGTGAAGTGACTTCAGGTCTGGTACACATCCTGTCCTCACTGCTCATAAGACCAGCAGCAGGAACCATCTCCCTCTGGTTCTGTGTCTGCAGCATCTGAATGAGCCAATCATTAGGCACCGCAGGAAGCCCAGTGGTCCCTGAAGAAATATGACTGTTTGCTGGTCTCCATGGAAACGGACGTCTTGTTTTGCTGCTTTGTAAGAAAATGGATACTGCCATCTCCATCACCATCACTGTCACGGCTGCTCTACTTGAGCTTCGACACCCTCCCACCACAAGCGTTCCCACTCGTCTGCTCTCATCTCTGTCCGTTAATTTCTCCATGGTTGCCAAAAGAAAGGCCCCCGTTCATTTACTACTTATCTATTTAGGTCATGCCTGCGAGAACAGGAGCATATTCTGCAGCTCTCAACGGGGGAGGATCAGAGAGAGGGGCTGTGACTGCAGAGAAATTAAGCCTTTAAAAGTGATGCCGTGTCTGATATTTAGAGCAACTAATGAACGGAGGAGCTCGCTCCCCCAGACAAGCAGCCAGGCAGCAATTATTCCAGGCAGAGGAAGTGTGCTTGGAAGGCAGAAGGGGGGAAACATTACCTCACCCGATGTGTCAACTCTGTATGTTTGTGTGTGCCTGCCTGCCTGCACAGGCCAATCTCTCTCTTCCTCTGGTTATATGTGTGTGTGTGTGTGTGTGTGTGTGTGTGTGTGTGTGTGTGTGTGTGTGTGTGATTTTGGTAGTCTTACAGAAGCGAGCAGCATCCAGGTGCTGTTTGGTTTTTAAACCACAGGAAGGACCTTAATAACTCACTCGGCTTCTTTATTTTTTCCTCTAGAATCCCCGGCATCTTTTAATTACAAGCCTATTTTGGTGCTCGGCTCACACATCTCAATGAGGATATCATGAAAATGAATGGTTCTGGGAGGTGTATAGTAATAGCAATGCAAGCAGCAAATAGCGAGTAGAGTGCTGATGAAGACGAGTGCTCTGAGGAGAAACTACTTTCAGATGCGTCTCTTTTAGTTTTGGGTATAAAAAGAGTCAGATCTGGCACCAGATGTTTCAAAAGCCTATTAGATGTTCAAACGGCCTGACAAATAATCAAAGCAATGAAACAAAACTGAGGTTTTTCACTGCAGAATATTAATATATTTTGTGTGGCTGTTCATTTACATCATTCATATTTTCTTTGGAGTTCTGGTAGTGTTCACACAGTTGTTACAGTTGTATTCTTCAGTTTTTCATAAAATAAAACCAGTACAAGAGACCACAGAACATGATGATGAACCCACAAAAACACATACAGTAGTTACATAGTGACAAGGTGGGAAAATAATAAGAAAAGTACATTTCAAGTACAATTCAGGAAATTCTTTCAAGGTGCAAGGTACCCAACAAATCATCTAGCCAATGCTAGACCGAAGGTGGTTCTGGTGTTCTCCAGTGGGCTAGTAGAGCTTTCTTTGCTGTTATAAGGCTATTTGCAGTCTCCCATAAAGTGGTCAACTGTCTCTGATCAGTTTTGGTTCTGTTTGCACTGCCGCACCAACCACCTTGGACAAAATACTGAAACCTTTCTCCTGGTAGTTAACCAGTTCATAACAGGAAATACAGCTTTGTACTGAAGTGCCTTCAGGAGAAGTACATTTATCACAGCTCTTTTTTCCATGTTTGTTTAAACACCTCTATGGAGGGTGAGTTTGAACTTTGTACTGTATTGTATAGGATTGATATTGACTTCAACCAAACATTAGGCTCTGAAGTGACAAAGATGGATGGGTGCTGTTTGACATAATTCTTACTTTAGGATATCAGAAAAAACAGTATTAAGTCAATTGTATGTTTCCTATAGTTGGTGGAAACTGGAAAATATTAAACACATAAGTCATATATGACTGAATGAATACTCATCGACAGGAAAAAAGAGGAAAAATAAAGTCTATATAGAATATTTACTTGATTTACTTGATGCACTTCTGTTATATAACACTGCCCATTCTTCAGTAAGCAATGTTTAAGTTTTTTTCCATGTTTCTGTGTTTCTCTGATAGAACTAAAGGCCAAATAAGGCATCTCTGAAGCGTCTTCATGATCTCGCTCTGCCCTCTGGCCTGTTGGTTTTGGCAGCAAAAAGTAACACATCTTGCAGGCATGGATCATTGGCTGGCTCCGTGTGTGTGCGTGTGTATGTGCGTGCGTGAGCGTGAATGGGTAGCTGGCTGACTTTCCGGCTGGCGGTCTTGCTGTCGTTGGATTATTTGGCAGCCACCGGCTCGCTGGCGTGCTCGCTCTCTGGTCATCTGTGTGGGCAGGCTCGTCCTCATTGTCCTATCCAGACCCTCCCCGTGCTCATACTGATACACGCATTCATACACACAAACACAAGCTTACTCACCATGGCGGCACAGCTACTACTGTGACCTTCTCCGTCTCTTCCTCTTTTGGCACCTCTTTTGCCTCCCTGCCTTCCTTCCTTCGTTCCTTCCTCTCTTCCGCTGGGACGGCATCTAAAATTAGTCTTGGAGGAAGTGGAACCAGTTTAGATTACCTATTTATTTGGTGCCATTTAGGTACGTCTGTGATGATCTCACTCTGGCAAGCAGATCTCATTTCCTACAATTCAGCACCTGCTATGCCTTTGCATTTCACTGCCCAGACTTTCATTGAGAATGTTCTGGTTATATTATCTTTTTAAATGGCTCGTCTTGTTTTGGAGCATGACAGATTCAGTATATGGGCTCAGTGAGGCATCGCCATGGTCTCGGGCTATAATATTGTCTGATATGAGCAACAGTACAGATTGTACTTGAGGACTTCTGGCTACAGACGTTTGATGAATCCCAGCCATTGTGTGCTCCTTCTTGCAGAATGCGGCCATGCCCACAAGGTGGAGCTGTGGATTGATTTTTTTTGACTGTGCCATGTTTCACTGTCAAGGTCAAAGCCGAGTGGCACCTGCAGACTTCCTCCTTGAATACTTTATCATCACATAGAGCGAAATGCAACAAGCATACATCACATTTGAAAGAAATGTAACCTGATTTGTTAAAAAAGAAATGAAAATGTGTTGTGGGGCTTAAATTTATGTTACCTCCCATATTTACTGTATCCCTCTGCCCTTCACAACCTGGACACAAGCCATATCTCACAGCAGCCTCTCTCTAGATCTTTTTTTTCCTCCTCTGCTTTTAACTGTGGGTGAGGAGAGAAATATTGGTTGGATACTAAAAGGTTATTGATTTCTGTAGCCCCACCACAGCGGTCATCTAACACTGTTCCAGCCATCTCTCTGTCCCCAGTATGAAAGCGTCTCCCTCACTGCTTCCTCAGCCTTCCCTTCACCTGCCAAAACCTCCCGATGGCCACATCAGGCACCCGTCCTCTCCTCTCCTTGTCTCTCTCATGTCAACTCTTCTCCTCCTGTACATCCATTTCAATACTCATCCGTCCATCCATCCCACCACCTTCCCACCCCTCCACTGTGGTTACTCACAGTCTGAGGCCAGTACAGCAGCCTTTTTCATCTTTGGATTTCAGTGCATCAGCTAGTCTATCTACTATTCTGCACTATGCTCTTTCTCTCCCTTTGATGTCACACACACTGGAAAAACTGTTTCCAAGACTGACCGGAATCTGGTCATTTCGGGATAAGTTGTGTCTTAACTCAAATGAGGTATTTCACTTTGGCTTACTTGTGCTGTTTAGTAGTGTAAATAAAAACTTGGATGAAGTTGAAGGTTAACGAGGTACAAGAATAAGACAGGCGAGTTTAGTATCATATCTCACAGTACCACACTCCACCTGAGAAAATATTAGATGCCTTGGAGGCCATTGCAGGACAAACACTGGTCATATATTAGCACTGCAAAGAAAGCAGCAGCCCAGAAAAGCAATATTCACTTGAAATACGTGAAGAGGCTGTGCCAGAATGATGCCGTCTTAACTTCCATAGCTTAAAACTCTATTGATCTTTCAACTGCATTTATACAACTGTACCAAAGTGAAACTGTCTGAACACTTTTGTGCTGTCTCTTTATAGCTTTGAAAAGACTTCTAGTCATTTTTAACTCTAGAAACATCTCATAAATACCTGTATGATCCTAAAGTTGTTGCAGACAGTGTTTTGAATTGTTGTCAGCAAACCAGTTAACAAGTGATAAAGAGAGGAACAAGAGATTACAATTTACAGTTTAGTGGATATTCAGAGTGACTTACGATAAGTGTAGCTGTAAAATAGACCAAGTGAAAATTCCTCAGGCATTAGCAGGGTAAATGGCCAGATAATTCAGAGTGTAATAAAAAGTGCTGCAGCATTAATCAAGGAAAAGGACCAACTCGGGTTTCTGAAGTTATTTGAAGTCAGCCCGTGTCCACACAGTTTAAAACAAATGGCCTCACAAGTATTTGTGTTCCTGTGTGTTGGGTAAGAGGTTGCCCTGCCCTGCACTGTTATTTTCTTTTTTAACTCTCAAAGGTAAATAAAATTCATTTAGGAGCACTTGAGTCATGAAGGTATTATTGTTTAAACAGTTAAAGCGTTGTATTTCACAGTACAGGCAGCATGCTAGAAACTTAACAAGGACTGCAATATGCAGTATATCATTTTGAAATGCCATTTAGCGCAAGAGTGGCAAGTATGGTTTATGAGAAACTAGACAGGTGGATTTGCAGTATCGGAGCAGGGAATCAACACAGCCAGCCAGCCAGCCAGCAGCAGCGTGCAGCAGGAAGGAGTAGCCAGGTACGAACGGCAGGGAAGAAAGAGGAGTCTGCAGCCTGATCAGATGTGTGAGACACGATTGGATGCTTGGATCAGGTGATGATTCACTGATGTAGAATGACTGTGCACTTCTGTCGAAAGATAATACATCATACCTAGGATGGAAATGATAACAGCAGCGATCATCACACCATCTCCGTCAGGCCTCATACATGGGCTAAGAACCTGGTGAAATCAAACCTTTGAGACAGTGAGCCCAGTTTTGTTTTCTTTGTTCTTACAGCGTTAATAAGAACAACACACTGAAATTATTAATAAAAAAGACAGATTGTCAGCTTTCCACAATATGCCACTGTTGGCAGTCAGTAAAAGTTATCTCACTGTTTTTAATGCTTTTCACTTATTTACTCTGATTTTTGCCAGTCATCATCCCACACAGCAACGTCATGTACAAATTCTATCCTTTTTTTTTTTTTTGCTTTGTGCAAGTCAACATTTGGCAAAAAGACAAAAAAAGAAAATCGTTACCCATCACCTTGTGTTGCCTTATGGGCAGCAGCACTTTGCTGATGGACAGCAGTGTTTTCACAGTCCTCTCTCATGTAGACTGTGTGAGAAGTGTGATGGGTGTTAATTCTGTTACCAAACACATAAATCACCCCTTTCTCAGATGCGTTAGATTTAATAACAGTGAATATAAGATTGTGTTTGTTATGCATTTCTATGAGGGAGGACATGTTTTGACATCTGCAGCTGCCAGGTGTGTGCTGCACATTTGAGCAGCATGTGTTGTTTCTCTTCCCCGGTGTGTTCCAGTCAGTGTTATCTTTTTTTTTTTAACCTTGGAGCAAGAAGGCCAGCTTGATTGCAACTAAGCTCGTTACAGCCTCTTAAAGACAGTCATGTCGGCCAATGATGTCAGCATCCTTGCGGAGTTTAAGAGGTTAAGGATGTTCTTGAAACTTTATTTTCAGCTCCGATCCCTCTCCTCCTTATCACCGTTTTACATTTTTAGGTCCCTCTCTCCTCTTCTCCCGGTCAGAGAGGCTTGTTTTGGCTGTAACAGATTGGCCGGCCCCCTCAGTCTTCCCTGGCTGCCAGTGTCTGGGCTGCTCGTGTCGGTGTGGGTCAGTAGCTGCAGGCTGTTTGTCGACGGCGAGGGGGAGGTGTGGGGGTGGGTGTCAGGAGGGCAGCAGACAGTTGTTGTGGGCTCTGGTTCTCCAGCTCTTCACTGTTACTGTAGCTCTTCACTTCTCCACCGGCTCTTGACGCTCTCCCCTCCCCGGTCGAAATCCCCCCTCGACGATAACTCCCACTCACTCCTCTCTGTCCTCTTTTTCCCTTTTGTTCTCCGTCCTCACTCCAATCTCTCTCTTTTATTGCCTTTAGCTCTCTTTATCTCCTTGTCTTTTTATTTCTCTCCAGCAGCTAACCACTGCTTTTTACCTTATTTGCTTCTACTGCAGTTTCTACATTCTCTTTTTCTCCCGTGTCCCCATTTCTCCTATCTCACACTTCTTCTCGGATCCTCTCGTCTTCTTTTCCGATCCGTCTCCTTCAGCAGTCATTCATTGTCTCAGACAGTCCATCCTGCAGAGCGTTGTTTAGTCAGTCAGACCAACAGTTGGCTCTGTCCTACAAAATGTCTCCCTGTGGATGGTTATTCAGACAGACTCCAGTCAGTCTCTCCCCGTGGCTCAGACATTGCATGGCAACTGGCCACTGGTAGAAACACCAAGCCCACCACACCTCGTGTTTCCAGCCCAGCAGACACGCCATCTGTGCCAGATTGCAGAGTTACCACAGCGCAGATAAAGAAACAGTAACAAAATAGCTTTATAGCGGATGTGTCAACATATAATAGAACAACATAGTTGAGACATAATTAAAAATTCTGTCTTGGTTGTGCAGCATCTGGTGAATTATGAGGAAAAATATTTTATATCAGCATATCTGCAAATGATTCTTAATAACATTGTTTAACAGTTTTGTCAGTTATCATCACAGTCATAGATTTATCTTTATTAAAGATGGCATATGTTTTGCAGCCCTCAGTGCACAATATAACCAGGAGAAAAAAATAAGATTTACATACATTTGCAACCATGTTTTCATATTCAGTTTACATTCCACTACACATATAATTGGATGATACTCAATATGCATGAAGCATACACACATACACACCAATTCATACTGTAGATGTGTGTTAGGGCATGAATTGCCTCCGCTGATAATACATGACGCACAAAGTGAAGTATTTTTCGTGCATGAGGTCACTCAGGGCATGTTAGTCTTTAATAGAATAACTAGGCATCAAGTCTTGGAAAAAAAAAAGCACAATAATTAAAGCTTCAGTCTCATATGAATGTTTTTCACCTAATTACCACTTTAAATCTCAGGCACACAGGAGGCACATTCATTTGGCTCCTCATTGGGTTTCTTTTAACCTGATTGTCCCGCTGTGCAGAAAATATCTGTTTATATATAGATAATACATTTAGAGACTCAAATGCATTAGTCTGATGAAAGGAGGCACCAAGTGAACCAAGCCGTGCCTGTTCGACAGCGTTTATTATTTTGTCAGTTTGGTTGAATTATTTTTGAATGGTTTTTGTTTGTAGGCATGTATGTAGATAATGTGGTTCAGTGTTTACAGTTTGACAGTTTGGGATCCATCTCAGTTTAAGTTAAAACCTAAATATAAAAATGTATATTTATCCTTTTCTTGTTTAATGTGCCCAGTGACAAACTAGTCCAGCGTCTATAACAGATGATAATCAAGTATTACATAAGTGAACTAACAAAAGCTGTCTTTTTCCTACCCTCCCCTCGCTTACACCGATGTCGTCACAGGACTCCGATGGCCCCCCCAGACCAGAAGGCGTTCACCCCCCAGTGTTCTCCGCCCTGCGCCAGTCCAGAGTGGTGTCATCCACCTCCGAGGAGGAAGAGGCCCTCACAGAGAAGTTCCTCAAGATCAACTGCAAGTACATCACTGATGGAAAGGTAAGATCCAGTATGAAGAAACACCATGTCATGTGCATGTGTGGGTCCACTTGTTAAAGATTACTCTGTACCCTCCTGGTCATGTGACAGATAAAAATGTGCCACAGGATGAAAGATTAGAGTACTATCAGCGAAAAACCTCTCCCTAAACCAGCCCAAGTGTGCCCCCAAGTCACAAAGCTAAGCATCTGATTTTCTAGAAAACAAAAGAATATTTTATTATCAGGACAGTTAGAATATTCTTGGGTATTTATTTTTGTTGATTTGGATGCTCAGCTCTGTGACTCAGATTTAATGGTAATACATGAGAGGCACAAACTGGAGCTACACCTAAACATGACAGATGGAGTGAGAGAAAAAGCAGTTCTATCAAAGCATCAAGCTAAAATATGTAAATATAAATCAGAGCTGCCAGCAGCATGTACTCGACACACTTTATACTTCAAAAGAAGTTTGTGTTAATGTAGAATAATTAGACAAATTAAAATAATAATGCACTTAAAGTAAAACTCCACAGTAAAGCCTCTGCATTTTTTTCTTTTGTCGTTCAGAGGTGTAAACCATCAATGGTAAGGATTAAAGATCAAGTGCTCCTTTCTACATTCAGTATTTTGCACCAACAGTGAGCAAAAATATCAAGTGCTCTACTTTAACAGCTTCAGTTGACCAGAATCCATTTACAGCACAATGCTGTCTGTGAGGATCACTTCAAGTTTTTCTCAACTGCAAAAAACATAATATTCTTGTGCTTTTTCATTCGCTCTTTGTGTCCTTCAATGGTGTTCTCACAAACATACGAGTAACTGTGGTAACTGACTGGGAAGCAGGCTGAAGGAAAGTCAGCAAACTGAATAAAACAAGAATATTTCAGGTTGGAGTGTGTCTCAGTTCATTGAAGAGAGCAGCTAAGAGAATAAAATCAGTACAGTAAATAATGTAGGCACATGTGTGGGCAGATTTGAATTACTCTGTAGACCAGCACATGAAGAGAAGCGTCTCTCATGCTGACTGTAGTTTAATTCAACTAATTATAGTTAATGTTGTTCAGATGGTCTGAAACCAGGGAGTGTGCAGCTCCTTAAAGTGTTGTGAACTGACTTATCTTCATTCAAGATCTTAAAGAGTCATGGGCACCATTATATGTTGTGCTTTTTCTTGTAAAACTCTGATCTGATACTAAATCTGAATCTTAATTTAAAAGTTTAGTATATCATAATACAACAGTATTATCAACAGTGAATAAAAACAAGTTCAGAAGTGAGATAACATACAGTACGTGGACTTGAATGTTAAAGTTTGATACATTTAACCTAAAGCTGCAACGATTAATGGATTAGTTGATCAATATAAAATTAATCAGCCACTGTTAATTGTCATTTTATAACCAAAAAGTCCAAAAATTCACATTTCAGCTTTTCAAATGTGAAGATTTGCTGCTTTTCTTTGACATGTATGACAGTAAATATCTTTATGGATTTTGAACTGTTGCTCAGACAAAACAAGACATTTGAATACGTCTCCTTGAGCTGTAGGAAATTACAGCAGGCTTTTTTCACTATTTCTGACAATTCATACAGTAGACTGAACAATTAATCCAGGAAAGAACGCAGCCGTAACCTGACCACTGATCAACACACACACACCTACTGGTCAGATTGGGTGTGTTGTGGTTGTTCGTCAGTTTTGATTCAGAGCAGGCAGGATGGCAGCCAGCTACCCAGACGTCCTGCACTGAAATACAGACAGACTCCACCCCATCACTGTTTGCCTATAAATGTGTGTGTCCAGGCATCTGACACACTGCCCTCTGACACACACACACACACACACACACACACACACAGATCCATGGTATTGAACCACTGCTGATTCACTCCCAGGGACCAAATGAAAGCACTGAAGTGGTCAGCGCTGGCAGTCAATAACTTGTACTTGATTTAGGACATTTGTGGTCTCGAATGGATTTGGCCTCCAGATGTTTATGTGACAGAGGTGCTTTTGATTATCTTTTGCGGTAGATAAAACATGCCAAGCTGTTCCTTTTTATTTATCGAAAGTTCTTGATGGATCTCGCTGTTCCTCACCCATCCCTCTCCCTTCTCCTCTCTTTCCAGGGTGCGGTGAGCGGGGTGTTGCTGGTGACGCCCAACAACATCATGTTTGACCCTCACCGGATGGACCCACTGGTTCAGGCCCACGGGTGCGAGGAGTACGGCATCATGTGTCCTCTGGAGGAGGTGCAGTCCGCCGCCATCTACAAGGAGATCACCGACCCCAAGATCAGAGAGGCTGTGCCAGAGTAAGAGAAAACACAGACGTACTAACCAAATCTGAATCCAACACTTCTATGATGACTTCACATGTAATTATTTAAAATATATGCAGCTACAGTAGCTAACAATGACCCCTAACTCTGATTTACTCCTACATACAGTCTTATACATATAGTTACACTTTATATCTTCCTCCACAATTTAATTCTTTGTGTTTTCACACACTCTCACCCTCATAGAAATGCAGCAACATCTCTGTAATCAATGTCATTCTCTGCTGCACCCATGGTCGGATTGCATCAGCGACCAACCAACAGTTTAATTCTTAACCTCCGTGTACCGAAATAAAAAGGAAGCGGCAATTACACCAGGGTTAATGAAGTGTGCCTTCACCCTCCTACGTTCTGATTGCTCACCTCTCTATGCAGTAGGAAACAGCCACTTCAGAGGATTCAGTTGCGTCTCCGCCCACAGATTTGTATAGTTTTTTTGTTTTTGGATTATTTTAGTGTTGCTGTCCGAGCCAAATTTATACAAGGACGAATGCGGTGTATCATTAGGAGCCCTGTGGAGTCTTTTTTCTGTTTCTTCATGTGGCAGCATGGTGAGGGCAGTGCTGTATTTAGCCGGTTGAGTGTCGCCCGTGGAGCAGTTATTGTGCTGGCAAGTGACTGTTTTTTGTGCCAGGCCCAGCTGTTTTCTCAGCTGTGGTCCATTGTCTGTGTCTCCTCTCTCTCTCCCGCTGTCTCTTTCCCTCTCTCTTGACCTCCCTCCCTCTCTCTCTGAACACACAGCTGAGCAACAAGTGCCTGCAGGATGTGATTCTCTGACGTGTGCTGGTTATATACCAGTGTTTTGACTTTTACATTTGATGTAGAGTTTTTCCAAAAACAAGAGTTTTTTTTTGCATGCTAAACCAATGTATTCTTTGTACAGTAAGATCTGGGATTGGTTGTATAATAATTAAAGTGGCTGCTAAGCAGCTCACAACTGCAATAGATGAGCATAATATCTTTGATAAGTTTCAGTCTGGCTTCCGCCGGTTGCACTCAGCAGAAACAGCTCTTCTCAGAGTCTCAAATGACGTCTTGATGCGTGGTGATGCAGGAGAATGTTTGGTGTTGGTGCTGCTGGATCTCCGTGCAGGGACTTGGGCAGTGGTTTGGTATCTGGGTCAGACCTTTAGTCGTTCTCCTCCTACCTCTCTGACAGCAGTTTCGCAGTTTCTGTTGGCAACTTCGCCTCCTCATCTGAAACTCTGTATCATGGTACGCTCCAAGGTTTAGTCCTTGGTCCTATTCTGTTTGCTTTGTATATGCTTCCCCTTGGACAGATAATAAGGCACTTTAAATGTATAATCTGTGTAGACTGCTACACAGATAATATTCAATTATACTTATATTGAAACCTCAAAGCATAGCTAAATAGTCAGTTTTAAATAACTGCCTAAATACTATAAAAACTGGATGGCAGATAATTTCTTACAGCTAAATGCAGATGAAACAGAAATCCTTATTCCTGCCCCTCTAGTGTTTTCCCTAAGATAAGGGACGGTATTAAGTCTATGACCTCATTGGTTAAATCCTCCATAAGAAATCTAGGTGTTACTATGGACCAGGCTCTGACTCTGGACCAACGTGTCAAGTGTTCACTCTTGTGTTTCCAGCTGAGAAACATTGCAAAACTCAGACCCATTGTGTCTCAAGCAGAGATGGAAATGTTAATTCATGCTTTTATATCGTCCCGTCTTGACTACTGTTATGCCCTTTTCACCTGCCTCAGCAAAACATCCCTAGATCATTTACAAGTGGTCCAAAATGCTGCTGCTAAAGTCTCGACCAGGTCCTCCAAAAGGTTCACTAGCTCCCCATCATTATCCCCATCATCACATTAGAGATCTACTGCATCCCTGTGTCACCAGCGGGTCTCTAAGGTCCTCTGATCAGCGTTTGCTGGTTGCTCCTCAATCTAGGTTTAACACTGAAGGAGACTGTGCTTTTGAGATTGTGGCTCCGCTTGGATTTAAGATCTGTGGACACCTTTTAAAAAGCAGCTCAAGACCCATTTGTTCAGACTTGCCTTAGTGTCAATTTTTATTGTCTATTTATTTCTGTTTTTTATTGAGTCTCTATGTATGTTTATGCCTTATTTCCTCTTTGAAGCACTTTGTGACGTCTGCTCTCGAAAGGTGCTATGTAAATAAAGTTACTTAGCTACGTTCTTTCTTTCTTTCTAACATATATGGAATTTGGGATATTAACATGTATGTGGAAATTAATTAGTCCATCCATGTAGGTGTTTTCGGTGGCTAGATTTGTGCCTAATTTTTCTTTCCTTGGGATAATTGTGCTAAATTTAAATAGGTTAAATTTGGTTTTGAAGGAGCCAGAACGTATGATTTCATTTGATCTATGTTCTTCAGAAAAGCCTGGCAGTGCAGAGTTATCATGTTCAATCTTTTGAATTTTGCTCGACAATTTGTTGAATAATGACGGGCAGAATGGGAGCACGAGTAGCAATCTTGTGTGACAGCATTATTTAGTTCATTTAAGTTTTGCTTATTGTTACTTTGTAGATGTTTAAATGATGTATGTGCAGTTTGACACTAGAAGGCTGTTTTCACATTGATCTGCTGAAGGGAGAACATTTTCTCTGTGCTTACCTTAAATCTGAGTTTAAGATGTTAGAAGACAGTAAAAGCATGATTTGTTGATTTTTTTTTTTTTACCAACGCTCCACCCGCCTTAATCTTTATAAGGTGCTGGAAGCATCAATGAGTCCAAACTTGATAAAAAGAGATTTCCGCACACTTAGAACTATGCAGTATTTCACTTTATTAAAGTAACAACATTATAAAAGTGAAATGCTACATAGATCTTAGTGTGTGGAAATCTCTTTTATCAAGCATGATTTGTGACATCACAGCTAGTTTGGAAACCAATCGTGGTCCAGTATGCAACTTATACAATTGTGATCTGGTGCACTTCACTGAGAATGGACTTTACAGTGAAGCAGATACCTTGTGTTCAGCAGTAAAACTTTTGAAATTAAAAATATTTATATATTTGTAGCTTCTGTATTCTTCATCTACAGAGGGAGTAGATGTATTTCAACATAGTTATTGAACTTGTTCATGGAAAAATCTTATCAGATACAAAATATATCAAGCAGAGTATTTTTTTCATCTTAAAACATGTTTAATTTGATTGGAATCATTTACTCACATGTATTTCATTTGGTATTCAAATACCAGACACACTACTTGTTCTACAAAAACAGACCAGGTCAATTGGTAAAATAAAGCTTTCATCAAGTAAAAGCATGCACTTTATGCTTTTATGTTTTTTTCACTTTCAGTGATGGATTATTGATCAAAATGTGGCCGATGTGCTTAAAAATTGCATCTTTACATGGAATACAGTCAGTACACCTTTGTAGAGTATATATGGAAATGTCAAATCATCCAACATGAAATCCACAGAGGTAGTACAAATATTCCTTTATTATTGGTAAAGTTGCATGTGTCTTATATCTCCTCGTCCATACTCCAGTGACCTGGAGCCTCTGCCGGCTGAGAGACATCCCTCCCAGAAGGATCCAGAGCAGCGCCTGAGAGAGCCAGGGGCCAACGACAGTGGCAGCACGGCCCCCCGCAGCACCGAGGGCTCCATCTCAGAAGATGTCTTCACCGAGTCAGAGCTGTCCCCCATTCGGGAGGAAGAGCAAGCGTCTAGTGAGGATCTCCGCCTGGACAAGTCCTCTGGCGCTTCCACAGAGTCTGTGCAAACCGTGACCCAGGTGGAGGCCACCGGCGCCGGCTCCCAGGTCCCAGCCAGTGCCCACGGCTCAGCCAGCCAGCCGGAAGAACCCGCCGCAGCGAAAGCCTCTGTCACAGCAGAGGACAATCCACCAGACACTGCCACAGAAAATGATAGCCAGTCCCCCATGGGATCCAAGCAGCACAGTGTAGAGAAGCCACCAAGCACACCCACTACCACCACCAGCAGCACCACTAGCCAGGCCCAGGATCCCAGCAGCATCACTTCTCGCCCGGGGTCCCAAAGCTCAGCCACCGCCGGTGCCACAGACACCCCCTCCGTCTCAGCCAGTCCACAGGGGGATGCCAAGGAGGGGACCGAGGTCTCCAAAACGGACACTATGCAACAAGGGAAGGAGGAGAAGGAGAATGTAGAACAGACGCAAAAGGACGGCACACAGAACTCTGCAGAGGGTAAACACACGTACTCAGTCGCAGTTAGAAAATGTATTTTAGAAATACAGGTGTAGGATATTTAAGGTGATGAATCTGGCCTAATGTTGTCTTTAAGCTGCAGCTCTACATCCATATTCTTCAGAGGAGTATCAAAGTGAATTTTTCTCCTCTCTGGCTGCTTCAGAGTCAGTTCTCTCGTGTTAGTTCTTGATAACCTTTCCGTTTCCACTCTGCCTTGGTGCTGGTAATTGGAATATAAAGACGAAGGGAAATCGCAGCCTCTCCGTTGTTATCAGCTTGGTGAAGCTAGCCGGGCTTTATGGGGCTTTATGCAGCTCTTTGATCCCTGGCTCTGGTGGTCTGGGCCACTCCTCCGGGCGATAAGCTAAAGCCTATCAAACACCACAATGCCGCAAACACACCCAGCACCCAAAGGGGAAACACAGTGACGATTAAACCCAACATCAAAACACCTTCTGAGACAGCATCCACAGAGGTGTCATTTATATTTTACATACTTCTCTGGTTTTTCAGACAAATACTAAATTCTACAAAGCCTAGAATAAATGCATTTTGTGTTCATTGCCATGTTTAAGATTAAAGGATCATACCAGTGGATTTAGATGTTTAACCCTGTAGACTACAGGTAGTAAGTTGGTTTGTTTTTGTTTCTGGCCATGCAGACATTCTAAGACACTGTTTATAACATAATATTTTTAAATGCAAAATTTTGCATAAATTGTACACCAAATAGAAGAAGAAAGAAATGCTCCAATCCTGAACATGCTCAAACGACCTCTAGGTCATAACATTTTTCCCTCATCTCTCAGGCCTTCTACAAGTAACTGACTAATTAATCAACCATTTTACCTTTTTATCATTAGAAAACACCAAATCTATACTTGTAAAACAAAGTTTGCATGTCTTTTGATTCATTTAAGCTTTATTCAGGGAAGTTTCACTGAGAGCCCAGCTGAGCAGGTACACCCTGACCACACTCACTGCCCAGTACAACCACAGTCTGATCTGCTGGCTGCTGAGCAGCTCCACTGGAGCAGTTATGGTTAAGGGCCTTGCTCAAGGGCACATCAGTGGTGGTAATGAGGAAGGTGCAAGTGCTGCTTTTTCTCTTTATTGCCCAAATTTATCATACAGGTCAGGTATTAAACTGAAGACCTTCTAGTCAGGCTGCTTCTCTAATCTCTAACATTTAGGCCACTGCTTAACCCCAATAAATATCTTTCTAGTCAGCCAATTCCACAACTGAGCTACACTTATCTTCCCTTACCTTCATGGAACCATTACATGGTTCGCAGCCCATATAATACCTCACTATAGTCAACATTGCTGCATAATATATCTAATAGCACAGTTTTTTCTAAAGCCCCTTGCTTAATAATCAAGCACAGGACACACACAAGCTTGAAATAGTTTTGAATACATTTAAAAACTTATATCCGTCAAGTTCAGTTTTACTGAGTTTCACTAGTAATTCCTCCCAAAGCTCTACCTGTTTACCTTAACACCTTGAATCAAATACCATATGCTAGTTTAAACTCATGTGATCCAACATTAAACTGATAGGTGCTAAGGATAGTAGCGGTATTCTTAAGCGTTGAACTTTTGTGAATGTTGTATTTTTAAGTAGACTGTTTTCAAATCACACAACTCACTGCCTCCTTAAACTCGCCAGCCCCTTTTCTCAACTTTATTACTGCACAGTGATAACATAACTTTATAAAGGTAGCAGAATGTTCACCATGATGGATTACCTATCTCAAATAAGATGATGTTCAATGTACTGGAATAAATGGAAAGCAGTGACTGCCTGGAAGTTAGGTATTTACTCTAAAAACAGCAAGGTGTGCTCTGGATAAAGGCTGGTAAAATAAATGTAAATAGTAGTTAATATGCTAAAATATGCAAAACCATGGCAGCATCCTTTAATCAGTCTGTGGTTAGCACAGTTTTTGTCTTGTTATCTGACAGTGGCCTCAGTCTGTCACACTAACTGACTCACTTTGTGCCATATAACGCACTCTAACTGGTCACGTAGTTGTGATTACCAAATAAAATTTCCTCCCCTCTCCCCAAGAAGAAACAGTCCACGACAGTGGGAGAGAGATTTATATTTTCTCCCCGGCAATTATTGTCAAAAAGAGAGCCAGGCTGCTAAAGCATTTCTAATTCACAGGCATCTCAGCAGGGCTGCCCTTTATTCTGTGCGCATTAGCACAGCCCACACAAGTAACAGCAGCAACTTCAAAAACAAGCTGCATTAAGACCAAATTAATGCACTTTGAAAATTGAATTGGTCCCACTGAGCTGCATTGTCTAAGCAGATTAGAATTTTTTGGTCTGTCATTATTGCCATTATGTTGTGCTGCCCAACCAGGAGCTGACAACATGTCCAGTGCAATGTCACTGGCACAGTGATTTCATTCAGCTTCCTGGGGCTGTGAACTTATAATAGGCCATTGATAATGTACCGTGGGCAGAAGACTTAGTTCTTCTATCAATTATAGTGTGCAATAGTGTGTGTTGTGTTTCTGGCACAAAAATGACTCATGCATGCTGAAATAGCCAGTAAATAAAACATATAAAACTAGGTCACATAAATAAAACAATTTTTAGGAAGGGAATACACAAGTACAATTAATCTAGAAGATGACATTTGATACAGAACAAAGTTCTAATATTTTTGTGGTAGATAAACTATTTTTCATGCTTACAGTAGCTATAAAGACCCATACTCATTTTTACGCTTTTGTGACTATGCGATAATTTCCTTTTTCAGGTACAGGGTCTGGAGAGAGGCGGAAGCACCGCTCTCACAAGTTTCTGTGTCTGCGGGTGGGGAAGCCCATGAAGAAGACGTTTGTTTCGAACGCTAGCGCCTCCATGCAGCAGTATGCTCAGCAGGGCAAGAAGCACGAGTACTGGTTTGCTGTGCCGCAGGAGAGGTCAGTACCTCCTCTACGTCTTCCACTAACCAACTCACCCTGGCATGAATGCATTTGAATACAAGCGAACCATTTTTGTGATAGCCTATATAAGAAATCATAAAGTATTTAAAATGGAAAAAAATACAAAGCAGCAGACTTTTGTTTTTAATGTAGAAAGCTACAGGGACTTGATCCTAACATATTCCTAACACACCACCATAGTCAGCTGAGTTACTGAGGCACCTCACCTCTAGCTGTTTTAATATTTGAAACCAATCAAATATGCATTCTTTGTCAGGTCTGACTCCCACCGTGGCTTCTGCCCATCTCCCTGTGCTGCCTCTGCCAGACAGCAAAATGATTTATTATTCATTCACTCTGCAGGGAAACAGACACACACTTTATTCCTGCTCTGGGGCACACACACACACACACACAATCACGACCCATGGCTACAGTAAGGATTTACTAAAGCAAGATCTCTGTGTGGCCTTTCCAAAGCTCATGGTTTTCCCAAATGTATCCTCAGAATGCATGAACTTCTTCTGACCTGCACCAACATGTGTAATATCTTGAATCAAGTGAAGTGAAAATAGACTTGGCCTGTTTGTCTTTTTTTCCAAGTTGGATTGCTCAGTTTGGATGTACAGTTGCCAAGTCAGCAGTAGGCGTAATTACATTACAGCTCCTCACACAGGAAGGAGACACACTACAAGAAATATTTGCTTTCACAAGAGTTGCGTAATATGTTTATGAATAGATAGGATTCATCTCAATTGCGCTAATAGCTTGACTTGATATGTGACTTTATCATTTGAGAAAGATCTGGAATTGATTGGACACAGCGGAGTCGTTGGTTTATGACTCCAGCACATTAACTTTGTTTACTGTATCTTTTTTAGGAGACAAGGAGACATAGGGACAAAAATAGAAATAATTTCATGAGGTGAATCTAATAAGTTATTTGGCCAACCTAACCTTGAGTTGCACAACATCTCTCTCTCTGTTTTCAGCACATGTCTATAGTTTTACAGTAGCAACACATACGGTGCTCTCTCAGGCTGCTAGACATTTAACTCAGACAAACAGACATGGACTTTTTGTTGGTCATGGTGCCATAAATGCTTCTTGGTTATGCCACGTATTGAGTGAGTGAGCGCAGTAATAACACTGAAATCCCCCTCACTTCATTATTCACTGTGAACTTCAGAGCAGTCTTGCTTGTTAAAGCTTTGTTGTTTTCATCCACAGGTTGCGTAGCTACAACATTTCCCACCTGGAAATCAAAGTTTGCTGTGATGGAGGCTGCTCTTGGGGATAATAGCATAGGGACATCATGTCAGATTCAAAGCTAGTATTAGAAGATGGAGCTTGTATATGTTACTACTCATTGGGCCTCATGCAAGAACCACTCATACAAACAGATTCATTCTTAAAATGCACGTAAGAGTGATTAAGAACATTTGTGGCATTCACCATTTTTCTCATAGGTACGAACAAAATTTACAAGTGGTGCAGGCCTGTCGTACGTGTCATCAATAGATCGTCTCTGCCTTTCTTCACTGGGGAGAAACACTTGTTTGACTTAAAATTATAACGTCGTAATTTGAATTGTTTTGGAGTTTAAATATGATACTGAAATTAACAAAAAATTAAATCTTACTAAAAGAAACTTAATGCAAATGTATATTCTGTTTACCATATATTCATCATCATAGCTGCCAATTTACTGAAAGGTATTTTTCAGATTTTATGATTTTTATTGCCATAATTTGGCACCAAAACTTCTATATTTCACTCTGACAGCTGCCTCAGTGTCTCTCTGCAGGTCTCTGTCCAGTATCATCAGACTAAAATATTCTCTCCTCTAATATCTCTGTGACTGTCACATGACCACCTCCCATCACAGACAGCTTTGCTTTAGAAAGAGGTTTTTTAGCATCTAACTCCACGTCAAAGCATTCTCTCTATATTTCTGTCACAGTGCAGAGCTGCTCTGATGACACGGCAGCTGGATTCATATTTTCTAACTGCTTCAGGTCTGCTGCTACTGATGCTCCTAAATTTGTTACATGTTTGTCTGCTGCTTTCTGAAAACAGGACTTGAAACTGCACGCTGTTTTTACTATTTGTAACATTTCTGTGAATGAAACTCGCCCACAAATGGAGCGGAACATGGAGCCTTTTATTACCAATTTTAGGGGCGTTGATTATGCTAATGATGACATCTCAGGAACACGCTTCTCCTCATGAACAGGTGGCATTCACCAGGCTGAAACCAAAGGTTTACAAGTAAGGGCAGTTGAGAGACTTTTCTGAATCTGACTTGAAACACTCGTACGAGCAAACCTCACAAAGACAAGTCAGAGCGTTTTAGGATAAAAATAATGAGGCCCATTATTTTTACTTGTTTTTCTTGGTACTGCAAGCACGCAAAAGTGCGTGGGAGGAGTGATCATAAACTGACAACACAGCGGCTCATACTCCTTTTTTCTTCAGACGTTGCTAGACTCTGTAGCTTGACCTAGATGGGAGGCGACCCGCATGATGTGTCTTTAAGTGCCCTGGCAATAGTGTGGGAAGAAAGGGAAGCTACTGAATGAGCCATACACAACCATGACACTGAATACAGCTCAACCTACTGCGTCTGCCACAGCTCTTTCATGTCCACCAGCCCTAGCAACATGACACAAGCTGTGGTCTGTATTTGTTTGTGATTTTTTCATGAGCTTTGTCATACTATCATATCACATCCTAAACTGTTTACATGGTTGACATGAAAAGGCTTCTTCTATCTGTTACATGACTGGGCAGCGGGGCACAGGGAGGTGCAAACCCAAAGTCATAGAATAGGAGCAAAAAAAGGAAACGTTTCTCATCATTACCACGACACTTCACAAGAAACTGTCCATTCACTATGTATCACAAAGCTGCTCTAATCAGTGTTTTCATATTAACAATGGATCAAATCATTTTGGTTGTACAACTAATTTTCAAAACAACTGCGCTCCAGGTACTTGTCAGGTGCGCTGCGCAAGGGAAACAATAAAAAGTCTTTTTCACAATCTGAGAGATGTCTCAGAAATTTCTCTTTTCATTAAACTACATGGCTCAGCACAAAGAAAAACACATTTTTAGCATAGGCACAGAAAAAGGCGTCTATTCCAAAACATGTTGCTCAGCTTTAAATTTTAGCTCAAAATCCTTGGCACTGGTCTTAATATTCTAAAGACACTGATGTAATGTAGATGATAGTTTTTGTAGAAACTGTATACAGTATTAGGAAAACCAGGCTTCTTATCTCATAGTTATGTGGGCGTCTCTTCCTCTAGGTCGGACCACCTGTATGTGTTTTTCATGCAGTGGAGCCCAGATATGTACGGTGAGGGGGTCAGGGGGATGGGACAAGAGCCTGGCTTTATGGTTGTCAAGAAGAACGAGGTGTCAGAAACCGCTGAGGACGAGCCTATCACTGACCTCAATGTCAAGGAATGGGAGGTAAGGTCTCCTGAGCTAAAACTGTTCCCTCACCTTGCCACAAGTGTACCTGTTGTGTTGTCTCAAGCCAGCCTCACAGTCATGGATTAATGAATTAGTTATCCACTATGGATTAATCCATAACCTGTGAAACCAGAATCTTATGTGGTGTATTGTAAACTTTATCGTTATATGTTAAATTACATGTTAAACAATTGTGTTGATTTGCTTCCATTATGCAGTGCTAAGTGTAAATGTATTGTGCTGATCTTGGTTTTTAATCCATCAGAACTGTGTAGTTGTCAAGCCTTAGTTTTGTATTCTGCTTCTGTATTTTGCACTTCTGTGTACTGCATTTCTTGATTTGATGATTTTGTGAACTTTAAATCACATTTAAGTTGTGTGAACACTTGCTTTGCTTGGAAATGTGCTTCTCTGAACTTCCAACCAAAGTGTTTTGCATGTTTGTGTAATTGTTTACTCTTCTCAGTCAGTGTATTGTAGATTCATCACATGTTGTGTGGCTGTCACTATAGTTGGTCAGCATTTGGCAACCTATTTTGCTGAATGGCAAAAGGCTAACATCATAATGAGTTGCTCAACATATGCAGGCAATGTAAACATTGAGCAACTTCACTTTTTTTTGGTTATGAAATCCCCAAAACCCATGTGGCACTGATGTTCAATTTTTCTTTCTTTTTTTTTGGTCAAACAAACCCCTCTTTATTACAGAATGTGGAAGTAAGACTTAGGAAGCATAGATGAGGATTGTCCATCTAGATATTCAGCCATGTGAATGTACACTGGTGCACCAAGCACAGAGTGGATGGGATTTAGTCAAATGAGATTGTTTACAAGCTTGTGGATAATGAAAAGGATGCATTCATTGTATGAAGAAATTGATACGATGGACACAGAGACCTGGATTTAAATTTTAATGTAAATGAATGATGTAGGAAACAAAATGGACTGATTTGTTTGTCCCTGGACTTCTGGCAAACAGGGGCTACATGATCCATTACATTTGAATAAGTAAATAGGAACTTGCTGCTTTACTTTGTGCTGTTGACCAAATTTAAGCAACACCTTTTTTCATGGAGCTTCAAAGATCAAAATAAGTTTTTTCTAACAAATATAGTTGTGTTGAACAAAAAGATTGATTTTTAATTTTCTTATTTATTTGTTAATTAATTTTAACTTTCCCCCTCTTTTTGTCACTCTGGGAAAGTATCGGTGAAAATCCATAAAAAAAATTCAGCAGGAGAGAGTGGTGTTACTGTCTCTTTAAATCCCTTCTGTTATGGGGTGGGATCATCGTTTTTTCCACCAATAGGGAGCTGGTTTCCCTCCTGTCCCTTGTTGTCATTGGGTTGTAGTGATGTCACACAAATCACACGGCGTAAAGACCCCACTGGAAAAAATGTTTCTATTTTAGTGAAGCAGGCTGCCAGGCTACAAACCAACTCCGTCTCGGGGCTACACAGGGAGAACTTACAGGATCTGTAATGAGACTTCCCAGCTTCAACCTCGCCCAGAAAGCAAGACATGTTTTCTAGGAGGGTGAAGGACTCAGAGAAACGGCTGACCCCGAAGTATACCTGTGTATGTTCCTTGTGTCTAGTTCATGATTTCAGTCTCCAGCGATGTAAATTCTTGTTGTTGTTGTTGTTATTAGCAAGTCGCGCTAGCAAAGCTAACTAGCCTGCTAGCCCTTTAGCCGGTCCGGTCTAGTTCAGTGACTGAGGTTAAACAAAGTGGCCACTATCTCGCCACTATTTGATAGTCAGGACACAGCTCTCATCCGTTGTCTGTCCTCTTGGCACGATGTATCCGGCTGTGTGTGTCTCTGTAAGCTGTCTGAAAGTTTCCAGAGCAAGGTGGCACTTACAACATGCAGCCTTTCCACCAATTTCTTTGACATTATGTTACATTAACAGATATTTTTCAGTCACCAGATATCATATTGAGTTTATAGCTTGCTTAAATGACTGTTACTTAGCTACTTGTGATTTTATTTATCTTACTGGTCACCTTTAAATGCTGACCTTCTTCTTGACATTGATCTCTAAAGATAAAAGCTATTTGAAATGTCTTGTTAGCTTAGCCGTTTTAGGGGACAAGTGTACCGAAGTGGGTGCCTCACTTGAGGTGAAGTGTGTCTCAGACGCATTTCTTATGAGGTCGGTAGTTTACCTTCTCTGCTGTATTATTGAGAGCTGTAAAAAAAAAAAAAAAAAAAAAGGCAGCTTGTTTCCAAAAAAAGTTGCTTTACATCGGTAGCAACAAGGTGAGTAAAAGATTCTCAGCTCAGATAAAAGTAATTAATTAAAGGCAGCTTATGCCATCTGTGCTCTGAGAGTGTTTAACAAGACCCCTGTCAGAAGACCTAATAATTAATGGATTTAGTTAATATAACTCTATGTGTATCTTTTTTGTGAGTTTGTTTATCTCATGCACAAGGCTTCAACTATCTATTCTGTACTGAGACACGGTGGACTATTATACGCCAACGTTAGTACAGTGGCAGAACAGAAGCAGTAGCTCTCAGTGGAGTATGCAGCGTGGGGTGTAACTTTGTTGGAATGAAGCCATGCTTAGTTGGTCATTGTGTTGGTCTGTCTGGGTTGTAGTTTTGTGGATTTTTGCTGCTACCAAACAGAGTTGTTTACTGTTCATGGACTTGGCATGGCAAGTGTTGTTGTATCGCTCAGACCTATTTTTTGTTGTGCATTCCTGCACCAAAACTTTATTTCTGAGCAGCTTTCTTATTGACAGTAATTGTATTTTGTGTAGGTTTTTTGCATTTGGGTTGTAGAAAAGTAAGGTTAATTGTCCTTTAGTTTGCTGTTGTTTCTATCCTTTGGTCTGCGAGTTAGATTCTCACTAAATAGGCTCAAATCCAAATCCAGTATGAAGTTAGAACAGCAGGTTTGCCGAATCTTGTTCATAAAACAGCATCTAATGGTGATCCTTTTGAACATATTACACAAACATGCAAAATGACTGAGTGCCCTTCACTTTTACCCAAAGTAAACTCTCAAAATTGGCCTTAAGCCAAGTCCTTTATTGAATCATAGTACTTAGTGCACACAATGCCTTCCAAAACACATCCTTCCTTCCTCATGGCAAGCAATAGAACTTGAGGAGTTTATTTTCCACCTGTTCCTGTTTTTGTACTACCAGGTAGTGTCTCTGACGGAGTACCACCGTCGGATTGATGCTCTAAACAGTGAAGATCTGCGCTCACTCTGCAAACGACTCCAGGTGCCCTGACAGCCCTGTCTGCCCCCCTTCGTCCACACCAACATGGTCTCCTTTAGGCTCCATACTGCAGGACTTTAGCAGCTGCTGCTGTTGCATACTATCCTCAAAAACACATTTCCCCATTGCTTAAAATAAACGTCATTGGTTAAGTAGGTTTCATGAGTTTTTGGGCTCACAAGACCTATTTAAGACCTGTTGGGCTAAATTGGGAATAACCTCCCAAGAATTTGACTGAAAACATTTTTTTTTATCACTTCATTACAGTGATGAGGATTTCACGTGACAGCAGCCTTATCTCCATGTGTCAGGCTTTCCTTCTTAGACCCTCTGTCATGACATCTTTAATGCTTTAACCCACTAGATCAGTCTGGTGAACTTATAAGGTAGTTATTAGGTATTTGTGCCAGCTATAGATTTATGCTGTATGTAGGTTTTACATAGAGCATGCAGAAATGTGTGTTTTTATAGGAAATTCCCTTTTTTTCTTAAAAAGGAAAGCTATCTTTGATGCTCAAATGAACTGTATGTAAGGAATGTGGCCTGCATGAGGACTGAACAAGAGATGGTCAAAGCATTGGAGGAAAAAGAGATGGTGTGTCAGTGAGAGGATGGAAGTAAGACTCCCCCTGACAGGTGAATGATGTTTTGTGAGGACAATGCAGGTAGGCCCTATTTGAATGAGGACTGAAACATGAGAGCATCCCAGCCAGCAGTGGCAAAGCGCTTCACAATCAGCCTCTGTTATCGAGAAAGATAAATAACCCAAACAGTCCTCTGGTCAGAGAAAATGTCAAACAGTGCAGTGCAAATTATTCATTGGGTAGATTTCCTATTCACTTTGCATTCTCCTCTCCCAGACAGTGTCTTTGCCCACTCTCCCCAGTTCTGCCAATCCAATCCTAGTCATCTGGCGTTGGAGAGAGTCAGGAAGATATTCAGCTGTCATCATCAAATTGTTGTATTATCAGTGTGATGCTAGAAAACACTGCGTTTATAATTTTGGCAGGAAAAGTGCTGGATTCAAAACACACAAATGTTGAAATGAGAGCTTTGTTGCTCAGGTTAGGCTATGATTAAATGCTAGTTTCCTCATGTTACCCCTCTCATCCCAGCCTTTATCCCTTATCTAGAATTCATTATTTACCACTACAGTTTCTACATTTGACCCTACTCCAGTCTCACTCAGTGTAAACACAACATCAGCCTAGCTCTGTTTCAAGTTGTAGCTTGTTAGGTGTTACTGCTCTAGATAGCCTAACTAGTTTAAACTGTTGTTTTAGTAGCCTGATATAATGCAACAAATACTGGCTATAATTGAACCCCATCCAGTATCAGTGCTTTCTGGGAGCTCAAGTTAAACCACTCCTTGTCAGTTTACATGCATCTCTGACAATAAATGTATATTTATAGATCACCACCAAGGAAGAGGTGAACTCCAAGCATGGCACGACGTCCATCAAGACCGAGCTGGAGCCCGAAACATTCAAACCCAACCTCAGAGAACCCAGCGATCTCCTGGAGGCCGACCAGATAGAGAAGGTAGACGCTGCAACACTACGCGCACACACACACACAACCCTCTACACAAAGCATATCGTTTATGTAACATATATGCATTTTCCATTCAAGATGTAGCTTTTGTTGTGTCATGTGGCAGACTTGAATGCTATCATGCAAAAACAGAGGACTCACTGGTTATTTCACTTTCAAATTTGGTGCATGTAAAACAAACTAAGTCATCCATTCCTGGACCACCCTTATTTTACAACATTGTACTTGGGAAGTAAATGTATTCACGGCTGTAATAACAATGAGACATCTGCCCACTGCACATCTACTTTGCGTTAGTTGCTGGTGGGTGGAGGAATATATTCTACATGAATAGTATTTATAGACAGTTGTAGCATGTAGGTGACCTGATGACTCCTCACATCAGGTACAGAAACCAGTAACCAACCCTAACAGGTAACAACAAGTACTGTATATATGGTTCATGATCACAGAAGAGAACATGTACTTTATTATATGCTGCATTATTTAAAATTGATGTGATTTTAAGTAATTTCATCAACATTAAGTCTCACAATTAATCAAAGGCAAAGAATGTAGCTGTGGGATACACATTAAAGGGAAATCTCTGTCACTAACTTTTTATGTTGTTGGAAACGTGGTGTATACCTTAGAGGCATTGTGGGTTAATGCACACACACTTAAACACACACACGTCTCCAAATGAGTCCCAGTTGGCATATTGACCAATAGATTGCCAATTGCGGCTTCCTTTAATCACCCTGAGGACGGAGCTGGGAGCTTAGACCCAGCTCACAGCGGTGCAGAGGTGAGCCAAATCGGGGCTCATCTGCTCATGGCAACGTTTCCAGCCCGCTGATTACACGACCTGCTTTAGCTCCACCACAGGAGGATGTGCTGAACCAACAAGAAAAGAGCAAAGCGTTTAGAGACTGATGAATTATTGGAGAATGAACATAACGTTGAAAGGTCTTTGTTCCACACAGCAGAAATGGTGCAGCAGAATTCTGTAAAAAAAGTTGTCACTTTAATTCCATGTTTCAGGCAGTGTCTTGTTTTATCTGGCCATTAAAATGAAGCATACACTGCACTGCTAGTCCAGCGCGTTTGCGGGCTTTATCTCCCTATGCACCACAGCCGCTGTTAATCCTTAAGGCTGTCAGCAGCAGGCTCTCTCAGGGAGTGCTGGACCTCTCTTTCTCCTGAGACGGCTCTTGGTGTTTGGAGCCCTGTTACTCCTCTATAAACGCCAGACGGTGTTAAAAGGTCACTGCAGATGTAATTGAGCATTGGCGGCTGTGGCCTTTCAGTGTTTCATTTCCTTTCTCTTTTTTTTCACCTCCTTTTTCTTTATTATTTCCCTCTCTCCACACAGCTTGCCAAGAATCTCCCACCACGGACCATCGGGTACCCATGGACGTTGGCCTTTGGCACATCAAAGCATGGCATGAGCATTAAGACACTGTACAGAGCCATGCAGGGCCAGGATACCCCAGTGCTCATGGTTATTAAGGACAGCGACGGCCAGGTAAGCTGCAAATTCAACAGAAACATACTGTCGAGGTTTTACTGTAACATAAGTTTCTCCTAACTCTCCCATTGAGGTTAGAGATGTTCCTAGTACACGTTTAATCGGTTTCTGTTATGTTTTGTTTCTCCAGGTGTTTGGTGCATTGGCATCTGAGCCTTTTAAAGTCAGTGATGGCTTTTATGGCACCGGAGAGACCTTCCTCTTCACCTTCAATCCAGAGTTTGAGGTACACTGCCCTTTCTGCTTGAAGATGTTGGATTTCTGTGAAATATAACGTTTTCTAACTTTTAGATTTAGACATTAGATAAGCAGGGTGTTTTTTTAATATACAATATACTTAATGCTTAGAGGACACCAAGAAGAACTGATCTATGTATGGCTGTTATTGCTTTAAAGTTGCACTAATCAATATTGTAATATGAACAATGGGTCAAATCACTGTGTGTAATGTGGAAGGGTTTGCTGGTAGTGATAAACCCACAGAGTATTATTACTCACCTCAGCTCTACAGGGCTTTTTAGCTTCTTTTAGCTCATTGTTTTGGTTTTACACTCTGCATCTCTGCTGTTTTGGTTCAGTCTCACCAGCTGCAGAAGGAAGTTGCTTTCAGGGGAAACGCTATGAGAAAGCCAAATGACAAACTAAGTTAGTGACTAGCTGGTGAACACAGTGAAGCATTTGGATATTTTTCACAGGAGTTAGTGGAGTCAACAGAGTAAAAAGAGAGTGAATATTGAACATTCATCAGGTGCCCAGAAACATGACTCCAAATGAATATTAATGTTGCTCTGTGTCTGCTGGATGCATAAATAAGCAATTGTTTGCTTACACGTTTGACATCTGAACTTTATAAGGTGATAATATGTCAGTGTTGTTTTCACAGATTTTTCCATGGCCCCCAAGTAGCCAAAAGGTCAATTAATACTGCTGTAAAAGCAGACACATTTCTAACACCACACTGTTGTGTGGAACTGAAAACACTCTAGAAAAAGACTGTCTGAAGCAAAGTGTGTATACTTAGTGCAGACTTTAAACAACTGTGTAATTTACTAATTCATTGCTAATGTGGCAAAATAAAAGAATGAGACTTGAGTGTAGTGCAGTACACCATAGAACATATATACTGCTAACATGCTCTCATAGTCACATGCTGTTCTTAATGCATGTGACACTCAAACACATTCTGCTCCCCGTACATGCAGTGATAAACATCTTTCTATTCACATCTATAACATCCTTATACATTATACAGTTACATGATTGTCTTTCTTTGTAAATTACTCTAAAGCCTTACAACTCAGTGGTGTTAAGTGTTTCGTAACTTGCCTTCTCTATTATGCTCTCGTTGCCTCAACATTGAGCTTTACACTAAATGGATTCCACCCAGGGACACTGAGATGAAAAGGCTGAAAGAAATACTTTGGGCCTCATTCACAAACAGTGCTAATGCACAAATCTGAGCTTAAACTGTGAAAACTTAAACAATTCAAGCACAAATCCAGGATTCATCAGTTTGTTTACCTGAATTTGTTCTTTCACTGTGAACAAATGCAGAACAGCCTTAGACCATACCTACGCACAAATCATAAAAAATGATTGGGTCTAAATAAACAACATTTAAAAACATGAAATTGCTAATAATACACAATTTATTTACTAATTATGAAATGAATAGCTAAGATGTCATTCATAAATCATCATTACATCATAGATGTAATGAAATTATTAATATATTAATATAATTCCAACTTTTAGATGACAATAGCTTGTATATCTGAATTTCCTTATTGGAATGTGAGAGCATCAGATGTGATATATGCAGCTGGTTAAGCAGCAGCCTGTTCAGTGTCCTCACAGCCTGACAGTTCAGTAGTGGTACAGGGACGACGCTCTGGAGGAAACATGATGCGCACCTGGCTCAGCAGTAGATATTTATTTCCAACAATTCCACAGATCTACACATTTACTAACTTTTTATTTTGTTACAAATGTAGTGCATGGTAGTGGTGCAACAGGTATGCAGGCTGTATACAGGATTCATAATCAGGCTCCAAACAGTGGGGCCATTAACATGTTTACTAGCAAAATCTGCATTTTCTGCCTTCTACTTCTGAAACTATTGTTTGCATTTCACTAGCAGTAAAGTTTTTCTACATTTTTACCATCACAGCCCTCTTTGCAATGAGTGACAGCTCTCTCCACTGCTGCATCGCTTTCCTTATATAGAGAAATGGGGGTGTGGTAGTATGCTTATTACCCATAGCGGGCATGCGCCTGTCAGTTGAGAATGATTCTGATTCACTAACATACACATGATGGTAAGAACAAAATTGGCCAGAGTGCACATGTCATGAATCCGATGGTAGTTTTGTGTGCACACTTATCTTGTTCACAAAAACATTTCTAGCACATACTAGTGAATGAGACTGCACCAGTTTTTCCCGGGATTGTCTCATTTTTCCATAAACAAATATTTTGCCTTCAGAAGAATTGCTAAAATCACAATCACAATGGTCAACTAAATGTCTGAATACAATCCAAACCCAGATTCATCTGACTTGCTCTAAACATAGTTGACATCAGAGGACTTTGACAGGAATATAGAAATCTGATGATGAGACATTTCCTTTGAGTGTGTCTGATAGCTCTAACTGAATTTTCAGATGTTGATTCGGGATCCTCCCACTGCGTTTGTTCTGTTCGCTTCAAGATAAAGAGTATTGAATAGAGAATATTAGATTATGTCAATACTGAATATGTCATGAAATATCTTCTAATATATGCTCTATTGTGTCTGCAACAGGTGTACAAATGGACAGGTGACAACATGTTCTTCATCAAAGGAGATATGGACTCCTTAGCTTTTGGTGGAGGCAGGTGAGCTCAAGCTGCTTCTCAAGCAGTATGACAAAAATGCAACTTTTGTAGCAACATTATAAAGTTATTATTAGTCTCTGTCATTGAATCTGATACAGTGTGAAAGTGCAGTGTGACATCCAGTATCCTGACAGGTGATCATTGACTGTGCAGTGAAAGGACGGGGTTGGTTTGGGAACCAAAGGACCATTTTTTATGATAATCCAAAGATATGCAGTGATATGTCAAACAATACACTTTCAAGTTAGGTAAAGTAAAATAATGCTATTAAAAAGTGTGATATGCTGCAGTAGCTGCTCTCATAGTGCAAAAGTAAGTTTGGTTCCCAGTAAAGATGCTACAGAAGATGTGAACCTGGAGAGAAGTTTGTGGCCACCTGATTAAAGTTCATTTTCCTTTCTTGTCTTTCAGTGGTGAGTTTGGCCTGTGGCTGGACGGAGACCTTTACCACGGCAGGAGTCACTCCTGTAAAACATTTGGGAACCCCATGCTGTCAAAAAAGGAGGATTTCTATGTGCAGGACATAGAGATCTGGGCTTTTGAATAACAAGACAGTGCACCACAGGGAAAGTCCTGCAAAAGGGCAAACCAAGGAGTCCTCCTCCTTAGAACTATGGCAACGTCCCAAACCTAACTGCACATCACCAGGGCTCCCCAGGGTGGAAGCCAGCTATCGGATGCTTGTTGTGCATTACTACTGCAGTTATTACGGAGCTTTTTTTCTTTGTGAAAAATTACCTTTGTGTGTATCTTGTTACAGCCTTGTGCAGCCTCTTTGCAGAGTAGGGGGGAGTGTGTAAAGCAGTGAAAATCATGGTGAAAATACAGTGAGATGAGGTTGCATCCGAGGGATGAAGAGAGGGAAGCAGGGAAGGAGAGAAAGATAAAAGGGACCATCGGGCCTTGAAGAGGAAATGACCATCGGAGCTCCTCTCACCTGAGAGGTGGTGAAGATGATGGTGGCTGAGGTTTGGGACTGCTGTGAGAAGAGAGAACTGCCCTACTGGTCCAGATTGTGCATCTGAACTTTACAGAACCTCAAGGAATCCCCAGCACCCTCTCAAACCCCCTAGAACTTTGTTCATTCAGTAGGATGTTACTCACTGTGCTGTCAGCCTTGACGGAGAGAGACCCAGTTAGAGGAAGAGAAAGGCAAGCTAACAAAAAAGCTGAACACATTCCATTACTCTTGATGGTGGTGGAGTGTCTGGTTTGTGGTAAAACACCGATTTACAAAATGCATCAGCAGCAGGATACGATGACACTTAGCTCAGAGAAGAGAATATTTGCTGTGGGGGGGGGGGGGACAGGTGAGTCTTTTTACAGTACAGTACAGTTTTGGGTTGTCTTCTGAGGCTAAACTATAGAGTATTGTGTATTGTAGTCCTCCTGTTGTTCACTGTCATAGCACACCATCTGAAAGCACATAGCTATAATCAGATCACCCATCGTCGTAATGTTCTGTTCAGTGGGTGTACGTGTGAGTCCAGCTAACACCAGCTCCTCTCGCAGGATGCTGGCTGTACTGTTTGTAGACAGTAACGTGTTGCAATAGATTTGTGGAATATGCAAATAACTGTCATGTGACCTCAAATACCCGCAGGTCGTGGCACTTTTGCCGCCACCTGTCGCTCTTTCAAGAGAGAAACTTGTAAAGCTTTTACGTCTTGATACACAATTGCTTTTCTGGGTATCATTTGAAAAGCCTGAGACGTGGTTAACTGTTTTACATGCATATATGACAATTATATATTGGTATATATGATTATATATGGATTTATATAATCATATATATTTTGCTGTTAAGTGTGACAGTGATCTATTTGTGCTGATATTTCAGCTGTTACAATATAATGTATATTACCCTGTAAATTAATGTTAAAATAGTAGATTTGTTCCATATATATATATATACACATACATATATATATATATCTATATATATATATATGAAAATGCTATATAAATATACATATATATAATAAAGTGTGGATTGGTGGGTTGCTTCTAGCACTTTAATCTGGTGTAAAAGCGTCAACGCCAGGTTCTTAGATTCTCTTAGCAGTAGCTGTACAGTACTTTTTTGTTTAGATCATTAAGATGTTAACTGTTAGTAGAAAGCTTGCTGCTACCAATATCAATAAGGGTATGCCCTAATGCTCTGTGTGTCTAAAAAGGAGGATTACTTAAAGGTAGGAAGGGGGGTTGAACTTGTATAAACACGGCAGCAGGGCTCGGTTTCTCTCCTCATGTGGCTGTCAGGTGAGTCTCAGTCAGGTAGGTATGCAGGCAGGCAGACTGACTTCTGACAGGCAGATGATGGCAGGTGAAGGGAAGAGAGTACAGTGCGTAACCCTCCCCCAAGGAGCTTTCTTCCCCCCTTTCTGGTCTTCCACACCAGTATTTGTGTCCTTGTGGAGAGTCACAAAGAATAATATGGATAATTCTTCCAATTATTTCACCAGAATACAATGTATCAGTGATGTATAAATAACAATAAAGCTGAACTAATTGTTGTAACCTGGGATATGTCTGAATTTGTCATGCTTCAACCTTTACTTAGTTACTTTTTAACATTACAGTCAGTTGCCTAATAGAAGTATTAAGTGTTTTATCCTTCGTGGAGTCACTACTTCTGGACCATGTAGTTCCTGGTATATGGGGAATGACTACAGAATTTCACAGTGTCAAATTAATAGATTTTTAAACCGTTGTTAAAGATACATTATAAATTCATTTAATTAAAGTCACATCAATAAAGGCATTAATAGTTTATTTTAGGTAACACACTGCTCATGCAACTCAAAGTGACCATGAAATGGAAACTAAATGTGCAAAGAAATAAATGGAATATGATAATCAGACAGGTGTCAATTTTAAAGTCTTTTAAGATTAATTTTTTATTCAATGAAATTTATCATTTAAAGACAAAAACCTAAATGTAATGATCATTTTAATATTTTGTTTACTTACCCATTTCTACCGTCTCATTTAAATGCAGTTTTATTTCCTTAACATATAATTACTCAAATGTATCAGTTCATTAATGGATTGTTATTAAACACTGTAAAAGTCTAATTATTTTAGTGGCATACTACAGACTCCATACATGCTACAACTGAACGTGTCATTTCAATGACATTTGGAGACTCAGTAACAGAACATGGTTTGATGTTGACATACAGGAATGTGAGAAATGGTCAAAAAGCCTGTATTTGTTTTACCAGGTTTCTCTACACAACAGTATTCCACATCTGAGAGGGAGCCTGCCTGCCTGCCTGTAACAGAGTTCCTGTGGTCATTGAAAACCCTTGAAATTTACATCTTCAGTGACCTTAAAAGAGTCTCTTGACTTTTGTAGATGAAATATTCCACCAAGCTCACCAGTGGGCCTCTCTGTGTTAGTGAAAACACCTCATATCATGGAAACTCCACTGTTGATTATCAGTGTTGATGTAGCTACAGTTTAAAACTTATATCAAAAGGTGATTTAATGAGGCTCTATGTTATCAGCTGATGTCACTGGCAGTATATACATTTTAGATTTTCATTTCATCCAGCAAGTCCTTTTAAGTCCTTAGATTATACACACAAGTGTGGGCCCCGCTTTGATCAGTGGCCAACAGCTACATTTGCTGCAATATAATTTTAAAAAAGTTTTCAGCATTTAGTATTCCTCTGGATGTAAAAACCTCCAATAAAAGATTAATGCCAAAACTAATTTTAAAAACTCAGCTTTCATTGTGCTCCAATAAAAAAATCTCCTGAATTTCAAAGCTACAGAACAGCAGTGACTTAATCCAGTCTATTGAGAGCCGAACTGTTAGAGGCAGGATAATAAACTGGGCTTTGATTGAAACAGGATGAAATCCTTCAGCTGTGAGTGAGCTCCATCTAATGGTTGCATGTGTAAGTGTTGGTCCGCTATTGTTAAATTCACTTTACACTTACTTGCTGGTTTGCTCATTAACTGTCCCATGTGTCTAATCAATCCTTAATAGTAGATGATGTACTATCAGTAAAATTAATTGTGTAATTATACAAATTATCCAATAACAATTTATCAAGGGAAACCTGCTCTAAAACCAGTAAACTGAAACACAAGTCTGGTTTGTTATGTATGTTTTATTTAATGGCCCATCAAGCCCAACACAACAGAGCAGAGCAGCTGTGGTGATTTACAGTTCAGGAGCTCCTAGTCTGTGTCAGCTCAGGAGAAACAACACCTGAGCATCATCTGTTGACTCGGTCCTGATTTGAGCATCATTCCTTCCATCTCGGGTACCAGTTAAACCCAAACATCCCCCCAGGCATCACGCTGTGTCAAGTCTTTACTGACATCCAGCAGGACTAAAAAAGTGCAGGGATCATTGTTGGGTTCTGGGATTATAGTCTTGTCAGCTGCACCGTCAGCATGTTTCAGACTGACTGTAGGCACCAAAATGTGTTACAAAAAAAGTCCCTTATTGCAATATATAAAGATCAACAGTCACAGAGAGAAAGGCAGGAGATGATCCTCTGAGCAAACAGTGTGAACACATAAAGTCGTGCAGACATTTCTCAACTAATAAGGCTGAAAATATACAAGAGAAGTATCATTTTGTATAAATTACAACGTTAAGATAACTTTTTAGAAAGCTTCTGTCTTATGACATCCCATCATCAGTGCTTTAGATTCACAATTATTCTTGTATTAACGTACATCATCATTACAGAAGGATCCTCATATTAAATACAGCCCAAATTAGCTCTACAAGAAAATATACCAGCAGGAAAGTGGCTTTATCTCAAAGTCATTATTAAGAAATTCGGATGCCATGTTCCACATGGCAATTATACAAGGCAGGAATAATTCCACAGCACTGAATATTCAGTGTAATTCAGGGTGTGAGCTAATATACTGAACGTTACAAGCCTCGAGCATAAAACTGTGGGCGAGCACAAACAGCTACACCAAGGCATTGATGCAAATATTTCCAAATGGAAAAAGGCAGTAAACAGGACATAAAGACAATGGCAACATCTCCAGCTGTCAGTAAGGCAGGGGCATAAGATAGAAAATCCTCATTGGTAAAATCATTAACTTTGAGATGACAACAGTGCCTTGTTCAGTGGTTGGACAAACATGACAGCTACTGAAAAATACCAACGTTTGTTTTGCTTTTCCTAATTAAGCCATACAGCTCATATAGAGTTTGGTCTATGTGTGTCCAGATGTAATACAGCATGTACAGATTTCCATATGAAACTCCTTAGTACACCAGGTACTTGAACTCAGAGTAGATGAGGGGAAACATGACGGTGCAGGCTCGGTAGAGGATGGCTCCGCTTTTGAATAAAGCTCGGGGTTTGGTGCTCCAGGACTCGGACTTGAAGTTGAAGTAGATCGCGTACACCGCCACGGCGAAGAAGTGTCCAATAAGGGTCATTGGTTTAGGCGTCAACCTGATGAAAGTCAAGATGTTATTAGTACATCAACATTTTCAGTCTCATGTACTTAAATTTGCCTTTAAAGGAATGGTTTGACATTTTGGGGAAGTGCGCATATTCAATTTCTTGTGTGCACCATGATGAAGTATAAAAAGACTATAGTTCTTTCATTCTGCATAATCATGGAGCACATTATTTATTGCTTACACTGAGAGGAGTCCAATAGGCCCAGCGATGCACTGTCCACCAAGCTTGAAGTACTGGAAGCAGGCTTTTCTCAGCTCATGCAGAGAATCTGGTCAATCCAAAACAGCCACATGGATATAATGAGAAAATGACCATTATTTTCGGAATGAAATAAATTCAGGTTTTGCTTATTGAATGCATAATAATAATTAGTATTTCTAATTCTCTGTCATTGTTTTCTATGTGTCATTAGATGCAGGCTGTGATGGGCAGAGACTCACTGTCGGTGGCTGCAAACAGCTCATACAGGGCCTGGGCCAACACATTCACCACAAAAGAATGTGATGACTTGCGTTCCCAGTGGAATTTTTTCTTTGCCTATTGAGAGGAAGAAAAAAAAGAGCTTAGTGTAATATTGTACACCGGTCTGCAGTCCCTCACCTACAGCAGAGGGAATAACAGGCAAATGTGATGCACTATAAGCTCCAAATAACTTCTGCTGCCTGGCATACAGTTGCTTCTAATGTTGCAGAAAAAATATTTGTTTGTATTTTATTCATTTTTAGAGTATTTGTATCATTTGAATCTTGTCAATGTTCTCCAAAAGGTCTTGTGTTCACCTGCAGCATGGCGCCGTCGTCGTACAGATCCGGGATGTTGTTGAGCAGACTCCTCCAGATGCGAACATCGTTGAGCGCGACGCTCATCCCTCCTCCCGTCAGAGGGTGCCTCATGTTGTAAGCATCGCCCAGGAGAAGCACGCCTGCAGACGACACACTGCTGTTTGTCTCACATCCAAAACACATCACTAATTGTTCTTCTGTTTTTTGTTTTTTTTTATAAGCTCAGAACTTTGTAATCTTCCAACAAATGTCAAACACAGTGAGCAGGATGAAGTGTGAAAGATAGCTTTTAGTGTTTAAGTTTGTCATCACTCCTTACATGACATACACAGGCTGTTTCAAAAGGAATAGTTTGACATTTTGGGAAATACACATTTAGTTTGTTGCTGACAGTTAGATGAGAAGTTTGATACCACTCTCACTGTCAAGAGTGGTATTGATCTTCTCATCAAACTCTTGGCTAGAGAATGAATGAATGTATTTCCCAAAATATCAAACTATTCCTTTAAATGTAAGTGTGGCTCTATCAGCCAAAAAAAGATTCAGCATTTTTTTTTAGTTTATCCATAAAACAAAGTACTTGCGAACCCTTGGGGAAAAATATGCATTTATAACAGTTTTTCAATTTAACCTGAAACACAGACTAATTGCAAATTAGATGACAGCCAGGAAAGTGTTTCACTTTCTTTCATCATGCAGTAATGACCAAAGGGAAGCACTTCTTTCCAAGACATGCATCACACTGTACACAAGCTGAAATCAGTTCAACAGATTCCCTCTGACCACCTCCAACAACAGTCAATAACACTTCAGTACCTGGCTTGTTGACAGGGGAGGGGGGGAGGAAGCTGGCAGGCATGGACCTGAGTCGATCGTTCTGTAGCGCCACCATGAAAGGCTCCTTTAAATGCTCTGAAGGAAGGAGAGAAAGAGAGAGACCACAGGCGGTCGATCACTCAGCTGGCTCTGGGGATGAAAACCCAAAAGGTGCATGCTGGGTACATGCACAGGAAGAAAAAACCTTTTCTTTGGTGTCTGAATGTACATTATCAATGCATCAGTGTGACTGACTCCGCCATTTCAGCTGGACCTCTGTCAAGGTTAGCGGAGCTGGTGCTTTGATACTGTGGCTTTGATATTTCAGCATGAATGTCAAATCCTTCAACTGCACCTTCCTTGGCTGATCACACAACAGCACAGGAAGAAATCTGGATATATTTCTAGCTGCCAAGGCTCGGCATGATCGCTTGATAAAAAAAAAATCTTTCCAAGAGGAGGATTTTCAAATAATCTAGTTACAAACTTTGATCATTTATCACGCTACAGGAGCTCATCCTCAAGCCAAAAGGTCATTGTTCATTAGAGATAATTATAGCCATTTTTAAAGTGATATTTCCTTCTTTTACCTGGCAGCTGTGGGTGTATTTTCTCTGCCATGTACTCTAAGAGGTTGCGTGGCATCTCCCCCCTGATGTCCACAAGCACTCTGGTGTGTGAGGAGGAGATCTGATAGATGAGCACGGGGCTCGGATTGGCCAGCACCAGCTCAGCATGGTTGGATTTAAACTGGGGACAATCCTGAGGAGAAGCAGAGTGAGAACTCAGTGATGGATATACATGTCCTCATTCCAGTTCAGTTTACAAAGTGATCTATTGGATTGAAGAAACCTTGTTTTAATCAATATCTGGAAACTTTTTATTTCACTACAGGTGGTATTTAGAATCGATAAAGGTCCATTTGTAAGGTTTGCACACATATTTGATTTCCTACATCACACTGCACTTTTAAATGTCATGTAACAAAAGGTAACCATGAAGTCATTGCACAAGAAAACAGTAAGACAGACGGAAATAACAGACTGTTCAACACTTACATTATATGGAATACCCTCAAATTTGATATACAATTCCTCCTATTTAGCATTTATTAACAAGAATATAAACATTTAATTACACACTATGATGTAGTTGCAGCAGATATAAGGTCATTTCACTGATACTTGTATCTGCTTACAACTAGATTATAGTGTCTTATAAACCATTCATTAAATGTTTATATACTGCTTATAAATGCTTAATAGGGGAACTTGTGTTACTGCTCAATTGAACCTACTGATTAAGGGGATTTCTGGAAATATTTACAGTTAAGGTGCAGTGTGGGATCTGTCTTTGGGTTTAACAGGAAATCTTAGAGATTTGAGGATTGTGTCCAGATAAAATTACAGTTTTGTACTTTTGAATGTTGTATGATGCCAAACTTATATGAAAAAAACCCTTAAACACTTGACAAAACAATAATAAAACTGTACCTTCATCAGGCATCCAACAAAGTGAGAAGACGTGCGAGCTTTCCCAGAAACCAGACTCTTTCTGAATTTGGAGAAACAGCCATCAGCCACTATTGTGAGAGCTGCACGGATTTCCTACAGGACACAGGAGCACACAGTCATCATCTTCACAATCAGACTCTTAACACACTCTCTGCACCTAAGGCAGGATTTCTTTCCATGAGAGAAGCTCAGAATTAGAAGGTTTTTTAGCAGCTTATTCAACATGTACACACAGAGTTTCCTCTTCTCACCTTGACGTCTCCAGTTTCTTTATCCTTGTAATGGACTCCGGTTACACAGCCGTCCTCTTCCTCCAAACTGGTCACAGTGCCTTCTACAACTGTGACACTGGGGGGTGCAATTAGACAGTTAGAAATATAATTTCCATATGCCAGCACAGCAGAGGAAACATGGAAAGGTAGCGACTACCGGTCACTTTATGACTAGTTTGTTAAGCATTAGAGCTTTTTCAGACACTTTTAAAAGATAAAATACATTGAACGAACCACTGATCATCTCCCCCATTAAAATAAATCTATCTATAATCTATACTATTCATTGCATCCAGTAGTTTTACTAGTCATGTATTTGCTAAATATATGAGCACCATTTGAACACAGCATAGATGTTAAATGGTCCCTCAGGTTCCTTCAGTGTTATCCCATTAGCCAGTTGGCACATAAATTCTGTTTTTCACGACTCTACTCACTTTGGCTCAGCCAGGGCGGCTCTCCTCAGGCCCATGATGAATCGACCGTGATGGAAAGCCCGTCCGCACTGGATGCTTTCCTCCTCCTGAGGGTAAGGGATCTCCACCTCTGTGCCGCTCTCCATGTCATGGATCACATAGCCGTTGACCAGATGGGCATCCAGACCCTCCACCGAACCTGAGGGCAAACACGAGCAACAGGTTACAATCTGACAGCACACATTCATTATTCATCCAGTTTGCTGCTGCTGTTCACGTGTTTCTGATTTAATGGAACAAAGGTTAAAAGCTACAATGGGCATTTGATGAAAGGGTGCAATTTTAATCCATTAACATAAAAAGTTTCCCCCTTTTTATCCCCTCAAGTAGCTTTAAGGTTGGAAAAATCATCTTATTTTACAGTCATGCATCTGTAAATGTAAATGTAAACTATCATGTAAACGTTTTATTAAGTCTTTTCAACATTCAAATCTTGCAACCAGTAAGATGAGCTTTTTGAAAGTATGCTGTATAAACATGATGGAAAAAATCCTAATAATAAAGATGTTACCATGGTAATAAAGGAGGTTTTCAAAAATCATGGTGATCACTGCAACTCATTAGCATACTGATGACCTCAGGCACACTGTAAGGCCCTATGAACTCACTTAAATATATACGATTTACATTTATTTGGTCAGACTGGAAGGTTGTTTTGGGGGGGAGGAGGATGAGGTTTGAGGAACTCATGCAAAGTAATATCATTGACTGTATGAAATATTGGGAACACTGATGTTTTTCATAATTCATAATCATAATACCATTACATTTATCTTTTTTCATAAGTGTAATGGTACGGTGACTGCAAATAAAAGCCATTATCTCATATGGAATTTCCTCATTAAAACTATACTGACCAAAAGTAGGAGATGTAGATAAGTGTAGATAGGTTTTTAAGATTTTACAGCCCCTGAAAACTTTTCAAATCTTAAGTATTTCTCTATAATATTAAATATGTACAAATAAATAAGCAACAATCAAAGTTAAAGTTCATAAAAAAAACAAGGATCCTTAGTTATGTCCAACACTTTGGTTCAGGCTGAAATATCTCAACAATCATTTAATGGATTGCCATTAAATTTGGTACAAACATTCGTGTCACCCTCAGGCTGAATTCTATTAATGTTGGTGATCCTCTGACATTGTGAGTATGTTAGCATGCTGACACTTAGCACCACTGTGACTGTGTACAGCCTCACAGGGCTGCTAGCATGCATTCTTATTTAAGAGTTTGACGCTCAAGCTAATCTGCTTCATCAGGGCTGTGTACTGTAGGTGTGGTTTATCTGATTTGACTGACAGTAATGGTATCATAAGCAAACAGCCAAACAACCAATCATCAGATTTTGATTAAAGTATTGCTTGATTCTGATTGGTGCATGTCACATCTCCTTTTTCCAACTGAGCCTTGCCCACTTGAAACCAATCAGATGTACACAGCCAAAACTAAAAATATAGAATCTCTTATGTGTGATAGGCAAAACTGTTTCTAACTTTGGCAGAAAATAGTGTGTTGATGTGGAACCCTTGTGCTCATTTTTAGAAGCTGGTTGAAAAAAATGTTTTTTCAGGGCCTTTAACCTCTATCACAACTAAGCAGAGGCAGAGCTACCTCACAGTTTGTCCGTTCAGAGTATATTTGCAGGTCACCAACAACAGCAGCTTCCATCACTGACCTTCCAGTCCCAGCTCTTTGAGAGCTCTGTAGCCTCCAGGTTGCAGCAGCTCCCCCACTATCCTGTCAGGCTCCTTCAGGTCCCTCTCCACCACCGTCACCCTCCTGCCATCCCGTGCCAGGACTGCCGCCATTGCTGAGCCCAGGACCCCGGCCCCAACTATCACCACATCTGGTTCTTGCACCATGGAAGAGCCACTGGTGGAGACACTTTCTGAGGTGGAGGCCTCTACATCCACCCTCTTCCTGGTTCTCCGGCTCTGAAGTGAAGAAAGAGAGGTGATATAATAGAAGGAAGTGAGACAGAAGCACTCATCATACACACAGTCCGAACTCAACTGGACTGTAAAGTAAACACTGGAAAATGTATTTTAGAAAACTTAATGTATCTATCTCAATAGTGATAGATATCAAAAAATATATATTGGCTATTATTTCACATAAATATATAACATTTACAGCACTTATGTTAAACTAAAGGAGGCATGAGTAAAACCATAGGTTCTTGTATTCATATAAATATATAAATTGTATATTCACACAAATTAAAAACCGAATAATACATAAAAATATTCAAACATTTTTTATATAATTTGCATTTTTAAAAATCTGTCTTTGTCTTCCTTTGTTCAGTGTCTTACCTTTTTACAGTTGTTCTCTGCTTTCTCGCTCCTCTGTGTTGAAGTTTGAGGGATGAAATGGTTGATAACAGGTAAAAAAGACAAGAGGCTCAGAAATAAATGAAAGACCTGAGAGACTCTGAGCTTCTGGCCATGAAAATACCTGACATATGAGAGCAGCAGCCCGACTGTGAGAAATAAGGCTGCGGCCATCACCAGCTCTTTGTGAGTGAAAGTCAAGACTGAGTCGGATTTTTTGTACAGATATGTGAAGCTTGCTATTCCCAGGAAAGTCCACATCTTTTTGGATATAAAAAAAGTTTTTAAAAAAATAAAAAAAAATTCAAACTGATGGTGATGGTGAAAGAGCAATACTGAGAAGCAGGTTTTCTTTAAGCTGACCAAAAAAATCACCATGCACTAAAAATAATTAATAACTATTCTTCATCGGGATATTGTTTCTCAGGTGCTCCAAAATCAAGTCAACCGAGCCAAAATAAACTGTTACTTCAGTGCCTCATGATAATTTGTTCACCAGCAGACAGTCGGAGCGATGCTGCATATTTTATGCTAATGAGAAAGACGGACTACTTCGGATTCGGTGGTTTCACATCCCGCCTCCTCTACAGCTCAACCCTCCAATCAGGAGTGACGTGCCGGTGAGCAGAGCTCACGCTATCCACCGATTGGACAACCGCAGCGGCACTCGGCCTCCCTTCGGCCGCTGATTGGACAGCTGACTGGCAGGATGGTAGTATGATGTGATGTCAGTGGAAAGGTGCGCGTTTCATATTTTAGAGGCTGAATGATAGGAGGACCTGGACCAAAGATAGTTCATGCTGGACAGGATGAATCACTCTGAAGTACTAACCTGGACCATCCCTGGGTCTGTTTATCACAGGCGCTCTACTACTCCATTTTATCTCAGACAGGGATGGCAATCTGTTACCATGGCAACTAAAGTTGTGCATAGGCCTACTGAAGAAAATCTCAATAATTAGTCAAGAAATAAAAGTAGACATTTTAGCAATATGTGTGCAGTCGTTGTGTTTGAATTTAAACCTAATAAATAATCGATGTTTGTAACAGAAGAAACAAGTGTCAAATCTGCTCATGTTTACATTCAGGCTCATATATCTCAGTCTCACACTGATGGTGTCCAGAAAAGGGTCCAGAGTGAGAACTCTTTCCAATGCCCAGTGGTAAAATAAAGCTTGTGTTTGGAAAAGTCAACAGCTCTGTCATAATGTATGTAACTACACATACTGTACTGTAACCCATACAAACCGGCAGTTCCAACAATCATGTTGCCTAATGTTCTCCGGACAGCAAAAATGGATTATATAATCCCCCTATCAGTGCTGGTCACTCGCTGACATGTAAGATGTGTCTACATCTAACTGAGACGTGTGCTTTTCTCTTTACATGCACTTTAATGCACTCTGCTGCTAACTGCTCGTTCTTTTTTGTTTTGTTTTGGTTTCTGTTTCTCTTCTTTTTTTTTTTTTTATCCTTTCCGTTGTTGTACTGCTGTGGGCTGGGAGGAACAGCATTTCGTTTTGTTGTGTATGCAAATACACAAGAAAATGACAAACTAATCTTGAATCTTGAATACTGGAGGGAGTTTTCATATATTCAAGACAAGTTAAATGTAGCAAATCAAATAATCAGAATCAGGCTGATGGCAAAAAAGAAAAGATGGAAACATCTCACATATTTATTTTTTCTTCCCCCAAACTAAAAACCTACTGGCTATTAGTTACAGCCTATGACCATATTTTGAATTTAAAAAGCAGTTGAACCAAAAACTTTGATTGTTTCAACACCACAGAACTAGTGTTAGTTAAGGTGGTTATTTTAGGTATAACACCACATGAACTAACTATAGAAATAAACCAAATAGACCAGAATTGCAGCAATGAAACAAATAACTAGGAACTGGTTAAAACCCACTGGATGGAGTAAATGGTTTGAGCATGAGGCTCACAATTACAGTATATACTGTAGACATACAGTATATACTGTATGTGTAATATAGACTTTGGCATGACAAAATAGGGGTTCAGCCTTGGAAATTATGTAATCTAAACTCAGACATTTTGTGTTCTCTTGCAATACAGTATCAAAAAATGTTTCTGGATATTGATCAGATTCAATAATTTAGCTAATATTTGAGTAGACTTGTAGAAATTGTAAGATAAATGTGATCACTCATCCGCTTCATTGAGAAAATGTGTTTTATTACATAGTTATGTTATGCAACATTAGTTATCAGCTAATACGAATATAGGCTCTCTGTGTATTCTACATACAATGACATAACACTTCATTTCAGTGTTCAGCTTCTCTATTTGTATTGTCTCACTTAGTAAAAAGCCTGCAAGCAAGTGTAATGTCCCAATAGGATTAATAAAGTACTCCATCTAACAGACTGATGTGTTCACCTGTGTTTCACCAGCAATACGAAACAGTATAACAGTTTCTATTCACAGTCAAATTTATAATAAGCAGATACAGGAAGATAATCCTTAATTATATGTAGTGATTAAAGATGGTTTCATATTTTTCTTGCTTCCCTGATGTGACTTTCGGATCACCGTTCTGCTTGATGAAAGCCTGAAATAACAAAACATGGGAATTATTTTCATTTTGGGACCATAGTCTCTCACTTAGATTTCCACTCAGTTCGTTAGACTCATGTATATATAAAGTGGTATTCACAAAGATGGCTGAAAAGTTTTAAGCAGGTCAAAATTGGTAAAAACAAAAACAGTGTGCCTTCAAAATGTTGACAGGATTTGTTCAGGATGTTTTCTATGTATGTATGTTTGTATGTATGTAACATTTAATGATCCCTGTTTGCTCGTTTCCTCACTCATTCTTTCAATCACATTTTGCTGAGCTCATTTGGAGTCTTACCTCCATCTCCTCTAAGGTGGCAGAACCCTCCTCCACTTTCTGTCCAATGCCATGACTGAAGCTTGAGTAGCGCTCCTGTTAAATCACACATAACCAGTCAAAAAAAAACAAAAAACATTGTGTAACTGGTACCTGAATTTCAAGGAGCTACACACAGTACCTTCACCATGCCAGGGATAAGCCCGTCCTCAATGATGCGAACAGCATTTCTGAGTCCTCTTGCGAAGGCGTCCATGGCTCCGATGTGAGCGATGAACAGGTCCTCCAGGTCGGTGGACTCTCTGCGCACCTTAGCATCGAAGTTCAGGCCTCCTGGCTGCAGGCCACCTTGTTCAACGATGGTCTGGAGAAGATTAAACACTGCAGAATAACTCAGTTCCTTCATCACTGTTCTCATGTAAACTCACCTTGTGCAGTTGATTCAGTGCTACTACTGGCATGAGTCACTGCTTCCTCTAACAAACAAAAGATGGTTATCTGTGTGATTATTCATAAGCCAGAGAGTAGCATAACTTATTATTTATATGAACATTAAAGCTGCACCAATCCTCATTTTCAGATTAACAATGGATCAAATTACTATGTGTAATGTAATAGGAGTCACTCAAAGTAACAAACACTTGATTCTGCAGTTCCCCTCAGCTGTACTGGCTGTTTTACTGTCTTTTAGCTTGTTTTGTTTTTTGTTTTCCAGTCTGCAACCCCCTTTCCAGTCACAGAAGGGAGCTATTTTCAATTAAAAAGCTCTGATGAACCTGCTGTGCACTACCTGCCCAGCATCGAACCATAGACAGGTAAAGTTGGAGGCTAGCTAGTGAGTATAGCTAGGGACTACTGGATTTACAGACCATAGGTGAATGGCCAAACAGACGACCCCAGATGCATACTTATGTAACTGCACGTGTGCTGGATGTGTAACTAGGCAACTGTTTGCTAACACATTCACCATGAGCTTGTTCTGCTGCCCCCAAGTGACCAAAAATATTACCGCATAATACTGCTTTAACCAATATTAACAATGTTTGCTCATTTTTACCCTTGTCCAATAGTCTTTGTAAAATGTCACCATCACAAACAGTCATCTCCAATAAACTGCTGTTACAAGTCAAAGAAATTAGCTCACCTTCATGACCAAGGTTGTGTTCCTGATGTCCATGGGGAACTGATCTGTGTCCCACCCCAGGTCAGGAGAGCCGGTGTTAGAGTCAACTGAACCCAGCATGCCAAGCCTGTCCACCAGCAAGCAAGGACAATACAGCAACATTTAGGATATGGCAAAGTAAGAGATGTGGCAAAAATGTGACAAAGCAACATTTTGAAAAAAGTTAAGGTGTCTCACGCAGAGGCCATGACAATATCATGTTCGTAGGAGTGTCCTGCCAAGGTGGTGTGGTTGGGCTCGATGTTCAGCTTAAAGTGACTCTCCAGACCATAATGCTTAAGGAATCCTATAACACTCATAGCATCTGTAGAAGAAAACAGTGCATTATTAAAACTGTAAGATAAAAAGCATATTGGTTTTGTTTAAATTTGGGAAACTTTACCATAATCATACTGGTGTTTACAGGGCTCCTTTGGCTTTGGTTCAATTAGAAACTGGCACTTCAAACCAATCTTCTCTTTGTACTCTGGTGACAAATATACAGACATGAAACTGAGCTGTTACACATCCATAATGCAGAACACAGACTGTTCAAAATACAGAGTTGGAATCCATCGCACATTCAAACACACACTTACTGACTGCCATTTTGAAGAAGTTGGCCATGTGCTTCAGTTCAGCAGCGACATCAGTATTATGGATGGAGAGGAAACCCTCCCTTCCACCCCAAAACACTGAGGAGACATACACACTGATTACAAGGAGGAAGCAACATGGCGATATTGCTTTACATTTAGCTATGGTGACACTATCAAATCACTCGTACCGAAATTTTCTGCACCCAGTTTCTTGGCAACATCCAGCCCCTTCTTGATCTGAGCACCAGCGTAGGCCAGAACATGGCAGTCAGGGTTGGTGGCTGCACCGTTCATGTACCTATAAACATATAATATAAATATACCATATAAATTAGTTGCAATACTTTTTAAACCTACCTACTCCTGTTTTGCACTATAAATAAGGTGGTACATTGCTGTCAAATACAGCCTGTTACAATAAATGTAAATGTTCAACCAGAATACTGCAATTAATACATAAACCCACTTTCAGATACATGATCACATGCTTAACTTTCACCTAACAGAGCTTTAAGTCTTAATGAGGAGGACCCGTTTGCCCTGGTGAAAGCCCAGCTTAAGAAAAACTACAGCTTCAGCTTTAACATCTGAGTAACACACTGACCTGGGATGAGCAAAGAGGTTGCAGGTTACCCACAGCACCTTGACTCCGGTCTGGCTCTGTAGCTGGAGAGCCAGGTCTGTTATTTCATCCAGATTCCTGTTGGACTCCTCCAGGGTGGATCCCTCAGGAGCCATGTCTCTGTAGGGAACAGAGGGCAGTTAAGGACTAGTCCTCATTACATTTTGTTACTTAATATATATATTAAATTAGTAGTGGATGTTATTTTACGGGTAGGTAGAGTTAGCAGGGATATTTTTTTCATATTGTCAAGTACTGTAGGGCTAAAAGCAAGAAAATACTGTAAACCTACAGACATAAATAAGCATAAATAGCTGCAATCTTAAAAAAAAATCAAAACAAAAAGAAAAAAAACATTTGGTCAATTACCTGTCGTGGAATGTGTAATATTTCACCTGTGAAAACAAGAAGTCACAAAGTGAATAAACTGTATATAGTGTAATGTATAATAATATTTACTTTGATCAGCTGTGTGTAGCTGACAGTTTAATTATAAAAGTTAGTTCCCTCACACCAAGCTTGGTGAAAAACTCAAAAGCAGCCCGCAGCCGCTTTTTGGCTGATTCCATGGGAGTCCCTTCATTCCAGGACCGGTGGAGGGTTGGAAACCCAAAAGGATCAGCACCTGAGAACATAAAGAGGTAAACATACAGAAAGACAAAACATGTACCATCTAAAATACTGTTACACAGTAACAGGTGTTAACAGTAGTAGTTAATGTAATGGTCAGGTTTTACAGTACCAGTTCCACAGAAGGAGTGCCAGTAACAGACTGAGAACCTCAGCCAGTCCTCCATCTTCCTCCCCATCAGCACCTGCACAGAGGAACACTGAGCTCTGACAGCCATCACACTTATTATCTATTCAGTCGTGTGTGTGTGTGTGTGTGTGTGTGTGTGTGTGTGTGTGTGTGTGTGTGTGTGTGTGTGTGTGTGTGTCACTCCTACCTCTTCTGCATTGTAATGTTTGAAGCTCAGGACATCTCCTGGTCCAGCACTGGGTAAATAAGGGATTTTGGGAATGCCTGTGCAGTATAAACGTTATGTTCAGTTACTTTAACCGTGTTAGATATTAGAGCACAGAATATAACACTGTGAAATATTATTCCTGAATGAATGTGAATTAATGATTAGTAGTGAACTGATTAGTGTGTGAACTGTTTCAAACTGTGCAAAACGTCTGAGCCATTCATTGCATACAACCTACTGCAGCTGTCACACCACTGACCATATGTGTCAAAGTGGAGAGACTGAAGTAGATCCAGTGTCCTCAACTATACAAACACGTGTTTGGGCAAGTAAATCTATGTGGGTTGTAATTTTGCAGAATTCCAGCACGGCCTTCGTTGTTGCTCGCTGCACATCGGACGCTTTCTATCCACACCACACTCACACTCACATACGCGCACACGTACACAGCAGACAGTAGTGTATACAGTACTTTTGAGCACTGAAATACTACAATTTACCCGCAAAGAATTCCTCCTGCGCTGACATGTCTGGATCACAACTTGTACGGTTCCTGCAGGCAGGCTGCAAGTTTGTCCACGTCCTTCCTCCAAAACAATGAGTGCAGTTCCGTCTTCAAACACCAGGTGTCACTGTATCTCTTTAAAACACTGAGGGTTCAGCTACAGCGGGTGCCGCATTTGTAAAGTAGTAATTTTGAGTTTAAAGGATACTATGAAATTAAAGTTCAGTTGCTTTATTTAATGGAGTCGCCCCCATGAGAAAATCTGGTATATTGCCATGTATGTAAAGTATATATCTTAAGTATCTATATCTATAATTTACATTATAGACATATATGTTTTGTCCAGTGTCCAAAACATATACTTTATGTCAGATATGCTGTATATGTACATATATAGCACATCTATTTCAGAATATAGAAATAATGGCTTATAATGGTTTTTATATATGGTTCATACATTTTTACATGAATTTAACATTTTTTGTATCATAAATGCTGATATACAGTATATATGTATACAATTAAGTATGGATATAGGCTAGTGTTATACTGTATATCTTTGTAACAAATAGATCAATAAATATATGTGTTATGGATATTGTTACTTATGTTAATTAGATGACCTTCCTGTTCAGAGGTAACAGTGTTAAAACTGCTCCAACATACAGTTAAGTTGGACAAATATACCAAAATATGGATTTTTCTTGTATGTATTTAAAACTGTTATATTTGCTTTCTGTATCAGTAGCAGATGTTTCATTTCTGTGAGTCATTCTCTAAATATTCAGGGGAATATTTATCTCTTCTCATGTCCTTGTTGCAAACACAAAAGTGAAGTTAATGAGCTGTGAAATGATAAATGTCAGCAAACACAAACCACCTGATGCATGTTCAATACAGTATGTTTCTTTCAGGTACAATGGCGCTTTTATAAAATATCTGATGCAGAAACATCAACAGAAAAGTAGAAATGATAACAGGATACCATACACACATAACCCATAAAAACATAGTAACACACTTTAGAAAAGTACACATTATCCTTTAGAGCCTTTGGTCTGGAACATGTTCCAGGTGGAAACAAAAAAACATTTGCAGAAGAAAAGTTCTGTGTGCACCATTGAAGCCCTATAATGTTTCATATCAGTACAGAATATACTGCACAGTGCACACATGAAGCCGTTTGCCCTCTCCCCGTTATGAAAGAATGTTTTGCATTGTTTGAGGATTTACAAGCCTGTGTAATCCTGACAGTTGCCCATTTTCATAATGCTAAAATCTTTGCATAAGATAAAGATAGAATGGAAGACAAAACTAATACAACCAAGCACCAGGCACTGTAGAGTGAGGCACTTGAGCACCTGACACCTCTGGTTTGGCATCATGACGTTTGGCACATGAGGGTGGCGTTGAACTGCATGTGTGTATGTGTGTGTGTGTGTGTGAGAGAGAGAGAGGTGGGTGATAACAAAGGCCCCGTCCAGGAAAATCCCCACAGGCGCTGCCTTCTCCTTGCTACCTGTTGTGCATATGAAAACACCTAGATACGTGACTTACATTCATTCACCACATATTTACACTTCCTCCATATATAGTACATACTCTTGTAATTCAAGAGGGATTTTCAAGCAGCTCTCTCACTGAGTCTGTAAATGCTGATACCGACGACATTACTGAACCACTGTAAGACCTCTGGTCTGTCGAGTCATGAAAAAGTACTCCATTGTTGCGTAAGTGTATTCTTTTCCACCATGTAGCACTTGCACTTTGTTGGTTTACTTGGACCCTCCAGCTACGCAAAGCCGGTGAAGTGATCCTGGGCTGGGCTGATGAGAGGGAGACCGCTATGATGTAGAGGAGTCTGGCTGGCTGAGATCCTTCTTCCTCTTTTTCTTCTTCTTCCCTCTGCAGGGCTTGCAGACGCAACACAGAATGCAGGGCGAGGCCAGCAGGAGGAGCGGGGAGGTCACCAGCACGATGATGCTGACCCCCACCAGGATTCCCACCACCTGAGAGACAACACAGCAACATCTTGAATAGCTGGCAGACTGATTGATAAACTACAATCTTTTCAAATAGATAACAAGGACACCAGTTGTCAAATAAAAGGTGGTAAAGTATGTGTAGCATTTCAACACCAAAACAACATTACTGTACTCTTTTTGAGAATTTATTAGTATAATATTTTTAAATTCTTATTCAAAACATTTGTTTTTGTCAAGAAATCCCCTGAAAAGGCCCAAATCAACATTGTGGGATTGTAACTTCCCTATCCTGTCTGTGGCACTCTGCCACAAAACCACTGGTTCCTACTGAAGATGAAAATCTTTATTTAAACAGCTCATAAATATATTATTTAATTTTTAAAAGGGGCTCAGTCATTTCCCCAAAGTAGCTGAGCACTGTAGTTTTTAGCAATCATTACTCAAAAAGGAGTAAATTGTACATTTGGTGGGGACTATTTTCAGCTGCGGATTAAAACATTTGGTGCACTAGTGTGTATTTTCAGTAATGGGAGTCAAAATAAACTGTGTGTTCATGGTAATGAAGGCTGATGACTGTGGCTCATACACAATACTTGTTAGTGTCAGTGTTGGTTTCTATCTTTTCATGAGATTTTTTGTCTATAACATTGCTGCCCTGTCTTCCAAAACCTTTCATGGGCTCAGAAAAACAGTTCTGTTTTCAGCTGTGTGACAATGAGTTTTTCAGATAATTCAAATGAAATAATTTCCTGAGCCTAAGAAATTGGAAAATGTTCCAAACATATAAAGGAACACTTATTCATCCAGTTTACCCTGAAAATGACTTGCTGAGTATACTGACAGCCTGTACTGGCCTTACAGTGCATTTTATGTGAGCCACTATGGTAGATTTTGCAGGAAATCCACTGTAGTTCTTTATAGTATCACAACAGATCGCTTTATAGAGCAAAAAGGGAAGAAAGCGCTGTTCTTCTAGTGCAAATGTAGCTAAAGCTTCCTGTTAAAAACAGTAACATTTGGTGGGAAAGGCTGACGGGGAAATCGTAAACAAGCAACTTCTTGTTTGAGACAGAAGGGTTAATGGGTTCATCAACAATACCATTAGCAATACAACCATGTCAATAAAGTAGTTATGCCAAGATATTACTATTGATTTATGTTTCTAATTGTATATTATGTAGTTATACACAATTTGGCCAAAAGTATATGGACAAATTTGTACCCATACCTTTGTGTCACATCATTTCAAATCTAAATTTATAAAATGTACACTACAAACACAGTAAACAGTGCACTTTGATTTATGTACTGTCACAACAGCAGTGTTTGCATGCTGCTCATAATTACAGTGGAAGAGGAATTTGTGACAAGCAGATTGTAAAAGGTATAGGACCTGTTAGGCAAGGGTGTAACTGAGTCCGTCATGAGTTGTTTTGCAAGGAACAACTATGCTGTTGTACTTCCACTCTCCAGACACTTTGTAACACAGTCCAACCAAGACGCAATCAGGAGGCTGACTGCAAGCTTGATACTAATCATGTGATAATGGCATCAGACTTGGGGAAGTAGAAAGAAAGTTGGCTTGACGGCCAATTGTAATAGTTCTGTTGAACGGACAACGTCATTTCAGGGCAGGAATTTGAGATTAGTGCTGGGATTAGCTCAGCTTAATGTCTGATAAAGGACTATTGGGGCACAGAGCTAGAAAACAACAAACCACGAACAACATGCTGACTCAGACTGTTGGTTTTTAAAGGGAAATTCAGCAATAAATGTAGCTGCTGATAAACAGAACAAAGCTCATGTCTGACGGTAAATGAGAACTGAATTACTTGACATACTCATGTCAGTTTTTATTTAAATTTTCAATAAGGGAAGTGTGCGGGGATGGCGGTTTTACTGTTCTGCGTAGGAGGTTGCTGTAATGTCCTCAGTGCAGAGTATTTCAACAGCGACTAACTGCGTTGACAGCCGAACAGAGCTGATGGGATGGAGTCCAAAATCTTTAACTTCCACTCCTGGTAGCGTGATGGCACAGCTTTAACTAAACCCATGGAATAAACTACCGCTCATGGATGGGTGTCTCTGCGAGCTAATTCATTCAGACAATGAGAGCGTCACCACAACCCTAAAATGAATACCGTAGTCTGATCTGCTGTCTACTGTCTGGCCTCACCTGCGTTCTGTTCCACATAACTGAGGCCCTGGAGTGGCCAAGCTTGTTTCTGCATGGTCCCTTATCGTAATGCCTCAGGAAGATATCACCCTGCAATTACAAAAGGCACATGTTAAGACAAGAAATCTACTATCATGTAATCACCAAGGTTGTTCAAACACAAACTAAAAGTTAGTGACGCAGCAGCTGAGATGTTGTGAATGTACTTGGCTATAAAATACTTCTTATCAGGTGGAGAGGGAATATAGTAATTTTTCAAGCATGGGGACTCACATCCAGATTCTGCAGACAGTACCAGCAGAAGGTGTGTTTGCAGCTCTTACACAGCATCTGCGCACAGCCTTGGTTCCTCTCGATGTAGATACCACACATAGGGCACTGCTTGATGGGCATGTCAGAGTTGCTGTCGGAGCGGACCCTGTGGATGGATGGAGGGGGGAAGACACAGGAGGTATAAGGCATGCAGTTAATGGGGGCACGAAGACCTCAAGGGTCTCCAGGCAAAGTGTGAAATGTTTATTTAGCAGCAGAGTGAAGGGTCAGTATTCACTTGGAATTGGGTTAATTATTTTGGGAGTCATAGGTATGAGGGAGATATTCTGTAAGTACAATACAGGGCAGCTAACTTTGACTGACTGCAGTTTGATACTGGGCAAGCTAGTCTAGAGTGGGTTTATCAGAGATTGAACAGCTGCCTGCTATGGCTGGAAACAAGGTTGATGAGAGCGGTGAGAGTGGAACTGCAGAGTTGGGGTGTAATTCTCTGTAGGTTCAGCACCACAAACGACTCCTTTCATATTATAAATAGTCATTTCATCCATTGTTAATATAAAAATATTGATTAGAGCAGCTTTAATTTAGACATTTTTAGCAGTGTGATTCCAGACCTCTAAATTCATGCACATATCTCAGATTTAATTCAGCAATCCAAATAGGTCGGGTGTTGTGCTCATTGGTAGCTGATTCCCTGGTTGGAAAAACATCCGAGCCAATCAGAGCTTTGTACACAGGATTAAGAATAGCAACGTCATCTTTTTCTGCTAAAGCCGGAAAAACAGCGACAGGACGTGACTGACACAGCTACACAAAAATTGACTTACAGAAAATACATAAGGAAGTTTGAGGAAGTTTGACAATTTGTGAAATACACTTCGATTCGATGACGTTTAATAACTGACATTTCATAACTTGGTGTTTTTAAAGTATGTATGGATTAGATTGTCTGAATTAAACTTGATACATTACGTGTTAAGTGGGCTTTAAAAGTGCTGGTAGACAGGACTTTTTTTTTTAAAACTTTATTTAAAAAGTTTCCCCCTGTTTACAGTCTTTCTGCTCAGCTAAACTAATCACTGCTGATTCTAGCTTCTTATTTAACACACAGACATGAGAGTGAAATTAACCTTCTCATCTAACTCTCAGCAAGAAATAAAATATGCGTTTTTCCCAAAATGTCAAACTATTCCTGAAACTAAAGGTAACAGCTCCTAGCAACTCGCTTTTTTGGTTGGAGGACTTCAGTATTTCAAGGACAATGTGGTTGATCACTAAACCCGCAGGCCGAAGCAAATATATATCATGCTCTCAAACTACGATCAGGTTGATTTGCCTTCATTCTTGTCACGCCTGCTCCATCACACACTCCATCCAGCACACTGCAGAGACCACTGCTTCACTGCAGTGCACAGGCTCCTTCTGTACAGTGAACTAGCTGGCTTGGTGCCCATCCTCCTCCCTTTGGCACTGAGACAATGGAATTCCAATATAACTCAGCAGCTCCCAATGACATCAGTCAGTCTGGCAGAGCCACAGCTCGGAGCAGCACAGTAATGTAGCTGTACAACAGGGAGTACACAGAGGGCACTTCTGAGGAAGACTATGCTATTAATCCTGAAATAATGTTTTCATTCAGCTCACGGTCACTAGTGGGAGAGCTACACATCACTTAAATTATCCAGTAAATGTACTGTACAACAACAATAACTTTCCTTCCCTGTCATTGTAATGATTATTATACTGTTGGGTCTTTTTATTTTAACTGGAACATGAAACTTTCCTTAACAATTGAAATAATGTAGTTGATTCCAATTAACAGTTAAAAGAAACAGACACAAACAGACAAATGTATCCACATTGATGGTTACAGTTTAAACTGAGACTTGAATAGTCAATAAAGCACAGTAATCTAATCAGGGTTAAGTTACCATTTTGTTTACAGCAGTAACAAGTGTTTCTTTGTGGACTCCTCAATGTCCTGAACTAACACGCTCATCTCGCTTTCAGCACAGTATCCTTTTCAAAGTACGGCTCAGACTCTGTGGCTGCAGGGAGCGGGCGGCTGACCAAACGACCGGCTGACTGACCTGCTTTCATGAGAGGGCGAGGGTGACATCATTGGCTGGCGCTCGGGGCAGGTATGGCCGTCCTGCCAGGGCCCTCTGCACCCGGAGCAGAAGATGGTGTGACAGGTCTGGCAGGACACAGCGGAGGGCTGGCCCTCAGTGCTCGGCTGCACACTGCACACCGCCTGGCATTCAACCACCGGGCACCAGGCTTTACTGGGGTCCAACTTCACTCCTGCAGAAAACAACAGGGGATGTGTGATTATTCTTTTATGAAGCAGACATGAAGGAGCAGAGGTGTTGTAAACTAAATAAAATGCATGTTTTAGTGTTCTCTGTAGACAAGTGATACAAAGTGCAGCTGAGGATGATGGGAATGCCATTATTTTTGCAGGTATTTGGTCATAAACCAAAGTATTTCACAAACTGAATTTTTAAGCTAAACTAATCCATCCAATATTTGTCAAGATATTTCAGTCTGGACCAAAGTGGTGCACTGACCGACCGACATTGCATCCCCAGAGCCAAAGCTGGACATGGCTACATCTAACAAATATACTGTTGTCATATTTAATGGGCTATCTGTGAAGGCCAACAGCCTTAAAGGACAGGGCCACAATTTTTCAAGTCTGTCTTAAAACAACAGTAAGGTGTCCTAATGAACACTGAAGTAGGTTTTTCTTGCAGTAATCATTCCTCCTGTTCATACTGACTATTAGAAAATCCCTTCATAATGCAGTTACAATGTAAGTGATGGGGGACAGAATCCACAGTCCTCCTTCTGTGCAAAAATGTATTTAAAAGTTTATCTGAAGCTGATATGAAGCTTCAGTCATCCAAATGAGTCAAATCAAGTAGATATCTTTCAACATTACAGTCTTTTTAGTGCCAAAGTCTCTTTTTGTTTCTATACTTCCACCGCAGCTCAACAGGGAAACACTGTCTAAGGAAACACAAAGAGGGAATTTGATGCTAAAAAGACTGTAAATGTGGCAGATATCCACTTGATATGACTAACTCAGTCTCCCGAAGCCTCATATAAGCTTCACATCAACTTTTAAATGCATTTTTGCTCAAAATGACTGTGTGGACACACTGTGGATTTTGTCCCTCATCATTTACATTAAAAGCAATTTGAAGGGGATCTTTTAATAGCCGGTATGAACATGAGGAATGATTACAGTGAGGAAAACCTCTTTCACTGTTCATATGGACACCTGACTGTTGTTTTAAGACACACTTGAAAAAATGTGAACCTGTCCTTTAGGAAGTTTGCAAAAGCCGAAGGATAAAGTTTAAACTGCTTATGAAAAATTTGAATGTTTCACAAGCAAAACAAAAACTATCTCTCATGAGCTGACTCAGATCACCAGCTCATAATTTGATTATGAATCATAACAGGAGGGAAGCTCTGTTACAAAACAGCTTGCACTTTGCACCTCATAATACATCCTGTATTATGAGTCTCATGATTTATGGCCAGAGTAAACAATATCCATTATTGGCTTCACAACGTATCGTTACTGTGCAAATGGAAAAGACCAATATAGCTACAAGGCAAACTAACCTCAGTTTGCAATTTGTAAATGTCAACAGTAAGTTATTTCAGTGATTCTCTTTCTGTTGCAGTGCAAGACAAAGTCAAGCATTTCCACAGCCCATGGTATAATCAGTTACACATAGGTTGTACAATGTATTAGCACAAAAACCCTCATTACTTCAGTTTTATCAGAGTAGTAACATGGACTTCTTGTAGCAGTTGTTGTTGAATTTCCTGCTGTGACTGAAGGTATTAAAGCCAGAGTATCAATAACCTCCTGGGTGAGACTGGACCATAGCAGAACAGGAAAAAATGGAAACAGGCCCCACAATATCCCTGGCATGTGAAGCTCAGCACTCTGGGGGGCTGCTTACTGTAATACCTCCAGCTGATGTGCAACCTGAAATAGCCCACTGCCTGTCAACAGTCATCAGCATGCTAATGCAACAATACCCACCTCTCTCAAACGTCAGGCGCTGATACAGCTCCACCTGATCTGCTGGGGCCAAGCCAGCTATCTAGAAATCACAGAGCACACAGAGAGGGGCTTTAGTCATGTTTCATACACTCAGAGCTTTGACATAGATTTGTGAACATGCATTGATATAGACATCCCAGGTAAGACAAGCAAGTATTTTTTTTAATAAGTTTTTATTTTGGGTAAATGCAAGATGGAAGCGAGGCTGTTAAGTGTGGCTTCCGAGAAGTCAATGCTTCAAAGATCAACTAGGATCAAAAGGTCACCTCGCAACTACAATTTGCTGCATTATCTCCAAGACAACAAAGTAGTCAGTAAAGAGCCAGTGAGAGAGAAAATTGGACTAAAGGCAACATTTTTATCAGACAAGGCTGCAAAACAGCAATCAAACTGCAATAGAGAACTACTATAACTAACTAGAATAAGATACGGAGCAAGGTGATGTCTAGATTCATTCCACAAAAAAGATGTTGCAAAGGTTTTCTAAGACCAACACTAGCTTACAGTTGGATAAAATGATTAACATTTTAAAGAACAATAAGCTGTAGGAAATTATTACTTTTCATTCCAATCTTGCAAATGTAGCACAGACAAAGATAACTGTGCTGGGAATTTTGCAGTGCATATCTTCTGCCGTCATTTAACTACTAATTAATGGGGATGAAAATTCTTCAATTAAATCGATTCTAATTGAGATGGAAGGCCAATAAGCAGTAGTTAAAGAGACTTTTCTTTATGTATTAGTGTTCAGAAAAGAAAGAAAAACGAAAATGAGGAACTGAGGAGCAGAATTTCCATTTGATTTGTAAATCAGCAGTTTATATTTCCTTGACGTGCTCACGGTTCATGAATGTCTGACAGCTCATGGTGTTTCACTTTTTGTCTGACAGCTCAAATTACCTCATGTCACTCTTCACATACATAAGCAACAAGAAATTCCTCTGAAATGTCATTTAGGGTGAATGTGAAGGATTTTCACAACAATTAACCTTTGAAGTTTTCTTGCAGAACTTTGGCCTGGAGACAAAGTGTTGGAGCCAGCAACTTAGAAGTTCAAGGAATTTTCCAAAAAATTATGTTTCCCTAAAACAGGATTTTAGTTGATTACATGTTTGTGCATCAACACTATATTTGTGTTTTATGGACTCATGAAGCCTACTTGCTTTTTTTGGTTTCCCTCATGACCTACATATCATTGATTTTTAACAGGGCATACCTCAGAGTCCAGTAGCACTCCAGTCTTCTGGCAGGCCATATCTGGGCAGGTGATGGGTGCCCCCCCACCCTCGATGATGGCTAGCTGAACATACTGCTGCAGACACTGGAGAGGGAAACACCACAGTAGCATTAGTCCACATACTGAGTAAAGCAGGCTGATTTCTTTTTTTCACAAATGTCATGCAAAAAACACACAATATAATCATACATCTTTACAGTCCCACCAGGGTGAAAAATAATACAGAACATACAATACATTCAAGCATGACAAACTACTCAAGACAAATGCAATGAAGGCATGGAAAACAGAGAAAAATATGAGCTATTGCACAAACTGAATTCCACATAAACATGAGTTCCTTATCAGCATTCACGCGTCAAAAGTCATATGTTACCTCAGCTGCGAAATATAGAAGGGTAGGAGGAACTAAGTAACATTGCGTAAAGGCAGACAGTTTTAAAGAACAGAAAATAAAAACACTTAAATGTCACTTTTCACTGGAAGATGAAAAACAAGTATTTTAGGCTCACTTGTACAAACTTCTGCTAATCATGTGCTTTCTAGTAAAGCATGGTGTATAGTACTGTTCATCCAACCGAGCTGGAATTTTAAAAAAACACAAACAACAGTCACTGCTCTTGAACCAGACTGGAGGAGATATTTCAGGTTTGTACAGTGAGGTCCAACTGATAAGCAGGGTTTACGGTATCCTTCTTCCCCGTGACACTGTATGTGTATGTGTGTTTGTGTTTTATCTGTGTGACCTTGTGCATGCAACACTGACAACTTAGCTTGCTTGGGAGGAGATTAACACCTGCCACTATCTGGCAACCTCTCTGTATCAGGGCATAACACCAACATCTCAGTTTCGATGCACCAGGCAAGCACGTATTCAACAGGAGCAGTTTAGTGGCAAACCTGTATACTAGTGATAGCAGCCCTTTGTTCATAAAAGGACTAAACAAACTCAGTGAGTTTTTGAGCATCAGTTTTGTTTACAAGCTGTCATGAAAAATAAATAAAACAATAAATCACAAAAAAAGTACGGTCTGTGTTGAAACCACTTCATTGCACAAAAGCTGTAAGACGCAGCGTTTGCCAATAAAAGGAGCTATTTAAAGATCTTATAGCAGGAAGTGGTGCTGCAATAAAGAAGACTATCCCATTCCAAGTAATTTAAACACTGGAGATTTGCCTAAATTGCCCAAAGAAAATTTTGTGTTGGATCACTTTTGTGAAATCCTCACTGCCCACACAAAGTGACTAACAGCATTAGCAATATGAGTATAAAGGATAAACTTACATTTTCTAGTAAAACTAAATATATCCTGGAGAATTTCTGATTCAGATTTGATTCTTGTAACAGCTCATGTTTCTTGAGGAAGTGTCCTTAAGCAAGAACTGTTAAAAAAAAACACTTGGCGCATAAGCTACTGTAAATGTCCAGAAACAATACTGGATACATTCATCTCTACTTACTGCTGTGCAGAAGACACAGTTGCATCTCTGCAGTTCCCTGGTAGCTGCAGATGGCTGCTCGCTGAGGCATAGCTTGCAGAAGATCTCGGGACCTGGTTGGGGGTTATCGCTGGCCTCAGGGGTCCCCAGCGCCGAATCCCCAGCTTCCCGGCTGAGCGTGGGACTTCTGCCGGCCATGGCCGGGCGAGGCAGGGAGGGAAGGAGGGAGGAATCAGGCGGCTTCTAGCCCTTCTGCTGGGGACGGAGGGGAGCTACAGCCTCCATGTTCCTGAAAGGTTCAGCAGAAACAGCACTGATCTGTATCAGGCATAACACTTCCCCTTTTATTACAGTTCACACAGCCACTACTAGGCCTTCTGACAACACTGCAACCTGTTTCTGACACCTGTCATCCATTCTGTTAACCCGGAACACCAACTCTGATGACTTCAGCTTTCTCTGATGCAACACTATCATTGTCTTGCAACCTGAGACATGAATTAGTCACTGTTTGAAGCTGTGTGGTGCATGAAGTAAAATATAATTATGTGTTATTACTGCAGTATTATTGATTAGTCATCATGTCTGTTGTTTCTCCATAAATGGCTGTCATTTCCAAGGCCAAAGTCCAAGGTCTGTGTTTACCAAGCCTACAGTTATTGACCAGCTCCTCTCTCATTCTGACAGGAAGAATTGATTGTTGATCATTTTTGGAAACATGGTAAATAACTTGTGTAGCTACAGTCAATTGAAACTATTTTGTTTGAAGATAATGTTGACATCAAGCAAATTTACAGATCTAAACACAAAGTACAGCACATGTACAGCTGATTATATTTAGTGTTTAGTCATAAATCAAAATATGTTTTTATAATTCATCCTAAGGGGGATATGAATGTGTGTATGGCAATCCATCCAATAACTGTTGAGAAATGTCACTGAAAGCCACAAATATCAACTTCATGGTGGCGTTACAGAAGAGTCATTAGGATTCAACCTCTGGTAACCATGAATGTCTGTACCAGATTTTGTGCCAATCCATCTATTTGATGGACTGTAGAGATATTTCACAGGATAAGAGAAAACTTCAGAAACTGCTAAGGTAAAGGCAGGGGATCACCAAAGTCTCTACAGTTCATCCTCTGGAGACCATGAATGTCTGTACCACATTTCATGGCAAACCATCCCATAGTTGTTGCGATATAACAGTTTGGATCAGAGTATTTGACTGACCAACAGGCTGACATCCATAGAGTCATGCAGCTAGCATGGCTAAAACAAAAAAGGTATATTACACAAAAGCTGTTTAATTACAGCATCAAAGCACAAATGCTATCTGTTGGTTATCGGACATTATGTACCAGTTACATATTTTAGGACAGCAGGGCAAATGTAGGTGGATAATATGGGCATAATCTGGTGTTAAAAGGAACTGAAGACACCAAACCCAAAAAAAATCATCCCTTTGGTTCTGCCCAATCCCAAAATGCATGAGGAATAATAACCATAATCTGGGATTTGCCTTTAATCCTGTAGATAACAGTGGTTGGACACAGAACAGGGTCACACAGGAAACGGTGGCGTTAAAAACACACTCTGCAGCCTGAGTGGCTGTTGAAATCACACATTATCCCACACACAATGTACTCTAATTCAGCAGGCTGTTAAAGTTGGCAGGAAACTTTGGAGCGGCTCAATCAATACAGCCACCACCAACACCACCACTGTCCTAAATTTTTCAGTGAGTGCTCTTTTATTATGTGCTATCGATCAGCGGCGGCATACATACAGATCATTGATAGTGGAGCTGATTGTAGCAACGCTCAGTGGTGTTTCTGCACAGTCATGATGTATCCTCCTGCACTGCTTTTAGACAGGCTGCAGTCATCATCCCACGATGCTGCCAGCCTGTGCCGTCCTGCCCGAGCATAACCAGCCCCATGGACTCGCATGAGAAAATAACAGGTTTCTACTAAGCTAGCTTTTCCTGCGTGGCAACTCCAATATGTATTTAATAATGCAGTCAAGCCTATCATCCTGGAACAACTTTCGTGATTACTTACGTAACTGTCTGTCAATATATTAGGCCATAAAAGTGTTTTCATCTTAGAACAAAAAAAAACCCAATGTGTTATCCACCTTTGATACAACAGATATGAGGCAGTTTGATTGACTATTAACCACAGCGCTTATCAATACTTTATGGTTCCCTGATTCTAATGAAGCATCGTGATCCGATTTGTTTGCATGGATGAGTTTGGAGGATTTGACTTTCAGAAGCATCTCCTCCCTGATTCTATGCAATTGTGGGACAAAATTTCAATATATTCCATGTCAATTCAAAATGCTTGCAACCGTAAGCTTCAATCCAAAGATATTAGTATCAGTACTGACCTCCAAAAGTCCAGACTGACTGCAGTCCCTGCCACTGAAAAGCAATTAAGCTGAGAGTCCACATACAAACTTGAATTTCCAGTGTTAGAGCTATTCATTAATCAAAACGCCCTTGTTTGCTAAGTTCTTTAAGGTGTGGAGCTGGCCATTCAGTCATTAGTAGTCCTCACGGATCAAGGTCTTGGTGGTATTCCAGCCACTGGGGATCAAAGCATCATTGTTGACCAGGGAGGCAGAAACGGAAAACCAGATCTGCCCGGTGAAAAGCTGCTGCTGCTTTACACAGACGGCCACTGTGTTGGAGGGAGGCAGCTGGGACTGTGTGCTCGTGGAGTGTGTAGCAGAATTTATATGGCATCATTTATACAGCTGCAATCACTGCCTGTCTGTCTTTCTGGCCAAATAAGTAACCTGTGTGTTTTTGGGGCAAGAGAGCCTGAAACAAGAGCACATAAAGCTGAAACATACAAATCTGATAAAAACTGATAAGGTTGGAAAACCTGCATCTACTGTAGCCTGCATCAGGATATCCAGACTCAGTGTGGTGGATATTAAAATTGATTTTAAGGTATTATCCCTATTCCTTAAAAAAAGACTGCCAGTTTGCATTCTTTCACAGTAATCATGGAGTTAATGGAAGGTTATTTTCCATAATAGAATAAGAGGGTAATACATAATCTGTTACAGTGCATTCAACCAGACCACACATGAAATTTGACACATCTGCATCACCCTCCAAGGTTGCATACTCACATAGGTCAAAATTCAAATACTGACGCATTTACAGTACCGACTCACACCATTTCATACACGGCTTTGGCAGAGCAGCGTCTCCGTGAAGTGATGCAGACAAAAGCCGGATGAGCAGAGGACACACAGAGCGAAACCTACCTTGCCTGTGGACCACTGGGTGTAGGAGCTGCCTGAGTCCAGATCCACAGCCGCAGTGCTCTCACTGTGGCACAGACACATGTGTTGTTACAGTCTGCTGTTCTAACAAGCGCTGCTGCCAACGCCTAATGCCGCTGCCGCCCCGCTGCCGCCTCTCTCACACACGCATAACATGTTTAAACGTCCTGCTGCTCGCTCCGCGTGTGTGTGTGTGTGTGTGTGTGTGTGTGTGTGTGTGTGTGTGTGTGTGTGTGTTTGTGTCTGTGCGTGTGTGTGTGTGTGTGTGTGTGTGTGTGTGTTGTTTCCATCCAGGAAGCTGTGACTCGTCTCTGCTGATGTCCACTGTTGACTGCTCCTGCTGGTTATTTTACGATGTTCGTGCTGCTTTCAGGTGCAGTCGGAAAAACGGATGCCAGGCCATGAGCTGCACAGGAACGAGAATTAGGCTATAAACACCCAATGATGGAATGTATTTAAGTACATTTACTCAAATACTAGTACAAATTTGAGGCACTTGGTACAAATTTTAGGCACTTGTACTTAACTCAAGTATAAAATGTTATTTTCCAATTCTACTCCTCTACATTTCAGATTGAAATATTGTGCTTTTTACCTTACTACATTTATCTGACAAATAGTTATTTTCCAGATTATAGATTTCAAATTTTAAAAAACAGAAGATAAATGTATAAAATACAATGTATTGTTGAAGATTAAACCAATTTCCCCCGGATTTTTTGGCTTGTTACTCCTTAAAAGCAGTGTCTGCTTAGAGCCCCTCATCACATTTCAGATGTCTGTGAGTTGTTAGCAGTTCCACTTAAGACACATTTCTCAGATGGTTTCATTTAAATAACTGTTCAAAGCCCAAACTCTCCAATATCTCACAAAAAACAAAAATTCGAGCATATCCCTCATCAAAAAGGTGTAGCAAAACTTTTTTCTCCTTTCCTACCCTATTAATCAAATTCAAATTCAAATAAACTGGCATGAAGATGAATTACATCATCTCATATGACGACCCCTTATATTTATCTTGTGACCTTTTCACTGGGCCGGACTTCAAAAGAAGTCTTCAAAAGACTAAATTTTTATGTTCAACTAGGCTTTGAGGACAGCAAAATTGTACACGTGTAGTTTAATTTTCCCGTGTTGATATCTGCCTTCATGCCTGTTGCATCATTTCCTCCTCTTCATTCTGATGCCTCCTATGAGTGAACATCAGTTCAACTCATGTGCAACCAACTTAATGTGCTGTATTTTTAACGCGCCTAGACGTGGAAATAGGAGTTTACGAAGGCGGAATTGATGGAAAAACAGATAGTCCAAAAATCTGTTTGAAATCAATAAATAAACTAACTTCATATTTAACAGGAAAATATCCTACTGTTGTGCCAGTCATTGACAAAAATATTCAGAGTCAGAGAGGGAAAAAATATATCAGTTTCTTGAACTACCTGTTGTTTATTTAATGTTTCATGTGTAGGTCCAAACATGTGAAATATCATACAATAATCTGTAATTACTTTAAAGAGAAAGTTTACTAGAAGCTTCGGACGGAAAGCCCAAGTTACATTGCGCATGCGCCGAGTCGACCGGGGGGTTTTCTGAAAATTTCTGTATATCAGCCGGCTTTTTGTCTTCAACTTTAGTATAACGACCACTGCCACACGAATGATGAACACCTCTGACCCTCTAGCTCCGAGTCCTTTTATAAACAGCAATTTGACAAAAATGAAAGAAAGAACATCGTTTAATCAGGTGAGAATTGTTTTATTTTATTTTATTTTTCTATAATTAGCCTGCATCTATGAGTGGAATATGTCTGTGCATGTCTCTCTTCGATATGTCAATAAAGTTCATTGCCAGTAAAAGAACTGCATGAATTAAAAGTACATAAGTATTATCAACTTGGTGTAGTTATAGTATAAAACCAAAAGTAGTGGTTTGGTCCCTCTGTGATATATTATTATATTTGACATCATTAGATTATTAATAGTGAAGCATCAGTGATCATGTGAGAAGTTTAGAGGGAAAAATCACTATTAGGTGGAGCTGTTAACAACTCATAGACATCTGAAATGTGACCCCGACTACACACTGCTTTTTGTAAGACGTCAAAAGCCAAAAAGGTTGGAAACCACAGGTCTCATCTTTAACAAGGTGTTGTATTTTAAAAGCTTGTTATATTATCCATTGTGTCAAATCTTCATCCGAAAAGTAACTAAAGCTGTCAAATAAATGTAGAGGAGTAGAAAGTACAATATTTCCCTCTGAAATGTAGTGAAGTAGAAATATAAAGTAGCATCAAATGGAAATACTCAAGTACCTCAAAATTGTGCTTATTTACAGTATTTGAGTAAATGTACTTAGTTACTTTCCACCACTGTATACAGGACACATAGACTGTGGTTCAGTTCTCTAAGGTCCGTGGATAAAAATAAATACTCTAAATCTAATTTGGTTTTGTGATAAAATCTTTGACACAAACAATCCCTCATTTCTCTATATTGTTGGGTGTTGTTCACTAAAACTGTTTCCTGTCTAAAACTAGCTATAGGCAAGAGAAACTGCATGTGACCTAGAAAAACAGCCCTAAGTGGAAGGTGGGCCGGGGGTGTGAGCTACATTTGTGGTGTTGTGGTTTGTGAATGCCTCCTCTATTTTGAATGTCACCATTGCTGGGAATCACTATTGTACAGAAAAACTCAAGCCCAATAACACCACCCAGATAATGGCTCCCTGACACACACATACTGAAGCTAAAGCTGATCTTCTTTTGCTTCTTTCCTCCAGGTGATGAGCTGCAGAGCCTCCAGCATGTACAAAGTCATGCAGATGGTGCAGAAGATGGCGCAGAAAAGCTGCAGGAGAGCCTGCCAACTTTTCTGCTGCCCATTGGACAATCTGTTGTGTGAAAACATCACATGGTGCCCAGGTAAAATCAATGACCCAGATTGTCTCCACACAGAAATACACAATTAAAACAATAATTTAAGCAAAACCATGAAAATCTGCATGTATATTTGTTGTGTTTTACAACAGTTATGCTGAATATCTTCCTTGTTATTTCATGTTTCTGTTATTTAATTGTTCAGTGTTCAGATTCAGACTGTAGCTTTGTTTCTCAAAGACATGACTGACACTTTATTTGCACATATATTTTCATATTGCCAGATAACCCACCACACATGCCAAAAGTCTGCCATTAGTGTAAATGTAATAATACCTCTCTTGCTGTCTTTAAAACAGAAAATCACCACCCTGCACAGGATAAAACTATACCAGGTAATTTGGACACAGAAGTCACAAGATAACTTCCACTTTTTCTATTTTTTTATCATTTATGTCCTCATATATCTATCTATCTATCTATCTATCTATATGTGTGTGTGTGTGTGTGTGTGTGTGTGTGTGTGTGTGTGTGTGTGTGTGTATGATTGGGCTCTATCTAGATAGATAGATAGATAGATAGATAGATAGATAGATAGATTAGGTAAAACCCATTGAGGCTGGAAATCTCTTTTGCGGGGAGGGGTAACCTCACACTTACATACTCAACCTCACGGAGACTAAGTTTACTACGTATGTTCAGGAACTATAAAAAAACTTATTCTGACACATTGTGCTGTTACATCACTCTGGAACAATAACTTCCCTTTCTCATATTCTCTTCCCTTTTCCCCCTTTCTCTCTCATGAACAGTGAGTCTTCGGAACCCGCCGCCGTCTACAATTTTGATCGTTAACATCAGCAACTCCACCTTGATTGACTGCGTCATCGGGAACGACACCTACCCATCTGCAGTGGCAGAAAATCAGCCTCTAATGCAGGAATCTGAGCTCCAAATGCATGGTGGGTAACAGTCAAACCTATTTTACAGCATTTTTCTAGGGATGTGAAGCACTTTAGCTGCCACTTAAAGTACTATGCTATGCAGTATTGTTTTGTAGTATTACTATTACTGCAGTGCAGCCGTCACACATGTGTCTAAACATGTCACAGCACTCAAACTATTTTTACTGCTCAGGACTAGTAAAAAACATCCACTTTGTTCATTTGTTACAGATCACATGAGGTGCAGCTGCAGCTGTGGACAGCAGGGAGCAGCACAGACCTCTGCTGTTCCTCCTCCTCCTCCTCCTCCTCCTCCATCAGCAGAGCCTCAGAGCATCAACATCCACAGCTCTAATCTCAGCTGCGTCATCATCGGAGACAATAACTATATGCAGGTGGACAAGACCCGCTTGATGGAATCCGAGGAAACACGCATGTGAGGCTATAGCCGCACACAAAGCTGACACTACACATTCTAGCAACACTGTCTTTGTCATTCGGTAGGATAACCAAAGTAACTGAAACTCAGTATTAGGAGACATTGTGAATTGGTCACCCTTTGGATTGGTTTCAGTGTCAGTTCTGCTTTGACTCAGCCTTTAGATGGGTTTCAGCCACTACCCAACTGTGTGTGTTTGCACGTACTGATTTAAAAACATAACTACAGCTAATTACGGCTGACTAAGTGTCGCAAGATTTTCAGTACGCAGAAACAAACGTCAGCTCTTCAAACCATACCCTAAAAAGATCCTCTTCAGTCAAAGGCTTTCCTGTTTTGCAATGCCGGGCCTTCTGCTTCTCTGTCAGATATGAGGACATTAAGGTGGAAGCAACTGGAATTTTTACTATATCAATTTCCTACATGGATGAGTCATCCCTCTATGATCATATTTCTTTCTTTCTTTCATTATTTATTTATTTATTTATTCATATATTTATTTATTTATTTATTTATCCGGATCCCCATTAGCAGCAGCATAAGCATTGGCTATTCTTCCTGGGGTCCACCAATTAACAATAAAATAAACAAAAGTGTCATCCTTTCAACGGGATATGAAACCAAACACAAATAATTAATCAATCACAATTCCTCAAGAATTCATAGCAAACTTGATTTTTTTCCCCTTCATATTAATAGTCATCCTTGTCTGATGACATCCTTAAATTGTATATTTAGCCCTCCCACACTTTTACACGTTTAATTCCAAGAAGAAGGGTATTTAAAAACATGATCTGTCAGTAATCAATGGTCCAGTGTTCTGATATACTGGATGGATTTTTGTATTGTGTAAATGCATCAACAAACAGTATTAAAATACTGTGGCTGTGGCTGAAATCGTTATCATGTGAAGGTGTTGACTTGTATAAAAACGTATGGCCTATGGTCATTTACAGTAGACTACGTAGTAGTGTTCATTGTTGGAAGTCATTTTGATTTCTTGCGTTTGTATATTTTAATTTGTTTACTGTGATGAAATGACTTTTTGACCTTTTTGTTCAGGTTATACTGTACATAAAATATGAAAAAATCTTTTGAGTCAAGGTGCTACTTTTGCTGATATGTTTATATATGATATGATGCTGATATGCTCCATGTTACCTTCACATAGTGTACCACTTTTCTTGTTCTTTTTAAACATTGTACGGGATTGCTTTAGTTTTGGTGTAAACTGTATGTTTGAAATGACAAAAAACATGCTTTTACATTTTTAGTTATTTTTTAAATTATTGTTGTTAAATTAAATACATTTTTTGAATGTCACAAAGCAGTGTTGGAGAGAAGTCATTTCTTCTTCTTCTTTCCTTCCTTCTTCTTCTTGCCTTTCTTGCCCTCCTCTGCTTTTTTAAAACTGCCGAGGCCTCTGCGCACCATGCAGCCTCTCCACCAGGCCTGCATCTGCAGGGTCAAAGGTCACAGGTGATAAATAACCCAACACAACAGTGGATCAGACAGAGCACGAAACATGTTAGTAAGGCTCATGGATCTGTGTCCTAATTGGATGTTATTACCTTGGTAGCAGCTCTGGCCTCTGCTTGCTGTTGGCGCAGTTTCTCCTGCTCCTCCCTGTCCTCCACCACCATCTGCTCCATCTCCCTGTACTGAACACACATCAGCATCTCATTAATGTTCATCTAATAGTGACTGTGCATCCTGTTCAGCACCTGTTCACTGTGTCTTGTTCAACATGGTGAGCTGTTCACCTTCCTCCTCATCTCCATCAGTTTGTCCAAAATCACAGTTCTTTTGCAGCGCACATTGTTGAGCTGCTGCTCCTTCTCCTGCAGCATCTGCTTCGTGCGCTGCTGCCACTGCTGCAGCTGCTGCTGCAACTCCTGATCAACAACAACAACAACAACAACAAGATTAGTTGCTGCTGCAGTGCTAACATAATAATAGTAGCTTAATAAGAATCCAGCTGAACTGTAACTTGCTGCGTGCCAAGTTGAACCTGACTGTAGAAATGAGCACAGATACAGCTGAGCCACAACTAAACTGGATGTACTGGGGATTCAGAGGAACATTGCATTAATGATGCTGTACATTCATAACTCACTGAAAATGGTATTTAGGAAAACTGGTTTAAGCTTTCTGCTTTCAGTGGAACAATATACAGTGTGTTTTTAATATAGATATACTCTAGTTACACTTTTGATTAACACAAAAGCAATTTTTTATCAATCCATCCTTTTATACAAATGTAAAACATATCACAGATGATTTTTCCCCAGCAGTAATAACTCTACACTCTACTGTAGAATCAAATCTGCAGAATCTGTGAAATATATTAGCTTACACTGAAATTTCAACTGGAATTGGTCCCACAATACCGCTTACAATGAGTGACTTACAATCTCAGGTGACCACACAATCGATGTGTCTCACCTGCCTACTGACAAATTTATTGCATGTCCTCCTAGCAGATACTGGACTTGTGTCTACTTGCTATGAAATGGCCTCCTCATTCTGTCAGATATGGTCAGATGTGGTGATATTGGTGTCAAAATGAAATGATGCAGAAGTGACACCTTTTAAATGATACAATTACATCAGTCACAACTGGTGATAGTGTTGCTTTCATGGTTAAAGATTTGAACTTTTAGATATTAATAATTGAGCTGTGTGGGAAAAGCACAGCTGTTATTAATAGCATTAACGGTGACTGGCTTTGCTCCATTCAAGTGTCCCAGTAAGCCATGACAGTGTGACAGTGAGCCAGCATGAACAATACCAGGACCTTGAAACTGGAGCAGCTAAATGGATTTCAGCCATCATTCATTTTACTATTTACACCTGTGCTTTTCCTACTGTGATATGTCAAAATGTCCTCCATGAAACAATCCTATTACACTCAAGTCTAGTTTTAGTTAAATTATGTCTGTAGACCTGTAGTGGCATTTAGGTGATTTCTACACAATACAACATCTGGGTTTTAACTGAACCACAAGTGCACTTTAAACCACAGCCACGTCATTTTGTTACACCTAAACCTTAAACTGCAGCTAAGCCAATACCAGACAAGCAGCCCCAAGAGCAACAATTACATAACAACAATGGTCAGATGTTATTAATTGCTGTACCAACCTCATGTCGATTCTGCAGAAATTTGTGCGACTCCTCATGAATTCTCACCTCCTCCTTAAACTGTTTTTTCAGCAGCTGAGAAAGCGAGCAGAGGACATCCTTTGGACTATATTGAACTCTAACTATCTCTAACCTAAATGGAGATTTCTTACTTTGAAAGTGTAACCCACACTGGACTGTTGGACCCACCTCCAGCTGGTCTTCTAGCAGCTTCTCAGCTTGGCTCGTCTCTTTTTCTGTCTTTTGGAACTGCAGCTCAAAGTCCTTCTCTACAAGCTTATTCTTGTTTTTTGTCTTCGATGGCTGCTCTTTCAGCTTTTGCGTCAGGTCTTTGGTGAGCTGCTGCATGTCATGAGGAGAGGGGAAAGTATTGTGCGTTTGATTTTGTACTCAATTAAAGGGTCAGTTCACCCCAATTAAAAGATTCTCACTCACCCCTAACAACCACTAATGTGGACAGTTTTTAGTTCTTGGATTTGCTTTCAGTGTCTCACCTTCAGTTTCTCAATGTTCTGTTGGAGCTCCTCTTCTTGCCTCTGTACATATTGTTTTCTACGCTCCAGCTCTCTCTTTGTCTCTCTGACAGCGAGACATTCACATTAATGATACAACACAGAGTTCCTTGCTTTCTTTCTTCTACACCCCTGTAACACCCCTCTGTTCTCAGAAATCACACCACATTGTGTCCAGTAAATTTACTTTTCCAGTTATGTACTCTTATTATGATTAAGATTAGTGTTATTGTTTCCATATAATGTAGTAAGGAACCTTCTCATGTTCTCAGCCATCTTCTTCTGCTCCGCTTCCTCCACCACTTGCAGCAGACAGCTGAAACTCTGCTTTTCCTCCAGCTCTAAATATAACTTGGACACCTGCTGTGATATATATTGACTGCAGAGAGGAGGGGGGGGGGGCAGGCAAAGGCAGAATCACACTCTGACTGAAGACTAAATCATACTCAAATTTATGATTTAAAAATCCTATCAACAAAGCCAAATTTAGTCAACACAGTAGCTGTCTGTACTCACCAGTCTCGTTTCAGCTTGGTCACTCTGGCTTCCTCCTAAACACACACACACACACACATTTAATACAGTATTTTAGTCAATACATTTTTTTTACACTGAGTTAATGAAATGGAAAATAATCTGTGATAAAAACATTCACACCATCATCAGATCAAAGCAGCAGACAGCAGCTGTCTGCCAGCAGCTGTCTGACAGATGTTCCTCACAGTAAAGTCACCTGTGCTGCTGCACTGCTGCGCTCCCTGCTCATCTGCACTGTCAGAGCATGCCCCAGTATGTCCAACTGGTCTGAACAATCCTCCAGTACAGCTGCCAGTCTGAGACTCTGAATCCGGGACAAAGACATCTGTCGGACGCAGTAGTGAGAAAGAATTATTCAGATTTTACGGAAAGACCAGTGAGTTTCTCACTGTGATTTTTATGTAGGTGCAGGCAATGTACCATCCCAACTTGGGAACTTGTGACGTGCATTTACATTTCCCAAGTTTTGACATAGCACCGTGATGTTTTAATAGCTAATTAAAATGCTGAATTTACTATTTTCAGATTATAAATAGAACTGCTGTATTTCATAAGGCACGTGGTTTCATCATTAACCAAAGTATCATCAAACTAGGAGATATTTAAAATGGCGTCTGGTGTAGTGAACAGTTAAGAACATTACTGTAACTGTAGCACGGTATTAACTTTCCATTTCAAGTCACAGGAAGAAACAATATGTAAGAGATAAAAACAGTCACTCACTTCACTTCTCTCCATAACAACCATAAAACACCTGTTTGAATCAATAGTTTATCCTTGTAAAACACAGCAACTGTTAGCCCGAAAGCTTGACAGTTTACATGTTACTATGGTAACGCAGCCTTTGGGCTTGTTGTTTTTTTGTTCTTTTTTGCAACTTTATTGAAACAGAAATAACATGACATGACAGACAGCAGTACTGGGTGTATAAAAAAGTTTCAAACCTTTCTGAATGTTGCAATAGTCAGTTTTTGTTTAACTGATATAAAGACGTGCAGATTCATTATTATGATCATTTTGGAGGCTGTTTGTATTGCAGATGAATTATGCTTACAGTAGCCTATACTGTTTCTAATATTTTGTCCACCTTACTTATATCAATGTATACAGTGGAGCAGGTGGTACAGTGGAGATTTGCATTGATGCCTGACAGTAAGAATGACCTTGAGTGGCCATCTTAAGCCTTTCTGTTCTGAGACAATATGCAGGTTTGGGGAATCAGAACAACTGAACTGTATGCCTAAGTAAGTCTGACAACTGTCTCGCTGTGTTCATGCGGGGTTGGGTTAAGATTTCGGCCCCATGACCCTGAACACTAACTGGTTTAGAGAATGGATGGATGAACAGTTTCTAGATGTTCAGCCCATATATTCTTGCGGTCACTTTCATTACCGTGCTGCCTGTATTCAAAATTCATGCACTGATTTCATTTGATAGATGTCTGTCTTTTAGAGAGCCGTGTCCAACCCTCCACAGCTGTATTTACTCACTTTATTCTCTTATTTATTTTTGACACATACAGTATATATAAGACCAATCTGGTTTAGGTACCTCTTCCATCATTTTTATTTCTCATTTGTACATATATGTAATTATGTGCATACAAATGAGCAATAAAAATGATGGAAAGTGAGCTTTATATGTGTGTGAGTGTGTGTGTGTTAAAGTTAAAGATTCCCTCCAGTCATGTAAAAGCCATATAAAATAAAATAAAACTCTGCTTGGGACAATGATATGTGTCTGATATGGTTTTTTCACAAAAAATGATAATTGCCACTTTTAAATCCTTAAGATGGCCTCTACTCCCTCTCTCTCATTAAAAGTTCCAGAATCTATTAATATGCAAATATTTTTCATTTCAGAAGTTTAACTGCTGGATACAAGATGTCTCCTGCTTCACTGTAAAGTCCATTCTCAGTGTTTGTGCACTGGAGGCTTCAAATTTCCACAACACACTTGTGTAAGTTGCATACCGGACCCGGATTGGCTTTCAAACTAGTTGTGTTGTCACAAATCCTGCTTGTAGACCCACCCCTAAAAACAATATTTTCAATGAGCTCAGAGAAACGTTCCACCTTCAGCAGATGATTTAAGGCCACTTTTCCAGCCAATGACAGTATTTAGAGGATCTCTCCTGGGTCTCAGGTCTTCATATTCTGACCTACCTGGAGACACATTGGAAGCTGTTCCGAGAGGGAAAAAATCTTTTTGAAAATACAGTTTGAAATAAAAGACAAAGAAGATACAGAGACTTTGTTCAGGTATTGCATCAGTGTTTATTGATGTAGTCATCATTTGTCGCACTCTCTGCAAGGAGTTACAGCTTGAAGGTAATACTGACTGAAGGTATAAAGCTACACCGTAGTACATGCATGATGCTGTCACACTGTGAGGTTTCTTCTGTGGACGTCCCACTCCTCCCCTTCACTATTACCTGAACACACTGTACTAGGATAGTATTTTCTCTCAGAGACACAGATCTACAGCAGTCTCTGTCAATATATCATCGAGGCAACACAGATCTCATCTACAAACAAACCCTTAGAAAGAAAGTATGTACAGTAACAGTAGATGACTGTTCAACATATGAGTGTGACCATGAAAGGCATTTTTAAGGCAGAAACATCTTGGGAGGAAGATGAGGAATGTGATGTACAATAAAACAAATATCCAGGCCACATGTCAGGTATTTCTTCTTACCTATGAGACTCTGGATGACAAAGGAAAATCATAAAGGCATTATATTATGACTTATTGTACGTGTCGAACATCAGAGCAGGACAGTATGTTTCTTTTTGTTGTTGACTGTACAGTGACCTGGGTTTCTTTAACTGTACATCTGTACAAAAACATGAAAATTAGACATTTTATTCTTATCATTATTCACACGATGCAAACACAAGTCAGGAACTTAATGTAGTAAAAACCGAAGTAAATATACTATAGAATATTTATTTGACATGATGCTAATTGCTCCTTTTGAAGTAATATCTTCAAATCCAAGCAAAGAGCTCACTATGTACTTGTCAACTCAAAATTACATTTAAAAATGCAAAAATTAAAAGGCAAGTCTGAAATATCCTACACATAGCGTTGCAGGCCATTATGTTTCCGTCCCTGCTTCTGTGCACATCTGAGTGATGCAAGTAAATAATGGTTGCAAATGAACATATAGTATGAATATATGGTTAGAAATTGTGCTTTAAAAGCCCTGAAAACCTATTTTCTCAATCAGTTCCATGTGAACGCAACTTCTCTGTCAAAGTTACAGTTTTTGTTATTTCACATGAGAGATATCTGTATTTTTTCTGGTGCTCTTGTCACTGGTTTGAATTGGGAAGGGCTGGAAACAGCTGGAAACATGTGATGTCATGTATTTTCATACACCACTCATAACTGTTAACAGACCACTGTCAATCAAATCTGATCAAACCACATCCACACAGTCCTGATGAAGCAGATTAGCTGACTTCTTAAGAATGTATGAACTTTAAATTTTAGTGTGGCTTATTTTGACATGAATATTTAATCTATATAGAGAAATTCATAAGATTTGAAAGCACATTTTCAGGGGTAATAATAAGCAGGGGTCAGTCCAGTTTGTTACATCATTTTGTTGCAAGACTGCTGCAAACATACATCAGGGGAAAAGACTTTTGGAGGGTAAGGGGGGGTAACAAAGAGATGAGACATTATTTGGCACTAAACCTGCATAAAAACAGATGATTTTCTTAATGTGGTGTAATCTGTGGTGATAAAACTTATATGTTGGGAAACTTTACCCCTGATTCCCCCCACAAAAACAGAAGCATGCCTTCAGGTGTGCTTGGTAAAGGGGAACATGGGGGGAAAGCCTCAAACAGGGGATGACTTTTCATTGAACAATCATTTACTGTACAGACAAGTGTATAAAAAAACTAAATAAAAAATTAAAAACCCATACAGCTTAATATTCCACATCTTATTGTCACGCTTCACAACATGATTTCTCTGCAGGCCTTGTGTCTCCTGCAGTGTCAGTGCCTGAGGGAGTCAAACACACATCAGTCTTCTGTCTTGTGCTTATTGATTTTAATGTGAGTTGGGGTGGACCACGCTGTTGTGCCATAAGAGGGGAGGGAAGTCATTCCATTTTGAGGCATTGTCATTAGTCATCAGCTCAGTTCTTGTCTTTTTCAAAAGTCTGTGAGCAGAGATTGAATGATCATCTATGATATGATAAAAAAAATGATTGGTAGATCTACATTACGCTGTTGTCTGGAGGAGCTGTACATGATGATCAGGACACAGCAACAAAAACCACACTGTCCACCACAGAGGTTCATATCAGCCATGCTGACAGCTTTATCTGACTTAAGTATACAGTACATGTACAGTAAGATCATATCCAGAGTTGAGTCTTTATATAATTCTGCCATTGGAGCTGGAAGCAGTCAGAGAGACAGATAGAGAGAAGCAGTTTAGATCTCCTTGATTGTTCGTTCAGAGGGCCGGTACTCCTCCCTTCCTTTAGGGGAGGACATGTAGAAGGACTGGGTCTTGCGTTTTAAGCGAGCCCGCTTGGTGGCCAGAGACAGACTGTGCTTGCTGGAGGCGATAATGTCAGAGATGAACTTCTTGCAGTCCACACACACCTCCATGGTGGCCCAGTCCTCCGTCAGCTCAGAGGGAAGCTCTAGTTCTTCATGAGACTTTAAAGAGCCGTGCTTCGAAAACCTAAACAGAACAGAAACAATTGTGCCTTTTGAAAATACATCCATTGTATTGATTTGGAGGAATAAATCTCGTAGACAGATATCTCAGAACCTGAGCAACTGAAACCAAAACTATCTGCATAGCTAGATACCACTGGGGTGTGAAATATATATGTGCCACTAAATCACTCCAAATGCTGCAACTGTCAAAACATACACAAAAGGTGCAATCACAAACAATGAAGGAAATGCAAACCCAAACACAGAACTGTGCAGCAGGAGAAGAAACATGAGGTTGTAGAGAAATGCTGTACAAGAGGGTGGCAGCATAATCAAAGTGACATTGAACTAAAATAATCATTTAACATGGCTTGTAAGAATATTAGGATGTTGACATGCCAACTGTAAGCATGTGTAATATGCTGATGTTTGCAAAATCTATACCTTAGTACTGCTGCGGCTGACAGATTACAGTTGGTGTTGACAAAGTGTAGCTATGACTATGTACACCTGAGGCCGACAGAGTGAAAGAATAACAAATGTGGCTCCCTAAATATCCATCCAACAACTTTAATTTTTGGTGTGCAATGAGAATGACAGACTCACTACTTTTGTGGCAGTAGACTTATAGTCTTTGTGTCTTTTACTGGCTCTATTTATCTTCCAACTGATTAGTTTTTCTATTTTTTTGGTGTTACATGTTTAAACATTTATCTGTTTCCTATGTCCCCCATAAAACATTTCATATTTTCCACTCAAACATCTCCAAATTGACCTCCGTGTTCATATCAGAACGAGATGAACATACTGTATCTATCGGATACTTCAATGGCAAAACGTTGTGTGCAACAAGCACGTCATTACTTCCTGATCTTGAAATAGTACTTTCATCCACTAGATGTCAGTAACAGTTTTCTGAAAGTCCAAAGATGCAAACTGTATGTGTCATCCAGGTGAGGAGGACAGGTTGTCCCCAAGCAGCAACTACCATGACTGAACGCCTTCACCGTTTGTATTTGTCTTCATATTTTCATTTCATGATTAGGAGCACATGTATGTGCTTTTTACACTTTGAATATTCTTGAGTATTTGCAGCATTTAGAGCACATTTCTATAAATACTTATGCTTTTACTCTTATAAGTGTTTTGATTTCACGGGCTACCATACATATATCAAACAAATTTCCTACAGCAGAGATAATCTGCATTATCTTTATCCACATCAGGACATAAGAGACTGAACAGTGCTGCCCGGTGATCTTACTTGGACATGGTCTTGTGAATGCTTTGGCGCCGTGGGCTGCTGGAGGATTTCTCTGATTTAGCTGCTGCTGCTCCGGAAGCTTTTCCAGCTCCTTTGGATGCTCCTGTTGTTGTTTCTTTCAAAGAAGGGGACGCTGCAGCTCCTCCCGCTGCTGACGGCCTCGGCTCTCCAGCCACAGAGAGTCCCTGTCCTACAGCAGACATGGCATTTATCCTGTCCCTGGGAAGAGTGTTTGTTGAACCGATGGAGTAAATGGGCAAGCTGGAATAGGGTTTGGATGGCAGCCGCATCTGTTAGAAAGAGAAGGAATGAATGTAAATAAGTAGCCTTTTTGAAACCTCAGATGTTGTAACTTCACTTCTAAATTCAGAGAGATGTTAGGTTTTTAGATTTCAAGTTGCTTCTTAATACAGATTAATGATGCAAAAAAGGGGAGGTATCTTTGACAGCATCAGGAATACAATAAGACTGTAATAATGTTTTAACTGATCCAATTAATTCTATATGACTTACCTTTTTGCAGCACTGTGAACACACAGGCCTGAAAAGAGAAAAGAAGTGGTGAATGAAAGCAATTTTTTTTCTTAGATGATCTGAATAATTAATATTGAATCTAAGATGCAGAAGTTGTTTTACTTTTTGCAAAACTGGCAGATGTAGGACCAGGTGAAAAGGGAAAACCTTTTGGTTCGACAACAGAAGCAAAGCTGCAAGAGAAAATAGGAAGACATTCGACTCAAACAAAAATAAATGAATGCAAACATTAAACATATTTGTCATAATGTATTGAACAAAATAAATCTTTCAGAGTTTTATACTGTAAACAGTGTGATACAAGCAACATGTTTCATAAAGGAGGATGTTACCTTTCCCTTCTTCATAGCATTGTAGATATCTTTGTACTGCTGGAACTTCTCCAGCTCTGCCTTAACCAGCACCTGTCGGATGTGCATCACCTCCTCCACCGTCAGAGACAAGCACTCTACAGGGAAACAGAACTCCTCCTGCAAATACACACACACACACACATATAAACACACAAGTACAGACACACAACAGTGAGTGACCTTGGCAACAGCCGGTTCAACACAGTGTTTATCATTCAGCACACACACAGCTGCCCCTCTGCACCTTTCAGAGAAGCCTGTGTGGGATCAGGCTCCATTTGGGTCATTAAAATGTTCTCATTATTCTGTGAAGAAAACAGCAGATTCAGAGAGGGCTCGTGATGTGTAAACAACCTGAGTGATGGGAAAACATGGTTCCAGCAGGGAACTGATTTTCTCTTAAAGTACCATTTCAGCGTGACAGGATTTTTCTTTTTCTTTTTTTTTACCATCTCAATATTTTCTGTAACCATTTATACCGAAGTACAATGTTTTACTATTGTAGAGAATATGTAGTGTTTCCCTTTGATATAGTTTCTTCTGGATAAATATTCTGAAACTGTCTAAACACTAACTCTCAGTAAAGAGGAAGACAAAATATTTGAGCCATAATTGTGTATTAATGGTTTTAATTGATGATTATTGCTGGTGGAAGCATTGTGCTTTGGTTTGTGTGTTGGCATGACTGGGTATTGATTGAATGTTGGCAGGTCAAAAACCTACTTTCAGAGAACATCAGTTGGTTTATAATAATAAAAAGATTACTGGGACTTCTTTTTAAAGGGGAGTGCCACTGATTCTACACATATATATATACTAATACAGTGTAATGTGTCCCACACCAGCTGTCCGACACTACCACAGTGACTTATATAAAAAAAATCACCACTGACATCTAGAAAGCATCAGCACATTTTTGTGTGAATTGGTGTGTTTTCTATTGCTATCTAAGTTGCTGAGATACTTAAAGATCCCCTCCAGATATATTTTATGACGTACAAGTGTTCTTCTTTGAATAGTAATTTGTGTCTGCTATGATTTTTCCACAAAAAAAGTTAGAAACCTTGTTAGCTGTTGTTTCATTACCTTGTTAGAAATTCTTAAAACAATATCTCCTTCTTCTCCCCCACTGAAAAATCGAGATTATTATAGAATATGCAGATATTGTTCATTTCAAGTTTCACATCACACTTGTGTAAGTTGCATACTAGTTCTGATGTCACAAATCATGCTCGTAGGTACACGTCAGGGGGGTAGATCTTGTTGGTAAACTCAGATTTAAGTTGAGCACATACATCAGTCTGCACAGTGACGATCAAACATCAGTCAAGTAACAGAAAGCAAAACACATTTTTGAGTGGAGGGGGACTTTAACATCTACCCTCCTGTCATCAGGGTGTGGTACAGCCTAAAGTAGGAGGATGACTGGAGTTGTGTATGCAGCATCGATACAGTATACATTCATTTGTTATCACATGACCAAAGTTCCAAACTTAGGTCACATGATAACAACTGAGCAAACTGTGAGATGCAGGTGAAAACTCTGGAAAAAAAACTATGGACCTTGTGTCAAGAATGAACATTGAACAACATCCAATACTAAAAAATGTTTTATATATATATATATATCTATATATATATATATATATATATCTGGTGTGTATAGTGCCAAAGATAAACCTAAATACGGAGGTCAACATCAGATATTGTATTATAAATGCATCCAACCACCGGCAAACTAACAATTTAGTTATTTTTTCTATGCTAGAGCAGATTTAAATGAATTAGCTGTAGCTACCTATTTGTGTTTGAGTGTTAAACTGTTATGCAAAGCAGTGAAGTGTTAAACACACTTTCACCATCACCTAGAGCAGCCTGTTCTAGATGAATTATCTCTAATGAAGCGGGAAGCATTAGGAGAGGACGGGTGGCTACAGGTACTATGCCAGGACGGACTGGGGGAGACTGGCAAACCTTGGCTGACTCTCTTCCACTGATGTAAATGCTCCTGCACAGAGCAAAAACTGCCTTCATCAACCCCAACACAAACGCCTCGATAGGGTGGTAGCTCCGCAAAGGGTGGAGAATGGAGGGAGAAGGGTGCAGGTGGGGGATCCAGGAACGAAATGAGGCTATCATCCCGACCTGAACGAGACAAGGTTAAGGTGTGTTTTGTGGGGGAGAGGAAGAGAAGGATCCCTGCAGTTTGACCAGGAGATAAAGTGAGCATACTGGGTGGATTTGTTGATGGAAAAAGTAGAGGGAGGAAATCAAGAAACAGGCAAGCTGCACACATAAAATGATAAGAGACATGACAGTGAGTGTTTCTTTTCTTTGTAGATCCTGATGCTCGGCTTATCTCTTCACTTCTCCCTCTGTTTTTTCTCTCTTATTAAGTTACTGCACAGGATCTGAGTGGCTGTTGCTGGTTTAAAACCTTCCCAGATCACACTGCCCTCAGAAAGTCCACAAAATGAAACTGCTCTTATGCACAGTTTCCCCTCTTAAAATCATAAAAAACAATACCTTTAACCCTGTCTCTTTTTGTCCAAAAACGTGTGAGACATAAACCAGAGTATTCTTCAACTGAGGATGTGTGCGGAAAGTTGTCTGACTTACCAGAGACTTAGAACTCTGTTTGGAGGGTGGCTGAAACTGTCGGACATTGGTTGGGGTTTCCTTCTCAATGGAGTGTCTTCTCTGGGAGGTCTGACGCCTCTCTGGCTGGGGTGTAGAGGAGATTGGGAGGAACAGTGGGGGAGCTGGTGTTCACAGTCAGAGGACAAGCAGAGAAAACCAGAAAGAGAGATGGAAGAGAGAAGAAAATTTGACTTGGTTTATCTGCTAAATGGAGAGAATCAATTGATTGGTGAACTCAGGGCTCAAATACTTCTCATCACAAAGAATACAACAAAGAAAAACAGGGCTGACAAGGCCGTGAAATTAAAACTCATCGATCACTGTCTGTCTAGTTAAGGAGGTGACTGAGCTGTGACAGGGGAGTGGAAAAAATAATTCCTGACTCACTTTTCTTCCCGAGCGCAGACTCTGGGGATGTATCATCCATCAAAGACGTAGCCACACTGGAGTTGCTTGCTGATCTGCGCCCAACAATCTCATCCTGAACATATATAAATATATATATATATATATATATATATATATATATATATGGAATATTCAAGCACTTCAATCATTATTTGCTCTGCACATGCCAGATGCAGTTTTACAAAAACCCCACAAACAGACAAACTCATACTGACATCAGAGTCCGAGCTGTCCAGCTCTGCGAGGCTGGGAGCCTTCAGAAGCCTTTTCCTCTGGGGTACAGACTGAGATCCAGAGGGCTCTTCTCTGGGAGATGCTGATCCATTGGTCAGAGACAGAGAGCTGGACGTCCTCCTGCCCATGTACGGACTAAATTCGTCTGCACAGAGCCAAACATTAAGTAGAATCATTCAGAAAAAATGATGAATCTCACTTTTGATGAATCTCAAAACGCTTCCTCTTACGATTCCTTGCATCCTTATTGACTTATAATTTTAAATCTATCTTGATTGTTGTGTCCCCTTAATAGGGCACTCTTTTCAAATCATGGTGTGTTTAAATGGGAGGTGAAGTGAAAAGATGCAATGAATCCTGGGATAGAGGACTGAGTTTTGAGATCCATCCCAAAGTTAAAGAGGTCGGGAAGGGTGAGTTCAGTTGGTTTGAAGGGGAGGCGTAGGAACAGGCCAGTGTTACACACAGAGCATGGATGCTTCATTCATGAAATATTTAGATTCTGGACTCCTAAAACGGGCTTCACTGACAGCCTCCATGCTGCTCCATGGTAGTATATTTTTGGGAGAACCTAAATCTTTGAAACCGAACGCCCCAGTTCACTAACAAGGTCATTCTGCACTACAAGAGGGGTCTTTATAGCTCCAAACTCTGAAGACGGAAAACAATCTATGATCACCTGGTTCTGTCTACCAAACTGTGTTACACTAGCTATGATTTCTGGGAGTGCAAAAGCAGTAAAAAACAACCTTAAAAGAGCTTTTAGAGGAAGGGAAGAAGGGAGGGAGGGAGGGAGGGAGGGAGTGTGAGGAGAAGAGACAAGTGAGTGCTGCAAAAGACAGATAAAGAGCCACAGCTGATAGGATCTATGGGAGCTCTTTTCTCAGCCTTTGCTGCTGTTTGTGGGAAAAGGCTTAAGCATCCACATGAGCTCGACATCTCAACAGCAGCTCTGTTTCTGCTGCTGGACTAGAACAAACCGTCTTTCTACCACCTCAGATTCCTAACAAACTCTGTCAGCAGGCTTTAGACTTAAACACAAACAAATAAGCTAAATTAGTCATAGTTTTACACTATATCTATGTCTTGGATAATCCTCAGCATTCAGTATTTAAATAGAGGAGATATTAGTTTACAGCCGGGGAGGGAGACAGACAAGGCCATTGGGTTATGGGTGAACAAGGCCCTCCAAACCGCAGTTTTTCTCATACTTTACCTATTCCTGTACGAAACAAGTCCTGTGGCATACTGCGAGTTTTGCCAAAACCTAAAAGGGGACACCTCCTTCATTAGGAGAGCTAAAGGAACATTCTAGCTTGTTATACCTGTGCTGTTAATATCATTTCTGTAGTGACTTTCTACATTGTAGAAGCCTTTAAACTGGTGTCAAGGTGTTGCATCCTGGTCTAAGGCTACTGTTGATGGAGAAATGCTCTCTCTGGATTTCTGCCTTTGTCATTGCTCTTTGATTCTACAAAAAAGCTGAACATTTTCTGTTTTTAAAGGAATTGTTTGAGATTTGGAGAATAAGCGTTTTCCTTTGTCTTGAGTTAGATGAGAAGATCAATACCAGTCTTATGTATGTCTGTTAAGAATGAAGCTACAGCAGGGAGGTGATTAGCTTAGCTTAGCATTAAGACTGGAAACAGCTAGCCTGGCTCTCTCCACAGTTCAAAATTCTGCCTACTGGCACCTCTAAAGCACTACTTACTTAACACCCTGTTTAATCTGTAGACAAACAGAAATGTTAAAGTAACAATTTGTGCACCAAACACCCGGCCACTGTTCGCCAAGAAATAGTCCAGCACACAAGCCCATAGGCTCCAGGTGTTGGTAAGCAGATTTTTGACCTTTAGACAGAGCCAGACTAGCTGTTTCCCCCTGATTCCATTCTTTATGCTAAGCTAAGCTAAGCACCTCCTGGCTTTACTTACCCCTGACATAAGAGTGGTATCAATTTTCTCATCTGACTCTGCACAAAAGCAAATAAGCGTATTTCCCAAAATATCAAACCTTTCCTTTGAAAAGTTGATGCATTATTAATATTCCGATATGACACCACCACCATCTCCATTTACCCAGTTGTGAGGACTAAAAAAATGACATCACCAAACAAGAAAATGGAGCCAAATAAGCATGATATACATCACCCAGAGCTGTTTAGCAACAGTGTTTAAATCTTGTGAAATGGACTTCTCCTTGAAACAGTATTTTCTCGTTACTGATTAAAACATTAATCATGCTCATGAAAGTGTCAGTGAGTATGCGCCCTCTCCCCATAAAATATCGAGCAAAGTGAGACTTAAACTGTTCACTCCATATGAGCATAATTCATTGTCGAAGGAAGTTGGTACACACACACACACAGATTACCTGACAGCATGAATGAGTGAGCGTAAGGTGATAAAGCTTGTAGTGTGATGAGAGACACTGGCCTCAGTAGAAGGGAAAGCGGAGCACAGCTTTATTATGATTTGTTTGCCTCAGTAGGGTTTCCTTATCATCTCAATCAAAACTCTCAAATTAAATTGTTCTGATATGTTCAATGCTGAACACATGCCACTGATGAGGGGATATACCTCATCATGTAAGACTGTGCAGTATCTGGTCTTGTGCAGAGCATGAGGCTCACACATCCTCCTGCACACTGATCCATCAGCATTAAATTCTGCAAAGTCACGGTGGCACATGAAAGACCCTGCTGGATGAAGTTGATGATTGAAGACACAGAGGTGGCAGTTGTACTCTGTGCTGGTCCTTGTGATTCCTTGATTAGATGGCTGGCTGCACACTCCTTCTGCGTGGCTTTGAGATTCAGTACTTTAGTATGTTTGAGGAATGGTGTAGTAGTTTTTAGAGAGCAAGAGCAACAACCAGGCCCCTTTTTTTAGTTATATAATCCTGTCCATTTGTTTGACAGAGCTGTAGATAACAGAGAGTATTTGAGCTGCCCTCTCAAAACTGCTACACTGCTATCATTCAGTCGGATTTCAACATCAAAATGATGTTCTCTAAAGACAGATTTGAAGTGCACTGAGCCAACAATGTCATTTCACAACTTCAGAATTCCATATAAGCATAAGCTGTGCTCAGCAGCAATAAAACTTAAGAGGGAAGATACATTAACAAACATTAAACCTGGTTGGATAATATTACATTCTTTAAACAGTCACTGGCCATTAATTCAGCATCCAAACACTGGCCTCTTTCCATAACAGCAAATGTCCTTTAAATGTCCCAATGTGATCTGTTCCAATCAGCCACAGTTTAATCTTTCCCTTTAGGACAGCTGCATGGTAATGGGAAGTTAGAATTCCCTCTTGTGATAAAAAAGCATGCTCACGCTACTGTAGGAATAATCATCAGCTCAGTGTCTGTTATTTTGCAGACTAAAAATGGAGAATACATTTTATTCTTCTTTTTTTTAAAGAAAGAAAAATAGACAGCACACTGCCCAAAGGAATGCCTCACATACTGTTATGGGTTTGGGTTAGTGTTTTAAAAAATTACATTTGGCATTTAAACATTTTAAAACAACAGACATCACACTTAGCCAGTAGTGGAATAAGTAAAGTTTTACATAAGTAAATGTAGCAATACTTCACTACACTTAAAATACTCTATTACAAGTACAGTAAAGTTCTTGCATTTATCTAAGTAAAAGTACAGAAGTAGTTTTATTGTATACTAAATCTACTTAAAGTATCTAAAGTAAAAATCCCCATTATGAAGAATGGCCCCTGTCTGTGATATATTATTATATACAGTTATTGGATCAATATCACTACTGCATTAATATGTAATTTTGACTACTTTATATATTGCTGGGTAGTATAACCTATAACAATGTATCATATTTTATATGATGATCACATGTTTTGTACGTAAAATCTCAAAAAGCAGCTGGTAACTATAGCTTTGACATAACTGTGGTGGAGAAAAAAGTACAATGTTCTGAGATGTAGTGTAGAAGAATAAAGTAGCATAAAATGGAAATACTCACATTAAGTACAAGTACCTTAAAATTATACCTAATTGCAGTACTTGAGATGTCACTACAGCAGGTTTTCGAAGATGGTAAGAAAAGAACATTGATTAGCTGCAGGGCCGTAGCCTTAAAAATGCTGAGAGGTCATGAGTCTCAATCCCCTGATGTACCCCACCAAAAATAATCTCTAAAATTTTGGACTTGAATTTTTCAGTTTTTATTTATTCCTTTAACGGTTCAATTGTATTTTCTTAAATACAATAAGGGTCTAAATAGTAAAAGTTATTAATTGGGAAATGTAAACCCCCCCCGCAGGTCACATACAAGGTTCCTTGAAAAAACAGGACAGGATCTGAGTGTCATCAGTGTTCCTGACTCCTGCTCGATGTTTGTGCTGTGATTGAAAATCCTGTGTGTCCTTCTGCTCACATGTGTCACTCATCAGTTCTCTCTCATCTGTGTCCTACTGACCAGTGTCCCCCATCACCATGTTTCACCTCCACAGATGACAGCCAACCATCACCAACCACTGAAGCATGACATGAAACGTGTGCACAGTGTGCTGTTTGTGTGTGTGTGTAAAAGCTATGAGAGCAGATGAGCAGCCACAACAAGGAAAAAAAACAGAAAAAGATTTTGAAAAAAAAAAAGCCAGGTAAGCAGTAAGGAGAACTTTACCTGACGCATCAAAACTGAAAGACATGCTAAGTGGCCGAATTACTGCAACGAGAAACAGTCATGGCAACGGACAGTTATTGCTTGTGATTAGGAGGCAAATTAAGGCAAGATTTAACACACAAGAGTAAGTAATCTGTTTATATTTGGCAAGAAATTCAGGGATATAGCATGCTTATTTTCTAGTTTCAGATCACTGTAGTGTATAATTACTTTCATGATGTAAGATAATAGGATTTCAAATAAGCCACAGCCAATGGTGAGAGCTTATTGACACTCAGAAACAGTAGCAGGGGTTAGTGTTATTAGCGTTAATGGAATTGCAGACACTTAGCATTACTGTTGAAGTACAACTTTCACTATATTGCAAACAATATAGTAAACAAAATAATAATAGGCGTTAGTTGCAACACAAATGTGAAAAATTAGGCAGCATTAGCAACAGCAGAGAGCAGAGGCACAAATAATAGTAGTAAAGTGCTTAAACATAGATCATAATAATGACGCTACTGTTGATTTGTAATTTATTTGCACATGATGTCCAGCAGCTGCAAGTATAAGCTCCATACTTCAGCTTGAAAAATACATTTCATAGTGAAGTATGGTTTCATGTGCATGAGAGTGTACTTGTGTTAAGTGTAAAACAAATGTAAAAAGGCAGCGGCAGGTACAGAGAGTCATTCAGAATCTTACCCAGCCTTCCCCTGCGGACCACATCGGGCGACACGGGTCGAAGTTTCCTCTCTGCTTTGATTTCCTCCAGGATGCGCTCATGCAGCGTGGGAGGAGGCTGTGTCTGTGGCTTCAGCTTACGGGCTGACACCTGCCAAAGGTTGATGGAGGGTAAAAGATATGTAATGACAAAAAGTAAATAGGGTGGAGAGCAATAACCGACACAAACAGCGTTATAGCCAGCAGGCCTGTTCCTCACCAACTCCTCATATCTCCTACGACTGATTGTTCACCTCAGCGCTCTGCTGAAACAGCGCCTGCTATTTCTGCTCTAAGATTTATATCAACAGAGAACTGATGAACACAGCATTTCACTGAATTCACAGTGCAGTGAGACTCAAATTGAATAGCAGCAATATTCATGTTTTACAAAGAGAATTCTTACACTTTTTTATATGATGGTATTATACAAATAGTTTTACCTACTTCAGTTTTAATGTAAATCCTATTAATAGGTCTAGAATTTTTTTTGTATAACATTTTAAGTTCTGGACAATTCTTAAATTAGTCAAGTACAGTGTGCTTTTGCAGCATACATCAGCATGAACTATGTCAAATCTGCATTTTCTTGCTCAGGAGCCCAGAGGTCAGGACGGATGCCCACAAACAATCACATTATAGATCTGAGATGATAAACAGAATGAGAGCCTTGAAAACAATGTTATCTTTTTACTTTTTTCTATTCAATTACTAGATAATCTTTTATCTTTCAGCTTATAAAATGTGTTCAAATAAAACAAGGGAACATTTCATTTCTTTGGTTGAACCACTGATAGACATATGATACAGCTGACCAAGGGTCACAAGTCTAAAAGGTTGAGAACCACCGCTCTAGCTGAACGTTTATTGATATCCTCACTTAAAGACAGTCCACTGGTCTGTTCTCTCTAACAAAGGTTTTCACAGGCTGCACGAGAACGGGGTTGTGATATTTAAGCGCGTGGCCTTTGGTTCCACTCACAGGGTTGAGAGGTGGTCTGGATCTGATGAACTCCAGGATGACTTCATGAGCGCTCTTCTTTAACCTGGGAGGGATGTCTCCATTCACCTGAACAGAAACAACACAACAGGGTAAAAATAAGAGACACAGGAAGACAGAAATGGCTTCATCCTATGACCTTACAAAAGAGTCACTCGCTGAAAATAGAAAGATCATGAATTCTAATAAAATGTAGAATTGCCTGTTGCTGAACAACCAAACCCATGACCATAAGCTCAACTATCAATCGGGGCAGCAACTAACAATGTAACACTTATTCATTTGTAGTTGACTGTTTTTGATTAATACATTTGTTGTTGGTCTATAAAATGTAAAAAAAAAACATAGCAATAAATGTCCATCACAATTCCACAGAGCCAAAATCCAAATTTATGTTTTCTTATTTTGTTTGACCAAAATTACAGCAAAGATATTCAATTGACAATCATATAAAACAGAGAAAAGCAGCAAAATCCTCACATTAGAGGATTTAGAACCAGAGAATGTTTGACATTTTTATTTGATTAAATGACGATCAGAGCTGTTGCTGATTACTTTTCTGTCGAACAACTAATTAATGAATTGACTGATTGTTTCAGCTTTACTATCAGCAATGTCACATATTTTCCATGTAGCTGCATTTTCTGAGTGGTGACTTACAGCAGCATATTGCTGCCACCATGACAAACAAATGTGTACAGTTTCTTCTTAAACAAGAAACCTTTCTCATTTTAACATGATACTTATATTTAACAAGATATTTCCTCATTATTACTAGATACCAAATGAATACAAGAAATTGCCTTTTTCTTGTTTTAAGGACATATGGAAGTGTTGTGTAGTTCCAGCTTACCAACTTATCATGTATCATTTGTGAAATAACAAGAAAGTTTTGCAATACAACAAGATAAAGTGGTATGTTGTTATAATGAGAGATGTTTCTTGTTAAAACAGAATAATTAAGTATGTAGAAATTAACAAGAAAAGTATGTCATTATTACATGAATATATCTTTTGGCATGAAAACGATGACCACATCAGAGAAAGTCAAACACTACACTGGTTTCCAATAGAGAATCACCCCGGCCAACAATTATTATGCAACAGTGTAGCAAGCTTTTCCAAGCAGGAACTGGAACAATAGTGCAGCAAGAGGCCAAACTGGACACTGACCATGACTTTGCGCAGTTTGTAGCGTTTAGACCTGATGTCGTCCATGAGCATTTCATAGGGAGTGAGCTGGTACTCGATGGGCAGAGGGTTGTACTGGCGCTCCTGCACCTTTTTCAGCTTGACTCCTTCGCGCAGGTCCCTCATCACCTGAACCCAGAATCGAGCCTGATGGAAGAAGCAAAGGGCAGCATGGGAGAGGGGAAGCAGAAAATACCATGACCCTTTGGATATGAATGTATTTGACAATAGCAATCATCTGTGCTCTAACCTCTCTGTGCACACTGAATAAGGAGGCTTCATCAAGGGGAGTGGTTCTATCCCTCTCAACATGGTTCCTGAGAAGTTCTTTTATCACTGCCTATTTGGAGCGGTACATGCATTCATAAAGATTTCTTATGCAGAACCAAATCAACATGAGGTTATGGTATGATTATGGTCTCTATGACACCAAAAGGGACTTTGTTTCCCCTGTTAGACCTTGATAGTTGAGTAGACATCAGATAAAATGACCGGTTGAGGTCAGAGGTCAAGAGTCTAGTTGCCTACCCAGTCAGCATTCTGTAGCTCGTTCAGGTCTCGACCAGGCTCCTCTGACGCCTCTTCCTCCATCTTTCGGAGGTTCTGGTGTGAACAGAAGGACTGTGTTAGATTATAAAGAAGAAATCACAAACACAGGAAAGAAAGAGGCTAAAAAGAAAAGGATGAAAGAACCAAATACCTGCGAAATGAATTCTCGTCAGCCTCAGCTGTACTTTTGGCTTTACGTTAATACACATGTTATGAAACTAAAACAACAACCATGATAAACATGTCCTGATAAACATTAGCATGTTAATATTGTCACTGTGACCATTTTTACATTTATTTCACCACAACTGCTATAGATCAAACTTTGGACCTCAGCTTTTATTCATCATACAGTTAAGTTTTCTTTACAATGAGTATTATAGCTTCACAGAGCTGCCAGCATGGCCTCCAGTCTTGTTTCCAGACTGATATCTCACAGTAGGAAAAGAACAAGTTGAAATAATAAAATGAATGATGGCTGAATTTAGCTGCTTCAGTTTCAGGGTCCTGATATCGTGCATGCTGGCTCACTGTCACACTGTCATGACTTACCGGGACACTTGAATAGAGCAGAGCTATTGTTAATGTTCTTTGTAACACCTGTGCTTTTCCTACTATGTTGAGTCAAAATGTCTGTTGCGAGGCCCATTATGTTCAAATCTATAGTTCTTGAAATGAATGTGTCTTCAAAAAAACAGAAAAACCTCATCACAAACTCGCTATGTAAGGAAGAAATAAAAATGAGAAATGAAGCTCACACAGTCCCCGTTTTCAGGCAGTCAACACTAAGCTCCTCCATCATGACACCTGTGTGAACCTTCATAACGTGACACCATTAAAAGTGTTGTAAAACAGTCAATTCTGACTGACAGCCTATCTGTGGAACACAAGGCAGCGAGCTAACGTGCATTCCTCTACTGCTGGTTTAAAAGTTCAACAAGACGTCAGTATGCCTGTGTAACTGTGACCGAGGACAGAGAGACAGAACACATGTTCCCCCTGGTTAATATTTGTGGTGAGACTGTGGTTGTCGCGTCACAGCGGAGGAGCGTTTGATAAGACAGTCACGGGAGCCTGCCCAGCTGACGGCAGAGTTAAGACCTCAACCCACCAGGGAAATCACAATTCACTATCATCCTGCCAGGGAAACAGCTGCAGCAACTGGACTGTAGGCTCAATGTATCAGTTACATAATATCGCTCACAACATAATGCATTTTGCTGCATCATAACTCTGCATGCCTACAGTGTGTACAGTACTCCATTGTCACAAGGTAACACTGAAGTGTTTAATGATTTATAACAGCCCATCAGTGCTAATCTAGCAAGTGAAGAGCCTAAAGAGAGATTAGTTCTCTTGCTTTTCATCACCATTATCTCATTGGTATGAGTGGTGCATCATGAAATCACATCAAAGCCACATATTTCCATTTCAAAAGGCTGATTGAGCAGTGTTCTCTGCACATAATGGAGACAGTATTTTAATTAAATCATGCAAAGCAACCCTCATGTGGACAAGACCAACAGTCCTGCTCCTGCAAGTTCACATGAATAATTAGGCCAATTACCAACTGCATCTACAACCTCATTTCTTCCAGTCAGTAATCCTGCTCTCTCTGTCTGTTATTCATTTTCTCTCTCAATAGCTGATTAGAAGCACTGATCCGTGAGCAAATAGGAGCCAGAGTTGTTTCTGTGAATCACCACTAATTTAGCTGCTTTTCTTTGAATCTCCAGCAGTAGGCGGCATCTTTGTGGAGAGACAAAGCATCTCTTTGGCAGCGATGGCTAGTAGAGGTGGACGGATAAAGACGGATCCCCTGTGGGTTGACAGAGCTCTCCCATACAGACCGGGAGGTGGGGGGTTGGGGAATGGGCTGCTCACAGCTGATCTTACATCTGGGTATTTCACACACACACACATATATATGGACACACACACAAGGAGACACAGGCTGTGTATCAGATAAACACAGGCACAGACGCATACATACATTACCAAACAGCCAAAATCACAGAACACACCCACACATGCTGCTCCCACTCATCTGTGTGTGCATCCATGCGGGCATGAATATGCAATCACAGGAACAGTCACATGCATAGACACACATAAACACACAAATACTGGCCTAACTGACCTCGCCTCACATTTACCAGTTCACCACGAGGCTTCACAGCAATTCACTCTTTCATAATGTTGATGATGACACTGGAGCAAAGTCACATGTACTACTTTATTTTAGAATCTAGAGACAAGCTTATTTTTGACTTCCGTCTTATAATTTCCTACTTATGTTTATTGCATTTTTCAATGTCTTTTTTAATATAATGAACCACAAACACATTATCAGGCAAATGTACACAGGTATCGTTTGTTTCACAAGAATTTATGCACATTTGCTAATTTGCAGTTTAAATGAAAAGTTCATTACAATAAACTAAAGATCACTAAAGTTATTGCAGTTCATCCTGAGGGGGACATGAATGTCTGTACCAAATTTCATGACAATTCATCCAATAGTTGTTGAGATATTACATAAATAAACAGAAATGTCAGCGTCATTGTGGCGCTACAGTAAAAGTAAGGGGATCACCAAAATCAGCAGGATTCATCCTCTGGGTATGATGGATATCTGTACCAGATGTCACAGCAATCCATCCAATAGTTGTGGAGATATTACAGTCTGGAATAAAGACTGGATCCATATGCGTCCACAGAGACACACTACTGTGGCTATAAAAAGAGGAAGATATCATATAAAAAGTAGGATATAATAATAGACATTTTATTTTAGATTGCATTATACAATGTTAATTTCATGAGGGTCTTTCAATCTCATTTCATCCCCTAACCCTTTATAACACCTATAACATAACGATTTACACAAAAATTTCATTATATGAATCAGGTACTTATAAAATACTTACTGATTTCTACTGGTACTTAAACGAAGGTGAAATGGAAGAAAACAAGGCTTGGGAGGAAAAAAGGAGTAACACTTGGGCATTTTAGAGGAAGGGAGCAATAAATCATACACAAAGTATGTTTGTACTGGCAAACAAAACTGAAGTTTGGGTAAATGGTGTTAACAACCTTGTTCATACAGTTCTGTGTAATTAAGGCATCAAAAGGGGAGCACACTTTCAACACTTCATATTTCGGCCCACATTTTAACTCTCTTGTTCCACACAGTCTTGTTTTCACTGTACCTACATTTACGTACCAGTAGGAACCACTGAGTATTTCATTGGTACCTCATTCATATGAAATTACACTGTAAATTGTGTATTACATTATAAATGTACTAAGTGTTACTTAATATGGATTCCTTTTACTAGTGATTCTTTAAAAATAATTTTTGTTTTAAGAAAATATTAAATGATTAAGATAATGATGGTGCCAGTGTTTTTAAATGCTACCTCTTTACTTTGCTTGTTTTTAACGCTTCTTTCTCAGCCTTCTCCACCCTGCAATAAGAGTCTTCTCTCTCCTCTCTCTGTCCTAACAGAGAGTTATGTAACCTACCAAATCCCCTCTATTCATTCAGATGCATTACACACAGTAAAAGGGCAGCCGCAGTAGTGCATAGCAGGAAGGAACCCTGAGGTGGTGCACAGACACACACACACACACACACACCATTCCTCACGGGAAGTTTTCCAACCCACAGCTGAGCTCCAAAATGCTCCTGAGCAGAATGAAAGCCCAAAATGACTCCTGTACTTGATCTTAATGAATGAGTTGAAGAATAGAAAAATGTACAGCAACAAGATACAGCTTTGTGTTCAGAGGAAAAGCCTGAATGTGAACTTGGGGTAAATGAAAATAAGCCGATAATGCATCTGTGATGAGAGAATCACATTATCAGCTCTTATTAATTTTTCCAAAGTCACTATTCAAGCCTTTTTATCAAGTAGGAAGCAATAATTATGGTGCATTCTAACTCATTGAAAAAGTCAACTAAAGGTAATAATTGGAAATCACCTGACACACCCTGAATATAAACATATGACCCATACCAATAATGTATTGTGGGAAGCCTTAATCCTTCATGGTATGTGAACAACTTGGAAACATGTTACATCACAGGCCCACCTACCACGATTATAGGACCCTCAGAAATGACTTTTAGTTGTGGGGACTTGACCTCAGTGGTTTTGGCAGAATGAGAGTCAGCATGTCGACAGATATTGTCATCTATGTCCAACACAAACTACACACGTGTCACTCCTTCTTCAAAGTAGCCCACTTCAACCTGTCAGCCTGCAGGGTGTGAGAGCAGGGCCCGTCATCCACACACTGCACAGCTGCCTCGGACTGTTAGGACGTTACAGCAGTAGTGACGTATACTAGTCCAGTTTGTGTCAATGCTGTTGATAGCTGGTATTTTGTGCTAATACCGGAAAAAAACCCTGAAAAAATGTTGGCTTTTCCCTGCCAAGTTCTAAAAATCCCCTGAAACAGCACTTATACCATCTTGTTAAAGTTTATAGCTGTTGTCAGGGACAACACCAATGAACTGAAAAATAATTATTAAAGGTCCTCCATCAGCCTGATTTATCACAACCAATACCTAACAAATATACCAGAAAACATAATATTTTATCAGCATTGTAACCATCCAAGCACTTGTTCAGCGATACTTCAAATTAATGTTATCATATCATTAAAAAATCTATATGATAACACCTTAAAAAACTTGATTTAAACTGATAAGATGAAGATATCTGGGTGCTGATGTCACAAAACTATGCAATAGCTTTCATGGATGTATACTTAAGGTTGTCTCTATTTTTCCTCCTCATCAACAACTATTGCACGTCACAATAATTCACTAGGAAGGGTAAGACTTTGACCAATCACCACTGGGATAATACCGTATATACATTAGGGAACAAAACATCAGAACATATCTTAAACTTTCCATATGAATATTTAGGTGGAATGGCATTGAGTAAGTAACTTTTGGTGCAAGAAAACTAAATATAATTGTTAACACCCCAATTAAGTTATAAATTGTTGCTGATGCCCTTCATTCTACTATTATATTACAGATTAAGCACTTTAATAGCTTAATTTAAGGTTTTTTCAAGTCAGTTTATTTAAGGTTTATTAAAGACAGTCCTCTAATCTTGCAAATTAAGGGAACTTTGAGGCAATCAATTCAGAGCTTCAAAACATTTTTAAGACGCTTTTAAGGGACTTATTTTTTTCTGTGCATTATGTTTTTACTTTGAGTAGACAATCTAAACCACAAGTCAGATTTTGTCTGTTTATTTCTACATGTTATAAGCAATAAGTGATGCATAAAAATCAAAAGAATGAGCTGTAAGTGTGGGCTTTGACCTCAGAGTTATTGGGCATTATGTCATAGCATGAGCAATATAGGTTGTGCACTGATGTGTCCATTCATTTCTTTATCCACACATATTACCATGGACGCCTTTCTGTATCAGCTGACTGACTCTGCTCTGTCACGCAGGAAACTGTCTGACTGCTGTCCTCATCTCTGTGTATCTGTTATGTCCATGCCTATTACACGCTACAATCCAGCCCCTCCTCCGGAGTGACGGTTTATTACTGAAGCAGACGAGATGTCAGACTCAGACATGACTGTTATGCTCCGCTGGTTTCCTGATTTGAACCTTTAATACAAGAGCAGCACAGAGAAAAACTGACATCATGGAAGCACAGTCACTTCGACTGGTTTACAGTTATTACATAAGAGTTATTTTCTTTGTACCTAATATTTTCACTTACGTTCACATAACCACATTCATCAAATACTGTAAATCGCTTCTATGTATTTACAAAATGGCAAGAAATGAGAGAATATAATCATCATGTGAATATGAGGGACTTGCCTTCACCATCGGCACCAGCAGCTTCACAATGTAAATGTTACCCGATGTTGGCAGTGGTACAGACAGAGTAGAGAATCAGATCAGGGCGCATGGGGCATGTAAGGTCACAGTGCTAAATCTCCTGAAGTGATGCCTCTCTATGTCCTTCATAGTCACCGTAAAGGCCAGTGATAATCCTGTAACCCTTTATGTGAGAGGAATGCCCTGTGCAGCAACTTTAGGCAGTGTTTTTGAATGAGACTGCAATTATAAAGCATGAGTTTATATTTCACTATAATTCCCTGTAATTTCCTGTATCTGCAGTATTTTGTGTGTGTCTAAAACACATATCTGATGGCTTAAATTGCAACTCATGCCTTTGAAAAGAACGGATTACACGCCTCCAGCCATGATGATCATAGTGATGATAAGGACCCACCTCTTTGGCACTCTTGATCTTCTCCAGGAAAGTGCGTAGCTCTCTGGTTTCTGTGTACAGAGCCCGACACACTGCCTGGTAGTGACTGGGGGCGTCTGACAGACTGGGCAGATGACCTGTACACAGCTGTAAGATAGACATTGAAGCAAAGAGAAAAAAACATTTTCAGAGGACGGTTTACACAGCTACATTTACTGTAAACAGGACAATGAAATGAATGAAAAACAATCAGTGTTAGCTCTCAATACACGTTATTTGGCATTATCAAGAGCTCAATAAAGGGATTTCAGGTTATGTAAATCACCCTCTGGAAGCCATGTTGGAGGTCCCCTGCTCTTAAGCATTAACTGAACAGCCTTCTTAGTGTGTGATGAGGATTTCTGTTCCCATCAGTGCAACATGCACACATTAGCATTTTCTAACATTGTGCTAACTATGAGTTTGAGATTTGTTTCAGTTTTTGTTTGTGTCAGCATCTAAATAACTTTAATTTCAAGCTTATCCTTTATTTCACAATTTATCAGTGACAGTGACAAGTGACTATCTAGCTAACTGTGATATTTGCCCAAATAAACATTAGCAGAAAACATAACAGTCCAGTAGAGGCTAGCATGATATGATAAAACTATTTGCATTAGCTTGTCTTTTGGCTCATTAGCTAACAACGCTAAAAACAACTGATGTGACTCTTCTTCAGCTATAAGTCGGATTTTTTTGTAGTAAAGGCTGGACAAATGGGACAAGAGAACAGTTCCTTGTTGTACCTCGTTCCTCCACTTCAGGGAACAGAAGTTATAGTCATATTGTTTCATTTTCTGCATCACAGAAAGAAATCTGCATTATGAAATGCCTCTTTTATTATTCAGTACAGTATACAAATTTCATTCAGCAGTCTACACCAACAACACAACTCTAATTTTCAGGAAACATATCTGTTTTTATCTGGTCTAGGCTTTATTTACACCTGATCTCTGCACCTCCACAATTTGAGACAATGATGTCAAACTGTTAAGCTTTGCTTAGGCATCTCAGGGACACTGCATAAAAGCAAAATGCCCAAAAAGATTTGCAGACATTTGTAAATAACTGTTGTTGACTGCTCAACACAATTCACAGGATGCCTGAGGTCTCTCTCTCTCTCTCACACACACACACACACACACACACACACACACACACACACACACACACACAGACCAACAGTGATGACAGAATATGTGCTTGTCTCTTTCAGAGGAGCAGAAGGTACTCTGGGTCACTGCTTGGCATGCTCTGGCATCCATTTGTTCAGACTGCATTCCAGTTAGAGATATTTTCACCAAACTCAGAAAATAACAACCGTCTCTTCATAAACGTTAACCTGCCTACATTTCTCAAAGTCCTGGAATGAGAGACAGTGTTGTTTCCAGAGGCAAAGAAAACTGCTATATGCTGTTTTTGCTCACATAAAAATGCAGCAGTTACATTAAAATATGTATCACCAAGATAAATTGTATTGTATGTCAGTTAGGGACAGTACAGTAGGACAAAAGGTAAACTCGGGGAGCATAGAGAGTGAATGGACTGAGGGTAAAAAACACAGACTGAACAGCAACTGAAAGTGACAGCTAGCAAGCCATTGGGCCAGACAGACTGCCACACTGCTCTGATACATCTCCTTGGAGAGCAGTGTTGGTTTGTGTATGTGTGTGTGTGTGTGTGTGTGACTGGGTATGTGGCTATTATGTAAACAGTATCAGGCCATGTGAGGACTGACACAGTGACTCTCTGCTCCATTGGACAAGAGAGATACATGACTCCCAGCAAGGGTGAGCCAGGCAGCCGGCTGCACTGTGGTAGTAATTTCTGTGTTCAAAGCCAACAACAATTTCATTTTCTCACATACATCATAAGAGAGAGCCTATATATATATTATCTGTTCGTGAAGTTTAAAAAAAGATGTACTTTATTTAATTATTTCCATTTTAAGCTACAATACCTCATACTTCTACTCCACAACACTGCAGAGGGAGGTATAGTACTTCTTACTTCACAACATTTATTCAACAGCTTTATTTACTAGTTTTTCAAATTTAAATATCTATCTAAAACAAACATACAATACAGAATAACAGCCACAAGTATACAGGCTCATCCTCAACCAGCTACGACATTAAATTCGTTTTTACAAGTCAATGTGTCAGTAATAATATAATCAATACAATAACAATCAAATAATACAACTGATAAATAGCATTCTGAAAGGAGGCTTCTGCATAATGTATACTTCTACTTTTGATACTTATTTGAGCATATTTTGCTGATAATACTTACATACTTTTACTTGAGTAAGATTTTGAATGCAGGACTTTTACATGTAAAGGAGTAATTTTGAATTGTTATAATGGTATAATGGTTGTTTACAATATGTAAAGGATCAGAATACTTCTTTCTTCACTGGAATCCATGAGTTCAAGACTGAAACATTTCCTATTTTTGGTCAGTTTCACTGTATGATTTTATATTTCATGCTTCATTATATATGATTTTATGGCACAATTGATTAAATGTGCATGGGTCGTATAAATACACTGTGTAGAATCTATTTAACGGTTTGCTTGTTTCAAAGCACAGTTGCTATGCTAACAAACAAGTCATCTAAAAGATGTCATGTGACACAGATCTTGATTTCCCTACACTGTCTTCCCATTAAATTCATATATAGCTGGTCCTTTTGCTGCTAAATTTCCCACTACATCCACCAGCTAAGTTGTCTCTGTGTGCAGTTTGGTGCTGGGCAGGTAGTGTACAGTAGGTTTATCAGCCTTTTCACTGTAAACAACTGCCTGATGCAGCTGGAAACAAGGTTGAGAGTGGTGAGACTAAACCAAGTTACGGTGAACCAAAACAAAAAGCTGAAAGACGCTAAAATGTGCTGCAGTGCTGAAGGGATATCCATTAGAAAATACTGATTAGTGCATCTTTAAACTTGGTGTCTAGTTCTTGGAGGGGCAGTCTGTCCAAGGAAAAATCCACAGGAAAACAGGGAGTGATGTGTTTTCCATTTCCAGCAATTACAACAATGATTTGTTTCAAATCAGTAAAAAGGACAGACGTCACAGACGAGACAACAGTCGGTTTCTGTTACCTTGAGGATATCTCTGTAGCCATGAACACTGCAGATGTTGTCAGGGTCATCCTCTGCCTCGTCCTCTTCCTCTGTGGCCTCGTAGCCTTCGTCGGGGCAGGCGTCCTTCTCAGCTTCGGCCATGTTGGTCATGAGATCGATGAGTTGCTCCAGGGGAGGGCTGAGCTCCCTCTCCTCATTCTCCTTCAGCCCATAGTCCAGAGCCTTGTAGATCATGATGCCCAGAGACTCAATCACCTGCAAGATCACAGGAGACAATGTACACTTTGGAACCAAACATATCTTCATATCTTTCTGTTTGTTCCACCTCCATCTGTAAAGTTTACCAGTTACCCAATCTGCATGTTCTTCTATCTATGAACATTATGTTATTAATTCAGAAATATTAAGCATACATTATTTGTGAATAATGCACCCTTTGCCTTTCTTTGTACATTATCCTGCTGTTCATCTGCCACATAATAAAAAACAAATATGTATTTGTGTCTTTGTTATGCAATATGATCCTCTTTTTTGCGCCAAGCTTGACAGCTGTAATACGGTGACCTCAGAACTCAACCTTTGATGAGAGAGGCTTCCTCTGCCATTCATACACACACGCAAACATACACACACACACTCTCTGGCCTGTGACAAGCTGACCCTGGGAGCAGATTACTGATAGTAGATCTTGTGATTAACTGACGCATGATGGAAAAAGACTATCCTCACATCATGCATGTCCCAATATAGACACAGTGTTTTGAAGATGAAAGTATTCAGAATATTCAGAAGCAAGAGCCAAAGTATGTAAGAGGTCAATTCGATGCTGTCATCTTGTGCTTGAAGTCATTTAAATAGCAAGGTTTCATGGAGGAAAAACGGTTAAAAATCTCAAATTACTCCAGCAGCATGCTCCAAACATTCACATCTTGTCTAAAATGTGGCTAAAAACTTTCATTTTCAGTTGAAAAAATGTTATAATTTTTACACAGAGGTTTCTTTTGTCAAAAGGGACTTCTTTGCTTTAGCAACCAACAGTCAAGCAGTCCATAATGTGGCTTTTACCAGTGTTTAGTACACACTGAGCATACAAATGGTTTGAAATGTTGTTATGGACCCTTTAATACTTTCTATCATGAAAACTTCAAGCTGACCAAGAACACTACGTACCTTTAAATACTACATTTAAAGTCCTGAAAGGGTGAGTAGGTATAGTAAAGGGTTTTTTTGTGTGTGTGCAACTTAAAGTGGTTATCTTGATGAGAACACAACACAGGGACAACACAATATTGAATACTAGAACTGCAACGATTACTCAATAAATCAACTAGTTGATTGATGAAAATTAATCAGCAACTATTTTTAATAACTGAATAATCATTTAGTCATTTTTCAGTAAAAATGACAAAAATTTCATTCAGAAAATATCTTTGGGTTTTGGACTGTTGGTTGGACAAAAGAAGCAATCTAAAAACATCTCCTTGGACTGTGGGAAATTATAAACATCTCTATTTCCTGACATTTTATAAATGATTAACAAATGAATCCAGATAATAATCTGCAGAATAAATGATAATTAGAATAACTGTTAGTCGTAGCCCTAATAAATACATTGATACAAGCTTTTAAAATGAAACTCTCGAAAGATATTTCATAGAAGAATATAGATTTACACATTTTGTTTGCTCATTGATGAGACATTGTGCCAGATACTGAGACAATTACTGCTGCTCGAAAAGATAGCTATGGTGGAACCATAACAATTACACAATTATACATAGTACAGATTACAATTGAAGATTTTAGGAAGTGATAGTCTTACATTTGTGTACTATAGGGATGTTTTATGAAATCGTACTATTAGTTTTCCATTCAAGGTTATGAGAGCCAGCTAACCAACAGCATTTCATTCATCATCTGTGTGGTCAGAAAATTAAATCCAATAGACAAGCAAACATGAACTACATTGTTTTTAGTAGAACCTATTGAATGGAGCAACTGTGGAAAACGAGTTCAGGGGTTCAGATAAGGCTCATATCCTTTTCTTTTGCTTGTTTTTGTTGGCAACCCAAGGCATTTGCTGGTATAGCCATAACGCTTAGTGGTAATTAAACCCCCTAGAACTAACAACAATCATTTTACCAATACTACCTGTGCCATGACACTATAACTGTATTACAACAATACTGTAATTGTAACAAAACATTATGGAATTCAATGTGAAACAGTATGTCAAACAAGTTATATTCTTAGAGGCTATACAGACTGGTGGCATGGGAATTTAAAAAAATGTATATTTGGATATAAAAGACTACTTTTTAGAAAATAATGTTAAATTTATGAGATTTGTAGAAACTATCCCAAATATGCTTAAGTGTATGATATTTTTTTCTAGTCCAGATGTTTATACATGTAGGTCAGGAGATGGTGCATTTGATTATAGCACTCATTCTCCTCTGGAACAGGAGAGTCATGGTGGATAAAACTTACCTTGTGAGGCAGCTGGATTCATGAGATAACAACATCACAGGATCACGCGAGAATCCATCTTGTTAGGGTTCAAGTTATGCACTTGTGTCTGAACCACCGGTGGTTCAGCGGCCTATGAGGATTCTCACGTGATTGTGTGATCTCGTGATCTTGCGAGTCCAGCTGCCCCGCAAGGTAAGATGGTGATAGACTGTGATAGACAGATGGATCATCCAATCACCTGCTAAGTATTTTTTTTAAAGTGCCTGCCCTTTTACAAACAGTTTCCAAGGACGACTTCTCAGATGGTTCTGTGTAACAAACCATCTGGCGCCTCAGGTTAGGATAAAGCCAGCAATGCCAAAGAGAAAAGACAAGAGTGGGAAATCACACAGGGGATTATTCTGCAACCCTGAGCACAGGGAAAAGACGGAGAGCCGGGTAGACAGCACATAAACGACTGAGAGAAAAGCTGTGAGAAAAGGGGAGCATGACTGAAGGAGGAGAGGAAGGAGGGACAAAGAGATAAATGTATCAGGAGACAGGAAAAAGATGTGATGAATGAGAAGATGAGAGTCGTTGGATGGATCAGAGAGGTCAAGGAGGGAACGTGAGAAAGGGAAAAGTGAGACATCAATACAAAGAAATGATAAAGAGTGTATGTGTGTTTGTTTGTGTGTGTGTGTGTGTGTGTGTGTGTGTGTGTGTTTGTGTGTGCGTGTGTGTGTGTGTGTGTGTAGACATGAAGATCAAGGGCAGATCAATGGACACTCATGGGGGGAGGAGGACTCATATGAGAGACCCTTCCTCCTCTCCCCTGTCATTGTGTAAGAGCTGGGTTTCCTCAGGGGGGAAAGGCTGAAAGCGACCTCTTTGTTTGAGCTCCACCCGGATCCACACCCACTGATACATCACACCGTGCACTCACACACACACACCCACCCACCCACCCACACACACACACACACACACACACATACACACACACACACACACACACACACACACAGACACACACACACACAAAACGCCTACACATGCAAACATATTCCTCCAGGGACCTGCTATAACCTCGGGCTATCACAGAGAAATACTCTTCAGCAGTCAGCAAGAGCATGTTGTAGAAAATATGAAGATATGACAGTTATGGATTGTGCTGCCCTGCCCAGCAGCTAATGATTTTATGTGTTAAATATGTGGATTTTCAGGCTTCTGGTTCTTATCTGCAACTTTACTTGGCTATCTACAGTGACCCCACCTTCTAAAAATCAGTTAAAGGCTATAACAGTATCTGATCTGCGGAAGGAGATTCACTTAAATTGAAAAATACTGATGAAAGATGTCACAATCTCACATTGTGCATACTTTAATTTATCCACAGGTTATAACAACACTAAGTGTTGTAATGAGGACTATGCACCACGCTTCAATTTTTTATTCTATGTTTTACATTCATTCTCCCTAAAAAACATGTGAAACAGTCATTTCTGTTGCAGCTGTCATTCAAGTCTAAAAGAGCCTGACTAAGTCATATTTTACACATTTTTCACAAGTAATTAACTGCAAACTATGACTGATTGCAGGAAATAAGAGCCATCCCTGCAATCATGAGGCGTCTGAAAGTGAAGGCTGCCTAAAGCAAACATGTCTCCCTTCCACTTAAAAATCTCCCTGACTGGTTCCCAGGCTTCCAGGTGACCGAGCAGAATAATGGGATGCAAGAGAGGAAGCGGTGGGGAGAAGATGAAAAAGAAGAAGGAAAAGAAAAAAAAGTGGGAAGAGGATGAGAATGTCAACCAAAGGAGATTTGCTGGTTGGTGCAGCAGTGGCCATCATCACAAGCGAGAGCAACATCAAACAGTTCGGCTTAAATTTCAGCATTCCTATCACGAAGAGGAGGCAAGCTGGCCAAAGGGCCAAAATAAAAGCCAGAGTGACGCACGAGGAAATGTTTTTATATTTGTTCTGCACCTGTTAAATTGCTTTTGTCCTGCAAAGTCCTCATAACCTCACCTGAACTTTTCATTTGACCTAAATAACTGGTTCCATAATAAGACACATAGGGTTTAGAGACAAATCTTGTTGAAACAGACAACAGAAATGTAACGCTTATTTTATTCCCACAGCATTCCTATTGCCCTGATGAGGTCAGTAAACACTGGGAGATTGATGGCAAATAGCACATATTCTATGATGGTGCTGCCTCCTGTGTGCTCTCACAAATGCAGTTGTTATTTTCCTCAGTCTGCCTGCTGGCAGCAAATTCTTCCTCAGTTACACACAAAGACAGCACTATATCCCTTTCTCTCCAACCTACAGTGTATTCCCATCTACCATCCGCCTACATATCTACTATTATCCCTCAGGGACAATGTAGGTTTTTCCATAACACATTCAAAGCATTCATAAGGAGACACTTGAATGTTTTGTCCAGGTGTCAGTTTCTCATCCAGTGATGGTTTTATTTCAACAGTAACAGTATTACATGACCTCAGGCATAAGCGCAGCACAAGAGCAGGATATGATATGACAGCAGAGTCTCATGTTAACAAGAGTACATGCAACATCTAACCTTTATTCTGGTTCAGTACATTACAAATTATGTAATTGGACACTCCGGGTTAATATGGCCAGGTGTCTGATGCTGCTACCATTCAGTGTTTATTGTGTAACTTAAAGTTTGCTACAATGTGAAGCCCAATATTACAATTTGCTCAGAATGGCAAAGTAAGGTAAAGTTTTAAATAATCAGATCTACTATACCTATTCTATAGCCAAAAATCACCTTATGTAATGACATCAAACTGCATACACCTCACTCATGTTCATTAAAGGGGCCAGTTGGTATGGTAGGACTGCAACTAACAATTATAGCATAATATGCCCAAACTAAATCCTAAAAAAAATCACAATAGTGAGAAATATCTATCACCATTTGTCCAAAGTGACATTATTAAATAGCTTTTGTCTGACTAACATCCAACATCTGAGGATATTAAATGTAAAGTGATATAAAACATAGATAATAGTCCTGGTTAAAAGACTTAAAATCAAACTGTTATTGATTCATTTTCTGTCGCTAAACTAATCAATTAATCAACTAACCATTTCAGCACTAGTCCTTGGAATATGTTGTGAATATAAAGAAGGGGTTTGAGAGAAGCATAATGTCTGTATGAATGACTAAATGAGACAAAAACAAGCTTGTGACAACACTGTGTGACTAAAGGAGGTCATGGAGGATCCCACATGGTAAACAGACTGAGAATCACATTACTTTTAGTTATGTAGCTTTGTGCTATTCTCACAGACCAAACACCACAGCAATTGTGTTAATTAAATGCTAACTTAAATCTATGAGATACTCTTGTGTGTGACAGCCCTCCATCAGCCACTATTAGCCAGCCAGCAGAAAATTACCAGAATCAGCACAAACTAGTTAGTATTAAAGGATTGCAGAAACAATGTGGGGATTTAAAACATTTATATTTCCTTATTAGTGGGTTCACAGGAATTAGGTCATGGCAGTAAAAGTAAACAGGAACTGAGCTAAGTGAAATTTTACTAAAAAAAAATTATAAAACTGCAATTAATTAGCTCTCTGCTGTATAATCTTTTTAAGCCCAGTGCCAGGACATCTGGTGTCATTTCGTTTTAATCCTTCACAACACATCCTAGGTTTTGTAACACTAGCAAGTAGTTTAGTCTCTCATAGTCTCTTGTTCATAACGATAAGTTAAGCAAAACCCATATAAACTCCAGTTCAATAAATAAAGAGATAGCTTAACTAAAAGTCAAAGGAGTAAAATCATCTTTGACCTTTGCATCCATTGTAAGCTGCATCTACTCTATGTGTTTTAAAAAAGTTATTGAAATTTTACAGGGAATATGAAACTATTCCCAATATCCAACAACAAGAGGACTGTGAGATCAACTAGACAAAATACAGATGGGGCACATGAGGGGTAAACACTCTCCTGTCCTTCAATAACGTCTAAGAACCTTCAAAGTACCATTAAGCAAAGCACTCAACTTCCACCTGCTCAACTGTGGTCACCAAGACCGTGGTGGTACTGAATACAAAGTGCAGTGATGTACAAAAGAGCAAATGCTACATAATGTGAAACAAGAGTGAGTGTCTACAGCCACGTTAGTATCTCTGTGAGTTAGTGCTTTCAGCTGCAATGCTAACGCCTGCATATTAATCTCACAATGCTAACATGCTTATGCTTAGTATGTATAATGTTTATCACGTTTACCATCTTAAATCACCTTGTTAGCATGCTAACATTTGCTAATTAGAACTACACACAAAGTACAGCTGAAGTTCATGGGAATGTCTTTAGTTTTGCAGGTATCATAAACCAAAACTGTTGGGAAAAGTAACAGTGATGGTGGCACTAGATGAAAAATATGGCTATTACAGGTGATACACATATACTGTACATCAAAATGCATATCAAAAAGCCTACCACCTTTTAAAGAAAAGGTACAAATTGAATTTCTGTCTTATCATTTATGTTTCATTTATATCTCTTGCACTGTCAGAACTCAGTATTTGCCTTTAAAGCATAATGGAATAGCACTAATAGCCATTTTTTAACCACAGCAAAATGACAATTGTAATTGCAAAGTTTGTCTGGTAAAATCTTCTCTAAAACCAAGAAATGAAATTTAAGCAATACATAAAGAAGAACACGCTGTATTCTGTCATATCCATCCAAATATGTACTGCAGCCATCCTCCAGATTGGACATATTCAATCAGAATTCATACAACTGGAAGAACCATACAAACATATGGAGAATTCACCAAATCACATCTAACAAATCTACTCATGTGATTATCTCAGAAGGCTGACTGACAGGAATGAGGTTCTAAAGAAATCAGTCTCTTCAGTTTAAAACTGGTGACTTTAATAGCAAGCTGGATGCAAGGAATATACAAGATGAGTAATGAAGACAGACAGTAGACATATCCCCATATCCCCCAAACTGTAAGCTGATTCATGATCGCGTCACGGACAGAAGCATGGGTTATTTCCTCTCAGGCACAAACAACAGCTGAGGAGATTCCTTTCTCTGATTCTTATGCCTGACTACGCTGCTCTGACCTCTGACTGTCATATGACTGAGAATGGCTGCTTTGGTTTGCTATCTAGTGGACGTAGAACCCACATAACTTCACATAGAGAACACTTGAACCAAAGCACGTAAAAAAGCAAATGAACATTAACTCCGCTGCAGAATGGCTCCTATTCCTAACAAACCACTTTCATAAGTTCTGACTGAATTTTCTGTTTACATTAAACACAGAATGTGACGTTAAACTCTAATCCCTTCCCAGACTTCAAAGCTGAGACGTTAAGAGACCACAGAGCATGCACGGTTAAACTTTGACAGAGGGGAATGTGATGAAGCATAATCCACAATTTTCTGAGGTTACACACTGCATCACGGGACCACTAAGGGTCTAGCTAGCATGGCTACAGGGGTCATCAACAAATTCCTCAAGAAAACTAGCATAGAAAAGAAGGATATATTTGAGTGATTGCTTACAAAATCGCTAACAAATATCATCAATTTTTCAGTGAACAAGAGCTATAGTGATTACTGTGTTGTAGGAAAACAGCCTCATCTGACATTCACAACCGCATCACTTCACAAGCTCACGCTGTTTGAAGCCGTGTGTAGATAATGTGTGTCAGCTATGACTACACACGTGTTCTTGTTCATCCAGCTTTGGGCTAATTCCACACTGTATGTTAACAGAATGCCACTGCTGCTGGATTTAATGCTGTCAAGCATCAAGAGAGTCGAACCACTTGCCAGTAGTTTTGTCAGCCAGTCTGTAACACACTGTATTGTGAGAACTCATTTCTAGTGCAAAGCTGCTTAGCAGGGATTTGTCTATACAGCTTCACTTTTTCTACTTCTACAGTCAACTGTGTTTATGTGTGTGTGTGTTTGAGGTATTCACTATCCATCTGTTATCACAGCCCTATTACACAGCAATCCAACTCCAGAACTCCCTGGAAACTACTGCACACAGTCTGTAATGAAGTGGAAATAGATCCTCGGCCATCTGATGAAGTCACACACACAAAATACTCTCACTTGAAAACTGTTTGTTAACTTTACAATACATCAAGCACTCTGGAAAGCCAAAGACACCTCTGCAGGCTAAAATTATTCCACCTACAACATCCAGCATCCAGCAGTGTATTCCTGAAAAGCAAACATAAGCAGAAAAACTAATCTGTCCATACTGTAAAGCGTGTTTCTTTAATGACTATGATCACTACCGTCAACAGCAGAGTGTGTGGAGGATGTGGGCGAGTGAGGCAATTTTACATAGACTTTAATTAGGTTTCAATTGTACTCCAGAGCTTTCCAGAGGCAGGAGGCCTTGCTGGATGACATTTCCAACCAGTCAATCAGAGAAGCCAGCTGGGAGCTCTGGGGCTGAAGGAGAAAATGACTGGGTGAAGACAAAGGATGAGAGAGAGGCAGCTGGAACACAAGCCAGGAAATGGTCTTCCATATTGAGAACTTTTACATCTCTATAATGTCTTTTTACAATATATAACCAGCAGTAAACATAAACTTTGTACAGGTACCCTCAACAAACTGAATTCAAATGATCTGGCTTGTGGTAAAGAAAGTGTCAATCTTGAACTGAGGAGTGGCTCTGTGTTTTAAAGGAGCAGTTCACAGATTTTACACATCAAATCAGTGAAAACGAAGTTGTATGATGTCTTCTATGTCTCTGGGGGCTTTTTCAAGCCTGCATTTCTAACTGGGGGTATGGAGTTTGGAAGATGTAAGAATTTACTAAGCTGGGAGGCTCTAACAAAAGATGCTGAGTTGCACTGTGGGAAGTGCAGGATCCAGTGTTTTTGGATCTTGACCTACACTAGTGACTAAAAGTCAGGATATCTTGGTTTCTTTTTCACCGATTTTGACTATTTTTAAAATCTGTCTCTGGCCAGCATCTCTTTAAAGGAATAGTTCACAGTTTTAGAAAATATGTTGATTTGCTCCCACCCTTCCCAAAGTTTAGACAAGAAGATCACTCATGTGTGCATGTTAGGGCCAGGGGCCAACAAATTTAGTTTAGCATGAAGACTAGAAGAAACAGCTTTGTTCTCTCCAATTTTCTAGAATACATCTACCAGCACCTCTAAAGCTCACTAATTTACACATTGTTTACTTCAAAATCTAAAAATGACAGTTTGTGGTCACAGTGACCAAACAGTAATTTCCCAGCTTCCTTGCTTTCCATCTGACTCTTGGAATTAAAGCAAATAAGTATATTCCCAAAAAAGTTACTTAACTATTCCTTCAAGGTATTAAAGCCTGGTCATTTGTTTAGCCTCACTGTGTCTATGAAAATTAGACATAATGTTGGTATAAGGAATGGAAGTCCATGAGCCAAATCATAACATCAAAATGTGAGCAAAGACAATGCTGCTGCATGCCACAAACTCTGCATCAACACCTTTGGAGACTGGCTGTCTGCTATATGCTTCACTGCTCTTAAGTGTTTTTTTATGCAATGTTGTGTGTAAAGCTTGCAGTGAAACCAGTTTCCTATTGTGGAAAAATGCATTTAAACTTGTTTCATTTGTTGAAGGTGTTAGTTTAAGCAGCAGTGACCCGCATCAGCGCCATTGCAGGCATCAGGATTAACATGTTGCACACCCATGGCTTATGACAGTTTCAACCACAGTGCTATCTGACACGCATTGCACTTAATAATCCTGCAACATGCCCACTCTAATCTTAATGCTATCTGTTGTTGTGACTGTCTGCTCTCACTTACTGTAACTAGCTAATGTGACCAGCTGTGGAAGGTAAATATTTAAAAAGGAAATCATGCTTCTATTGTGTTTAAGCATGCCATTATTCTGTACAAGCATATATTTCCCTTCAAGATATTTCTCTAATTGACTGATTGGTTCCTTTCCAGAAGCATTTCAGTTTCCCAGCCTGCACTGTGTGAGGTAATCAACAAAAACATTGCAAGTAATGTTGTCAGACTAGCTGCACCCAAAGTAACAACAACATGTGACCAGATTTCTACCAACCAAGTTGCACATCAATAACTTGAAATAAACATTGACAAAGTGCAGTAAGCACAATGGTGATGTAAAAAGTAAGCATTTTCTTAAAAATTAAGTGTGCAAAACAAAGTGCACACTGTATTCTTATTCACCCTCACTTGCAGATACCACTCACACAGGCAAATATCATCCACATAATGTGGTTCAAACTTCTGTGAGCATGTGATTATGAAATACAATAAATACAAGTCACTCACCTCTGTTGTTGTGCAAGGGCTGTATTTACCTGCAGGGAAACAAGAAAGCAGTGTTGTGATAATCAACATTGTTCAGTTACAGCACATAAATATATACAGTATGACTGACAGAGCTTAGGCATATGTGATGATGCTCTTAGCCATTAATGCCAAACTCCATGCATTACTTTTGGTGCAATATCTTAATATCAGTGAAGTATACATTTTCTCCAAATCCACTGCAGTCACTTCTAAGGTACCAATGGACAGTCATTTGGTGTTGCAGTGAAAAGTTACAGCAGCAGGTTGATGTATGTGGGATTGACTCAAAGTAAATTACAGTGGCTGTGTTCAGTGGCATAGAAATGAAGGAACATGTCACCCAGTGCAACGGGCTGGCTCACTAATTTGTGTTGATAGTATGATCAATTCATATTTGGTTTTTATGTTTTCATGGAATTTAATTGACAAGAAAGAAAGATATCACTGGCCTTATCCTTTAAACACTCACATTCCTAGTGCAGGTTTAAAATAAAAACTGTTATTAAATCTGATAACTGAGATCTCTATTATCTTTTGCTATGTTAGTTTGCTCTGTGGTCTAGAATCCTTGAGGCTTACTTATCATTGATTACATATCCTCTTCTTCATTAAACTAATTTCAGCAGAAGTGCTCTAGTTATCATTACACACACTAGACCAGCTTTAATAAAAGCTCTGTTTCATTTCTAATTACTTCAGTAGTTTGAGCAGCATGTGACCAATGATGACAAATCTCCTCCCAGGAAGCCATGATGCATGAATGTGCTCCCTTTCAAAAAGAAGACCTACTTTAATATTCCCCACAGGCACAGCTTTTACTTCATGAACAAGCAGCCTGCTGACTTATGACCCTCTCAACAAACAGCTGTTTTGTATTCTAACACGCAACAATGCAACATCACCACAGCTCTGACATCATCCACTGACCTTTATTTGCATCAGCAGATTTGGATGCAATGCTGTTGTGTGATGAGGAAGAGTTAAAGGTGTGGTGTGTGTGTGTGTGTGTGTGTGTGTGTGTGTGTGTGTGTGTGTGTTTGTGTGCACAGCCAATAAGGTGAGCAGATAATCGAATGTGCTTCCTTAATGATACTAAAACAGTTTAGGAGGGTTCCTGAAGCATTAAATTAAATCTATTTATCACTCTCTAGACATGTCAGAAAACATTTACATTTGTCTGCAAGGTTTTTAGAATTGTCCTGCTTTCCTATGATGGATTCGGATAAAACCCAAAGTGGCAGGTGCCCCAGATAAACTGCTGAATAAAAACAACTAGGTGAACATGGTTTTGAGTGACAACAAGGTCTAAAACTAACCTTGACTGGTTTTTACTTGAATGCTTTACAGTCAATTTAACAGATGAAAGCTTCGGAAGTTCAACATACCAAAAGCGTTTGTCACAGATTTATCTCATTATTTACATGGATGAGTGTGTTTTCCAAAGCTTAGAGAGGGAGCCTGCACTGAACAGCACAGATAAGTGGCAATTACAGCTGCAAATTACCCTGAAAAAAGCATTAGTGTGGTTACACTGATCAGGACACTTCCAAAACATTCACAAAATTACATGGGATTGCCTGAAGATATATAGAGAATATTACCTTTGACTGGACCCTCAATGTAATAATCCATATCTCAGTTGTCTCAGTATATCCCTCAATATTTATCTAAATTTACCCATTTTGTGACTGATTTTATATGTATAGGACAATGTGTTTCATATGTGTACTTCATGAAAAGACTAACATTTTGCACTGTGTGTGATATGAAAGAAAAGGTCCCCAGAATGTAAAATGTGTTTACTGTATAAATACTAAAAGAAAATGAAAACATGAACTATATACATTACAAATACAAATGTCAAATATCTTGCTGAGCTATAGTAGTTCAGTACATTTTTCATATATTTTGCATGGCATGACAGTACATGAGCAACAGAGGAATAAAAGCCTGGACTCCCCTCTCCAATGGTTGCTTCCATGCTGCTTAAAATAGCCCATTCATTCTAACCATATAGACCTACAGGCCACAACCAGCATCATCATCATCACAGCTGTGCCTCTCAAATTTGCTTGTAAAAGTTGATAAGAAGAAGCATGCATGTATTGGCTCAAAAGCCATAGCATTGACTCAGCAGTGCTGTGCATTGTGTGTGTGTGTACATTATTGCTGAGTTAATAGCCTGTCCCTCAGGCCCTCAGGTACAGTCCATTACAGATAGAGATAGATTGAGAGATAGGCATTTAGTCAGTCTGCTCTGCGCTCTGTTTTAGTGTGTGAACAAATGTGATTACAGCGGATGATGAACACGCCAGGCCTCGGTTTGACAATGTCAAATGTGTTTGGGTTAAGTGCATGTTATTGTTCACAGACACACCCATCGACTGTACCAACACACACATCACATGGCATGCAGTTTCATCTGGTTTGTTTTGACACTGGTTTGAAGCCTTGTTAATACCTTATAACAAAAAAGATCTGTAGTAACTCAGATACTGGATAAATACCACAGACACACTGAAACTTTCCCATATGAGGCACAAATTACCATTAAGTCACTATAAAAGCATTAAGTAGCCCCACAGACACACTGCGAATGCCTAAAGGGATGTTTCCAGAATATTGCAGTGATTTTTCATTTGGCACACTTTGCTGCAGCACTGTCTCCTCTCATTTTCTTGGATTTTTTTTCTACTTGGCAATGAAAAAACTGTCAGACAGCAGAGTCCTATCTTCAATTTTATGGCATCTCATTAATTAATGCTATAATCAGCAGGAACTCCCGTGTCACAGGTAGTTATGAACAGCTGAATCAGGCCCTAAAGATACAAGGAATGTGCGGGAGTGAAGCACAACTCCATGAGAATTTATCATAAAAATCCACTTGTCTGTGTTTTTCTATTCACGGACATCAGTCCACACCTTGATCTGATCAGTGCCCATTTCAGCTTGTTACCACATGCTTTAATCAGATGAATGAACACCTTGATCTGATATGAAGTGGCAAATAGGCTGAGAGGCTTTTAATAAAAGATGAAACCACATGATGCACATCCACGTGCCTTTAGTGATGAGGAAATAGTGCAAATTCAGTGAAAACACTATGAAAGGTCAGGAAAGTGAGGGCAGCAGCAGGGGGTCTCTGGCGGGGGGAGAAGAGATTCCTTTGTTTATCAGTGGTCAGGTCATGTGTAATGGAGACTTAAATATGACTGTAGTTTTCCTGCTGCAGATTACAGAGTAATTCTGAGATGCAAATTAAGCTCCTAATCAGGAAAAAGCTGTAGAAAGCCTCTGCATGTGAGCTGAAACATGTGTAGGCCTGTTTTATTTATAGTGATGTTATTGCACGGTGGTACCCCTATAATATTCCATTTATATCATTTGTGGACACTAAACACAAGTCTGAACATGTATCTGGTCTCCTATCATTTATTTTAGGTGTATGGACAATATGGTTTGTTTTGTTTTTTTCATAAGGACTATCACAACATCTCAACCCCATTATAAAATGCAAGTGATGGCCTGGCCTGGATCCAAGTAGCTGTGGGCACACTCATCCTTACATAATCTTTTTACCTTCACAGCCCTGGTGTTGCACCCTCACAGACCCGTCCTTTTGTATCCTAACATCCGCCGGTCCGGATATCCTTGTAGGAGCCGAGGCTGATGAAGCTCCGGCGGCGGCGGAGCTCCTCCTGCCCCGGTGTCCCTTCGCCAGCGTCCTGCAGCACTGGTAACACACCGCCCAAGCTTGCTCCTCGTTGATGGGCTGGCTATAAAGCCTAAGTATCTCCTCCAAAGACAGGTCCTCCGCTCCCGCGTCCTCCGTGGGATTCATGGTGCTGTGATGCCGCTGCTCATCCCGGTGAGTCGCTGCAGCAGCATCCGTCAGCCCTCCGTGGTCCCCGCACCGCTGCTCGGCCATCCTTTCATTATCTCAGCGCAGGAGGCCCGATGACGAGAACAGGTCCAGGCCGATATGTGAGAGGTAACCTGGAGGCATTGATGCTCAGCTCCTGCTCCCGGATCAGCAGACAGCAGCACACCGGAGGTTGTTTATCCGCCCGCCTAATGCCTCGTTCAGGTTTCGGTACCAGCAAACATAAGACAGTGTGATTGTAAGCCTGTACAGTGTGTGTGTGTGTTTCTGTGTGTGCGCGTGTGTGTGTGAGTGTCTGACATCACAACCCAGAAAGCCAAGCTCACGCCTTCATCACATGATCTCTCTCTCTCTCTCTCTCTCTCTCTCTCTCTCTATCCAGTGCTTTTTAACCCAACGTTAACTGAATGAGTTGAGAGTCATGATCAGCATCACCTCTGTGGATTTTCACTTTGCTCATGTTTGAAGTCACACAAATGTGGATGCAGCAAGAGCTTCATCAGCCATTCCTCTGCACCTCAAATGGCTCATTAGTTGTATTTTGTCTATTAAATTAGAGCTAGACTGATTTTAAAGAGTCATGTTAGCTCATTGCATATACACAGGCCTATATGTCTGCTGATAAGTAATAAGAAATAGTGCAGTACAAAAATTCCAAAGTTATTGTGGATATACTGTAGAAACTTTCACTTTTACATAGTTTGTCCTCCAGAAAGTTGTGAAGTTGTTTTTTTTTTCCAACAGTAAGATGGCTCAGTCCCTTTTCACATTTAGAAAATGATGGAAAGGATCCTTATCAAAAATATTTGTTGTGGTTATGTTTTTAAAGGATATATTGTTATCAGGTTATATTCAATAGAAATTTATCAACCAGGATCTTTTATTTTATGTTATTCCTCCTTGATTTGATGTTATTTCTTGCTGTTTGTACACATATGCTTATGTGTCAAATAATTACTTTTAAATCAGATTTTTCATAGCTCTATGACACTGAGATGAAGTTATACCTTTATAATGACTAAATTCATACTATAGTGTAAATACAGTGAATCCAATGTGCACGTTCTGTTTGCCGATGTCTTCATCTTATGTTGCATTAGTTCACAATAAATGAAACTGACTGACGTGGACTGACTGCAGTACAACCATGAATTTATTTTGAATAGAAGCATTAATATCTAGAACACAGCAATAATGAAACCGAGGAACCGTCTCAGTTTGTGTCTTCAGGCAGCAGCAGCAGAGTGTTTTTTTTGAACCAGTTGAAGTACGTCTGATTCCACTCCTCTTCTTCCTTTTGGTCTCACCCTGGCCTATGGTCGGGTCATCCTGCTCTACAGTGATGACAGGAGCTTCATTAGGTGGGCTGAGAAGAGTTGAGCTGAAACCACAGCAGTCTGGTTCCTTGTCAAATTTTCACCACAGCAGAATCTGATACTGTATTTGTCTCTTTGTTCAAATTTTTACTGTCCAGGACTGATGCTGTGAGTGGAGCTTCAGCTGGAGGCAAAAGAGGGAGTGGAGGAGAAACCACAGCAGAATCTGGTACTGTATTTGGCTCTTTGTTCAAATTCTCACCATCCAGGACTGAAGCAACTGGAGGTTCAGCTGGGGGCATCACAGGAGGTGGAGGAGCTGAGACAGCAGCAGAGTGTCTGTCAGTCTGAGGCTGGAACCGCACACAGATTTCTGTCTGTTCAGCACTTCTGCTGCAAAGCAGTTCAGCCTCTTCACCAGGACATCTTCAGTGTAACCCTATTTAACCTCCTCCTGGATAGACAGGACCACGATGTCTCTGATAGAGAGGGAGAAAGGGATCTGATGCAGCATGGTGTACAGAGCAGTGGAGACCTAGTTCACAACAGCCTGTGTTACTCCAACAGCCATTTTGCTGAGCTGCTGGGACAGTATGTCGAAGGAGGTGTTTGACGGAGGCAACCAGAAGGCCTGCACCACTTTTGGGACCACCTCCATCACCACCCCCTGTAGGCCGAGCAGTTTGGAGCCTGGGGCCCCCTGCTGCTGCTCCATCAGGCTCCTGGTGTATTTGTGAGCCTGGCTGATGATCGTGGGATGTCTGTATGTTAAAGTCATTAAAAGTTTGTTTTAAAAACACTTCAGGACACCACAGAGACATCACAACCACTGTACTGTAACTGGTAATACATGTCTGTCAAATTGACCCACTGAAACTGAGGAGGGAACTGGAGAGTTGAGAGCTGTCTGCCTTCAAACAAAGAACGAGTTGTAATGAGCAAATTTGACATATTGACATAATAAATGAAGTGTAATGTAACAATTGACTCCAATTGTGTGTGTGTGTCTGTGTGTGTGTGTGTGTGTGTGTGTGTGTGTGTGTGTGTGTGTGTGTGTGTGTGTGTGTGTGTCAGTAACTCACTTCACTCTCACTGTGCAGGTCACTCATGTCTTCAGCAGACACAGCAGATGTTTTCTCTGAACAGTTCAGCTGCCAGTGCAATCTGAAGAACATACAAGAGATCACGGCTTTATGCTGGAGTGCAAGACACAATTTATGAGATATTACTTGGTATTTGATATTAGTGTATACTTACCACTATAATGGGTCTTACCTGGGACTTATAAGAGCCCATGTACCAGATGAAACACCTGTGAAGGAAATAAGATAATGTTGCTGATTAATAATAATAATGGATTACATTTATATAGCGCACTTCACAATAAAGAGGGGAAACATACTTCCAACACCACCATGTGTAGCACCCACCTGGGTTAGTTTGTTATTCAGAGTTTTAACTACATCTGAAAATGTTTGGAGTCTAAGTCCAGTAAGAAACTCTCACATACCCTGATGGGTCTGTAGATGCCTCCACTTCTTCAATAAACTCCCTATATAATTTTGTTTATGTATATCTCAATACAGAGCAGGATTTACCTTCAAAGCAACGATAATTTCACAATGATTTTACATTCAACGACAGACTTGAGAGTATTCACATACAGTTGATCCTCACACAAAGAGTGTGTGAAGACTGCAGAGAGAATCTGTATTAAATGATCCATTAAATGATCACAACAGGGTTTATATCCACAGACCAGTTGTTTCCTTCAACACAGAAACAGACAGTTGGTGGATTTACTAAATATTGGCAGAAAATATAATAGCTCAAAGTGAAACTTTTCACTGACATCTGATTTTTTTTTTTTTTTTTTTTTTTGCAGGAAGTCTCACTGACCTCATCTGATGACCTAAGAACAAATGATTCATTTGACATATAACAAACACAACAATTACAGCAGTCACAGTCAGGTATCATTAATACTAAGAAGACAGGGACACTGATGCTGCTTGCTGTATGCTGCCACCTGCTGGATTACCTACTTTGTATTTCTACTCCATCCAGTATATTCTTTAACTGCAATAGTTTCTTACTTTTCAAAATCTGATTTTACACACAAAACATATCATCAGTTTGTAAAATATGATGCACTGCTGGAGATTAAACTTCCCAGTAGTACATGAAGTAGTTAAAAGTAGCTCTACCTCATCCAGCTATAGCATTAAAGGACTGCTTATATGTTCATACATCAATAATAATATTTCAACAATATGATAATATAGCACTGACATAATGAGTACTTCTCCTTTTGGTGCTTTAAGTCCAACACCTCCAACACACACTCAACTGTAAAACATCCTCATATATCATGCAATGGTTTCATCCAAAGTCTGTTTATTGACTTTTGGTATCTCCAGCTTTCTTCCATGTTGAAATGGAAATATTTATCTTTCTGCTTTGTGGATTCCAGACGATTTCTGCTTTAAGAGGAAGTTTCCTCGAAATTGCCCGTGGCTCTGCAGATGATCACGAGTCATCACAAGGCTTTACAGAGAATCTCTCTCTTTTATTACACACACAGACACTTCCTCCACATCTCATTTTCATTTCTCTCACATGCACATCACCATATGGTGTTCACATGTCACATTCATAAAGTCTCCTGAATTCTGTTCAGTCAAAAGAAAATCATATTTTAGGAATATGTATTAATGAATTCACTAATTCACACACATTTCATATTATTTATTCATCAATCATATTTATTCAATCAATGGCTTACACAATACTCAGATATAGATCTCTTTTGACAGCAAATATACACGAGACAACAACACACACTCATATTTCATTTTTGTTACACAACGTCTGCAAGGGTGACCCACAATCTCAGAAACACAGACCAGATCTGGGTGCAATGATGAAATTGCCCGCATGTAAACACAAATCTCTGAACATCGATACAGAAGATGTAGCTATCAATACACACGAGCACATGACACAGTAAATATACAACTCTCCAGTATGATTTCTTTATTCATTTCACATCAAAAAAAGCTAATTATCAGTGTGGCTTGTGAAGAAAAATAAACTGTAAACAAAAACAATTTTTAAAAAGTCTTTTTTTGTCCCTTGGTTGTAAAAGTGGTAGAAGTTTGTTGATGAGCTTTTTTCACCACAAGGAATGAACATGCAGTGTTATCATTCAAGCAGAGAGGAAAGGCGACAGTGAGGTGACAGACAAAGGGGACAGGAAGGGTGAGGGGAAGGGGGGGTACCAGGAAGAGCATAACTTAATCAACACTCAATGTTAAGACAAAATGAGGAACGTGTTAAACTTTGAAGTCTAACAGGTTGCAGTCGATCTTGTAGTAGACGTAAGGATAATACTCCTGCTGGCTCAGATTCAAGCCTGGAATGTCCATCGCCGACTGAAAAAAAACCCAAAACATATGTGTAAGCAGCAGTTTGAATGTATGTGGCTTTATCTGTAATCAGCTTCTACATAAGAGGCTAAATGAAATATCACTAATGTTATGTAATGTCAACCGGCTGTGATATAGTGGGGCATCGAGGGACTGACCACTGACAAATAAAGAAAACATTATCTATTGTGGTGCAGATAAGCTTTAGTGCACCCAATTCTAAATAATTACTTAATATTACATCTTATTTTGAAGTAATAACAAAATGAACAGGGGTAGTTGGGATAGCATGATAGAGAGCATGATAGCATGGACCCCTGTTTGTCCCCAGACCCCCTGTGGGTTGATGGGGTTCCCCAGAAAAATGGGGAATATTTTAATTTCACTATTATTTCATTGACTAGAAGTTAGAATGAGAGAATGTATAAGAATGACTATGCTGTTTCACACTCTTCACTGTTAGTCTGTCAATCTACAGTACAGACAGTTATGGAATAACTCTTATCGGCTGGGATCCCTGAGACTATGTGTATCAATCTGGGGGTCGATGACACTAAAAAGGTTGAGAGCCACTGACCTATAATGTCGAATTAGCTCTGAGAAAAACACACCAGAATTTAATGCTTAGAAAAGATGCCTCTGTAAGTCTCATGTATCCCCACATTAAACTTTAGAATCGACATTTCTAAAAAATATTTATTTATTTTAGCAAAGATCCTTTTCAGGATAAGTTAATATATATATTATAACATTTATTATTTACACAACATTGCTTCAAGGCTGAGGTATTAATCGGTGCAGTTTTATTCCTTTCTTTCTAGAAAGGCACTATATAAATGCAGTCTATTCATTATACCTCAGTGAGAATGCTATAGCCTGTTTTGGCCATGAGGGGGAGCACTTAATATTCTCTTATTCTCACAGTGATCGAGGAGAAGATGGCAGCAGTAGAGACTCTGTCCATGTGTCCCAAATCCATACTACTGTGCAATCAAATTCTATACAGTATGTACGACACACTAATCATCATGGTATACTGTTTAGTTAGTGCAAAAAAAAAGAATCAAAATACTTAACCATTTTATACTAACAGGTGTGATGTCAGACATCAATCAAACTGAGACTTTGGAATGTCACTGTCAATTAAACTTCACAAGGAGATAAAAAAGTATTTCTTAAGATTTAATACTTTTTTCACTTTGTTTTCTAAGCTCTTTCTGGAGCTGTCTCACCACCGCATATTATTTATTGTAATTTTCTTCCTCTATGAGCAGCTCTTCCATTTCCCTTGTGTAATGCATTGTGGGAGAGTAGGGTTTATCAACAGCACACTCAAAAGCTGACATTTAGCTGATATTTAGTATGTATACTGCCTAGTCTGAATATACTTTATTAGTCACTTTTTCAGTGTGAACACACTACATACTCATATCCTGCTTGGAATCTGTGTGTAGTTTGGATCTGGGACACGCTGCATGCTCCGTTGTTGAAATGAGTAGTTCATTTCTTTTGCAATGAACCAAAATATAAATATTTATATCTGAAACTGGAAACATTTTTATTTAAATGTTGCAAAATCCAAAACACATATTAATGCAAGGTATTGCATGTTTTATCATTTCAGTCATTATTAAATACTTACTGATTTTATATCATAACCTCTGCCATGCTAACATTTGAATGGTAGCACATGCCTATATTGCATGAAGATGTGCAGTATTTTTCTTGATGCAATGACCTTGTAGTAAATAGTAAGAACCATAACACAACATTATTGAAGCACTCACGTCAATAATAGCGGCTGCGCTGCTGTCCAGATGTTTATACAGATCATTGAGCACCTCCCTCAGCTTCTTCATGTTCTTCTTGGTTGGCTGCAGCAGCATGGCCTGAAAGTTCACTGGCAACCCGTATCTGGAGGAACACCACATTACACACAGTTACACCACAAAAGAGCAACAAAGTGTTAACATTTTAATCATGCTTTAAACTGCTGTCATTGAAGTGGAAGCAAGCAGTGTCAAGTGATGATGCTTCAGCTTTTATACGGGTGTATGCACAGGTGCTATTAGGACCGACTGTCTGATCACAGTACCTTAAAACAGATTCCACAAAGACCCTAAGTGCTTTGATGTGGATCCACGCGATGAAGGCTTCACTGAAGTTCACTTTCAGCCATCGAACGAGTGGGCCCTGCAGTGAGGAAATACAGCTTCGGCTTATGAAGGCTATTACTTCATGGAAACTATCTGTTTTAAATGTGACAGTCTAAAGAGTCTTGGCCAGACGGGAGGAGAATTTTAATTAGTGCCACAAAAATGATAAACAAATATTTTTACTGCAGTGGATTTTTGTGAAGTCAGCATTTTCAGACTACTGTTGGCTGCGTAGCACCAATGTTTCCAACTGCTTCAGGATCTGTAATTAGGTTTTTTTTCTGACAAAAGCAAACACTCCGTTTTTCTTTTTTTCCTTGAACACACAGTGGAAAAAAATCATCCAGTCACTGGCTCCCAAAAAAGGGACAGGGGTTGAGTTCATATGTAATAAGAACATAAGAAAGATATGACTGAAGTACAGCAAAATTCAAATTATAAAGATGATTTGCCCCCCTTAATTTTATTTTTCTTTTGCTAATGTACCTATCATTACCCCTAAAACATTACTGATATTATCTAATCTAAAGGTTTCAGTAACTGTAAGTTTATTTTCATAATATACTAACAATGAATCCAATGGCTGTGAGGAACACATACGGTATGGAATAATGTTATGTATGCATGATTTGTACAGTCAAAAAGATTTACTACATCACCCAAGATCAGTGTAAATAAACAAACCCAGTTACTACATTCATAAACATTACTGGTGTAAAATGGATGACCACTTACAAATTGCTTCTTCTTATCTGTAGAGAGCCGTGTCATCTCCTCTTTGTCTGCCTTCATCTCCTCCTCATTGTACTGGAAGTCTCTCACTGTGAACCTAGAAATGAGATGGAGAGAGGAAGAAATGAGCTTCATTTGATCATGAATATTTATGTTGGTATAAAGATACTAGCTTAGATTCTTCACACATTAAAAAAGTGTTGTGTGAATAAATGCCATTGTTTTCCACAGCCTATGATATACACTACTGCTGTTTCTGTAAATATATTTAGCGAAAGCTATTTATATTTACCCAGCAGTCTGGCTTCTTTTGACAATTATCACACCTCTTTTTTTGTCCTATGTGATGACAGAGTGTTTGCTCACCACGCAGTTTAACAACTCTTACTTGTTCTCTCTGGCTTTGTGTTTGAAGTCATCGATGGCTTTCCTAAACAGAGTGACACTGAACAGTCCACTGTCATTGTCCTCAAATAGCAGACTGGAAGAAAAGAGAGATACTTGTTATATTGCTGTAATAATGTTGATTAACTGTAAATTAAGGCTTTAGTGTAGTGGACAGATACTATAAATACTGGTGTCTCTCTGACATCTATTTCATCCAACTTGTGTTTGAATGACATCACTTACTTTGTGGACCTCGGCACCACCATCTCAGCGAGTGTTTCATATGTTTTCTGCCAGTCAGTGTATGATGTCCTGGAAGTACAACGGAGCAGGACATCATTTGTTGGCATCTCATTTATTTCATGCAACCACGTGTTTCTTTCTTATTAAATCCTTTGCATGAAAACATGTTTGCCAAACTTGCAATCCTGACCTGATAGTAATACTCACTTTGGTACAACAGCCAGCAGAGTGACAAGGTACTCAGAGTCCAGCACAAAGTCATCCTTCTTGACGATGTCAGCCAGGCTCCTGGTCAGCAGGCTCCCCCTGGTGGCACACAGCAGTGTTACAACAACAAGGACGTGACAGTGAAAAGGTGGCCAGTGTTGACAAAGCATTTCAGAGCTGCAATAACTTTTTAGAGCATTCTGACACAGTCATGCAAGCACAGTCAGTGATCCTTGAAGCTTGACCGATATATAAGAACGGGCCAAGTAGAAAAAGTACACCACTGATGTTTCTGATACACGGAGCTAACTTAAAATCTCTTTTAAAATGTTTAAATAAATATAACAAGAGCAGGTTTGTTTAACAAACACATTTTGGTATGATAGTATAAATGCAAAAGTATAGTTGCTGGTCATTTTGAGGAGTTACAAGTTAGATACTGAGCTGAAATGCTCTTTGATAGGGCTGGGAAAGACTCATTTTGCTCTTTGTGACTTTGGTTTCCAAACTATTCCTGGTGTTTACTCTACACCCTACATTACTTTTTTTAGCCATGCTAGCAGTGTGGCTCTAGTGCTGGCAATGTTGCTCGGTCCACCACTTTGGTCCAGACTGAAATAGCTCTATTAGATGGATTGCCATGAAATTTGGTACAGACATTAAAGTTCCTCAGAGGATGAAATATAATGACTTGGTGATCCCCTGACCTTTCCTCTAGTGTCACCAGCAGATTGAAATTTTTGGCTTTTAGTTAAATATCTTCAAATACTGGAGGGATTGCCATGAAATTTGATACAGGTATCCATGCTGCTCCAGGGAAATCCTTATGACTTTTGTGATCCCCTGACTTTTCCTCTTGTGCTAACAGCAGGTCAAAGTTTCCACTTATTCTATGAAACATCTACTTGATGGATTGGCATACAGACAATTATGGTTCTCAGACAATGAATACTAATGATTTTAGTGATCCTCTGACTTCTTCTGGCACAACTAATACTTTGGTTTATGACCAAATACCTGCAAAACTAATGACATTTCCATCAGCCTCAGCTGTACTTTGTGTTTAGTGCTAATTAGCAAATGTTAGCATGCTTACACATTAAAGTAAGATGGTGAACATGGTAAACGTTATACCTACAGATCAGTATGTTAGCATGATCACTGTGAGAATGTTAGCCTCTCAGATCCGCTAGTATGGCTTTAGATTCTTACTCTTGTTGAAAAACTCAGACATGAGGAAAAACATGGTAAAATCAATGGGCCCTATCTTACGCCCGGTGCAAAGCGGTGCCAAGCGCAGCGCAAGTGTCTTTGTTAGTTTAAGACCGACACAGTTGTCATTTTCCCGTCCAGCACCCACGTTGTTTAAATAGCAAATGCACTTGCGTCCATCAGTTTCTAGCTGCTGCCTGCAGCAGGATCAGCACCTTGGAGAGCTGATCAAGTCCTGATAACTGTGTTGATGATTCTTTACATTATTAAAATGAATGATTTCATTTTTGAACAATATTTAATAAATATTCTTTAACTTTTGAGAGTACAGTGATCAGGTTTCCATACTTTCAACAATTAAAACCCCGCTGATTTGACCTGTTACTCCAAGACTGAACAAAACGATTTTAAAGAAGCCAAAACTGTAATTATAATAATAATAAAATACATTCAACATTGCATGTTACGCCGAAAACACACTCATGATTAATCAGGAGACCGTGGACAACCCTTTTGAACCATGCGCCTGAAACATCGACCATTTTTCTGCCGTTACAATAGCAAAAGTGGATTTGGACACACCCTAAATGCACCTGCGCCATGTACTTCAGATCATTAAAATAGGGCCCAATGTTTGTATACACTGATTACTTACGCATTCTTCCTTTCTAAGTTCTGCAGGTTTCCCTTCAGGTTGTTATAAGCTGATGCTCTAGTCTTCAAATCATTGTCAATCTGGGTTACTTGCTGTAAAAGACAAAAAGCATGACTAAAATGATTAAACGCCATTGTGGCACACCTACCCAAAGCACCTTCTTCTAACATTAGTACACAAAGGCATAACAGGAAGAGTTCCATTACATCTTAGGCTACAAAAATAAAGAATATAGACATGAATGTCTGTACATATGCTGTATGTACAAACATACATTTTTATTTCACCATTTGCAATATTTTTTCTAATCAAAATGGATAGACCTACCTTTGAGATGATTTCAGAGATGTTTTTCAGTGACTGTTTGATGGGGTATTTTGCCATGTCCCACTGAAATCTTGTGATGTAGGTGACAAGATCAACTGTAAAAATACAACAAAAGACTCGTCAGGCTATTATCTGCTCATTATCAGATTATAGTAAGCTAAAAAATTGGCTAAATCTGGATTTTAATTACAGTGATTTAAGATACAACTAAAAAGGTCAGTTCACCCAAATTACAAAAATATATCATGTATCCATTCATGCAAATAGATTCATTTTTATTTGCCTTGATTTTAATACATCCTCCTCAGAAATCTTTCCCATGACCCAAATACAATAGAGGTGAATGAAATGTAGTTTGTGCTGTTCAAAGCATTAAAAAATGACAATTAAAAAATAAAATTCGATTCACCTCCATTATATTGGGGTGGAGGCAGAAATCTCAGAGATGGATATCTCAAATGAAACCAAAACTGCATGGTTAGATATCACAAGAGAACCATAAGAAAATATGTTTTTTTGTCATATGGATGATCTGAATGACAAAGGATTATTTATTATCATAATGGGGGTTTTTTTCTGTTAAGATAATAGGAAATAGAACAACGTCAGTGTAGCTGAAGTTGCATTTTTATAGGTAAGATACCTTATGAAAGACATGACAAATTATCAAAATATTATAACTGTCCAGTTGAACTCGCGTTGCGGTATCCCGCTTGATAATCACCAGATTTTTAGTATTAAAATAATCATCAGAGTTGTAACCATCACTGTACCTCCATTGGCCAGCAGGTTCTCTTGTACTTTGTCTCGACTGTCTTCCAGCACGTCGGCCATGTACTGAGCCACCTTCTTCACCACACTGTGAACAGCCAGGAGACATCAAAACACATCATGCCACACAAACTGCATGCACACAGCTAGTGTAAACCCCACATTCGCCCTACATAGTGTCACATGACCTCATCCCCCAAATCTAGCACAACCATACGCACACATCAAACACTTTCACATATTCCTGCTGAGGTAATGTTCTGACAAGGCAATTTATAACACAGCAGACATTCAGAGTTCAAGATTTTTAAGCACACTGTTCAACATCACATCAAAGCAGCAGTGAAGCCAAGAAAGGACTGAGAGCCAAGTCACATTTCATGCCTAAAAACTAAAAAAAGAAAGCAAATTTGCCACTTAAGTTTAATTTTAACTACCTGTAGTGCATTTTTTTTCATATTATGACCAATGACAACAATCAAAGCTTAAATAACAACAATAAATGCATTTATGGTTGCTATTGGGTATTCTTTTTTCATTTATGCTGAACAGAAACTTCAAATAGGAACTAGATTAAAGCCAGGCTGTAGTCAAACAAGTGAAACCGTGTTGTAAGGTTGGTCTTTCTCACAGTCTTGGAAATATCCACAGAGGAAGCAAAGCAGGGCTAAGACAGTAATGACTATGTGTGAGTTTTGGATGTCAATATTTCCAAAAGACTATAAATGACACTCAAACATACTCGCGGCACATAAGTCATCGGGTATAAATATGACTAAAGAAAGAGCTGTTGGTGTGTCACCCAACTGTAAATTGCCAAGTTTAGACTGCAAGGCTCGCTAGCCTCGGGGCCCTGTGAAATTCCTCATCGTTACAAGGTAAGGGAAGGGATTAGGGAATGGTACACCGGCTACATCAGAGAGTCAGGAACGCTGCACAGGTTGAGAGGAGATTTTTCATGCCCTTTAAGACACAGGCTGCATTCAACATGATTATGAGAGCCCTAAAAAACAGTTTCATCAGAATGACAATATTCAGTCCAGGCTGAACACTGCCAACACTGCAGTAGCATACCTTTCAACAAAGGAGTCTAATTTGGCCAGTTCATCCGACAGCCCGACCAAGACATCAAGTGTCCCCACCTGTTTTTGGACACAAAAGCAGAAAATAAAACATCAGCACATTATGACTTTTGAGTCATCAGTCCTGAGATTTGGGTCGTTTTTTAAGTGGGGGTCAGCGGGGTTATGTTTAAACAGTGACATCTGGGGTTCAATCAGCCTACAGTGACATCCAGGGGGCCCTATGTGCTTAGGACGGCGCCTCTTTGTCCAAAGCCGCTCATGCATTGCTAACAGTTCCAGGAGAACACTGCAGCCTCGTGTGGCAGCAAGGTCAGCAGGGTTACTTCACCTTCAGCGTGGAGAGGACCCGAATCAGACGAGCTGAGCTGCTCTGCGGATGAAAACTTCACCACACCAACACCTCAACATGCAGACAACGGATCTGTTTAAAGACTGCTCCCCATACACACAGTCAGCTTACTCTTGACAGTGGATACATAAGGTGAGTTCATTTGATTGTGAACATCTGGATTTTTTTTCTTTTTAGAGAATTAATTATGATTTGTGCAAGAAAGAAAATCATGTCCACAAAAACTACTTGAGTGTTGAGTCCATTGGTTCTATATTATCGCAAATTAATGGCTGTGTACTTCAGTATGTGAGAAAAGTATGAACTCATGAAAAGCAGGGTAGCCTAACCTTGAGGTCTGGGATGTTGAACTTGTGGTTGGTGGAGAGGTTGTTGGTACGTGTAGTTGCTGCCATCATTTTGTCCCATGTTTGCTGGCAGGTCTTCTCTCCCGGAGCAGAGATGAGCCAAAACTCTGTCATGGTTACAGTACTGGTGCAGCTAGAGAGAACTGAGAGGGGAAACTGTATTTAGACTAGTGTGTATTGTATTATAATTCATTCCAACAGATAATACAACAATGAGTATGTCCCAGATATGCTCCCACTGTGTCTCTCTCTTTATCACTAACACTAGTTTGGCAACGTTACAGGTATAGTATTGTGTTGTGTACATCTATCTCCTGAATTACAAAATAGTGTGGCTGAATGTAAAGCTGCTCTTCCTGGCACTGTTTACCACTCAACAAGCTGATGAAATGATGCTACAGTAGCAACAGAGGCTCATTTAGTGTCCAAGTCCATTTCAGGCTGACAGCCAGCACTACATATGTTTATTCCCTGGTAACTTACGTTAGGAAGCCATAAACAATTATTAAACAATACTTTGTGTAAAACGAAGCTATCAAAAAAAGATGGTTAAGGTCAAGCAACATCCAGCAGGGATTAGCTACCGTTAGCCACTTAGCTTTGCTCACAACAACAACAGTGGTAGTTAGCGGTATGACTTAACAACTTTACTCACCTGTGTATTAAAAACTGTGGCCGTTAGCAGTGCAAATATAGCTGTTTATAGCGTTCCTATGGCTTGATAATTTTCATTGTTGCCATTGAATACAGTTCGTGAGGTCTCCTGACAGCAGCATCAGAGTCAGCTGATCTGCTAGAGGAACCGGAAGGCCTCTCACACACTCTGCTCAGTGAGGAAACTCACAGCGCCCACAGCTGGTGGACAGGGGGCACTGCAGGAGAAGTGACCTCAAAAATATGTTCATTTCAGTACTTTTTTTTCCCAGTGGGGGAAATCCAGCTTGAAGCAGAGCAAGTTGAGCATGTGAGTCTGATCCTTGTGGTGGGTCATCAATACTCAAGTTCAAGGACACTTGCCAACATAAACCTTCAGATGAAGGTCTCGACAGCGAGGCCACTCTCTGAAGCAACAACAGCAAGATTGCAGTGCATAGCTCAGTAAAGGTCTTCATTGTGTGGAATGGGTTTGACATTTTCATGCCACAGCCAATTTCACAAAAACTAATTCAGTTGATGCAACATTTTTTTTCCATCTTATTATGCAGTTTTACCAAATTTCCTGAATTATACGATACGATAAGACCTCGACCCCAGACTTGAGCGCAAGTCAACATTCCAAGTGCATTACTACCTTATTAGAGAGGGAGAGTCTCGGATGCCAAGTCAGCAGCATTTGAGTCTTTAGAGTTACTAAATTTGGAAAAGCCGGGTCAGGTTTCCTGACTTTGGGTGTCTCCTGTACAGATTCTGAGGAAAACGCCCCCAAAGGGACATGTTTATAGTTCAGTGGGTCTGGGGTTCATTGTTTGGGACACAATGCTTGGTCTGCCTGGAGCCAACCCTCGACATCAAACGACAGGGTGAGTTTGCCCATGGCTGGCTAGGGGCCAGTCTGCCGGGATGTTATCAGGACACACACACACACAAATACACATACACACACACACGCACATACACACACAAACACACACACACATTCATACAGGCTGTAATCAGCCAGTGTGCAGAATGCAGGCTACTGCTGAGAGTCTGGTGCGTGACTTCTTCAAACTCAATCACAGAGAAAACTGTTGTTTTAGCAATAAATAGCATTGAATAGATAAATTACTGTTTACAGGCTTAATGTCATCCCCTCTCACGCACACCATTCAACACTGTGTCTGTGCAGGGACTCCCATGGCTCTCTAGAAACAACCATCACAGACTTTATCCAAAATCACAGCATCATAGTGCACATGTCCTGAGGTTTGTCTAAAAGGTGTGTGTTTATGGGGCCTAGAAGAGTTATGAGTATAGAACAGGGGCATTATAATAGCTAACCAATCTTAAAACTGTTGTAATAAGCACATAGCCATCACCTCTCCTCTTCCTCCATCCCTTTAGAAAATGCTACTTATGAACCCTCTGAACTAAAAGAATGAAGCAAGTTTGTTGCTGAATCACTCATGCGTTCAGAGAATGAAGGTCTCTAAATGCTTTGTATACACTGTCTCAATGTGCACATCACCTGTTTAATCTTTAAACTAGCTGAACTTACTACATGAGCTTCAGTGACCAGTTTGTTCCAGGTATGCAAGCACACTCACATATACACATAGCCTACATAATAGCTATGTGAGAATGCTACAGTCTGTGGAATACAGATGCACTATCTAGGCTGCAATATATCTGTGCATATGCACACCACTCTTATACATTATTAAAAGTGTTGAATATCTTACAAATCATAAGAAAAAAACTAAACATACAGTAACATGAAATATCTATTTTAGTTTTATTAACAAGATCTTCCAGATGGGCTGATTTTCTTGGGAACAATGTACTGTTACAATTATCTCATGCACTGACACAATAATATTTTGAAGTTGTTATAATAAATTACTCTGTAATCTGCAATATCTTGGTAGAAAGGAAATGAGGGTGAAATGTGCATAATTTTTTAGATGGTGTTATTGTTTGACCATCATGGTATATCTTGCTGTATCTCTCCACCACTTTGATACAATTGTTAAAAATGACATGTCCTGGGAAAGCCCACAGATAAAGAAAATTCCTTTTAGTTGGTTTATTGTAGAACCAAAAATATTTTACCTTTAACTTTTAGGTGTATCAAGGTGTAAGAAGATTGTATATTATTTTCACAAATATATGTAGTTAACAATCTTGAGGGAGGAGGGGGGAGCCACACACCTCTAGCTCAGGAGGTTCCTTTTTGCACATTTGTTTCATGCCTGCAGCCAATGCCTTTACATAGTCCTGTTTAACATTCAGATCAGTCTGAGGAAAAAGTTAGTTTGGGGTTCCTTTTACTTAGCAACATTCTTTGGCAAAAAGCACTGTAACCACTGCTGAGTGACTTAACAACACCTACAACACTTGAGTGTTACATAAGACCAATTCATGGTGGGTTTAACCAGTCACTCATGTCCATATAATGAGTCAATAAGTTATCATATTCAAGTATGGAGTGATACTGTAGATTCATGTATTATCTTATTGGTTCTGTGTTTGTATATATAGACTTCTGTTTATACTATTACTTTATGCTTAAAAGATGTAAAGGGTAATCAGTTTTGCCTTTTTACTGTTGAATTGTTTTGTGAATTCCTAATTGAATGGAGACTTTTGGTCAGTCAGGGTTAATCTATGCTTAGTCTGTGTGTTGATGTAATCTGTTTGCAATGTTTGCAAATAAGAATTCCTGCTGCACAATGCAGCCACTGGAGTATTTGCTCTTGCAGTGGGTGGTACACATGTCTCGCTGTCACATACCCAGTGGCTGCAATGGCTATTATGATCCAAACAATGGAAATCAAACATTGTGCATTACTGGAAGCCACTTTAGATGCTATGTGTGATTAGACTTATATATACATAGTCTCATTTAGTGTCGGAGAAAACAGGCACAAAACACGGAACAGCTTTTGTGTTGCAGTCCAAGGAAAAGACGTTGCCTCTCCAGCCTTTACAATAGATTCTGAGCAGTAGTTTTATTCGTGAAACAAACGCTGCTATTGTGTTTTTCCTCCCCAAGGAGTGTGCAAAGCTCATCTAACACTGTGAAGAATTTCACAGTTATGTGAATTCACACAACTGCTCTAGTTAGTTGGTAAAAAACAACACATCCATGCACTGTTATAAGGTCTAAAATGCAATGTGGGTCAATTAGGGTGGTAAAGATTTAGGGGATCTGCTTTGTTTATTGGTAACATGATCACCAAGGAGTAATAGGGTGTCTGGTTTTATTATATTGAATCCTGTGCAGAACTGAGAATTAAAACTTGTCGTTGTGTGTATTCCATGGATACATATTTTGGTGTATTTTTTCAGTTATGAACAGACTGTACTATATATACTATACCCTACCACTCTGTAACAATTCTTTGAAATCAAAGACTGCATAGACACTGCTGAAAATTGACTTTAGCTTCAAGAAAACAGGCAAACACCCCAAAGGCAAACTTAATATATATTTTCATGTATATATATTTTCAATTTTTTCTGACAAATATTCTATTGATAACAGTATATTACAGAATAAAAATTAACAGCTTTACTATTCTATTAGACACATTTGAATCATAAATTTTCTACTCAGGTATGTGGACCTCTTAAGACCAAGATGATGTCAGTACAGTCAGTTTTGATATGGAGTCAAAACAGCCCCAAAGGAAAGACTTCCCTTCTGTTTGGCTAACAGTAGCTGAGCTTTCCTTGGCACCCTCCTCCTCCAGCGTTGAGGAGGGAGACATGCAAATTTATCTCCTTGAAAAAAACACTGCCCCAGACTCTCATTTTCAGAGGCAAGCACAACTTCTCAAAGTCACAACAACACAGGCAAAGTGAGGGGAAAATCCAGTTTGAGCTTGAACTTGAAGGAAAAATACATGCATCCATCTACTCATTACTTATTGGACTGATGCATTGCAACTGTTGATTTTGACTCCAGAAAAAAAGGGAAAATTCTGCAAACTTTACTGGACAGCATTTTGTCCTTATTACTGAGCCATGGGAAACACGAGGAAGACGTAACCCAGGTAATTCATGCTAAATTTGATACTGGTCTATTAAGCTTATATACTAATGTTATTATTATTAATGTTACTAATGTTATAGATTGTAGTCAACTAAGGAGTGATTTTTAGAGTTACTGAAACTTCGTGTTATATAAATTGTATGGAGAAAAGACAACATATTCATCTATATTACATGATATTATCTTAAAATAATGCAAATTACTATAATATTAATTATTATCATTATTATTATTATTATACTGTTGTTGTTAGGCTATATAGTAATTTATGGACGCACCATCCATTATCTTTTCGCTGTCGTTGTCTTTGGATTTGACAGCTCTTAACTCCGCCCATAACAACAACGTGTTAACCCACCACATTTAGCACAATCAAACCGGAAATAGCGTTGTTTTATAATTAACAAGATATGTTATGATTGCTCATTCTTATTAACTATGAAAATAAATTTCCGCAGATTAAACATACACAATTACTGATGTTATATTTGCATTTTCAAACCTGCATTACTCAAAAAGTTCCTCAATCTGTATTTTATTTTGATATCTTAGCCGGATATGAAACGGTTAATTTTTGTGTTCTTGACGCAACTGTCGGTACTGTTACTGTCTGTCTGTCCATCTCACCGCTGACTCGACCTCCGCTCGGTCGTTACAAATGATACGTAGCTCGCACCTACAAAACCTCGATCGACAACAACTCGGCTTTAATCCACCACGTCCATGGCAGTAACTGTTTTCTCTTTTAGTAACCCCACAACTCTTTAAAAATTCCGCCTAAAAAGAAAAAGCGTTCTGTCCCCTCTTTTGGGTTTTCCGCAGACGTAAGTAACGTTAGCTAACCGCGTTGTTAGCTCGCTAATTAGCATGTTGTTAAATTAACGGGTTAAGTAACGTAGTTTACCTGCAAGCCATAAATACTAGCTATAAGAAGTTAAAGATAACGTTAACAAGTAGAATTATCGTTGGAAAATGGTGACAAATGGTCACATAACATTGCTGATATTTGTCTTGTATGTAGCCAGGTAGCTAATGCTAAAAGATTATGCTAACGTTACCAATGCATGCAAAGCAACCTGTTACAATAGCAAGCGAGGTTACTCATGTACGAAATGTCAACTGGGGCTCTTGGTAGAAGCTTGATCACAGGGCCACTGTGTGAAAACACTGTTTACTGATGTGAACTAACGCAGTTTATTTAAAACTGCCAGTCATGATTGCATCAGTTCTTGTCAATTTAGTTTATTATGGTAGCAAAGGATAACATTCCAAACATGGAAATGGTCATTACAGGGAAAAAAAAGAAACAAAAAAAACATAAGCTTTCCCTTTATTGTCATTAAACAGCACTCACAACATATTGTCTGCTCATCTGCTTACAACTATTTGCTTCATCAGTTTATAGATTTAACATTATTATTGCACAAATGTTGCATCTATGTTAAGGAAGACTGGAGCATATGTTAGTTACTCTCCTCTTCAGTTGTATCTGTCAGTGGCTGATTCCTTTGTGCCCTGTCCCCATCTGTCTCTTTGCAGGTGTACAACAACTATCCAGAGGATCTAGGGGCAGCTCTATACCGAGAGCCATTTGACTTCAACGCCGAGCCACCTTGGGATCCTAGCTGATAGCGGACGAGTTCATCCCAGGACTCATCCATGTGAGTAAGTTAGGTGTGATTGCAGGACTGAGGGTATTCTGTGACTATAACGTATATGTGTCTCTTTACAGCGTTGTATAATAATTGTTAATGAATGCATTGTGATAAATTGTTGCATAAACATAGCTGACAGAGGGAATAAATAGCAGAATGTCCCAGATAAATCACAAACAGTCTAGTTATTTTAGATCTAGCATTTCAGATCTATTTTCAGCTCTTCCATTAAAATAACAGGACGCTGTGCTCTGGGCTGCTTTTATCTGCAGTAGTTCTTCTCTTGCTCTGATTTAGTTGCAATAAAAGAGAGAATCATTTGGTTGTAGATAATGAATCCTGCAATGTATGTTTTCAGCACAGTTCTTGCTGCAGTGAAATGTGAATATAATTCATTAACTGTACTAGTATGTCCCCATTAAAGTCATCACCTGTTTCATGAGGGAAATGTGTTGAGTGACATAGTTAAACATTTTCTGAGTTACATAAAGGCTTGGTTGATTTTTAAAGACATGATAAAGTTCAGCCAACCTTTTGTAACTCATATTTCAGCAGAGGACTTAATAATTATAATATTAAAGCCTACAAATTTTTGTGTAATTGTAGTAATTAAATTTTCCTTCACAATGAAATCAAGGAGCCACTGGAAATTGACCCTTCTCCTTCTGTCTGTTCATTTGTTTGTAGCAGACTGCCTGTCCATTATTCATGCACAGTACTTCACACACAGCTGATCAGACGTGTGTATACAATAAGCATACTTGTTGTTTTCAGGAATTTATAGTTACACATAAAATTGTGGTGACAATCTCTGTTGCCTAACTTGGATTTGCTTCTACTTGTCGCCCTAGAGCTGTTGATCATTCAGCAATTTTACTCATCTTATACACCTGTCTGTCAGTGACTGCAGCCCTTGTACAGCAGTAAGCCTGACCTTGTCATGGTGGTCTAAAATATAGTAGGCTTTCTAGGCACAAGTTAGTCTCCCTATATAAACCTCCAAAAACCACAGTCATGTCACATCTGGTCCAGCCCAGACTACTGTGCTTCTCTGACGTATTGTGCAACATTATTGAAAGTAAAGTTTGGGACACAGACGCCGCCAGTATTGTACCTTGGTTAATGCCATCAAAAAGACCCTTTACGGGTCACCAGCTCTGGGCTTAATGGTGATTGTTGGGAGTAATTGATGGTAAAGTAAATGAACCCTGTGCCCCAGACTCTGTGTTTTCACAGAGGCTTTTCAGAAGAATAGGCCTTCCACAATGCTACCCCATAACGTGGAACCTGTACTGTGCTCTGATTGGTTGTTCACTGAAAATGACTTGTTTGATCAGGGATCTCATCAGAAAGGTTTAGGTTACAGCTACTGAATAAACTAGAAAAGAGCTGGACACCATCATTGAAAATGCATTGTCCAGATATGGTTGAATTGTTTTCTTTTTTGAACTTCATGGCTCATTATGACTTTTCTCTTTTTCTTGTGCAGTTTGTTGCATAAGCCTAGGACCCAGGGGCTCGAGAGGAAGCGAGCAAAACCACTTCGGACTAGCCATATTCTTTATGCCTGTCGGATTAGCAGAAAACGGTTGAGAGGATGAAAGGAATTGTTGATGAACCACAGTATTCTGTTGGCCTTCTGGAGGGAGGCACGGCCCTGTGTGATGTGATTGACAGTCACATTTATGAACAAACTCTGGTAAGAGGTCTCGCTGTAACAACATGTATTTAGCACATGCTAACAAATCTGGATTTCTTACTGTCTTAGAATATTCTTAAAGAGGACCTATTATGCTTTTCCTTATTTTCAGTCACATGTATATGTGTATATATATATATATATATATGTATAATATATAATGTTGGATGTCCGTGTTAAAAGTGGCCGATGTGTCAAATAATGACGTAAATGTATGTAGAAGTAATCCCTGTGAGCAAAAGGCACCAGCTTCAGACTGATCTGAACCCTCAGTTCCCAACGTTTTTTTCTACTTTCAGCCCAAGCCGACGTCGGCTTGTGACAGATATCTTTATATGGTCATCTGCTCCACTCACAGTGTGCAAGTTCACTGCTCTGCTCCGCTAACATTATGCCGTTTTTCCATTGTTTTGGGGGTAGTCACGCCAAGACATGACTCCATTACACAGCAGGGCAAAGTAAAATAAGTTGTTTACCTGTTTGAGGTGTTCTGGTCGTCTGCAGCTCTTCATCAAACATCATCATCACTGTGGCTGTTTCTGTTTGTACTATTCCTCCCTGCATTATTTCTAACTGATCCGCTGAGCAAAGAGCTCCAAATATCTCCATATGTTGTTGTTGTTTGGACCGCTTTTTCAACTGCTAACAAAGCTCTGCTAATTTAGTGAGGAACACGTTTCACTTCCTGTAAATTCTTCACAATAAAAGTCTTCCATTATTTAGTCATTTAAAAGCTTTTAATACAAAGCAGTAAAGCAGGAAATGTCGGGTTTGCATCAGCAGTAACTTAACACGGCTCTGATTCGGCTGCCCCTCAGCAGGCTTCCAGAAAGCTGCCCAATCAGTACAGAGTGGGCTCATCAGGAGGGGGGCCTTAAAGAGACAGGAGTTAGACTTACTGTTAGAGACAGAGGCTGAACTGAGGGGCTGCATAAAGGGCCAGTGTAAGATAAATAAGGAGTTTTTTGAACTGTGAATCATGCAAAGCTACTCTAGTGGAGTCCCACAAAAATATATAGCTGAAAATGAGCATAATAGGTCCTCTTTAAACACCAGTTATTGCATTGCATTGTATTGTTTATTACTTGTGGTAAAGTTTCATACCTGCAAAGAATGATAATGTAATTACGTTATTAGTGTTGACTAATTGTGTGTTAATTGTTTGACTCACCTACATGTATGTTTCCTTCCTCGTCAGTCTGAGAAGAATGCATTCTTTGTAGCAGACCTGGGAGTTATAATGAGGCAGCATGTTCGCTGGCGAACCCACATGGCCCAAATTCGACCCTTCTATCCTGTCAGATGCAACAGCAGTCCAGCTGTCATTGAAGTTCTCGCTGCCCTTGGCACTGGATTCATATGTACCAACAAGGTACTTTGCACCATATCTTTCTTTCACGAACATGTTAGATAACTTTTGACAGTATCCTCCCCTTCTCCACTCACACACCTGGAAACACTTGCACATTTAAAGTTCTATCAAACATTTTGTCCATAGAAACCCATGCAGGATGGACATGGTATGATGACATGTAGAGTATATTGAAGAAGTAATGCTTTGTCTCTTTGTATTTCAGTTTGAACTTGAGTTGGTGCAGAGCCACGGTATTCCCTCTGAAGACATCATCTACAGTGGTGTTTGCAAACAGGTCTCCCAGATTAAATACGCTGCTAAGAACGGCATTGACCTCCTGGTGTGTGATAATGAAGCAGAGCTACGCAAGATTTCTCGCTGCCACCCCAATGCCAAGTAAGTGTTGCCGCTACTGCCTGTGATCATGTCACTTTAAAGCTGCCATTTCAACACTGTCAACATTCAGTCTGGCTTGATATTTTTTTCTTTCTCAACAAACAGGAATCATAGTGTTTTATTTCCTTTTACTTCAGGCTACTGCTGCAGGTTTCAACAGAAGCATCTAACCAGGATGACGAGATGAGCATGGCATTTGGCTGTACCCTCAAAGACTGCAGGCATCTGCTGGAGAGTGCTAAGGAGCTGGGTGTGCAGGTGGTGGGAGTCAGGCAAGTCCTGCAGAAATACACTATGACTGTGTGAAGTAGAGCAAATACTGATCATAAGATTTTATGAAAAACTGCCGCAATGCAATGTTTTCACCTAAAGATTTTTACAATAAAACACCTTCTTCCCCCCTCTTTATTATATCCCTTGACTCAACAACAAATTGCAAAAGATGCACTTGCGCACACTGACTGTAGTTTACCCCTAGTGACAGCACTGTACATTATATGAAGCTCCCTTAAGTCACCTGCCTTTATTTAGGAGGATATTGAGGATAGTGTTAACTATGTGGTGGTCTGATCACTGCAGCTCTCTACCTTAGCTCTCGCTTAAACTAATTATTTATTTCAACCTCCAAATTGCTGCGTGGGAAAATTTTAACCTGTTGTTAATGTGTCAAAGTGCAACCTGTAACAGCCTCTTTGTGTCCCCCCACAGGTCTCTAATTTCCAGCCCTTGTGAGGATGACCACGTATATGTTCATGCCATCTCTGATGCTCGTTGTGTCTTTGATATGGGAGTGAGTAAAGTTATATATTATGTAGCTAGTTAAACTGTTCAGTTCAGTGACTGCCATCTCCATTGGCTTCTATCTTCACTGTTGTGTTTTGGACACTGGTCCAGAAACACTCTCGCTCTCAGTGCTTTGGCAATAACTGTGTTGGTTATACATTTACAAACTTTATCTGCTTTAGGAGGAAATTGGCTTCAATATGAAAATCCTGGACATTGGAGGCGGCTTCAGCGGCTCTGAGACCCAGCTGGAATTGGTCAGTACACTTTACCATTCAATATTTAAGATTTACTGTGATGAAAAAATGCAACATCATACAACCCAGTCATAGTCAGCAAGTCAAAGGTCCTTTTTAAACCACTCTGCAAAGCTGGCAATGTGATCAAGTAATGTTTTAAATGTGAATGTGAAAGACCTGCCTACTTTAGATTTGACTTTGTTACCATCCTCATCTCTTTTGCAGATCAATAGTGCAGTTATGTCTATGGTGGACCTATACTTCCCTCCTTCTACTGGAGTTTCCATCATTGCTGAACCTGGTGGCTACTTTGTGTCCTCTGCTTTCACCCTGGCAACCAACATCATCTCCAAGGAGGTGGTGGCACGAGACCGCCAGGACCAGGAACACGGTCAGTGGCATGATATTCATTTTCACAGATAGATAGTAGACAGTACAGACAGTAAACAGTGAGGATTATGACTAAAGTCAACCTAAAAACAGCACCAACAAGAAAACTCCACAAATGTGTGAAAGAATCCATTACACTCACACATTTTCCCATGTTGCTGAACAGATGATCCATCTCCTGATGATGAGCCAGAGTTTCAGTACTTCATGAATGAGGGAGTGTATGGATCGTTTGCCAGCAAACTTGCTGAAACACTGATTGCTGCTCCATCTGTTCACAAGGTGAGTTGGTCTCAAAGGTTCTCTGTGAGTCAAGATGTAGCCACAGATCATTCTTTCATTCAACCTTTTTCTATATGGGATGGTCCAATGAGAGTTGACAGTAAAAACTGAAGTGTTTTTATTGTCCTGTTCACACATAACCCATAGGTAACGTACACATATGACCCACCTACCCAGCCAACACCCATGTGAACTGCACTACCTGCAGTTTGCATAATTACATTCGTTTAGATTGTGTAAAATACAATTAATTTCAAAAGGTGAAGATTAAAAGTAAACCAGTCTACTGGAATAAATGTGACAAGCAGTGGCCTCAACATGAGAGGTGTGCCATTTTTGCTACTTTAAAGATGCAGTGTGTAGAATTTAGTGATATCTAGTGGAACAAACTTGGCAGAAATGGACTATAATATTCATAAGTATGTTTTAATTAGTGTATAATCACCTGAAAATTAGAATCACTGTGTTTTTGTTACCTTAGAATTAGCCCTCTACATAGGGAGCGCTTGCACTGCCATGTTTCTACAGTAGCCCAGAACGGACAAACCAAACACTGGCTCTAGAGAGGGCCTTAGGTTCTCCTACATGCTTAGAAGAGGAGGGGGAGGGGTATTCAGTTGATTGCAATCTGCAACCTCACCACTAGATGCCACTAAATCCTACACACTGATCCTTTAAACACAACTCACGTTAGTTCATGAAAAGTGTTGTTGTACTACATGTATTAACAGACAATCTTTACTTTCTGTGCCAACAGAATACCGCACTAGATGCTCCCGTGTTCAGCAGCAGCCTGTGGGGTCCCTCTGGTGATGACCTGGACCAGGTCATGGAGCACTGTCTGTTGCCTGAGCTCAACATTGGAGACTGGCTCATGTTCTCCCATGCAGGGGCCTACAGTCTGGGTCAGCCACTCTGCACCTCCACTGACTCACCCACACCGCCTGTATACTATGTCATCTCCTCTAGAGACTGGTAAGAAATTCAATGGTGAAATATTTTTAAACTTGGACTTGAGAGAAACCCTTATAATGTGCAATTTTAGTCCTCAACTGTGATTCATTTTCCGCCACCAGGTTTGAGATGCAGGACACTGGTGTCACCCAGGAGGCTACACTGAAGAACTTCTCATTGGTCCCTTATTTCCTCAATTCCTGCCAAACAGAGGCTGCACTCTCTGTCCCAGCTTAGCAATCATCAGACCAGGACAGGAAGGCTTCTTTCCTCCACTGGTTTCTGCTGCTAGTTTCCCCTGGTCTACATTCCACTGGGATGAACTGAACCAACAGTGCAGATAGTGCTTGAAATTGCTGGGACCAGCCTGGATTCATCTCGCAAACCTCAATGTACAGTGTAGTATCTGATTAGACCTGGAACACCCAAGTAGATGTTAAGTAATTAGTATGCAACAAAATGGATGACTCCAAAAAGACAGATGCATTCTTCCCTTTGCTATGAAATACAGTTTACACTCATACAGTAGACATATAATGATTTTAAATGATTATATTTGAAAAATGTATTATCTATAGTCTCAATTGCTGTTGCCAGTCTTGTAAAGTAAGAAATGTATCCCTGAGTGAAGCAGTGTATTTAAACAGAACTACAGTTCTGATCTTGTAGGATGCTTTGCTACAAGATGTGTATTTATGATTTTAATTGGTTGTATTGTTTATTTTTTTGTGATGAGAACTTAATTCCATTATTACATTTAAAATCATTTGTCCTTCTCGGTGTTTTGAAATGGAGGCTTGTATATGAAGGTGCATTTACTCATCTGTGTGATGCTGTAAATAAAACCAGTGTGATCAATGTACAGTGTCTCTATGAAATCCACTCCTGGAAAAATCCAGTGTGGTTGGGAAGCTAATGGCTCAGTGTTCACCAGTAAAATGGTGTCTCAGTGTTTTTTTTTACCAAAGTGCAGAGCGCTACCTTGGCTAGCTCCCAGACTAGTGAAGGACTGGCAGGTAACTGCTACGCCATGATAGCAAAGCAAGTTAATTAGCATGTGCTTCAGATGGAACAAAGAAAGTGTTGATGGATAACGAATCAGCTGACGTGGAATGGCATCTTTAAAAAACATTTATAATGCAAGAATCAATTTTGCTATTTCTATTGTATTTGTTTAAGGATATTTTTCAACATTTATGATTGTGTTGAAAGAATATTACTCCCTAACTGTGCAAGTTGCACAGCATGTATCATATCTTTGAAGTTGTCCTCCAATCTGTGTCTAAGGCATGATGAATTAACTTGTAGCTGTGCTTGTCAAAATGAACAGTAATAAACACCTCATTGACCAGACTGAGTCACTGTGACAGTTTTATAATCATAGCAGACCATAAATGATGTGTACAGTGAAGCCTTGCAGCAGCTGTTCAAACACATCTTAATAATTGATACCTCTTTCTCAAAGATAGTTTCATAACCTGATGACTTAATCCAATTCTCATCCTGGATAATGTGATCACAGGCTGAAGTAGATCTGGTTTGATGAGCTAAATCTCTCACAGGGGTCAGATCACCTCTGAACAAAGTGAGTTATACTTAAGTCTTTGCAGATGCCTGTAAAATACTGAAGCTCTTTCTAGAACAGTGGTGGGAAGTAACCAAGTACATTTACTGAAGTACTTAAGTACAGTTTTGAGGTACTTGTACTTTACTGAGTATTTCCATTTTATGCTACTTTATACCTCCACTTCACTACATTTCAGAAGGAAATGTACTTTCTACTCCACTACATTTATTTGACAGCTTTAGTCATTTTTCAGATGAAGATTTGACACAATGGATAATATAACAAGCTTTTAAAATACAACACATTGTTAAAGATGAAACCAGTGGTTTCCAACCTTTTTGGTTTTTGACGTCTTACAAAAAGCAGTATGTAGTCGGGGTCACATTTCAGATGTCTGAGTTGTTAACAGCTGTTAAAAGTCCAGAAACTGAAAACAGGATTGTGTATCAGAACTTTGTGTTCTCTTCTCTCCTCTCCCATTAATCATCTCATGACCCTTCAGATTTATCTGGTGACCCTTTGGAGGGGCCTGACCCCTGGGTTTGGAACCACTGGACTAAACTAGCTGTATATAAAGTAGTTCAAACTAGCTCCTACTGGAACAGTCTGCCTCACTGACTGGTTGAGCAGGACACGAAATAAACTCAACTAAAAGAAATCTGGACAAATTCACTGACCAAGAGAAAATAGTGTACATGTGTTCAAGTTTAATAAAGAATTCTGTTTTCCCTGTAAGAAAATAGCATTGTGCAAAATAATTTTGAAACAAAAAGATTCTCATGTGGCACAAAAAAAACAATATTCAACATTCTTTGGTCAAAAATCACTGAAAGATAAACATACATCTAGCATAATTTGTAAAACTACTGTGAAAATTACTTACAAAATACTATCTACAGTCAATATTTTCATAGTAATTGCTCAGTTTAAGGCGATACAGTTGTGGGAAATCAAATATAAACTGTCTCATAACTACATTTATATTCAACTTCAACCATTAAATAACAGTAAAAAAAAAAAGGCAGCACAGACTTTACATGCAACTTAGACTCAGCTGCATAAAGCCTTACATTCAATTTTAAAGTTTCACAGTCTTCCTTCTGTCTCTCATTCAGATCCCTTCAGTCAGACAGCTGCCGAGACAATGAGGTCAGCAGACTGGGTGCCCCCTAATGTCCAGCAGTGTGTCTTCCTCGCTGCTAGGTGTCGCCGGGCGTGTTTGGCCAGGTGGTCACTGCGCATGAAGCGGCTGAGGCACATGGGGCAGGCAAACCTTTTCTCTCCTGTGTGGGTTCGACGGTGGCGAGACAGCTCATCAGAGCGTGAGAATCGCCGCTCACAGCCCTCCCACTTACATTTGAAGGGCTTTTCACCTGTTGGAACACAGACAGTGAAGTGGAAATTCAGGCCTTTTTTAAAATATTATCCAACAGTGGTATAATAAGATCCCACGTTTGATATTTTTATCTTGCAGCACTGTCCTCTTTTTACTGATTTTCTGCATAAGGTGCAGGTACATTTAATAATATATTTGATCCTACAATTGTCAAATTCTACACTTAAATCCTTTATCTCTTACCTGTATGTGTCCTCATGTGGGCCTTGAGGTGAGAGCTCTTGAAGTAGGTCTTGCTGCAGTCCTCATGGGGACAAATGTGACTGCGCACACGGGACACTTCTGGCTGCAGTGGGGTGTGTCTTTGCTCCAACAAGGCACGGCCGGGCGCAGGTGCGATGGCTGGTAACTTGGTGCCACCGGGGGTCACAAGCGCCGGCTGAACGTAGAGAGTAGGAACAGCTGGCTGCGGGACTAGAAGCATTACAGGGCCTTTTGCCACCTGACCTCCAAAGAGGAAGACCTGGGCAGGAGAACCCTGTTGCTGTTGGTGCTGCTGTTGTTGATGTGCGGGCACCGTGGTGATCGCTGATGGGATAGGTAATAAGTGTTGCTGTGGCTGCTGAATATCAGCTGTGACAGGTTTGTGCATAATAGTGGTGCTGGTAGACGAAGGTGAGACAGAAAGGATCTTGCAGTAAACAGGCACAGGAGAGACCCCAGCAATACCAGCCTGGACAGAGGAGACAGACTGGGGTGTGTCTGATTTATTATCCGAGCCTGAAACACTCATCTGGGTTTGGCTGGCTTCACCCACATTTGGCAAAGTCTCAGTGACTGGTTTTTGTGGCGTGGCAGCATTAGAGTCAGACTGCATTATAATATTCTCCTCAGAGTCTCTACTATCCAGCCTTACTTTAGAGTTCAAATCTGTGTCAGAGTCTTTTGTGTGCACCTGAGTGAGCCTGTCTTCCCTAGACACAGGATGAACATTACAGGAACAATGCTGGCCATCTGCAGTGTGGCGGATTACACTGGTGCACTGGAACAGCTGCCGAGAAGCAGGAGTGTGTGTGTGTGGAAGAGTCTCTTCTGAAGGTTGATGTAGGGACACTAATGAGGGTGGATGGGTGGCCTCAAAGTTGGGCGGGCTGTATGGCGGTGTCATACACTGAAAGGAAATGAAAAGAGATGTATTAATAATTTATGTGACTAATTTATAAATTCTGCACAGATACACAAAAACATTTGTAATAACATACACTAACTTGACACTGAAGGCCTGGAGCCGCATGCAGTATTAGGATAAAAGTTGTGTTGCTTTGCTAAGAGAAGACTGGAGATGACTTCACCATCTAAATTCAAGTAGATGAAAGTTTGTACAAGTGGGAGAGCATAGACAACACTACAAATACTTCTAGGCCGCGTTATGCAAAAGCCTTGGTTCCTTGGCCTGACTTGACAACCGTCAACACATATGGATCACTTACCAGAGGAGAGTCCTGTAGCGCAGTAGGCCCAGGGGGGGCAGAGTCGTCCTCTGAGCAGTCTGAGGAGGGAGTTGGGGGTCTGAAGTGTCTGAGCCTGAAGCTCCTGGTCTTCCAGTGCTTCGTCATGGACATCAGCGCCTCCACAGCCTCCATGTCACCTGCACCCATAGGGGCAGGCTGTAATTCACCCTGGATGTGCGAGTGTGGCTCCTCGATTTCCATGGTGCAACTGTGGTAAAAGAGCAAAAATAAGCATAAGAAAACACTCTAGACTGTTCTTTGATTTAATTTTGATTATTATTTTTCAAAACAGAGCACAAGGTAGTCTTGTGAAGAACTTTAAAGGAGCATGTGAAGTGAGCATGATCAGCTGTTGCTCTTCAGCACTGGGGCCCTTTCACCTACTTCTCTTCTTGACAAAAGCACCAACTGTGCTACTACTTACACAAACAGTCACACAACACCTAAGCACCTCTCCCTGACCTGACCTGGCCCAGCATAGATAAACCACCACACACACACACACACACACACACAGTACAGCTATCATCACACAACTCAATACCCATCAGTGACATGCTGTATATGACTTCGTGACATTATATGACCTAGACAAGCTGGTGATGGAAGACGCCTGACGCACATCATTATGTGTCATTATAAACTAAAAGCCATTATCTAATAGAACAATATAAATTTGTGTTTTTCCCCATTAACATCAAGCGCTCATGTAACTTATATAATTGTGATAATTGACAAGTTTGTCGACATAAAGCACTTGACATGACATTGTAGGAATTAAAATGATTTACTTACATCTATGTGAGTCTGTGAGTAGTGTTCAGGGAACCGGTTTAACTGCTGACTACTCGTCCTTGGAGTCTTGCGGGACCACTTTAACCCGAAATTGTCTGTTTCTCCTCAGCCTCGCTCCCATTCATCGTTTCAAACGCGGTGGGGAAAAGAAGGGCGTGGCTTACCGCGTCGCCCAATGGCACGCAAAGGTGTGTTAGGCGCCGGCCAATGGGAGAGGGAGTCAGTGCGTGATCGGGGGCTGACGGCACCGTGGAGGCAGCGTGGTACACAACAGCATGGGCGTGTGAAAAACATTCCTATCCTACCCCCCCTCCTCACCCCCTCACCCCCCACCTCCCACCTCCCCAATACACACCATTGCCTTGGATGAGTCACTTAACACCCTCTAGACCAGCTGGAGAAGACACACACCTTCTATGACTAATCAGATTTTGGAGTGATGCAGTTGAAAAACAGATGCTGATCATCATTTTAGCAAGATGCAATATTAAAGGCTGAATATTAAACTTTTTTTTCCCTCCCAGAAATTTGAAGGTCAGGGTTAAAAGTATTCAGAGTGCAGTTTATTTTCAATTTTGATGTGTCACTGACCAAATAATAATGCATTGACAACTGTAATTGGCAGAATTTGTCTCCAGAAATTGTCTGCATGAACTGGAAGTTTTGGCTGTAAATGATATTAGTTGCAGGTCTGTATGTCTGCAGTAGGTCTAGCTAATGCTGTTCGAGCTTTTAAAAGTTAAAAAGTTTTTTACTGGATGATGGATCACATCTGCTTTCATATAAGGCCATTCTTTCAAAAAGATGGAAGTTATATATATCAATAATAGCTTAGTAAACTTCATTTATTTGGCAATTTCACAGAAGTACTTTAACAATAAATTGAATGCAGACTAATATAAAAAAACATTGAAATAATTAAAACCACTACTGTACAACAAAAAGAAGAAGAAAAAATGTCTCTGAACATGTAGCATTATAGCAATTTAAATATTTTAAGTGATTTGAAACAATAGATTATATGAGCTTAAAACAGTTAAACTTGTTTTAATGGGAGGACATTTAATGTGACAGACATTTTGCTCTCTCTAATTTTGAAATGATTTAAATATAAATCAAACCTTCTTCATTAATTGGACAATGATTTATCACTCACTTCATATGAGACACACATTTATTTCCTTCTTTTAGAAATTCCTCTGAAACTCCATTTCTCTTTTGTTAAATTGTAAGATTCATTACCTAGCTACATTGTCAAAATTTGTGGAGTTACCTAAGTGACTTCACTTTCTTACCTCTGTAAATGTTTTCATTATCTTTTTTTCCCCCAGCTTTTTCAATTAGAAGGCCTCCTGTCCTTTGTGTGAGAAAGAGGTCAGCCAACAGGAGATGGCCTCAGGCAGCCCCATGGATTAGGTAAGTGTCAGCTGTCTAGACCTTCCTGCACAGCACAGAGATCCAGAACAAAAGGCCGGCTGTAGACACACAATGGAGAAATACACACACAGACGCATGGCACTTTGACTGTGTCTGGCACTGTGGGATGTTCCTCAAAAGCATATCCAGGAATGATTTGCCAGAAAAGAACAGAGAAATAATTCTATATTCATGTATTTTTTTCTTTAAATATTTAATTGTATTGACATCTTTATACACTGATTTTGAAGCATCTACAAAAACTGAAATAGTTGTTTGCAGTTCTGCTTTGGTTTCTTGAAATGCATATCAGAATACATAAGTAATTCATCCACTCTTAAACCTGTATCTTATTAGTATTCACAGTGTAGACCTATATCTTAAAATATAGAGCAATGTGTCAGAGGGATTTTTTTTCACTCCAGCAACATCAGTAACAATAAATGAAACAATACAAAATAAATCCTTATGGCACATTGTTGCCATCATAAATTTTCTGTATGGAATATACAGTAGAGCTGCAACAATTAGTCAATTAATCAATTAGTTTGACAACTATTAAATTAATTGGCAACTATTTTGATAATCGATTAATTGGCAAAATTCTCTAGTTCCAGCTTCTCAAATGTGAATATTTTCTGGTTTCTTTAGTCGTCTATGACAGTAAACTGAATAAATTTGGGTTGTGGACTGTTGGTTGGGACAAAAATAGACATTTGAAGTCAAGTTAAGTCAAGTCAATTTTATTTATATAGCGCCAAATCAAAACAGAAGTTATTTAAGGGCACTTTTCACATAGGGCAGGTCTAGACTGTACTCTTTAATTTACAGAGACCCAACATTCCCCCAGGAGCAGCACTTGTCGACAGCTGAAAGGAACAACTCCCCTTTAACAAGAGGAAATCTCAAGCAGAACGGGGCTCTAGGTGGGCGGCCATCTGCCTTGACTGGTTGGGTTGCGATAGAAAGAGGGAGAGGGTAGAGGGGAGAGAGAGACACAGAGAAGCACAGCAACAATAATAATATCAATAACAACAATAATAATAATAGATATATGACTAATAATAATAGTGGTACCAATGGGCAAATATGACTAATAATAATAGTGGTAGCGTTTGACGTCAAGCTGGACCATGGGACAGCAGGTAATCCGCAACTGAAGGTCACCTGCGATACAAGAAAGCACAAAACATGCATTTATATGAAGTCATCAACAGTGATCAATATTTTTCACCATTTTCTGACATTTTATAAACCAAACAACTAATTGATTAATTGAGAAAATAATAGACAGATTAATTAATAATGAAAATAATTGTTAACTGCAGCCCTAATATACAGTAGCTTAGCCCAAGAGGACAGCAAATAGTTCATAATTCAAAATCAGAAATATGTAATTGCTATATTGTGTTACAATATAATTCCCAAGGAACTTTAGATATGTATAGCTTTTTGTAACTTCTACAGCAAATCCGGTATGAAATTTGTTCATTTATTCAAATTCATTTATAGTTAAATTGAGTATATTCTTAGTATATATTGAGTAAAATACTTTAAAAAAAGTTATCTCATTAGGTTTTGCTTGTTTTATGCATGCATTATAAACTCTAATCAAGCTTTGTTCACACTTCTGTAAGTAACATTGTTTGTTGAAATTTACTAATGCTTATTTTTACATTTGCTTTGTTGTATAATGTTACTGCAGCAATGCTGCAATTAACTAATGTTCTCCAATGATTGGGCTCATACCTCATAAATATAATTAATTTTACATTACTTTCTGAAGGGGTATTTGAAACTACCATGTTCTTAGTTTGGGGCCATCTAATGGTGGGGCCTTTTCCAAAGTCACCCCTACACCCTCTCTCTACCCACTTCCACTCTGTTTGCATGTGGAGGATCCACCATATTAAGTGCCATCCCAAACCAATTAGCAGGGAGTGGAAGAGGGTTATAAAACTCTTACGAGCCTGCATCAATGCTGACTTACTGAGCATGTGCAACGCATATTGTGTTCATCATAGAAGATGCTCCATACAAATATTAAGTTCTGTGCAACTACCTGTAAAAACATTTACTCAAACTGCTCAAACTAACATAGACATTTAATATTGCCACGCAGATGTTAAAAACTTAAAGGTTACATTGTATTTAGGATCAAATATACCATTCTCTAGTCTAGAAAATCGTAGACGTGTTGATTTGATTGTAAAATGCTATATATTTACAGGGACTGTTGCTGAAATCAAACAGCTTATAATAATAAGAATGCAAAACAAGAGGATGTTTACAAAGAAAAGAAATATGACCAAAGAGGCTCTGGAGTAATTTTAGTATTATAATATTAGTATTTATTTTTCTCCATGGGCTTAGGCCTACTGTGGAGTGAATGTAATGAGCTTCCCACCTCACTGCCCTCTCTGGGGGGGTTGAAGTCTAAGTATATGTTATAGGTCTACTTATGTTTTAAGTAGTGTCATTATAGCTATCTATATATCTTTATCTATATCTATCTATCTATCTATCTATCTATCTATCTATCTATCTATCTATCTATCTATCTATCTATCTATCTATCTATGTAACTTCTGTAAGTTGTTTCCAATGGAAAATTAATAAATTTTAAACAAAAGGTTTGACAGTCCCTTTGTGTATCCTTCATATCTCCAGAGACAAGGATGTTCACAACCTCTGGTTGTTATATCTCAATCAGTGGCATGAGCTAACTATATGTCTGACTGCAAACTTAAAAAAGGGAGGAAGTAAACACATTTATTGTTTCAGTGGAAAAACATTAATTAATGTTTTTACACAAATGTAATTACCACAGATACATTCTATTAATGCACCACAGGCTTTCACTAATTCTTGCAGTGTTACTGTGCCATTGTATTTACATTTACATTTACAATATAACCCAGGATATTTGATGTGAATAATGAAGCTAGAAGGAAAATGTTTTTGAATTGTAGCATAATATGTGGTCTTTAAAAATGGATCTTTTCAATGGCATGTCTGAAAAATGTCTCATCTCCACTTGTACAAAAGGATCACTACACAAGGAGTGTACTGATGATGTGGTCCACATCTTCTGGTAAATCTTCTCTCATCTTGCAACAGCTGGTGGATGATGGCAACCATTGCTGCTACTGACCATTGACTATATATAAAAATGTATTACATAGATATTTATATACAGATAATGATCGGAAACCATGGTGACGAAAAATTACAACAGTTCCTGTTTCCGCCAGAGAGAGTGAAGTTCATACCAAAGCTTCCCACTGAATTTATACCCTACACCTTTATGAAGGGAACTTCATTGAGCTTAGAGTGTGACTACAAACAGAGTGCACTCCGTGACAAAGTAGGAGTGGGGAGGGTCAGCTTTGGAAAAGACCTGTGGTATCAAAGGTGACTTAAAGGTGCATTACCTGATTTATTTTTGGCCACTTGGGGGCAGCAGAACAACCTGAAAACACAACACTGACATCTTATCACCTTATAAAGTTGGTATGGCGAATGCGTTAGCAAACAGTTGCCTATGTCTACATTTGGAAGACACTGCGATATTAACATTAATTTGGAGTTGTGTTTCTTGCCACCTGACAAATCCAAACCAACACAATGATCCAAAACAGACTTTAGGGTACTGTTAGCTCAGGGGAACTGCAGAGTCACGTGATAATTCTCTGTGGGTTCGTTACTAGTAACCACGCCTTACATATCACACAAAATTATTTAATTTATCGTTAATTTAAAAAAAAATAGTGCAGCTTTAAACCAAAACATTCTTCATGTTGCAGTCACATCACACATTACAGTCTTTTTCTCTATAAAACATCTTGATAGGATTCAACCCACAGAATCAGCAGTCATGGCTCAAAATAACTTTTTTTTTCATGGGTCCTGTGCCATGTCACTGGTCTTTGGCCAATCAGGTTGCCCTAGTTTTTAATCATGATGCAATGGAGACCCAGATTCTTAGCCAGTGCTAACTAGTTACAATAGCCATGCTCATTTGAGTAGAGCTTTACATCATGGGAATGGTATTGTGCAATGGACAGACTGATTTTGATAAAATCTAGTGGCTGCATTGCCCCAGAAGTTATAGCTTCCCAATACAACATCCGCCAATTTTCAAGCTGTTTTGAATGGCAAGTGAGACTCAGCCAACAAGGACTCTTTGCTGTTACAGAATTGGATGTTTGTCTCTCTCCAAAAACTAAAAGCCTCTTAGAAGACAGCAGCCAGGAACAGCTCACTACTCCTCTTTATTCCTCATGTGTATGCAGGCCAGCATAATGCCCTTTAAGCTGTGCAGCATCTGTGACTGAGTCTTTGGGGCAGAGGGTTTGTGCCAGAGGCCTGGACTGACCTGGTGTTAACAGGCAGGGTTGCTCCCTGACTGTCAGTTCTGCACTGGACCTGTAAAGATATGTCACAGCCAGCACTAAGGGGGGTTATTTTAAAGTCTTACTCTTCAGCTAGTGATCGTGTTACCTCACTGGGAATAACTTATACTTGTGGCATGAATGACAGGAGCTGGTGCTGGCTAACTGATCAATGAATGAATGGTTCAATAAGTTAACTGTGGTGATAGTTTAGCTTTGGGTCTCTCTTGGGGGTTGTAACACAGTGAATTAAAATTCATAATAGCTCAAACACAGAACCTTATGAAGAAGAATCTATTCCTATAGTGCCTTTTATCCATGTTGAGGGTGTATTTTAATTTAATTAGTTTTCTGCCTGAAATGTGCTCATTTCCTAAAGCTGCAAACCCACTAACCTTGCTACAGTGATAGTGCAAAGTCTTTGCAACCGTATTTAACAACATCAGAGGTCATTTGATAACCCAGTGCCCAACTACCTAAAAATAGCTCCGGAGATTTCTGGGATTTTGTTTGACTTCACTTTTGAAAAGGTTTACAAGGTTTGCAGGGCAATGGAACTGGCTTCATTAACCTCTGTACTGAACTCAGTAAACACACAGAAAAGTTCCTAAACTTTTGTCCCTGCTGGTTATGTGACATGTGGCATTTATAGCAGGAATCAACATCAACGGATCAAATGAAAATATACAGTTTCATTCCAAATGGTAATATCTGCAGTATTGTCCATTGTTTTAACATAAACATTATTTCAATTTATTGTTAGTGTCATTAGATACACAAACATCATTGCTCAGTAATGACAATGCATACAAAATTCAAGTATTGTGTAAGTAAATATTAATACAATTTTATTGGCATTTTAATTTACTAGAAAAATAATAATAATACGTAGTTTATGTAACATTTCTGTTATTCTATTCTTTCACAACATCTGTTCAGTCATGGCAATCTGACCTGCAGGCCAGACTGGATAATGGAGTGGTATCAAAACAAGTTTCATTGATCCTATCGTTTTAGTTACAAGAGGTTTTGGTTGTCTTTATCTGTTTATTTTGGCTACATGGGAACTCATGCTGCAAATACCAGATAAATGAGGAACCTGACCTATGGCAGTGAAAATGTTCTGTGTGTGTCATATTTCATTTTGATTGTCATGGCAGCTCATGACCTGACAGTTTCAGTTCCAGTTGTTTTTCAACAGCTTCTTTTAAATCAGATATCTGACAATAGGCCATCCTGGTCAGTTATTTAGCTGTGGAGCTACCTACCTACAATCTTTACGTCTGCATGCCCATTCACTTAATTTCTCACCTTTTCTATGTGTGTATATATGGTGTGTGTATACATGTTCGTAAAGTACATTCTGGTCTATGGAAAATACTCGCAGAAGCAGTGCATGATTGGGAGAAACATGTTCCTGTTTCATATGGCTTTCTGAGACTGATTCTCTTCTCATTATGAAAGGTAAATCCTGCCATCTGCTGGTGCAAAAAGACATAAGTTCTTATTGAATTAGGTTGCAGATCAGAAAGACGATTACAATATTAACCACACATACTTTTGAGTTAAAATGGACAAAAGATAGGAGAATGTCCTTTCTTCTATCTTTTAAGACTACTTAAAAAATCCTTCAAACTGACCATGAAATATCAAATGTCATCCTTTGATCCATGCTGTGTGATGAGGTCATCTGCCCCCTCCTTTTCCTACTGGCTGCCATATCTAGGCCAGCTCTTCTTCTTACATCCAGGGCATCGGCCAAGAATCAAAAACTGCTCAAAGTAGACTTTTCTTTGTCAGTTATACACAAAGTTAACCTTGAGCCCAGATTTCTGTGTCTCCTTCCTCTTTTCTTTCTTTCTTTCTTTTCTTTTCTTTTTTTTCTTTTTTTTTAAAATTCTAACTAGGGGAGCATACTTGCACCACTGCTGTTTAAATAATTTCCTGAGCTTCACAGGGATTAAATTCTGCAGCCAAACAGTTTTTCATGGGTGGTAGCCCAGTATGAACAGACCGTTCCCTACCTTTTATAGGACTCAGATTTAAGTTGGTTCAGTTTTAAATATAATTCCAGTTTAAGAATAGCAGCATTAAATTGAGGGTCTCACATGAATTTTTCCATTCCCCAAGTAATGCTGACAATATGCCAAGTATAGCCACGTTGTTCCCTCAAGATTTGGTGACATAATATTAAGATATGGTGACATAATATTAAGTCTTGGTTGGTCACAGAGTGGCAGTTATTGTATACTCACTTCTTTTAGCAAAAACTACCACACACATCATGACATAGACTTTTCTTTCTTTTTTTATAATATCATTGTTTATCCCCATAACTGCAGAATTTATCTGTCATAATTTTACTTATCTTACAATTTTACAAGGCCTTGAAATGTAGTGGAGGAACCTGAATAATAATAATTGGACAAGCCAATACAGTGACAATATGGGGTATCTTACAACATTACTTTGTGCAGAACAACATTCCTGGATCAACAAGAATAAAGTTATTACATTTGTTCACATATAAAGAACTAACAATCCCAATATGGAAGCAAAGAGTACTGCTAGAATTAATTAGTACATTTTATTTTAAGTTTTGACTGGAAAAAATGTGGAATTATTTACTGCAATAGTTAAACATGCATAAGGACCACATTTTCTATTTTTCATGTACTGCTCTCCTGCTGCCTTAGCGTTTTGATCTTCTATTGTCTCAGCTTGCAAACAAATGACCTAGCCATATATAACCGTTTCTTTGGCTTTAAGGGTAGACAGTAATGGGCCTGAAAATGACTGCAGGTGTTTGAATGTGCAAACAAACAGAGATGCATTTGACATACTGGGTGAGAACAAAGACAGCGGAGTGTGTAAGTGTAGTATTTTTGACTACAGTTTCGTGCCTTTCTTCTTGAAGCCAATCCCGTCCAGTTTAACACATTTCCTGTGTGTGCTCGGGGTCCAACCAGCAGAGCGGTTGCATCTGTGCGCTAGATCAACACACAGAGAAGAAGCTTGGTAGAGTTAAGATGGCGGCATGTGGGTGAGGAGGCTAGGATCTAAACTCGAGGGTTTTCGCCATTAAACGATTCCTATGAATCTGCATATATACACAGCAATCGAAAGAATAACAATTTCCCACATCTTTTACGCGTCTGTGTGTGATTTTGGATTGACCCCATGACATCTATACACTTCGTGGTTCACCCGTTGCCCGGGACCGAGGACCAGCTCAATGACAGGTAATTAAAAACAGAAATAAAAACATATTTATGTGCGGGGTGTGGTATATAGTATTCGAGGTTGTATTTGTGAACGATGCTGACATTGCCATGTGTTTGAATTCGGGTTTAAATGATTTAAATGACCACCCCCCAGGGTTGAAACAAGGCCCGGCATCTTGAACAATCCTCGTTAGCTTGTTGCTACCTAAACAGTCGCTGCTATCGGACGGTTTCCTCGGTTCTCTGGAAGGATTGGCTCACAGTCAAAGTTGAGATAGACAATGCGGGTTGGGGGATGGGGGGGAAAGAGAGGGAAATAAAGGTCGTAAAACACAACGTTGATCAAAAATGTACCAGTTTTCGTGTCCAAATTACATTCACATTCTTTCGACATGTGTCTGTATTTGTCTTGTGGGCGTCTCGTTGATTATCAAGATCAATGAAGTAGCTAACGTCAGCTAACTAACTGATAGCTTAGCTGCTAATGCTAGCAAGCTAATGCGCTACCACGCTCTTGACAAAGCCAAATATTTGTATTTCAGACTCTTTTGTGTCAGGGTGATTTTTTGAAAGTATATAGGTACTGCTTACTGGCTTACATAGTCGGAAATAATTAGCTCATTTGTCTGTTTTTTAACTCTGCGCACTGAGATAAATATCTAAAATATGCAGTGATGCACAGTTAGCAACATTGCATTCACATTAATCCTGTTATCGACTTTAATAGGGGGACAAGCTGAGGCTTATAAAGTGTGCGTGTGTGTGGTCGATGCTGGTATCACCAATGTTCAAATGACCACAACATTTTATATTGTTTCACTGTTACCTACATACCAACTGGCTACAGCAAACACGCACGGTAAATTCATCTGTATACTAAATTGATGGTAGTGTCATGCATCATATTGCATTTAGTGGATTTCTCTCTGAAATTTCGAAACAGAATACATTATTAGTCAGTAGATGTTGTAAGAAAGGTCGAGGAAATTGTGCGACCGTATTTTGGCAGAACATGTGATTTATGATAAACCTATTTATATCATCCATTGAGATTGAACTGATTAATGAGCTGTTCTACTTAAAGACAAAGAGGTTGAGAAGTCAAAGTGTTTTTAGAATGACCTTGAGATTAAGATCTGGATATGGGCTCAGAGTATTTGAAAGCTTTTTGCTGTTTGGTGTACTCTTTAGCATAAACCTTGGGCTGACTGACAGGAAAGCTCATTTTACTCTGCTGGTTACAGATCTTGTAATCTGGTAGGACTAAATATGTCTCACGGGGAAGATGCAGGTCTACATAGCTCTCTGTCACCTGTGGTGTTCTGCAAGGATCGGTTCACGGTCCCATCCTGTTTACCCTGTATATGCTCCCCCTTGGACATGTCATCAGCAGACATGGGATGTCTTTCCATTGCTATGTTGATGATACCAAGTTGTACATCAAAACTGCCTCAAGCCCTTCTGCAGCCATGTCATGCCTCAGCACCTGTCTCAAGCCACATATATTCTCCCGAGTGGATGTGTACACAGACAGCTGTGGACACCACGGGCGTGTAGTAGCTCTGGTTATACTACTTTCTGGAGTCCACTTGAAGGATGCGTTACACACGTGCAGTAGATCGGTGTTTACAAGACGACAGCGTTGTGACTGTGTGGACTAGCACAGACAAGTCTGCACGGTCACAATAAGTTGGAGGTACCCGGATGTCTGCACAGAGCCTACTTGTACACTCTCTGATGACAAAATTTACGTCACGCAGACCCTCGTGTACTCACGGTTGCAGAAGGTATAATTTCAGCTCAAATTTCAGTCATCCCCCATACCTCATCTCTGCTTTGACGGCCACGACATTCCCCTTTCCTCCTCAGTCACTAATCTGGGTGTTAGGTTTGACTGACTTTTGATGACCATATAAGACATCTTGGCAAAAACTCTTGTACCATCTCAAAAACATGTCTAAACTCCGCCCCTCTCTAACCCTGTCAGATGCAGAGAAACTTGTCCATGCCTTTATCTCCTTAAGACTGGACTACTGCAGTGCACTCTTCACAGGGATCCCTGGCAGGAGCATCCAGAAGCTCCAGTACATTCAGAACTGCCAGGATCCTGATGAGAGTGTGAAAATGCGAACATATAACACCAGTTCTCTTTTCTTTGCACTGGCTCCCTGCCTGCTCCAGGATTGACTACAAAGTCCTGTTACTTGTATACAAATCCATCAATGGACATGTGCCTCCCTCCCTACAGGAACTAATCATACCACAAACCTCCACCCGCACCCTCAGAGCTGCCAGCAGCTTGCTCCTCCAGGTCCCCATTACTAAGCTCCGCACCATGGGGGATTGAGCCTTCTGCTCTGCTGCACCACGCTTGTGAAACAGCCTTCCTAACCATCTGAGGGCAGCACAGACCCTAGTGTCTCTTTTTAAAAAAGGCCTAAAAACACTCTATTCAGGAAGGATTTTTAATTTTAACTCTTATTACTATTTTCTTTATGTTGTGTGTTCTATGTTATTAATAATATAGCACTTCGAGTTTCATTATGAATGTAAAGTGCAGTACAAATTAAATGTATTATTATTATTATTAAATCTAAAGCCACTCAAACATCTTGGTGGTATGGACCATCATTTCTTTAAAGAGGTCATGGCTGTTTCATCCCCAGGCGTGCATGCCATTGCATGCTACAGTCACCATGTGCTGCTGGGCCCCCCTCCTTTCTTTTCCCCATGAAGGAACTTGCAGTTGTCAAAGCAGATAAGTGCTTCTATCTGAAATAAAAAGGCTTGGTCCAGCTTGGCTCATTAGAAGTGCTTGCCTGGCATGAACATCCGGTCAGATTTCCTCAACCAAATGCCAGTGGTTTGTTCACTGAGCTCTGCTTAGAGACATAAGAAAGACACAGTGGAATGGCAAAGATTCCCTTGCAGTTAGATGGACGTTGAATGTGTTTTTGCTGTGTTTCAGTTAAACTGATTTAAATGGCTCATTGAGGCGAGTAGACTCTGTGTTGGCTAGAGTGGTGCCATTTGTTGACGGGTAAGTTAGTGAATGACTGACCTGGATGCGTTGTGAGTCATTTTCTCTTACCTCCCTGCACTGTTTGGACAGATGCATGGGCTTTTAATGTGCCTTTGTGTTGTGAGGGGATTTCTGCCTTTATCATTTACTGTCTCTCTGTTGTATCTCACACCTGGTGATCCAGAGGAAAGTGACAGGGTCATGCTTATAGTCTTGTAGAATAAGTGTTTACTTTTTTAACCTACATTTGGTCAGCCTCTAAGGGGTTTGCCCGCAGTGATGAAGGATGATTTTAGATTTTGTTTACCAATGCGACAACAGAAAATAAACACACATTGAATCGACTTAAACATCCAAATTCTGCTTAAGCCAGGTGCCACTTGAAAAATAAATTGAAATATTCCTTATTTAATAGACATGAGGCAAAGTTTATAACATAAACATGTGAATTTTGTTTAAAAAGTGTATAAATGATCTGTAACTGCATTGGATTTACACTTTTACTAAAGATGAGTATTCTGCAGTTAGATTGCCTTCCATCTTAAAGTGCCAGCTGGATCCGGTTGACATCCTTTTGCTTATTTTTGTGTTTGTTCATCCATTGCATTGGGTGCCTTAGTACTTCTGTATATGTGGCTAATGATCAAATGTGTAACACCTTGCAGGACTATATATTTTAGATGATAGCATAGGCTAAAGAGGTGTACCTTGAGGAGTTGAGTGTTGACATATATTTCTTGACAAGCCACAAGACAAATATAGGGGCAGATATATCTCAGACCACATCAGTGCTTTAGCATCACGCTCGATTATCAGATGTAAACAAGTTACATGACATGCTAAACCAACAGTTTGTCATAAAGATGCATGCTTGTATTAGAGGACAGTGTGGGAGGTCATTCTTCAGGAAGTAAATGTCCAATTACCTTTTTCGTTGTTTGCTCAACAGCATTCCAATGAACTGTAACAGCCAGGCAATTAAATTAGGTCGACTGCTTTGATGGGAATCTATGAATATATAATTTTTGGTTCATCATTCATTACGCCTATTATTTGACTAATATAGACATAGTTTAGACTTGCTTTGCACGAGAGTGGTAAAGTGGTAGAAGATATTTATGGTTGCCAGGGTTCCAGAAGTTAACTATTAATTTTCTGCATGGGCAATGCTAAGTTTCTGGATGATGGAATACTAGGCATGAGTTACTCCTGAATGAATCATCAGTGCAAAATGAGACAGTCTTCTGGGGGGAAAAAACGGTTAATTGAGAAAAAGGCAAAGAGCACTGTAGTGAGAAACATCCAATATGTAAAATTCAGTTGCCAGCACTAGTAATGTATAATTCTGGAAATACAGTGTTTATCATTCAGTTTTGAATTATTTTTGGATTAAAGTAGCAACTTGTACCTTATCATAATAACAGTGTTTTAAAAGAAGCTATAACTAGTGCCTCTGGTGCCTCCATAGCAACAGCCACTGAGACTCAGGGGTACAATAATTTTTCATTTGACATACCAAACTCACAGAAAAAAAGATTCCTCAGAAAATTTAAATAGTTATAACTAATGGCCATAACAAAATACCTCTTCACAGTTCACTATTCAGTGAGTTTTATAGAAGTTGCTACACTGGCATGATCAGATAGGTCTCAGCCTTCATTCTTGTGCTCTGACAACCAGGCCTGTGACCTGTGCTCTGATATCTGTTGTGCTTAATCAACATTGGTTGACAGCTTATAGCAGCAATGTTTCCATGTTCAGCATCAGCAGCCAAGCACACAGCCATATGTCTCAAGTGATGCTGCAAGCAAAACCATTGTCATGTGTCATAAATAACGTCATTAATGATCAATGTGATTTGTTAAGGCAGTCACGTGGGACAAATGCTATGCTTCTTATTTGCCTCATACTTGTTCGACAGTTTTGTTAACCAGAATTTAAATGATATGCACTAAAATGTCTTTGGATTAAGTAAAATGTTGACTGTAATTTTGTTAAATTAACCTTAATGTGTAATCAGTGGTTCATGTTTTGAAGTATCTCTCATCACTGCACTTTTGAATTACATGCTTTAACCTGCATTAATTTGATTCTAAATGGGTTTTTACTTGCATTAATATAGTCTTAATTTATCTTGTCAGGCTCCGTGAAGTCTCAGAGAAACTCAACAAATACAGCTATAACAGGTGAGTTTGTCAATGTTGTAACTGCTGGCTCATTTGATACATTTGATTAATCACTGTTAACAGGATCTTGTTTGTTATCCTTTATGTTGTCTCATGTGTCTTTGTGCTTGTTTTTCTTTCTTTTCCCAATGTAGTCATCCACACCTTAGCCTGCTTGAGCAGGCCACCCTAAAACAGTGTGTTGTTGGTCCCAACCACGCCGGGTTTCTCCTTGAGGTAATGTTCTATTTTACTTGGAGATCTACAGTGTAGGTTTATTATCTGCTGCCCACCAAAAATAGTTCAATGTGGTGGGAAGATTTTGATTGAAAATGGGCCGCTATTATCAGATGATCTCTGACTTTGCTAAAAACAAAAAAAAACAGAGTGGGTGGTTTGCTTCCATTTTACCTCCCTGTTGTGTAGAAATTCAGTGGATTGCATGTTTATGTACAGGATACCCCTTAATTAGGTTAATCCAGTTTGAATAGGGTTATAGATAAACTGAAGAGACATGTAGTAATTGACCTCAGTTTATTTATTTCAGCTTTGACAGGCAAACTGATGCAGGCGGAAGTATATGTAGGATGGAGGGGAGTTAAATATTGTGGCTTTATTCTTTGAATTGCAATCATACATTAACGAACATCACAAACAGCAGTGTGTGTTAATTGTTTGATGTAGTTATAACATTACTTATATCTTTGCATATACAGTAGCTCTGTGGTAAATGAACTGATGTCCACAGCAATAATTGGCAGTGTGATTATCATAGACTTGGGTGTAAAAGGAAAAAGGTTTTAGAATGTTTGGCTTGCTCAATGTAAGAAGTGATACTTGACTTGATATAGCTAGTTTTCAATTCCTAATTTGATAAATTGTGCTCAAGGTTACAACATGATTAGTAGTTCATTTTTCATATGTTTCACATTAAAAATCATGAATGCATCTTTTTTAGGATGGACGTGTGTGTAGAATCAGCTTTGCTGTCCAGCCTGATCGCCTGGAGCTCAGCAAACCGGATGGCAGCGATGGGTGAGACACTTCTTTATGATGGGATCTGTCCCGGAAACTGTTTCAGCTTTGGCACTGAGTTGGAAAACAGATTGCTTGTGGAGATGCCTAGTACAAGGCACACTGAACATGTTTAGGCTCACTGATGATAGTTACTGTGATTTGAATTCTATTCGGCATTTGTGCCCTTTTTGGCTGAGTGTGAAGCATTTGGGCATGGTTTCACTTCTAGAATAATACTCTTTGCTTCAAAGCTTTCCATCAGAAGTGAAATGAAGATCTGAATACGTTACTGGTCTATTCCCAAAAAGTCCTTTAAATTGGCTGCCGTTGGACTGACGAATGCTTTGGTGTTCCTTGATGAGATAATGATATCTATTGTCATAATAGAGCTGCTTTTCAGAGAGTTTTTCCCATAGTTACATACATCGCAGGGACATATTTGTTTTTCCAATATAAAAATACCAAAGTTTTTCCTTCTAATCTTGACACCAAACAACCAACTGCAAACAGTCCCAAAATTGTTTTTACAACTTTCTGAAAGCCAGTTTCATTTATGACTATGTGTTCCTCTTGCTGTGTTTCTTTTTTCTATTTAAAAAGGGCTTTTTACTAGGTGCTTTGTTTCGTGCTGACTATGAGCATGTATTTTTGGGGAATGTCTCATTGATAGTTGGCGATATCCTGCCAGCAGAACAGTATCCAACAGTGATTTCAGAGTTTTCAAGGTCCCCCTTGCTGCTAAATATCCAATCATGCTGTAAAAGACTGAGGAGCTCCCTGCTCCAAACTTTTCTGCAGAACACATGTTTTATTGCCTGCCGCAGACTTGCAAAAGAAGATGAAGTGGTTTCAAATTGTAATAGCTTTTCAGTCAGCACCATTGTGGGTTTGCTGGGAAGCCTATGGAAAAGTGTACTTTAGATTGTCTTGAGCATGTTAGTCGGGTTACTGAAGAAGCCCTTATGTTCTCTGGAGTTTTTGACTCATAACAAAGGTCACATAGATTGTGTCTGCTTGTTGATTTGAATTTGCTGTGTCTCTGTTTATATCTGAATAATTTGAAACCCTGTTTCTGCATTCCATTGCCCTCTGCTAAAGTATGGTACTAAATGTGATTTCATTATTGTATTATTTTGTTGGAAAGTATCTAATTTCCTTGTAACATAGACTCTTATATGAAATATCTGCAAAATTGTCTTCTTAATTCTGTACCTTTGCCACAGCAAAAAAACAAAAAACATTTAAACCAAATGCCTACTTAGAACACATCAGAAAACAAACTTGGAAGGCATCTCATTAAAACAAATCTTGAAATAGGAGAAAGCAGTCGCAGCCCCAAAACCCCAGGAACTTAAAAAAAAAAGTCTTGACGGAGGAACGAGTTGCAGCCAATTCTGATTCCCAAGGGTGTTGCCATGCTAGTCTCCAACATACCCCCCCCTGTTTCACAGTATAATATTCAAGGAAAATAAATCCTGAACCAAGGGGTATAATTTGACAAATACCTGGGGTAATATTAGTTTCTGTTCACCCAGGTAATAAAAAAAAAAAAAGAAAGTCTTTTGGTCCTGTGTGGGACTTTTGTAGGTTTGTAACTGATCTCCCATCTTTTGTTTCCAGTTCAAAGTTGAGCAGTGGTTCAGGGACAGGAAGGAGCTCCAGGCCAGGCAGGACTAGTGATCCGCCCTGGTTCCTGTCTGGTTCTGACACACTGGGCAGACTGGCAGGCAACACCCTTGGGTAAGTTCTGGCAGGGCTGACAGAGACAAATGGTCCTGTTAAAGCTCAGTCTGTAGAGCACAGCACTGACGCTGCAGCTGGATAGGGGTGGATTCAAGGCCACACATTCTGAAGAGAGAACTTCAGGGTGCTAGAAAATGTATTGGGTAAATTTGTCCACCAAATGGGGTATATCAAAAGTATGGTTATATTCATCAACCCAGCTAAATTTGCAGTGTGTCTGGTTGTAATATTACTGTTTCTGTGATTGGTGACCACTGGAGAATATTCCCTCTTCAAAATATAGTAGTTGTGGGTCCTGATATAGAACTTGTGCATAACAGAAAAAGCTGCAGAAAAACCCTCACAGTTTAATACAGAATGGAAAAAAAACCAATGGTTTAAATATATTACACACGTACATAATACATTTATTATCCTCAAGTACTATACTATATCAAAGCTTTTTTCTCTTATGCCATTTGATTAAATTAGGAAAATTACCACCAGTTAATTTCTGCCTTCCTGTTAGTGCTGCTGATGCAAAACCGTCTGCACTTCCCAGTCTCTGCTGTCACAGTGATGATTCCCTTCGTACCCAGATGTGTGCGTGTTTTGAGTCTGCTCTGTTAATCAGATGGTGTTTTTGGCAGTTGTATCTGACCCTGGCCTTGTGCTGTGTGTAACAGGAGTCGCTGGAGCTCTGGGGTAAACGGAGGCAGTGGAGGAGGTGGAAGTGGAGGAGGAGCAGGGGGAGGTGGAGCAGGAGGTGGCAGCAGTGGAGGAGGAGGCGGTGGAGGAGGAGGCGGAGGTGGAGGCACGTCTGGCAGGTCGTCAACAGCAGCTCGCGACTCCCGTCGACAGACCAGGGTGATCCGTACAGGAAGGGATCGTGGCTCGGGCCTTTTAGGTAGCCAGCCTCAGCCAGTCATACCAGCTTCTGTCATCCCAGAGGAACTTATTTCTCAGGTACAAATTTTTCAGTGTTATGCACACATATTTTTCTTTGTCAAACTTTTTCTTCAGCTTTTCTAAATTAACCTTTTCATTACTGAAACAAGTCATGCAGTTGATAGTTCATGTGTACTCAAGAGCTGGCATTCTATTCTGCCGTCACATGAGCTTCTATAAAATGTCACACTGTCCTTTCTTTTTCACCAGGCCCAGGTAGTCCTTCAGGGGAAGTCCAGGAGTGTGATCATTAGGGAGCTCCAGAGGACCAACCTGGATGTCAACCTCGCTGTCAACAACCTGCTGAGCAGGGATGATGAAGATGGAGATGATGGAGATGACACGGCCAGCGAGTCCTACCTCCCTGGAGGTTTGTCAAGAAAACAAAACAGAAAATGGGGACAGAAAAGACAGCGGGTTATATGAAATATTATTATGTGGTGTCGCAGTGAGAGGTATTTTCAGTCTCTTACACTGTTTGATACTGAAATAGTTGGGGATTTTCAGCAGTTGAAAATATACAGTACATGCACATGATAGAAATAGGCATGTCAAAGACTATTCAAATGATAGATTTCACTGAGAGAGAATTGTTTGACATGGTCAAGACAGTATTGGCTATATTCACATAAAAAAGAAATGTAGTTTTATATTTTTTAAACTTGTTTATTTTACCTTGCATCCTTTTGTGCCTTTGTCCCATGCAGAGGACCTGATGTCCTTATTGGATGCAGACATTCACTCAGCCCATCCCAGCGTGATTATTGATGCTGATGCCATGTTCTCTGAGGACATCAGCTACTTTGGATACCCCTCTTTTAGACGCTCCTCACTGTCCCGCCTAGGATCCTCTAGAGGTAACTCACCAACTCACCTCTGACTAGTGAAGGACAGGCAGGGGTGTTAGAGAGGCTTTGGTGGCAACGCTGGTGATGGCTTTTGTTTGTGGGGAAGGAACTTTGACAGCTTGAAAAGACAACACAACAAACAAGTAGGAAAAACAAGGCAGTAAAAACCCACTAAGTGCTGTTAATATATGAATAATTAGAAGTTATATAACAATCAAAGCTTTTTTGGGGGGGGGCAAAAAATGACAAGTGTTGGGGTAATGAGAAAAAACTCATAAATGTAGTAAAGGTGAAAGCTTATTTGCTGGGGAAATTTAGTCTTATTTTCTCTTCAGTCTGTTCAGCTGGATTTGTAATATGAGTGTTTGGTGTTACAAGCTATAAATGTTTGGTGTTGTATGGTGCATGGCTGTAGTACATACTGTGAGCTCTCTGAGAAAGGCCCGCTAGGCCCACCTGTCTTAACAGGAACCCTTCAAGGCAGTCTATTCTAAAAACCTACCTAGCCCACTTTTAGCCCGTATGCATGCTTTCTTCCTGTCTATCTACTTCCTCTTCTACCTCGCATTTTAACATATGAGCGTGCAAACTGACTTACCCACCAGTATAATTTAGACTCCCACTCAATCTTCAGTACTGCAATTTTGATTTGCATTAAAGTGATTCTAAAGAATCTATCTCTCTCTCTCTATTCTTAAAACTATGTTGACGGGTCTTTCCCAGAGAGTGGCTTACTTCTATCCCACTGGTGTGACCTTATTGCATACCAGTTCTCCTTCTTCCCTTAGAGCGCGACTCAGAGCTGTTGCGTGAGCGTGAGTCTGTATTGAGGTTACGCGAGCGCCGGTGGCTGGATGGAGCCTCGTTCGACACGGAGCGAGGCTCCACCAGCCGTGAGGGCGAGCCCAGCCTGGACAAGAAGAACATCCCGGTTCAGAGTCCTGTCTCCCTGGGAGAGGAGCTCCAGTGGTGGCCTGACAAGGTAGGAGCCATCAGTCTAAACTGTACCCCTTAGAGAAATACATTTCTGAGATTTGCAATTATTAAAAAATAAATAAATACAGAAATACAAAGCCTTTGCTGTGACACCTTTAAATTGGGCTCTGGATGATCCTATTTCTCATGATCATCTTGTGATGTTTCTATAACTTGAATCCACTGGTAGCCAATTAGATTAAATGTAAATAATTTATCAATGCACCCAGTTGTGTGTATAACCAAACCAACCTCCAAAAATAGAAGTGTCTTTGTTCACTCTGGTGGAAAATTTCAAATGCTTAAACAAATCATCCTCTCACATTGGCTAGCTAAGTTTTGCTTTACCTTACATTTGAGATCTCTTGATTTCCTCTTCAGGATGGAGTGAAGTTTGTGAGCATTGGAGCCATGTTCTCAGAGCTGGTGGCTGTCAGCTCCAAAGGAGAGCTTTATCAGTGGAAGTGGAGCGAACCTGAACCCTACAGGAATGCACAGGTGGAGAATTCAACATGTGTGCATGAAATTACATGTTTGATTGAGCACTAAATATTTTTGGTAATTTCAAGTTAGACAGTGAAGTTAAGATTAATAAAATGAAAAAGTTACCTAGTCTCTTAGGGTCTGTCTTAACACAAAACATTTCGTTTTCCACCTTCTGCCATGATGAATGACTATTTACTGGCATGCTGTCGCATCCATTTCACTACAAGGGCGTGGTTTGATGTTGGTTATTCAGGCAGTGACTGTAATAAAAACAAATTGTCTATATACTTTGTGTTTTTTTTCTGAGAAACAGCATCATTTAATCACTTATTGGTGCATGTCTAATGGATAGTAAACACTGATGGTTTCTTGCGTGATGGAGAGCTACTGTCTCTAACTCTCCTGTCTTTTGTCCCATCAGAATCCTTCCATTCATCACCCACGTGTGTCCTTCCTGGGTCTGGCCAATGAGAAGATCACCTTATTGTCTGCCAATAGCATTAGAGCTACTGTAGCCACAGAGACCAACAAGGTAGATTATTCTTGCTCCTCTTGACATAATGTGTCTGCTTTGTTCAGTAGAATTAGTATAGCCACAAGGTTGTGATTGAGTAAATGTATGTTTGTACAGTTATTAATCAGCCAGTCTAACATCACACATATGTATTTAATGAATTGATTAATTATGTTTGCGTGGTATAGGTGGCAACCTGGGTGGACGACACACTGAGCACAGTGGCCTCTAAGCTGGAGCACAGTGCTCAGGCTTTCCCTGAGCTGCAGGGGGAGCGCATGGTGTCACTGCACTGCTGCGCGCTCTACACATGTGCACAGCTGGAGAACAGCCTCTACTGGTGGTAAGAAAGAGTTTTTCCATGAAACTACATTGAATACAATTAAAATGATTTATTTTTAACAATAGCATGGGCTTCTGAATGTCCCTGTAATATTGTTATCCTATTATGTGTACTGTCTTAGCAACCATAGGAGTGTTCATTGAGGGTATAAGCAAAACAAAAGGTTATTGCACATTTCTATTTCACTGTTAGATAAGTATCAGTAAATCAAGAAGTGCTCCTAGCTATGTAAGCAGATAGTGATGATCTGCCTTGTGCTTCACATCTGGTCACGAGTGGTATATTTTTTTGTATTGGAGTATTCATTCAGTGAGAATCACATATGGGGAAAGGCTCTGTAAGTGTATTCATGGTGTTACAGCTGATGACTGTCGATGTTTTTGTCCAGAATTATATCAAAAAACAAAGACTTGTTTAAAAAACATAGTTGTTATATTTTCATATGCTAGAAAATACACATCATCCACAACATGATTTAATATGTTATCTGAATTGTTAGGGTCCCCTTGAAACTTGTACATACACATAGTCCACCAAGCAGCACTTACTTTAACTACTTCCTGCAGTTGTCAACCATATGTATGTATTTCAGTACGTGTATTTTAATGTACTTCCATATCTGCAGTGTACTGTGGTTTCTTGATAAATGAAAGCTGTATATTTTAATTACACTGTACATGTAAAGCCGAACTAGTGACAAGAGTTGAAAATTAGCAATAGCTATAAACTCTCTGAGCAGCACATCAGTTTCATGCTCTGGGGTGGAAATATGTTAAGTTGCATCATCCCTATCAAATAAAATAAAAATTCAATACATACAATATACTATGGGGACTTGGAACAAGCAGTGTGAATTCCTTTGTAAGAGCTGATATTTAGCAGGACACCAATGAACTGCTAGTTTTCACTGTGATGCCCTTGTTAATACAAAGTAAGAACGGTACATGTCAGGGAAAGGTATGAATGTCAGTGAAGTTTTGACTGTTCAATGCTTGCATCTGTCTGCAGGGGTGTTGTGCCTTTTAGTCAACGGAAAAAGATGCTTGAAAAGGCCAGAGCCAAGAACAAAAAGCCAAAGTCCAGTGCTGGCATTTCTTCTATACCCAACATCACCGTGGGAACACAGGTAAGGCTCTGTTTTATATTTTCATTGTTTTAATGACAGTGGTGGATTCAACACCTCTTCTTTTGGGAGTCTTCCACATTTTTGGTTATTATAGCTTTGTCTTTAGTCTTTATGACTTATTTTACAAGCTTTATTTAAACTTTGCTATTCGTATAAAACAAATGTATTGGTCCTCATACATCTACCGGTTCCTTCTTTAGGTGTGCTTGAGGAATAACCCCCTCTACCATGCCGGTGCAGTGGCCTTTTCTGTCAGCGCTGGGATCCCCAAAGTGGGCGTCCTGTTGGAGTCTGTGTGGAACATGAATGACAGCTGCAGGTTCCAGCTGCGCTCGCCAGAGAGCCTCAAGAACATGGAGAAGACCACTAAGACCCAGGAAATCAAGTCAGTTTCTTTGTATTTCATAGCAAAAAGCTGCCCATTTTTGGATCTGAATTGTCTTTTATCATTTCACTCAATTCACTTTACCACAGTTAAAAGTAACACATGGACTTCAGTCCCCCTGGTTACAGATGGTGGATTTGCTAGATCTCATAAAGCTAAAAGTAAAGTTAATGTTGGTTATCTTGTTTTTACCCTATAGGACGGAAAGCAAACCAGAGCTGGTGAAGACTGAGATGGGTCCTCCTCCTTCCCCAGCTTCTACCTGCAGTGATACCTCTTCCATTGCTAGCAGTGCCTCACTGCCCTACAGTATGTCAGCTTCTCTTGTGCTATCTCTCCCTTTTAACCTCTACCTCTCTCAACAGCACTCAAGTCTTGGCTTTTCTCTCTATCTTCCAGGCACAGAACCAATTTCTTCCTCACTCTGTGCTCTCATTAGTCCTTTGACTTTGAAACAGATGGTGCACAGGCTTTTATCAGCAAGTTTTTCCCTTGCCTGTTTTCCTGTGTAGGAAGTTTTGCCAGCTAACAGTATATACTGTCATATATTTGGTCGCCTTTTTAACATGTCTTATCATCTGAAACATATGGCTAGCTGCCAGTGTTAATTTTCCTTAGTCCACACTTGACTTTATGTCACCTGGTCAGCAGTATGTTTTTACTGCCCTTATCAGGAGTCTTATTCCAAAGCATTTGCAATTCCTTAATGCAAATAATGAAGTGTCTTATTTGAATATACTGTGATCAGAGCACTAACAGTTACAATGCTGTACTACTTGCAGAGCGAAGGCGCTCTACCCCGGCTCCCAAAGAGGAAGAGAAGGTGAATGAGGAGCAGTGGCCTCTCAGGGAGGTGGTGTTTGTGGAGGATGTTAAAAATGTCCCTGTGGGAAAGGTGAGTGCATCTGAAATATAGCAATACATTGAAGATCACAATATCTTGGAATACTAAGAAATGCTTGTGTGCAAGACTGTTATCAGATCATTTGTCCCTGGTATGTGTGTTTTTATGTCATGACAGCCCAGTTTCACAACTAATCATCTTCATATTATGTTCTAGGTGCTTAAAGTGGATGGTGCGTATGTTGCTGTTAAGTTTCCAGGGACATCAAGCAGCATGAGCAACCAGAGCACTGCTGCTCCCACTGACTCAGACCCATCATCCCTGCTACAGGACTGTAGGCTCCTCAGAATAGATGAGCTGCAGGTATGAACACAAATAGATCTGTTATTGCTTGTGTTCATCTCAGTATATGAAGTTCAAAGTAAATAATTGGAATATGCATTTGTACTGGACTGAGCATCTATCCTTCTGACATTTTGTGTTTTCTTCAATCTGTTTCTCTCAGGTGGTCAAAACTGGCGGAACTCCTAAAGTTCCTGACTGTTTTCAGCGCACACCTAAAAAGCTCTGTATCCCAGAAAAGGCTGAGATTCTGGCTGTGAATGTTGACTCCAAAGGTTTGTCAGTTTCTATATGTCAGTGTATGTCAATATTATTGACAAATATACAGTAAATATGTTTATTATATGTATACATTTGTGGTTCTGAATGTAGTGATCCCAGCTCTTACACATCTGTCCATCTTCCAGGAGTCCATGCAGTGCTGAAAACTGGCAACTGGGTAAGGTACTGTATCTTTGACCTGGCCACAGGCAAAGCTGAGCAGGAGAATAACTTCCCTACTAGTAACCTGGCCTTCCTTGGGCAGAGTGAGCGCAATGTGGCTATCTTTACTGCAGGACAGGTAAGATGATCTCCCAAATGGGTGACATGTTTTTGCAGTTTTTGTTGGAGAGAGCCTTACTGTCTACATATTTTAAATATTGAAATCATTTTTCTTCCAGGAATCTCCCATCATCCTCCGAGATGGAAATGGCACAATCTACCCCATGGCTAAAGACTGCATGGGTGGAATTCGAGATCCTGATTGGCTGGACCTGCCACCTATAAACAGCCTCGGAATGGGGGTGCACTCTCTGGCCAATCTCCCCTCTAACTCCACCATTAAAAAGAAAGCTGCTATTATTATCATGGCTGTTGAGGTAAACATTGTGTAATAAAGACTGAAACAAATGAACAAATAGTTAAACATTGTGTGTAGTGTTATACCCTACCATTGAATCGTAGTCCTCAGCTACTTTGCAAAACCCACGCTGCCAGTTTTAGTGTGTAGTTTAGTGTGTTTAGTTTTTGCAACATTTCTCCATGTTGTTACTACTTTTCTACTGGGGGTGTAACGGTACAGAAAATTCACGGTTCAGTATGAACATCGGTCTTTGGGACACAGTTCGGAATGATTTTGGTACAGCCATAAAAAAGGAAAGGGAGAACATAATATTTTGGTCCTTCATTTTGAAAAACAAACATCCAACAATGGCTCATTGGTCAAAACTATTATTGAAACAGTTTAGTTGTGCTGCAGTAGAGTGAGGACACCTGCTGACAGCTGATTTATGATCTAACTGTATACAAAGTAGTTCAAACCAGCTCCACCTCCAGCAGCTAAAACAGTAACATGCTGCTGATGCACTGATGCTTCAGTATTAATAATCTAATGATGTCATATATAATAATGTATACAATATATGGAAACATTTAAAGTCATGTAACTGAGAATTGCAACTGCCTTATTTGAGCTGAATTTAGTCTCTTCCTTGTGTTTTTCATGTATGTATTCATTGTCTGTTGTGTTTTATTTCTACTTAAACTGTAATTGGTGTGCTGCCTTGGCCAGGTCTCCCTTGTAAAAGAGATTTCAATCTTAAGGGACTTCTGGTTAAATTAAAAAAAAAAAAGAAATCAGTCAGAGGGACCAAACCACCACTTTTAATTTCTTACTTTTTAACTACATTTTTCTCTCTTAGAACTGGTACGAATGACGTGCTTTCTGACCACGTCGGAAAGCAAATGTGTTTATCGTTGGTTTGAATGGCTTCACTCAAATTCTTCGTATGACTGCATGGCACGAACTGTAATGTCCGCAACGTGATGGTTGGGATGAATACACGTACCGTTACACCCCTGCTTTCTACCCATAAATCTGTCTGGACAAACAAAAAACAATGCTGTCTATGTCACAATGAAACATCAAAGACATCCAAATCAGCACTCACTCATCCCTATTGTCTCTTTTAGAAGCAGACACTGATGCAGCATGTGCTGCGTTGTGACTATGAGGCGTGTCGACAGTACCTGGTGAACCTTGAGCAAGCTTTCCTGTTGGATCAGGGCAGCCAGGCCCTTGGAGCACTTCTGGGCCACCGCTGTGATGGAAACCGCAATATCCTTCATGCTGCTGTCTCTGTCTGCTTTCCTGTTAGTAACAAGGAAACCAAAGAGGAGGAAGGTAAGCTGTGTTAGGCAGTCACCGTTAGGTTCTCTCTGAGAGCTACGTCTGATGTAACATCATGATATTCACTTTGATATTTAAATTAGATCAGACAAGTTTCTTATCTTAATTTGCTGCTTATAGTTAGTTTCCTCAGTGTCTCTCAGTTTTGGACTTCTCCATCATTTTTAGAAAATTTGAATTGGGGAAAAATGGAAGAAAATTGCTTTCTAGCTCAAAGTTTGCTCACCTGTATCAATTTAATTGCCTGCTGCCTCCTGACTCTCTTTTTTTATGCTAAGTAACCGTGCTGTTTCATTTCAGAAGCTGAAAGGTCGGAAAGAAACACGTTTGCAGAGCGTCTGTCTGCTGTGGAGGCGATTGCCAATGCCATCTCTGTGGTCTCAAGCAACAGCTCTGGAAATAGGACTGGCTCCTCCAGTAGCCGAGGGTAAATTTTCAGTTGTTCAAAGGAAGAAAAATGTTGTTTTTTTGTGGTACAGGGAATATTTAAGGAAAAATAGTCTTTGCAGCAAACCACACGTCATTTTGAGGAAACAAAAGTCCCTTGTAAGAAAGGAATCTTATCTGCAATCCCATTCCAGTAAACATGTTTGTAATTTTTCTGTAGTATGACAATGCACATTTTGTGTTTTGTCTCCAGGCTTCGTCTGAGGGAAATGATGAGGAGGTCTTTAAGAGCAGCAGGTCTTGGCCGCCATGAGTCCGGCCCATCATCCAGTGACCACCAGGACCCTGTGTCACCACCCATTGCCCCACCAAGTTGGGTCCCTGACCCCCCACCCATGGACCCTGGTCAGTGCATCTTAGAATTAGTATATTATCTACCATGTGCTGGTCTTTAGGACCAGTGCAGCTGTTTGAATTGTTCTGTTGTCAGTCTGAAGGTGACCTTACATAACTGTGTTTGAGAGTCTATTGAGAAATTGAGCTCTTCTTCCTCACCTTACTGAATGAATCCACGACTTGGCAGTGATGTGTCTCTTAAAGTATGTGAAATCTACAAACTTAGTAATATCGCATGACTGTTTTTATTGTATCAACAGATGGTGACATCGACTTTATTCTAGCACCAGCTGTGGGTTCACTCACTACTGCCTCCACTGGGACCAGCCAAGGACCCAGCACTTCCACCATACCAGGTCACATATCATCTTCACTATAGAGGAGGAGATTATCTTTTTCTACTGATATGAGAAAGTCAAGTTGTGCTTTGTTTATTGGGAAGGACATGGTAAACCTGTATTGGTCTTGCGTCACACCTCAAAAGTTTGACTGACCATTCCTAAAATGCTAATTAAACATATGCTAAGGTAATAACATTGTACAGAAGCAGAGAAAATGCAGGTATATGTATTTATACAGTGTTGCTACAGGAGATAATTCTAAATAAATTTCTGTGGATAAATAATGACACGCTGGTGCTTTCCCCGTATACGTTGTGGAAATTAGTGCTTGGACAGCTGTATGTTTTGTTGCTGTATTCAAACTGTGCTTGTGTCATCTAATGGATTTTGTTCTCCATATGAGCAGGGCCATCCACTGAGCCATCTGTGGTGGAATCTAAAGACAGGAAGGCCAACGCCCACCTCATCCTAAAGCTGATGTGTGACAGTGTTGTTCTGAGGCCACACCTACGGGAGCTACTCTCTGCCAAGTATGATTCTTTATTTTCATAAGAGCATACTTAAAAATACTCTTTCTTTTACATTGGATTGTCCTGATTTATCCGTTATTCTTTCTTTATTTGCCCTTCTGTGGCTCTAAAGTGCTTGTGTATAATGTTATTGCTGTTGTTTAACAGGGATGCACGTGGAATGACCCCATTCATGCTGGCAGTCAGTGGGAGAGCCTACCCGGCAGCCATCACTGTGCTGGAGGCTGCTCAGAAAATGGCCAAGGGTAAGTTAATTAGTCAGCTTTCTGCCTTCCCTTGTAAGCTGGGTTGTCATTTAAAGGGAGACTGTTGACTTACAAACCTATACTTAAATGTCAGCACTGCTTGCTTCCCTTGTTATAATGTACATACAGTATATGCTATACATGTATGGTAATGTGGTCCTGATACTAAGAATGGGGTAGATACAGAAATGAAGTTTGCATGACCGACCGGCCACCTCCCCTGTGAACACATTCTGAGAAAACGACATACTTTTCGTGAATCTGGTGTAATTTCAACTGGTTAGATAACAGTCGCAACATTGGAGGTTATCCATGAGTTACGTGAATCCTGACCTATTTTTCTGCCCTGTTTTCAGCATCTAACTATCATGTTGTAACTGGCATTCCTGTTTCCATATTCTCCCTTAAATGTCCTGAATACAGTGGGCGACCCAGGCATCGCAGAGAAGGAGGATGCAGATTCCGTGTTCATGGAAATGATTTGCCCCCTGGGGACCAACCCAGATGATTCGCCCCTCTATGTTCTTTGCTGCAACGACACCTGCAGTTTCACTTGGACTGGAGCTGAGCACATTAACCAGGTCAGCCCTCACACTGAAAATCAGAGGAAAAACTCTCATCGCTAGAAAAAGTGTGTTGTGCACGTGTTCACAGCAGTCAATTAAGGATCGGACATTTATTTAATAATATTAACTTTGAAGACAGTTATGTAACTGACAACCTGATTAGCCTAAAAAAGAGATAAAAAGAGTGCGTTTTTCCATTCTAATTTAATTACTGCTGCTTACTGAAGCATAAAAAATCAGCAGAATAAAACATTGCCAGCAGGCACCAAGGTAGAGGACATGAATACACAGGCCAACTTTGATAATATTAAGTGGTACTGGGCTTTGTTTCTGTGCATAAGTGTAACCTCACTAGTATTGGAGATGGTCTTTGTTAATAATGTTCAATAGAGAGTTGGCACACTGGCATTTTTCATCACACTGACTTTGTATTTAGGATATCTTTGAGTGTCGGACTTGTGGTTTGCTGGAGTCCCTCTGCTGCTGCACTGAGTGTGCCAGGGTGTGTCACAAAGGACATGACTGCAAGTAAGTCCTAGCTTTTAGTGTGGTGATATTAAAGCTTTGTAGAAGTTTGTATATGTCTTACTATTGCTCTTGATTCTGTATTTCAAACTAGGTCACATGGATGATTGTAAATTGGTGTCACTACTGTTTTTCCCTCAGGCTGAAGAGGACTTCTCCCACAGCATACTGTGACTGTTGGGAGAAATGTAAGTGTAAAACGCTGATCGCAGGCCAGAAGGCTGCTCGTCTGGATCTGCTGTACAGGTTACTCACCACCACTAACCTGGTCACCACACCAAATAGCAGGTAAGACCATCCATCTCCACTTCACTTAGATTACTCTTCCTTCTTTTTAGCTCTCTAATAGGCAAGTAGCTGTGGTCCTTGCAGGGTAATCAGTACCCTTTACATAATATATAAATGATAGCTTCTAGTGTGTGTGAATGGCAAAAAATCATTCTGACTTTTCTGTTTACCCCCCCTCCCATCTGTAGGGGTGAGCATATATTACTGTTCCTGGTGCAGACTGTAGCCAGGCAGAGTGTTGAGCACTGTCAGTACAGACCACCTCGCATCAGAGAGGACAGGAATCGTAAGGCTGCTAATGCAGAAGGTAGGTTCACCATCATTCTGACATTTTACCAATAACCATCACTGCAGACTACAGGTCTACAAATCTTACAAACATTCATATGAATTTATTTTTCTGCTATCTCTTTTCAGTTATGAATGTGGTTTTGGTTGCAGTCTTTAAAATATTATGCCCTAGGTGTCTGGTGTATAAAATGCTATTGCCCTCTCCTCTCTTTCAGACTCTGACATGCCCGACCATGACCTAGAACCTCCTCGCTTTGCTCAGCTGGCTCTGGAGAGAGTCCTGCAGGACTGGAATGCCCTCAAGTCTATGATCATGTTCGGTTCTCAGGAGAATAAAGACCCGTGAGTGTAGCTGCTATAGTTGTTACTAAGGGATTGAAAGACTTAAAAAGTAACACACAGAAGTCTCAACAGCAATATGTCTTTCCAAAAACAATATCCTAGTTAAAGGGGATAATGCACAACCTCTTTGTCAGAAGTTTTCACAGTATGTTACTTGTTATGCACTGTAGTGATGTTGATACTGACCTTATTTAACAGATCAGTATGGGACAAACATGACTTATGTAGTTACAGGCTCATGGCAACAAGTATAAAGTTTTGTGCTCTTTAACAGTCATTATTTAGACTTCTATATTTTGTTATATTTCCAGACTCAGTGCCAGCAGCAGAATTGCCCACCTACTGCCTGAAGAGCAGGTATACTTGAATCAGCAGAGTGGCACCATTCGCCTTGACTGTTTCACCCACTGCCTCATTGTCAAGTGTGCTCCTGACATCACTGTAAGTCTAGTTAATCTTTACTCCTCTGATTTGATTCCTTTGTCAGCTCCTTTATTTATTACACACCACATCTGAATGTGCACACAATGTTCAAAAAATTCTTCATTTTTGAATAATTCTTGATTAGGTAAACAGCACATAATACCACCTAAATATCACCAGTGGTAATGCATTTTCTTTTTTTTTTTTTTTGGTGTTATCATACCCTTGCATGGTATTTTTGGTCATCAGTGGGTGTTTTTATTCTCCTGTATTAGTTTATAGACACTTTACTGGGTACACTGGTGAAGGAGCTGCAGAACAAGTACACTCCTGGCCGGAGAGAGGAGGCGGTCAACGTCACCAGAAGGTTCCTACGCTCAGTAGCCCGGGTATTTGTCATCCTCAGCGTAGAGATGGCCTCATCCAAGAAGAAAAAGTAAGAACACACAGCATTAAGGTTTTCAAGTAAAGTTTTAGACAAAGGAATTAACATAGTTATCAATGAGCCAGCCCTACAAAATGTGGCTCCAGTTTTGACATTGTCTTTTGCACATAACACTGATTCTCTCAATTTCCTTCATTCAGCAACTTCATCCCCCAGCCCATTGGGAAATGTCGACGTGTTTTCCAAGCTCTGCTGCCCTATGCTGTGGAGGAGCTGTGTAATGTGGCAGAGTCACTGATTGTGCCAGTGCGAATGGGCATCGCGAGACCTACAGCTCCATTTACTCTGGCCAGCACCAGTATTGATGCTGTTCAGGGCAGCGAGGAGCTCTTCTCTGTTGAACCGCTTCCCCCAAGACCCTCACCTGACCAATCCAGCAGGTCAGTTAATTTAGTTACCTCCATTTTCTTGTCAGGTGGTAGTTCTCGGCAATTATGATGATTAAAATGTGTATGTATTGTATCAGTGACTTATTGAGTCAGTCTGTTGATTTTTTTTTTTTTTACTTGGAGAGACGATTGCCAAAAGGAAAAGAAGATGCTTGATTTTTCTTATTCAAGACATATAATGACTCTGGGCTTGTGCTTCATTTTTCCAGCTCCAGTCAGACAGCTGCCTCTTATATCATCAGGAACCCCCAGCCTCGGCGCAGCAGCCAGTCTCAGCCTGTCAGAGGGAGAGATGAGGAGCAGGATGACATCGTATCAGCAGATGTTGAAGAGGTTGGGAGCCTTGTTATAAAATCATTAAGGCCATAATGCACTTAGCGTGCAAAGTGATTCAGTGCATGTCGGTGACTTTGCAAAGACGTATAATGCCACCAAGAACTCAAACTGTTTACAATGCAAGATTTCACTCAGATTAGGGTGAATATTTTTATTTCTATAGTTTATTTAGTGTACTCCTATTACACTATAATTTCAGCTTGAAATCTGGTGAGGTTTTTTTTCTTCTCTCTTGGATCTAATTATATTATGTTTGTCTCTCAGGTTGAAGTTGTAGAGGGAGTAGCAGGGGAGGAAGACCACCATGATGACCAAGAGGAACAGGGAGAAGAAAACGCTGAGGCAGAAGGACAGCATGATGAGCACGATGAGGATGGTGAGACAAACCCTTCTTTTTATCGGCGTGCAAGGGGATCAGTGACTTGGTTGGTGAATAATCACTTGAACTTGAAACCCCAGCCGACAGTGTGTAAAGCATCCCCTTTGTCTTTGTTCCTTCTTTTAGGAAGTGACATGGAGCTGGATCTGCTGGCAGCAGCTGAAACCGAGAGTGACAGTGAAAGCAACCACAGCAATCAGGATAATGCTAGCGGCCGCAGGAGCGTCGTCACAGCAGCCACTGCTGGCTCTGAAGCAGGTTGGTCAACAGCTGTTTTTAATCTTGCAGTTTAGATGTCAGTTTAGATTTTCTTTTCAGTCTCTTTACTTGATGAAACATTTTCCTCAATTTCTATACACTGTTCCTTTTGAGTTTTTTTTTTTTTGTGGAAATGTGGTCACCTGTCTTATTGACCTCCTTAAACTGAAATCTGTCCAAATTTGTGTAAGGCTTCAACTGCTTACTAAATAGAAACTGCATTTCTGTCTTGCTGCACTGTGGTGTATTTTTTTTTTTTCCCTTGAATTACAGACTAATTCAGTCCTCACAAAGTCACTTGTGCTTAACGGTCAGCATTTTGGATTGTGGGGCTTTATGTTTGGAGAGCTAATGATACAGCAGACAAAATGGTTCCTGGCTGAATACCCAATGTATTTCATTTGCAGGCAGTAGGGTGTCCTTGGCATTTCCTATTTTTGGTATGAGCTCCTCTTTACTTCAATGCATATACAGATGTCAGGGCAAGAGTGAATTTGCAATTTGCATACACAGTTTCCCGCTCAGAGTTCTTCCGTTTTGTCCCCTTCTCACATTTTCACTGTTACTGTGTCTGTCATTTTTTTTTTAACTAATACTATCCTTCATCACAAGTGTAGTCGTCTTCTTTCATCCAAATAACAAACTATTCAACTTATAGCTTCTCCAAATGGTGTGGTGTTTTTTCTCCCTGGCCATCTAAAATGTGTATTTCTTACTAATGATGTTCATTTCCTCTAAGAAAATAAATTCAGTACAGTTGAGACATTTCTGTTCTTTCTCTCTAATGAAATTTCCAATAACCTTAAAAAATGCAGACAACTAAGCCATATAATATTTAGCACAAGTTGATCAACAGAGAGCGCAGCTGTTGTTTTGACTTGAAGCCTCGGTGTTTTCACTGTCATATTAGTGTTGTTTGGCCTTGTAGTGGTGTGATTCACTAACCCGCACTCCTGCCTGGATAAATCTGTTGTGAAAGACAAAAGAGAGGGGGGTCGAGACGAACACACAAACCATTAAACTTGTCGCCTTTTATCTTTTCTCTTCGTCCCTTATCCTCTTCCTCTCTGAAGGTGCCAGCAGTGTCCCTGCCTTCTTTTCAGAGGACGACTCCCAGTCCAACGACTCAAGTGACTCTGACAGCAGCAGCAGTCAGAGCGATGATGTCGACCAGGAGACGTTCCTGTTGGATGAGCCTCTGGAAAGGACGACTAGCGCTTCCCACGCCAACAGCGCAGCCCAGGCTCCTCGCTCCATGCAGTGGGCTGTTAGAAACACCCCCAGCCAAAGGGCCACTGGAAGTGCTCCCTCTAGTTCCTCAACACCAGCCGGTCAGTGGAGCTTTGTCTGATTGTGGAATTTTATTCTTTAGTGTCTACTGTATGTTTATGATCCAGATGATGTCACAGAAATGGTACATATTAAGTTTACCTGATCTGATCTTTGTCTTCTTTCACAGCGAGCTCCACAGGCCTGATATATATTGACCCTACCAATCTGCGTCGCTCCAGTGCTATTAGCTCCAGTGCTGCTGCAGCGGCAGCAGCTTTGGAGGCCAGCAACTCCAGCAGCTATCTGACGTCTGCCAGCAGCCTGGCTCGGGCCTACAGCATTGTCATCAGGCAGATCTCAGACCTTATGAGTCTGATTCCGAAGTACAACCATCTAGTCTACTCACAGTATCCTGCTGCTGTGAAGCTGACCTACCAGGATGCAGTCAACCTGCAGGTAAGATCCACTGCCATCATGTGGTGATCAAAATAGACTTCACTGCACCAGCAATGCAAGAAATTTCCATCCCTATAAAATATTGAACTACACTGTATCCATCATCTGCCCAATGAATTGAATAAGAGTAAAATGTTTGTCATTTGTTGAAACAGAACTATGTTGAAGAAAAGCTGATTCCCACCTGGAACTGGATGGTGTCTATCATGGATTCCACCGAGGCTCAGTTGCGATATGGCTCGGCCCTGTCATCTGCTGGAGACCCGGGTCACCCCAGTCACCCTCTCCACGCCTCTCAGCACTCAGCTCGCAGGGAACGCATGACTGCTCGGGAGGAGGCCAGTCTCCGCACCTTGGAAGGACGCAGGTAAAAGAAATCAATCATTTTGTGTTTTTTTTAAAATTAAATAATTCTTCAGATTTTACACTACTTAGTTTGATCAGTTTCTTTGTTTAACTGTTATATGAACTGGTTAGTTAAAATGAGTCTTTATGGAAGATCCGTAGAGCCTTAACACAAGTATACTCTGTAGTTATTTAACAAGAAGACCTGAAGCAACCACAGAAGAAATCAGGAAGAACTCCTTTAAGAGCCAACTTTTTACAGTCCTAATTGAATGCTTTCCATCGTGTGTTCAAAATAGTTTGCTTCACACTTTGCAGAATTGGCTAGTTCCATATTTGTGCCTTCCTGCATTAGTAAGGTTAGCAATGTTCTCACTTGTTTTGTATGTGTTTTGTATTTGTTTTAGAAGAGCAGCCACTCTGCTGACAGCTCGCCAGGGTATGATGTCAGCGAGGGGTGACTTCCTGAACTACGCCTTATCACTGATGCGCTCCCACAATGATGAGCACTCCGATGTGCTTCCTGTGCTGGACGTGTGCTCGCTGAAACATGTGGCCTACGTTTTCCAGGCTCTCATCTACTGGATTAAGGCCATGAACCAGCAGACCACCCTGGACACCCCACAGATGGATAGAAAGAGGTAAATGGAGAAAACAAGGGCAAAATTAATGGTTACGGGTCTTGGTCACTGGACAACTGAATTACCTGCAGAGAATTTCACATGATCACTATGGCAACAAACCTCAGAAACCCTGGTGTCTTGCTTAACAAAGCAAATGGCAAGAATGATAAATACCAGGGTGTTTGATGAATCATTGTTTAAAATGTGAAAAACTTCTATGACTACATGTACCTGTGTTTTAAACAGTATTTGTTCTCTGTTTTATTTTTATTTGTAGGAATCGAGAGATTTTGGAACTGGGTTTGGACAATGAGGATTCTGAACATGAGAACGATGAAGACACCAATCAAAGTAAGTCAGATAACTAATACTAATAATAATAGACAGTGTCTGTCAGTGTCAATACATTGAAATGCTTGGTTAATATATTGTTTATGCTAACAAGTTGGTTTGTTTCTATCTGATCCCAGGTTCAACTCTACAGGACAAGGATGAGGACCCGGTTCCAGCTGAGACGGGTCAGAACCACCCCTTCTTTCGTCGCTCTGACTCCATGACCTTCCTGGGCTGCATCCCACCCAACCCCTTCGATGTTCCCTTGGCTGAGGCCATTCCACTGGCAGACCAGCCCCACCTCCTGCAGGTCAGAATTGCTGCTCAGTTTCTGAGAGAAAGATATTCTGTAACTGCCAAACAGCCTTCGTGGCCTCAACCTCATTTTGCTTTTTCTCTTCCAGCCTAATGCCAGGAAGGAGGATCTGTTCGGTCGTCCCTCTCAGGGCTTGTACTCCTCCTCTTACATGGCAACCAAAGGCCTGGCTGAGGCAAGCATGGACAGGAACTGCCTGGAGGTAAACATGGGCTCCTCTCTACCCTCCCCCTCTCAGGTATACCACCCCTCTTCATCGGACAAACACGCTGGCAGCTGTGTTCTAATATCCACTAATAATAACTAACATGTTTGAATTTTGAAGAAATGCCACACTTTTAAATAGAAATCTGTTAAAGCTATCCAGGATTCATTATGTCCTATTCACTGTTTCCACAGCTCTTTGGAAGCTCTGGAAATAATAAATAGGAAAAAAGGATGGATATAATGGGTAGTCGTTTTGATTACAGTCATACATGTGGATATTAAAACATAGCCTGTGTTCTGTGTCCCATTTCCATATTTCCATTCTTTCATCATCACACTGTCATCATCTCAAGACATACATCTGTTCACATTACTTAAGAACTACTTTGAACCCCTTGAAAACAGATCCTGCCCACTAAGATGTCTTACTCAGCCAACCTGAAGAATGTGATGAGTATGGAAACTGGCCAGCGGAGCACTGAGAACCAGTCACTGGCAGAGCAGGAGCTGGAGGCCTCAAAACCGGGACCTTCACCCCATGACCTCGCTGCCCAGCTGAAGAGCAGCCTACTGGCTGAGATTGGCCTCACTGAGAGTGATGGACCCCCTCTCCCATCATTCAGGTACCAAACACCAGTCTATACCTCAAACTGAAATATATACGTTCGTACATATGTTGCTGATCATGACCTAAGTTTGAAGAAAGCCTAAAAATGTTTTATTATTCTGTAATATCTTTTTAATATGCTGATAAAATAACATCAAGATTTGTGTCCCCATCTCCTCTCTCTGTCTGTCCCCAGACCTCACTGTAGTTTCATGGGGATGATGATCTCACATGACATGCTACTAGGCCGCTGGCGTCTGTCACTAGAGCTCTTTGGTCGCGTCTTCATGGAAGATGTCGGAGCTGAGCCTGGATCGGTACGTTTTTATTTCAGCATTCATCCAAACCAAGATGCAGTAGTCTCTACATAACTCTTCTGTTTATTCCTAAATTATTGTTTTAATTTCTACTCTGAACATGTCACCTCAATTAATTTGGGTATTTCATATTATATTCTTGTAATTCTATATCAGGATATGAATGTCTAGGCAAAGATTTGCCTAAGTTTACATGCACACCAGCAGATACTTGGCGATATGGGCATTGGTGGCCTCTTTCTTACTACAGTATTTACTACTTTTTTTTTTTTTTTTTAACTTTTCCCTGGTCTGCTAACCCCTCACCAAAGATTTATTTGCTCAGACTCTCCAAGACTGCCAAAAAAATGGCTCAGAGTTGGGAAGAGCTGCAGACTAGCACCTCTTTCACATTACAATGAATCATTTGATTCAGTGTTAAAATGAAAATTGCATAATGGAGTTATAACTTATAGTGATATTTTTGGGCCGATGGCTCATAATGATTTGTCTCTTTGTTGATTATCCCAGATCCTCACTGAGCTGGGCGGCTTTGAGGTGAAGGAATCCAAGTTCCGTCGGGAAATGGAGAAGCTGAGGAATCTGCAGTCTCGTGACCTGGCCCTGGAGGTGGACCGGGATCGAGACCAGCTAATACAGCAGACCATGCGTCAGCTAAATACGCACTTTGGCAGGCGCTGCACAACCACACCCATGGCTGTACATCGGGTGAAAGTCACCTTTAAAGATGAACCAGGCGAGGGCAGTGGTGTGGCCCGCAGCTTCTACACGGCCATCGCCCTGGCCCTCCTGTCCAACGATAAGCTGCCCAATTTGGACTGCGTTCAGAGTGTCAGCAAGGGCATGCAGGCCAGCAGTACGTGTCATCACGATTACAATTCAAGTATGACAATACATAGAAACTATACTGTATTATGGAACTTGATTTCATTGTTGCATTCAGTGGTACTTTTGTGATGCTAAAAACAGTTATCACATGAGTTAAAAAAAACTTTTTTACATGAAAACAAATGACACTTCAAAGTGAACTTGTTCTATCCGGTGTTTTTGTGTGTGTGTGTGTGTGTATGTGTAGATCTAATGCAGCGTTTGAGGAACAGAGACCGAGAAAGAGAAAGGAGAAGTGGAGGGCTTCGAGCGGGCTCTCGGAGAGACCGAGACAGGTAAACTCTTGCTTAATATATTTCCCTTTTTAAAATAAACAAAAACCTCTGTCATCTAAGACTGACACTGTTGCTAACCTGTGTGTGGTGTGTGTGTGTGTGTGTGTGTGTTACAGAGACTCAAGGAGGCAGTTGTCCATTGACACCAGGCCTTTTAGGCCTTCGTCAGAGGGCAACCCCAGTGACGAGCCCGACCCCTTGCCTGCGCACAGACAAGCTCTGGGGGAAAGGCTCTACCCACGTGTTCATGCAATGCAACCGGTAATAAAAACATGCATCTCTTAAAAATCTGTCTTACTACCTAAACAAATTTTCTTGACAATTAATGACCAGAGTTGTGTGAAATTGGGTTTGCACATTCACATGTCAAGAGACAACTGATTTAGATCTTTCCTCCATCAGGCCACATACATTTTCAAATGAGTGAAAACACACTTAGATTAGTTGTAAACATTTATTGCAGTAAATGTAGTCAATCATCAACAGAGACCAGTGTGAAGTCTCTGTTGTAATCTTTAAGAGTCCTCAGTCCTGGTGGACTTAGCGACACCCAAGGTTACTGTAGTAACGGCAAGTGCGGTTTAAAACATCCGTTGAGCAACTACTTTGTCAGAAACACAACAGAAGAGCAACAAATGTATCTGTTTATGGTGCAACCAAACAAACTTACATAGTTTAAATAAAGTCAGTCAATAATAATAACAGCTGCAATCTGATTTTAATGTTGCAAACAGGGCGATCCATTTTCCACACGACAGCAGGGCACTGTAAAAGTAGGTTACTTTGCAGATGAGTAGGAGTTGTGCAACCTGTTGCCTGCAGCTCCTAATCTAACAGCTCACTGTAGCTGCTTCTCATTCCATTACACTCTTCTAAAAATTGTAAATGATCTGTTGACCAAAAAAAAAAGTTGAAAACGACCACTATCTTGTTATGTAGACACGTTTTTGATAACCGTCAGTGCTAATTGCTGTGACAAACACGTTGGTTTTCCTGTGGTGGCATTTGCATTAGCAGTGACTTATACAGCTCTGACACTGTAAAGAGAGCGAGGTGTAAATGGTGAGGCTGTTATCAATGAGATAGAATTATGCCAGATAACATGCATGCCTCGTCTCCTCTGAATTTCCCGTGCTAGGGTCAGAGATCTAAATCTAGTGTAGGTATGGCAGACTCTGTCACTACCAATATTATATAGCAAAAAATGCTGACCACAAATCAAAGTTTTAATTAAAAAAAAGTCAAGTGTCTTACCAGAACAATTGATAGGCCTGTATGAAGTTTTTGAGTGATTTTGTATGTTTCCTTGGCCATACTCTGAGCAGCTGTGTTTGTCTCCTCAGGCGTTTGCCAGTAAAATCACAGGCATGTTGCTGGAGCTGTCCCCTGCTCAGCTGCTGCTGCTGCTGGCCAGTGAGGATTCTCTCAGAGCCAGAGTGGAAGAGGCTATGGAGCTCCTCATTGCACATGGAAGGTAAATTAACCTGACCACTGATACAGCCACACATGGAAAGACAGTGACCATCATCAGCTCTTTTCACTGTAGTGGAACACAGATTATTCTGGACCCTGTTTACCAAAAGCATTTTAAGAATAACATGATTTTAGTCCCATTATGAGTCTATTAGGCTGAGATCATCTCCGCTCTAAGATGCTTTTGAGAAACAGGTTCCTGCTCTCAATGCCTTTGACACTGAAGAGTTGTGCTTTAGACAATAAAATGAACTTCAAAGCCAGAGAACTTACATGCGTCATGAATGGTGCATCATTTAACATATCATTTAATCATCATTTATCATTTAACAGAAAGATATCAATATTATTTCCACACTGCAGTTTGACAAACTAACTATAATCTCTGGTGTCTCTTGTCTTCCTCAGGGAAAATGGTGCTGACAGTATATTGGACCTGGGTCTCTTGGAGGCTCCGGAGAAAGCACAAGTAAATTCAATTCTCCATTTTCCTCTCTTTACTTCACCATATAGAGTTCTTTATTTCATTTCTAACTCTGCCAGACATTATCCTGGAACAATTGAGATTTAAAATTAGCTGAATGCTTCTGCTCACGACTGCCCATCTTGCCACACTTAACACAGTCCTCTGCTCCTTCCTTTTGTGTGGCTGTAGCAGCAGGAGAACCGTAAGCGTCATGGTTCAACCCGCAGTGTGGTGGACATGGAGCTGGACGACCCAGATGATGGGGACGACAACGCTCCTCTCTTCTACCAGCCGGGCAAACGAGGCTTCTACTCCCCTCGGCCCGGCAAGAACACAGAGGCCAGACTCAACTGCTTCCGTAACATTGGCAGGTAATGAATCGAACAAGAAGAGGATCCTGTGTAGTTAGATAACGTTTTATATGAATATATATATAAAAATGAATATTTCACTGTTTTCCAGAATACTGGGGTTGTGTCTGCTGCAGAATGAACTCTGTCCAATCACGTTGAACAGACATGTCATCAAGGTCCTGCTTGGGAGGAAGGTAAGAGAAAACAGGTTTTCAAATGTTTTTGCAACTTCCGTTAAACCCTGCTACATGATGTTGTTCCTTTTTCATAGAGAAGTTGCTAAATGTACTTACTCTTTGTTCGTCACTGCAGGTGAACTGGCATGACTTTGCGTTCTTTGACCCAGTCATGTATGAGAGCCTGCGGCAGCTTATCCGCCATTCACAGGCTGGTGAAGCAGAGGCAGTATTTGCTGCCATGGACCTGGCCTTCGCCATTGACCTCTGCAAAGAGGAAGGGGCTGGACAGGTAATGGCCAGCACTGACCATATGTAGATTTTATCACTGAATGTCATCATGACATCTAAAGATTCATCTGTCCTTATTCAAGGTATCCTCATAAAAATGATCAATAATCTATGAGGAAGATCAACCACTGTGATTGGCCCATTTTTCTGTTTCAGTGAAATTCATAATTGCATGACACAACATGAATAGGGTAAATGTGCATGTAAAACAGCTTTTGAAAGCAGAATCTGAATACTCTCAATACCATATTGGAAAGATTTATGATGAATATGTACTCTGACATTTCTGTTCATGTCATTGTTTGTTGACATTGTGTTCTTCCTGGTTCAGGTGGAGCTTCTGTCTGGTGGGGTCAACATGCCAGTAACTCCCCTCAATGTGTACGAGTATGTGAGGAAGTACGCAGAGCACAGAATGCTGGTGGTGGCTGAGCAGCCTCTCCACGTGAGTTAAACTCTTTGAAAAAAAAAAAAAAAAGTTGCTCTCTTTACTTGGCTGTGTAATACTCAGATATTTTATTTTAGTGTTCTACCAAACCTTAACTCAAAGTCTGTCCATTTTTTGGAACACATACTAATATTTTTTGTGACAAATATCACCAAAGTGTGTATTCACACCAATTATGACTTATGTCTATGTCCCTCCAAGGCGATGAGGAAGGGTTTGCTGGATGTTCTTCCTAAGAACGCCCTGGAGGACCTGACGGCCGAGGACTTCAGGCTGCTGGTCAACGGCTGTGGAGAAGTCAACGTCCAGATGCTCATTAGCTTTACCTCCTTCAATGACGAGTCTGGTACGGCTGCTCTGTCTGCATCTGTCCCATTGTCCTGTCATATCTCTGTTTCCTGCATTTACTCAGTAATGAAAGAATAACTGTTGTACATTATTGCTTTAATATAGTAAGCAAAGACTTGTTCTTCATTCAACAGGGGAAAATGCTGACAAACTACTGCAGTTTAAACGCTGGTTTTGGTCCATAGTCGAGAAGATGAGCATGACTGAGAGGCAAGATCTGGTAAGTCTCTTCTCATTGTAATTATCTTTCAAAAGCTGCTATTTTAAACCTTTTAATCATGCAGAGCCTTCTCCTTTACATGGTTCCAATGCTGAAGAACAATCCACAAGACTCCATGAGTTTAGCCACATCAGTCCTTTAATCTCTTTCTAAAACTGTTGAAACAATAAAAATGTCTCATATACTTTACTGACTTGCTTATTGTATACAATCTCTTGTTTTACAGTAATGTTTTTTTTTTTTTTTTTGTCTGTTTACGTCTGTCCCATAAATCTTGCAGTAAATCTATTGTTTTTGCCAAGTGCTTGTCTTTTTTTTTATAGCCCTGCTTGCAAAAGTGCAAGGTCATAAGTACCTTCATTCAAGGAAGTGCTTTGTCAGTCAGTCAGTCCAAACCACTTCAGTCTGGTTTTGTTGCTTTTAGGGGCCACTGGTGGGGCTGTAAGACTCCTAACCTTTATTTAGTGCAGGCATGTTATGCTGACATGTTGTTGCACAACCGTCTTACACACGACCTCCACTTTAGTCTGCAATGGTTACATCTGTTGAAACTGTACATTCAAATGGTAAATGAGCAATACAAGAGCAGTTTAATGTTTCAGTTAAGTTTCATTTCTTTGTTTCATTTCTCTCTTTTTTTTGTTCTGCCATCGTTTCACCAACAGCAAATATTTCAGGGAGCTAAATAATAGATATAAAGATTATTTGAAACTCTTTCTATGGTGTCAACCTTATTTTTATGAACAGTATGTGCAAGTAAAATACACTTCAAGCACTGAAAATGCCTTTAGCAGTAGTGACATGCATGTGATGGAAAAGGTGGTGGAAGTGTTGCATCTTGCAGCTTTTAGTCTAGTTTGTCATGACTGGGACTTGTGAACTGCACCCAAGAGTGAGAACATGTTCAGTAATCTGAGTCTTGTTCGAAGCCTCTCTCTCTCTCTCTCTTGTTGCCCAAACAAGGACTTAAACATTACAAATGTTTTGTAAAATTTGAATACAGTGGTGACTAATGTGACTGATTATTTTCTGTGTCCTCAGGTGTACTTCTGGACCTCAAGCCCGTCTCTGCCAGCCAGCGAGGAGGGCTTTCAGCCAATGCCCTCCATCACCATCCGGCCTCCAGACGACCAGCACCTCCCCACAGCCAATACCTGCATCTCACGTCTCTACGTGCCACTCTATTCTTCAAAACAGATACTCAAACAGAAACTCCTGCTAGCCATTAAGACCAAGAATTTTGGTTTTGTGTAGAGGTTCGACAGAAAAGAGTTTAAAAAAGGAAAAAAAGAAAAACATGTTTACTGTTGTGTAATATTTACCTAGCTCCATTTTTGTAGATTTATTTTTTGTCTATACAATTTTATGAAATTCGACATACTGTCGCTATCTCCCCAGGCGGTAATATTTGTTTGTGTTGTGAACACAAACAGCTTGTTATTTTTATTTCAATTTTTATTGTTTTTTTTCTTTTGTGTTAATGAAGAAGAGGTATACAGTCCAGAACATTCCTGCATTGGCACTGTAAAATGTAAAGCCCACAGCTCCGCTCTATTGGCTTCAACCTTTGCTTACAAGGAATTTGGCCTGACAGAAAGCTGTCTGCCGAAACCCAGCCAAAGATGACAGCAGTAGTATTTAAAAGAAGAAAAGAAGACACTGTGATTATAATTTTTTTCCTTCCCTAGAAAAGTACTATCACTGACAGTTCACTGCTGCCTTTGTGGAAAGTCCTTTTTTTCTTGTACAGGGGGAGTAGGGAATTTCAAAATAAACTTGGATGCAAATAAGTTGTCCAGTCTTGATTTTCTTCAGTGCTTTAGAAGTGGTGGGGAGTACATGTTACATTATTGTGAGAAGAGGCTGCATACCTGTGACAAAGGAACAGTAACACTCCATTATGGGAATAAAATCACAGAATAACGTGAATCTCACTGCACAGCTTCATATCCTATTGTCACTATGTACCAAACATAAGGCTTTCCAGAGCTGAAATAGAGGTGGCCTTGGAGGCTTGATATATGTAAAATACTGTGGTGTGACTAGAACAAACAAAAGTTTGTGTTGGTGTCTCAAATTTACCGTTTTGTGGATTCATTTATAAACCCACCACCACAAGTTTAAATGTTAAAAAGCTAATTTCATGTTACATATCTGATAGGGTTTACCTGGAGGAATTTTTGGATTACTGGGTAATACTGTAGTTAGTATCATGATTTGTAGTAGTAGTGTTTTACAGTTTTGCCTCAGATTTGTAGAGTGAGGGAGTCATTACATAAAATATAAAAGAAAAAGCTCACAAAGTGTTCCAAAATAATCCATGTATGGCTATAAAATATTAGAAACCACAGAGTAAGTGCAACACTGTCTCACGGCATTTGACAAAATACACTAAAAACAATCACCACTGCTACTTATATAGTAGGGCTGGAACATTTTTGAACCGAGACTTTTAGCCAATCAGCATATGAGAGCAGTCATTGCCCCGCCCATTTCATTTGGAGCTGTCACGGCCCGTTTTTGATGCCTTCAAATGACTTTGTTCAAAAAAGGAATTTAGCGTACTCAGTTAATTAGACTGAAAGTCAGACTTTATAGGACACCCGGAATGTCGGAGTGATATTTATTGTCTTGTCAACAACAAATAGCACTAATACGATGCAACAAATGTTGTTAAATAAAATAAAAAGTACTTCCATGCCTCTTAAACACCTGGTAAATACGTTGTCTTTAAAATAACAGTATCTACCAAAACAATTAATTTCGTTGACATTGTTTTTCATTAGTATTAATCAGACTGCTACAATTTGCATCTATGGTTTACAACCCGGAAACTGTAATTTACAAGTGTCATTGAAGGCATCACTTCTCCTCCAGCGCAGACGGAGCCATATGAGGTGAACCTGCTCCACTGGCGGCCACAGCAGATCCATGGTGGTCAGCCGACGGTGGTATATTGTTTTACGATGATATTAGGTAGCTTGCTGGCTAACTAATTTGTTACCACAGAGTTTACAAGATTTATCTAGCTAGCTAGTTGTCTAGCTAGGCCGATGTTGCAGGCGGAGGAGGGAGTGAATTTATTGTTTTCCATCATGACAAAGTCGTTCCGTTATTTTTAGCTAGCACTGCAGCTAATAGCGGCGAGCAAAGCGTGACTAACCGGCCTGTTGTGTGACAAAACAATAGAGATGGAACCGTGGCAGGACGCGGCCTCCCAGCAGGTCAAGCTGCTTACAGCTCGTCTGAATGAGCTGTTGTCTAAAGGCCTGGGGCTACTGCGCTCCGAACTCGGCGTGGATTTGGGACTGAAGCCGGAGCTCATTCCGCCATGGGTGATCCTCTTAGCGGCATGTACTGGACTGGTGCTGATGGTCGCCCTGTGGGCCTCCGCCTGCCGGGCTCTCTTCAAGAAATCACCTGCCGTGAACCCCGTGGATGACGGCGTAGAAATAAAGAGAAGTGCCAGTAAACCTGTCAAATCAGAGGAGCCGAAGAAAAAGAAGAAGAAGGCAGAAAAGGTATGTATCAGCTGAATTAAACCTTTCCTTTCTTCATAACCTCGCCGTTAGCGAGGCTAGCTGTCAAGCTAACGCCCCAGTGACAGTTGAAGGCAGTTGCTAGTTTTCGACATGGCTATAGTGGCTTGAGGTGGTTTTATATATTGTAACACAGCTGAAAATTGTTATGGCCCGCTTCATTTTAACTTCACATGTCCTTCTTAGAAATCCCAGCCTAATGGGAGAGCAGTTGCCGAACCACAGGAAGACGCCATAGTGTCGGAAGAGATAGTGGTGCCACATCACCAGCCGCCCCCACCAGAAGCCAAGGCTGACAAGGCTTCAGAGGTAATGTGCTATACCTTTTGTGATGGATGTGGCCTGTTTGTGTTTGTAAGTGGTTGCACATAAGTCGCATTATTTTTGGGGTCCTCTTCAATGAAAAGCAGTTGGGGAAAACTCCACGCTTTCCCACTGTCACCCTGCAATGATGCAACCAGACCAGCTGCCAGTGTTAGGTTACACTTTTTAACTTGCAGATGCAGCAAAATCCTAGAGGAAGACTCCTGGCTCAAAGCAGTACAAGGTGTGGCGTTTGATCTAATACTACTCTCCAGATACCACAAAGCAACACAAACTGTGGTCCTAATGGCACTGGAGTCAGAAGACTTAACTGTGCAGACATCAAGAGATGGAAATAGTGCTTACAAAAAGGGAATGTAACAGATTTAGGGAGTCTTGGACAGTGTATGTAGTTGCACTTATAAATAGACATCGGTTGAGCATGCTGATTTGATGGACTGTCTGTGGTTCAGTAAGCATGGGGTCTCTTGCTCAGTTGCAGTTCTTGGAGATGAAATCATATGTGCTGCATAGTGCCATTCCAACATTTCTTTCAGCACAGTGTAATAATTAGGTTTCTTTGGTTATAAACTGGCTCTTTCTTCTCCCCTTTGCCCTTTTATTTCTTTTCTTTTAGGTAAAGAAGTCCAAGAAGAAGGCCAAACAGACTGTAAAGGAGACAAAGACAGTGACTGCAGATGGCAAAGAACCAGAAGAAGGTGAAATATTATGACTCACACTATAATTGAGTTTTTTAGGTCAAAGTCGTGTCTGGGAACGGAGTCCTGTTTTCATTCATTTTTATTTATTGTGCCAACATTTTCAGTAACCACATCATTGCTTTTACTTAACTCTGTAATGAATTTGAATGCGACCTGGGTTAAAGACTTGCTTTATACCTGACTTATTGCGTTGAGAATGGGGCCAGTCTCAGCCTCTTTTTTTCCCAGCTAAATCTATTGAGTTTGTATTTGAACAGTTTCTGCATCCATTCCTTCATCCCCCTGCCTAATCCATACTATATTTCCCCACTAATCCCATAATGAACCTTTGTGGTATTTTGCAACTAATTCCACACCGCACTCAATGTTACTTTTCAGGCACATGGGAGACCAAGGTCAGCAACAAGGAGAAGCGTGAGCAACGCAAGAAGGACAAGAGTTCCAGTGATGGCTCTGCCAGTCCGGGAGGAGGGAACACACCTGTGAGCGCTCCGCCAGAGCAGCCCAAGGCCCCCCCACCTGCCAGCCAGAAGAAGAAAAAAGGTCTCTCTTAACTCTTAAAATGTGTATATTTTAATTTAGGTTGTGATTTCCTTCTTTCGTAGAGTTTTAAAATTGTGAGGAGGGAATGAGTTTGCAAGGGTTTTGTGTTTCTTGAGTGCGTACACGCACACAAAGGGCGGACCCTCAAGACCATCTTGGATAAACAGCCTAATTTGGCATCTAGAGAGAGATCTGTCTATCTCTGCCTGTTGTTTCTGCATAGGCTGTTTTTGTGTTTGGTTGGTCTCTTGTTGACAAGACAGACTATAAATACAAGCATTAGGGGACTTTCATAGAGTCTCAAGTGAGTTTTCCCTGAAGTGCTTTAGCTGAAGTGTTTGTGTGAATGTGCTTCACAAACAGGTTGATATGGAAGGTGCATTTGGCATATATTGACCCTTTTCAATCCTTTTTTTTTTCTCAGGAGAATCCACTAAAGCAAAGGCAGAGAAGGTTGAGGCTGTTGTAGCTCAAGGTACTTATCAGCAGAAAAAGCTCCACACATTGCTTGACACCCTAAGCACTGATCTCTCATCTTTGGTCTGTTCAGTTAATCATAAGTTCACATGCTGCTCTGGGAACTCCAGTATTAGATGTGTTGCTAACCTGATCTGTGTTTATTCTGGCTGAGTATCAAATGTTTCTGCTTTGGTGTTAGTTAACAGCAGCGAGGCGGCACCAGTGGCCGCTGGTGTGACTGACATGGCGGTTAAGGTTCCTTCTCTCACTGCCGCTCCAAAGACGGGCCCCTGGACCACCAGTAGAGAACCAGCGTCACTGTGGAGGGCGGAGATCGATGGTAAAAATATTACAACTCTGCTGCTTAACTGCTTGGTTGTTGCATTAGTGTTATTATTTTATGAAGCAATTAGTAATGCCTGCTAACCTCTATCTCAGCAGCTGTATTAAAAACTATATTAGTGTGGCACTAATTGGATTCACTGAAAGCGATGGTAATAAACTGATCAAGACTTGGACAGATGTGACTAATCCACTTTAAATATTGTCTCTTAGGGACTGTTGTTATAAAATCCTTATAAACCTCCTAGAAACATATCTATAGTTATTAGGTGATGTGTAGTTAAATAGAAAAACAAAAAAATGGCATTTTTTTTTATAAATCACATTGGTGTTCCACCAAAACCCTGAGTTTAGGTATCTGAAGTCTTGGAAGAGAAAACATAGGAATGGTGCATCCATAGAGTTTAGAGTTTGTCTAATTATGTTTTTTGGAAGAGTAAAATAAGTTTTGTTTTTTTTTTTGTTTTTTTTTACTAGTTCAAATTGGCTTTTGAAAAATCTAGCTCCACTCCTCTGTTCTCATTCACCACCTCTCAGTAAAAAATTTAGCAAAGTAGAAGAACTGGCTTTTTAAAATCAAGTAAATACTGAGATTCATTTATTCATATTTTCTTTGATCATGGTTAGTCAGTCTGCCCCTTACTGACTCTGAGCAAAGTTTAGACAACCCTGAACAGTGATCATTCTGTTATTTTGAAAGTTTGATGAAATGAGGCTGTGTTTGCTTAAGTCTCTTATTTAATTTAGTTTTTATTAGATGAACCTAACCTGAAGTTAAAGTTCTTCCAGGCAAGAATTTTCAGTGTTAGACTAGAGCTACAGAAAAGTCTACTCAAATGAACATGAACAACAACTCAGAAACTGCTTGGATTTTCTCAGCTCCTACCGTGACTAACAAAAGGCCAATCAGATTTGATTGACATCGTGTCAAAAGCTAGAAAATTACATCTCTGGTTAGAGGGGAAAAGATAATTATCCTTTAAATAAGGAGCTAAAAATAACACTAGTCTGAACAATTAAGGAACGGATGTTTTTAGCGATACAAAACCTAATCAGTCCTCATCAACACACTTCACTGATTGATAATTGCTTTATTTATGTCGATCACTAGGTAATTGTGTTGAACGGTGATGTCTCAGCGTCTGTGGAATGTGTTTGTTGTAGAGTCATGGACCGTGATTGACAGGGGGATGCAGACAACAGATCTGAATCTGGTGTCCTTCACCAAACTGGGAGTCGGTAAGTATTCAGAAAATGGATTTAATGATTGAAGTTTAATTTGACTTCCTGTGCAGCAAGTTGAGTCACTGTCCCTCATGTCTCTAGAGCCCAAGCCTGTGGGTGACCTGCCCTGGCTCAGTCAGCCCAGAGTGGATGACGAGTGGTCTGGACTCAGTAAGGATGATATATTAACTTTCATCTGTCCACTTAATCTAACCTTTTACTTAACCTTGTAGCCACAGCGATCCTTCTTTGCTCTAATCGTTTTCTGGCTCCGACGCGTCGTGTTTTTCAGACGGTGGTTCAGTCGACCCCAGCTCTGACTGGAACGCCCCCTCTGAAGCCTGGGGCAACTATGAAGAGCCCACCCCCGTGCCCGCACACGCTCAGGAGCAGCCTCTCCCTGAGCCCGCTAAGGTTAATCTGCTGAGTGCCGCTGCTGTAAGTACACACAGGCTTGTGTGAAAACTGAGCATTATGGGAGGTAACTAGAACTTTAAAAAAACAACAATCCAGTAATAGATAACTCCTTTGGGCTCAGGCCTCAGGACAGCTGTCCTGGTTCTTCTCCTGACTGTTCGCTCTGCAGCTCATAGAAGTGACTCAACACTTTAGATTGAATACACACACACACATATTGTTTTGTTCTTTTATTTCAGAATATTACAACCCCTGCACAGCCACAGTACACCCACACACACGTTTATTAATTCTCAGGAGTTTGTGGATGTGGACAGACCAGACTTAAACGCTTTTCATGGCAGATATTTTTGCATGAAAATATAGCTGCAAAATACTAACATAATTTAGTTATAGTGGGCTTGCATTGCTGTTTGCCACGGTGTCTTTTTTGATATGACCACCAGATGGCGTCAAAGTAAGAGCTTTTAAATACTACACATAGTAGCTATAAATATGCTGCATAACCCAACTCTCCCTTTATCCCTTCTGAAGCTTAGTTTCCAGAGTTCTTGGTCAGAGTTAAGGGTTATTACTGGAAATGATGAAATTTGACATAATGTCTACTGTCTTTTTTTTGAGTCTGTTCCTGTTTTGTCTCTGAGTCATGTTTTTATCTGTTTCTCAGGACGATGATGAGGATGAGAAGGACAAGGGAGAGCCTGCCGCTGATGGAGCAGCTAAAACTAAAAAGAAGAAAAAGAAGAAGAAGAAGGCTGCTGAGGAGGGAGGAGCAGGACAGGTAACTGCTCAGAATACACAGAACCACACACAGAGTGCAGAATTGGATGCAATTAATTTGCTAATCACACACTATTTATATGGTTAAATGGCAGTTTGTACTTTGATATATTACAGGATGCCTCTAACTTATATAATTCAATAATGACATGTTGTTGCTAAATACTGACTATTACTATGAAAGACGTTCCATTTTTCTGGTAGATGTTTGACATTCCGGAAGCTTATTGATTGAAGTTCACCTAATTCACATTTCTAAAGTTTACCATGAATTGTCTTGTCAGCCTGATGTAAACTCAGCTTGTGTCCTTGTTTCCTGTGCAGGGTGAGGTGCCAGAGAAGGAGGCGGCACCTGCAGCCCCGGTGAAGAAGCAGCCAGCACCTGTTCAGGAGAACACTGCTGCCGTCCAGCCTGTCAAAGCAGCTGCTGTTGAGGTCAGTGAAGGGATGCCACGGTGAGGAAGATTTCCCACCGGTTCACAAACTCGTGACAACTAGTGGTGTAACAGAACGTAGTTGATCCATATGGATCGCCCCCCACAGTTCAGCACACATGTGAACCACGGATTAACTGCAAAATTTAACGTCTCATTTAAGACAAAGTGCTGTAAGCACAATTCATGGACAGACAGTACGTCACTAACTGGGATTTTGAAGAGCAACGACCAAACCAGCATCTAACGGGTCTGAAGTGACATCTGCAGCTATGTTTACATGCTGTTCAATGTGCTGCAGCTGAGCAGCTAATTAGCTATCTAGCTGTTAACTGACATTAGCGGTGCACTTTTCCCCGGTTCATGTTTGTTTGTTGGCTCGTTCAACAAGCTGCAGGACAAGACGTGTGTTCATGTTTGTAAGTTATCATCAAGTTTTGATGATGTGGACACAGAATGTTGTTTCATTCACTACCATGTTTAAAAGAGGAAGGTATCATGCCTCATATTGCAATTTAATATAACAATTGAGCTTTGAACATTTTATATATTTTAGGATTTCATTTAAACATCTTGAATGTTGTTTTCATTTAAGACCATAGGCAAAAGTTCCAAGTGTTTTACAGAAATAGGAAAGCAAAGTTTTATTTGTCTTCCCCTGTGATACGATCTGTGACCCGTGAGTTTTGTGATCCGTTGCACCCCTAGTGACAACACTGGTGTTCACCAGTTACACCAGACATTTTACAAGATCAGATATTTGTTGATGATGCTCAATATCTGTAGAGTGCTTACTTTATCTTACTACTAACTGTTTCCTTTTTTTTTTTTTTTTTTTTAAAAGGCGCGAGTGGAGCGACCAGTGAAGGACAACATATCCCAGAAACACCCTGTCACACAAGTGCCACAGAAGCCAACCGATGGAGAGCCCACTGCCAAGCAGAACAACCTTCCTGCTCCAACACAACAAAGTAATCACAGCAGTCTGTCAGATGCAGAATACAAAGAGTAGAGTTTTCTCTCCAGTCATCCACAGCACAGTCTACTACTTAACAATGAACAATTTAGCTTTACGATATTTCTTAGGGATACACCGTAAAATGTCTATAATCTTCCCTTTTTTTTTTTTTTATTGAGCCATGAATTCTGAGAGTGTCTTTCCACATCAGCCGTCTTTTATAGTGTCTAACCACTACTTTTATATTGATGGTCAGTTTAACATTATGGCATCTTAACAGCTTAAGCAGTTTTAACAGCCAAGCATCTGGGATTTCCTTCATTTTCCTTTCTTTTTTTTGAACGTATTGAGCTGCTAACTCAGCTACAACACAGGTGACTGTCAAATCTCTGTCTCCAGCGCAGACATGGAGAGTTGGACAGCAACTGCTCATGGCTGGTTATTTTGCTTGTATTCCTTCTTCATTGTTGTCCATCCAACTAGTCTGGTAGTGATAGTTGGTAGTTTTTTTTTTTTTTTTTTTTAAATGTGTGTTTAATAAATGACTTATTTATAAGACACTACGTAGTCATATTTTCAAATCTCCAGTCAGCTCTTAACACTGACTTAATGTAGGGCCCTATTGTGTCATCTTTTTAAAAGGGGGATATATGTTAATAACAAAGGTTCGGAGGAACAATCGGGTAACGTCATTTATCTGAATTAGGCCCACAGGGCTAGCAGTATGTTTAACAGAGGCGTCTGAGCCATCACAGTACCTGCTCTCAACTCATCCTCACCACCTTCACATCCACACCTACAGTTCAAAGATAAAATCATTAAATCTGTTCTCAGCAGTGAGCCAAAGGGATGCGTGACCCTGCTGACTTGAAACAGCTTGTTCATCACATAAAAACTTTGAAAACTAATTTAAGAATCACATGTTTAGAGTTGTGTGACTCATCTCCCTCTTTTGTTTCCCCCCACAGAAAAACCTGAGGAGAGCCAAGCGCCCAAGCCAGCAAAGAAGAAGAAGGCAAGGAGAGAGACATGAGACCGAGTCCACTCTGCAGACCTCTGTATGCAAAAGACTTCATATCCTGTTTATGCAACACCTTTTATGAGAAGAACTTTGAGCTAAGGTCTACATGATGGACTTACCTTAAAACTTGTCTGGAAAATGAAACCAACTTTTAAGCAGGTTGAGTGTCAGCCGGTGGATCATTGAAAACTGAACCTAGATGCAGTGCAATCTAATGCGGTGTTAATGATTTTTCAGTATGCATTTGATACTCTGATTCTGTCTTCTAATTCCACTGAATCAAATAACTGATTGAAGGAGCATTATTGTAGTAATTAGAAACGTAGAAAATACTGATCATGTTTAGAAATTTGATGTTGTGGTGGCTAACGACTGGAGTTTACTGTGTAGAGAATGAAAACGGTCAACATGCATCAGGTCACCCCAACACTGGGCCGTGATGTTGACCTGGCCTTTGCTTTGCAGTCTTTTATTTTGCTCTTAACATTTGTGGGCCATGATGGTACAGTGAGCGCCGCTGCGAGAAAAGAGCGGACAGATCAAATGTTTATTTCAACAGCAGCCTCAATGTCAGCGGTTACGGCTCAACAGGGTGTAAACATTTGTGACCTAAAGGAGACATGAGCATCGTAGGATGCAGAAAAGGGAATCATGTCTGCTCTGTATTTTTTTTTTTTTTTTTTTTGCATTATTACATGTGACGACGAAACATTTCAGCTGATTCACTCCATCTGGTTTGTCCCATGTCTGATGTTGTGCTGCGGTGTGTCGAGACAACTGTTTCCTTGCTGTTTTTACTATCTGTGACTGCTTTGTGGCCGGAGCATTGTGGGAGCCTCTGATCATAGATGTACCATTGCAGTGTCATCAACCTCTTCATGATTTTCCACCTGTGGTTGATTCAAAAGTCTTCAGAACCTTTTGTAAAACCTGTTTGTAATAAAAGAAAAGTTAAAGCCATATGTAAAAAGACTAAATAAAGGCCAGTTTTTCTATATTCAGGCTTCTTTTGCAAGGATTTTTTTTTTTTTATGTCACTAAGCCACTACTGCGTGAAGATTAATGAGACAGGATGACAGTGACCAGGCAGGTCATTTGTGCTGTCAGTCAAAGAAATCTAATGCCCAAATGATTTTAATCATCAGTACAAACAGATTTTCATGAGCTGTCAGGTTGAAGCTTCAGGCTTGCCGGCTGCCCTTGAGGAAATTAAAAAGAACAAAGATTAGGCCATTAATATAATTCATAATTTCATGGGAAATCCGTAAAAGAGTGCGTCATAGTTAGTCTAAAGGAGGAGGAATATGTAAACAGTGCTATGGGACTGTCTAAATGTGCGACCTGTAATTTCTGGACTGAAAGTACTTAATTTGAGCCTCCTCTCTGTAACTTTCTGGAAATGACGGGTTACATCACCGGATCTGATCCTATCTCATCTGTCACACGCTCCCGTGTTTGTGAGCAGGACGCAGTGAGCCGCTGTTCAGCTGCGTCAAGTTGCCAGAGATGATGAGAGGAATACCGGAAGTAAGATGTTGACGTCAAAATAATCGCGTAATGTCAAACCATCACTACTGGTAATACTGGTCTTAAGAAGTCAACATTGCATCACCCCTTTTACAACTGAGGTGACCTTTGATGGCCACGCTGGACATTTTTCATGTATTAAGAGAAAGACTAGGCAATATGTAAAGCTAAAACAATTAACTGATTGACTTAAAAGCTGCAAATATTTTGATAATTAAATATCATCTTACAAGCAAAAATGGCCAACAAAAATGTTCTTGGTTTTATGTGATACAAAACAAGCAATATAAGTCATCTCATTTGTGACCTTTCATAGATTAAACAATTAACCAAGAAAATACCAGTTAGATTAATTAATAATAGAGGTGAAATGAGTAATCAATTAATCAATTAGTTAATTAGAGCAGCCAGACAGACACTGGTGCCAGCTTTTAGATATGAGGATTTATTGCTGTTCTGCAGTTATTAGGCTACTGTTGTTGCTGCTGTCACAGGTATATTATAGTTGATGAAAATTTGTTTTTTTAGACAAAACAAGCAATATGAAGGATTGGATTCTGGCAAATTATGATCTTTGTTTTAATAGACAAAATGATTAATTGATTTATTGAAAAATCAGTCAGCATTTTCATTGTTGCAGGCAGCTCTTATAATGAAATCTATGCCAATATAAATGACGATGATGAATGAGACAAATATGGTTTGTAATAGACCATTCAAACCAACCTAGTGTGTAATTTCCATCTTTATACTTTTCAGAATCAGACAGGTTAAACAGCCTGTGTCATAATGCTGCATGTAGAGGAGGGGGAAAATGCATCACATGCAGCATATTATGGGATGCACCACTGCAAATGGAGGACATATGATCCCATATCTGCAATGTATCTAGTTAATAATGGGAAAATGTCATTTTGCCCAAAGACACAGTTGTTTAATGTCCCATGATAAACATGTTTGTTACACTTGATGCTACAAATGAAAACACAACACAAGTTTATTATCGGGGTTTTATTTTGAATCCGGAAGTTATATTTTACCTGACGCTGACTTAACGCTGACTTGACGCTGGCCGCTCCGCTCCGTTAAGCTGCTCACGGTGATAAGTAACGGACAGGTCAGAGGCAGGCGGATTCTGTTCGTCATTCCTCAGCGGAGGACGGACGCGGAGCGGACGTAGCTGGGACAGCGGACTCTCCTCTTCACACACAACAGGCAGGATGATGATGATGATGTCCCCGTGGGACCGCTGGTACTCCACCAGCTGCTGTCTGTGTTGCCATGTCCGCACAGGAACCATCATCCTGGGCGTCTGGTACATGGTGAGCACCGCCTATCTGTCTGTCACTCAGTGCATCCATCAGGGAAAACATGACCTCATCAGAAACGACTCATTATATATTCAGATATTTTATGATCTAATCTGCATTTTTGTGTGTTTTTCATCATTATAAACATCTTGATTCTACTTATGATTATTTATCTTTTAGTTTATTTACTTGTAGAGGCGAATATAGAAAAAAGTAGAACAAATCTTAAATTAACATAAGGTTAAATTTGTTTTTGGACTGAATGAAATATGTTGCCTTGATTATGTGTCATTCAAATCTAAATGTTGAAAATGAATGAATTGTCAGTTGTGTTCAATGCACCAGTCTGTCAGTGTGAGTGTGCAGCAGGAGAGGGTTAACTAAACCAAACACCACATGTGGAAAAATCCTCTGTCCTCCCTATGAATAAATTAGCAGCGGGCCTCTTCAGGTAGCAGGTTTTGTGTCAGGCTGCCTATTGACTGCAGAGAATTTTCCATTACATTCACCTGATCAATGGGGATGTATGAGTCATCTGCATAATGAGCTGCACCGGCCAGACCAAAACAAAGGCTTCTGTACTGTATGTGCCTGGACTTAGAGGTTTTACAGTAGATATATATGTTTAACATCACTACACTTTCTCTAGGCTTAATTATCATCTTTGTGGTTTCTACAGCCACTACCTGAAGAAAGTCAGTGTATATAAAGATTAATATTTCCTTATTTTTCCTGCATCTCATGATGAATTCATTACATGTCAGCTGACAGAATGACACACTGCCCGCCGCCTGCTCATCCATATTGTTGCCTTTATCTGCCCATATGTTCTCTGTCCTTAAGCTCATCAATGCCGTGGTGTTACTCATCCTGCTCACAGCGCTCAGTGATCCTGAGCAATACCACCTGACCAGCGCTGAATTGGCCAATGACCTGGATGTCATGGATGACGCCAGTAAGTAGCCCAGAAGGCCAGTGTTTTACAGTAGATAGCTCAGAGCTGTAAACTAGCTTGGAGAGGACAGGACTAAATTATGTATTTTTGTATTGTCATATATTTACTGATTTTCTCACATATAATCACATCTAATGTGGTTCAGTAAGCAGCTTTTTCCTGTTAGAAATCAGCCTCTGTAGTGCCTCTGTTGTATCTGAAACTAAATCCCCGACAATTGACTGTGACAGATGACTTAATCTCTTCTCGCGGGCTCATAGGCTCAATTGTGTTGTCAACTGATTAATAGAAGGATTTATTATGTTATTAGAGGGACCTCACACATTTGTCCAGACGATGGTCAGGACCTCTTTTTAAATCAAACACCGCAGACATGCATGCCCAATGTCCATCTGTGCAGAGCATTTGAAAAGCCTTCTTAACAGACCAGGTGTACACTGGAAAAGTCTGACTGGAGGCGGGCCACAATGTGAGCTGCTGGTAGCCTCTGATTGGGAATGACTGTATTGTCCCAGTTCCAGGAGATTAGGCTGTCCGATGATCCATTACTGCAGGCTGGGCCAGCTGCTGCCACCCCTGCGTTAGTCCCACACTTGACCTGAAAAACGACTCCCTCTCGTAGGATCAAGAAACACTGTAATGTGGTTCGGTTGTTTCTGCACTGCAGAATGATCATGTCTGACAAGAAACCAGCTGAGGTGACAGTTGTTGTGTGTTTTTTTTTACTTTTTATGCTTCTGTCACTCCATATGGGTCGGAGATATGCAGCTGATTTCACTGAATAATAAATATGATAATCAACTGGAAGTGATTCAGGACCTTGTAGATGTTTTTCCTGCCAAATAACTCAGTGTGTGTTTGATATCTCGCCTTTGTTGACAAAGGCACTTGTCATCATTTTTGGTGCATTGGCTCAAAAATATAATTCAGAACAGCATCAAAGCCTGTTCAGCAGCGCATCAAATATTCAAAACAGATAGATAGGATGAAAGAATAAGCCTGTAAGGTAATGAACAGTGCTCTGCTATTACCCTGCTATTCTGTTGTTGATGAACACTGGAGGGACAAAATGTTGGATTTATTGCTCCATGTCACACTAACTGAAATTAGGAATAGTTTGACTTTAAGGGAAATATGTTTATTTGGAGGTGCCTATAGTCAGGATGCAATTAGCTTAGCTTAGCATAAAGACCGAAAGCAGTGGAAAAGAGCTGGTGTGTCTCTTTCCAAAGTTATCAAATACACCTATCAACACCTCAAATCTCACATTTTTACATTTCTGTTTGTGTACGAATTAAACAAAGCCAGTCCCCGTGCAGTTTTTATTCTAGCTTTATAGCTTCATTTAGCTCATTGTTTTGGTTTTACAGCCCACAACTTTTTTGGTTCATTCTCACCACTCTCAACAGCTGTTTTAAGCAAACAAGCTCTAAAAAATCCCCACTGTATAATACCTGCCCAACACCAGACTTCAGACAGACAAAGGTAGCGGCTAGCTGGTGGAGCATTTAGCTACGAAAGTGCCAGATATTTTTGGTGGAAACCAAAAAAAGAGCTCAAAGGAGAATATTGGAGTTACATTCATCAGGTGGGCAGAATCACTGCACAAAACGAATGCTAATGTTTCTCTTTATCTATGTAAACAGGCAACTTTTTGTTAACAAGTTTGCCATATCAGCTTAAAAGGTGATAATGTGTCACTACCCTCAAATGGCCCAAAAAATCTGTTATTGCAGGTGGAAAACTTAATCGACTTTTGATGCTAGGCGAAGTTTCTTCTATTGACAGCATACTGGTTTTTATAAATAATTGGTATTTGATTTTCCAAAGACCTGATTCAGCCCCCACATATGAAATGCAGCTAAATTATATTCTGGGAAAGCGTCAAATTCTTTTATGAGAAAACATGATTCATCCTGTGGCTCAGAGGTGCTAAATATTCATGATCAGTTCATAATAGAATCTATTTTCATGGCATTTTAATGGGTCACAGGACACAAATGTTCTGCCACTGAATAAACTACTTTTCCTTGTGTTGCTGCATGTATTTTAATTCTGCCCTGTGTCATCCTTATGTAACAGAATGATTAGTTCTGTTATTTTGAGTTGATATGAGGTCAGGCTGACATGTACTGTAGCGAATCACATAGTAGAGGTTAATTCCTTGTCTGGTTGGCAGATGCAGCATGTCATTTATCTTAAAAAAGATTTTTTTATGCGGATCAACCAGACATGATGTTGTAAACATTTTTTGACTTGGAATTAAACCTGCCTTTATCAAAGTGACCTTACACTCACTATGACTCCACCTCTCTCTGATCCAGACATGTGCATTGCCTCAGCGATCTCTCTGCTGATGATACTCATATGTGGGATGGCAACATATGGTGCATACAAGGTAAACTAATGATTTATTTGTTTTTTAAACTAAATGTACTGTACTCTTATACAATGATTGTGTTGGTCAGACTGCAGAGGTGAAAGTCAGATAACAGTCGTTTAGAGCAGGTGTTGTGATGGAAGTGATTTTCAGACTGAATGATTATTAATGTTGCAAGCTACGGTGAAAATTTTGCTGAAGGGCACCATTCTACTGCTTTTATACACATAAACTGTAGCTATTTTTAGAGTCTTCTCCTGTTTTATTATTTCAAACACACTGTAATCTCCCTGCAACCTAGTTCAAGCTCTGATTTATGTCCAGAGAGTTGCTTAAAGAGCTCAGCTTGATTCTCTGCTCTCAGATCCTAAATATCCTAAATACCTAAAAGAGATATCTCTGTTTCAGCTGCGTGCCGCCTGGATCATCCCATTCTTCTGCTACCAAATATTTGACTTTGCTCTCAACACCCTGGTCGCTGTCAGCATTGTGGTTTACCCGAACACGATACAGGATTACCTGCAGCAACTGGTAAGAAACCTCTCAAGTGAAGTCAGTGACACCTAATAGCAGGATATCGACTTTTTTTGTAGTTCACAAAGGTTTTTTCAAAAGCACTTGCCATTCAATCATCTCACATGTCAGTATCGATGCACAGCCACAGCTGCTTCTACTGTCTAATGAGTGGTGCTCTGTAACCTCAAACGAACTCTTTCTGACCCCTCTGCAGCCTGATAACTTCCCCTACAAAGAGGAGATCGCTGCTCTCAGTAATGTGTGCTTGGTCCTCATCGTTCTGCTCTTTATCGGCTGTATTCTGGGCTTCAAGGTAAAGTTTGCTTCCCTTCTTTTATGTTTTTATTCTGCAGCAGGTTTTTGCAGGCCTGCTAAGCTCACAACACATTTTCTTAGAGCAGATGTGGCTTTATATTGACTTAAGTGGGGTGAAAATGAATTTGCTTTGACCAATCCTGAGGAACAGGACACCTCAAAAAGTACAAGACATGTTGAATTATAGATCCAGTTGACCTTTTTCACAGCAGTCATTTTTAGTTGTCACAGTAGGAAAAGCACAAGTGTTACTAATATCATTAACAACGGCTCTGCTCTGTTGAAGTGTCCCAGTAAGCCATGACAGTGTGACAGTGAGCAAGCATTCACATTACCAGTACAATACAACTGTGACATGTCACAATGTCCTCTGTGAAAAAGGCTGATGAAAATATTTCTGACTGATGACAGTAGAAATAATACTAAGTTTGGTTTGATGCTGTTGGCCTTTTCGCATTACTGGAACAATTTAATATCACAGTGACTAATTACTTGTTCAATCAGTCTTTAGCCAAACTAGTGGTGTGGCTCTAATGACGGCAATATCTCAGTCAGCCCAACATTTTGGTGCACACTGAAATATCTCAACAACTGTTCACTGTCACAACATTTTGTACAGACATTTATGGCCCCAGAAGATGAGGCATACTGACCGTGGTGATCCTAGCAACATTTACATTTTTGGCTTTAAGTGAAATGTCTCTGGATGTTGGTTGTTGTGGTTATAATGCAACTCTGCTAGCAACCAAAAATATTAGTATTTTATAACTACCAATGTAAGTCTGAGATTTCAAGACAAAAATCTACTTTTAACTGCAGCAGTTTATAACACAATAATGTATTTTGTATTAACATAGATAAGAGAGTTTTCTGACTTGAAACCTCATATTCCCTCAGAGTCTGTATTTGTATCAGCAGTGGTGTCTGGAGTCATTTCAGGATGATGCAGTAATTCACTTTGCACAATCAGCATCATTATCACAGTGTCAGTATCATTTACGTTGGAATGTGAGGTAAATTGAGTGATCTCTATTGCAGCAAATGGCTTTCTGCAGATTCCTGCGGAGGCTGTTAAAATAACTTAGCTGCCAGAGCTTTAAGGGGCTTCTTAATTGGGTTATTATAGAAGGTTGAGCTCTAGGTTTATTCGATGCTAGTGGCTGTAGCAGATGGTGTTGTGTTCGGCCAGGGAGTTTCAGCAGCAAGCTGCCTGCTGAGAGCCAGATTGTTCCTGGATGAGAGAAGACAACAGGAACTGGGGTTTTTGGTACCCTGAAGTGATGTATGACCCTCAGATTTAACCTGAAAACAGAGTCTGCATTCAACAAGTGAGAGAGTGGATTATTACTTATATTTTATGTTGTTTTCTTTCCGAGTTTAACCTCTGCTAGTGAGAGTGTGTATGGACAGGACAGTCTCTCCAATGCAATGAGACATGGTGTGCAGGACACTATGTTGTCATGGTGCCATCTGTGTCTGCTGGTGTGCAGAAAATACATGACATAAATGTTACATCACAGCTTCCCTGCGGACCAGATGACCTAATTATATTTTAGAACACCTTGGTACATTCATTTGCAGAATAATGAGGAAAAGCAGATTTTGTTGAAACTACAGTACTGTTGGAACTGTGCTTGAAAATACCAGCTATGTGCGATGTGAAGACAAGTATACTGATATGATAAATTGGCTGATTAATTTATTAATTACCATAACCTATGTTGTATTATTGATTTGCTGAATAATAGATCATATTGGATATTGACTTTATGCTGTTCACAATTCTAATTTGTGTTTTTCTTCTCTCTGTTTGACATCAGGCTTACCTGATAGCATGTGTGTGGAACTGCTACAGATACGTAAGCGGCCGAGGTACCTCTGAAATCCTGCTCTATGTTACAACCAATGACACAACGGTAAGTCACGTCGGATAATCTGTACTCAAAATAAACTACAGTGCTCATGTTCATGGTAATGAAGGAACATGTCACCCAGTGCAATGCTGTGATTTTTAATAGTTTTTGGACAACAATGGAGCTCTACAGCACAGAGGAATAAGACAAAAAATATAGATTATCACCAGACTTATTCTTTAAACAAAATATGGAAGAACATTGACACTGGGCTGAGTCAATGCTCTGTTTAGCTGTTCAATTTTCTAGGAAGTCACAATACGGTTAAGTAAAATGATAAAAAAAAAGAGCTTTTCTACCTTTTCTTCCTGTCAGACCACCTGTGTGAATGCTAGTAACATTTTCCAATGAGCTGTTAACTCAATGTCTTTCTAGAAAGCTCAACAGATGTCTGAGGGCTTTCACTTCAACGCCAATAATACAGACATTCCTCGTGTGCAGCTGAACAAATACTTCTGTCAGTGTTAACTATAAGATAAATATTTTCGCAACAGATTATAATGTCCGACAAGCCAAGCGAATGATTTACAAGTCAGTGGATATTAATGAAATGTAGAGGTTCACCATATAAAATGAACACATCAGATTAAGTTTAAAAAGCAGCATTATACATGTGAGTAATAATGTATATATATTGCTACCATATTCACAGTCCATTATACTGCCTTTTATGTCTATATTTTCATCTAGAGAGCCAACATAAAACAAGACCTGATCTTGATTTTCTGCTTTATTCTTCTTCCAAAGGAAACAAAACAAATGCTGTGGAAAAATGATTTCCTTATTCTTTCCAGACCGCAAGTCACGTTTTTTATCGTCTGTGTAGGCTTCCTCTGCTCCGGCCATCATGGCAACTGTAAAGTCATCATGTTGGGGGAGGAAGGAAGTATAAAGTTGGGCTATCAGAGCAGATATTACACAGGCTAGTATGCATGGATGATCAGAGTTAGAAGGAGAGATGAGGAGCCATGCTGGCGAAGCCATTATGACGGTGGCTGAGGCACAGTAGTAGTACAGTAAGAGAACTGTGGTGTCCTGTTGCTCAGGTCTGGCTGCTACAGCGCCTGCTGCCCACACACCTATTATAACTACTGTACTTATACTTTGACAGAAAGGAGAAGAAAAATCAGGCTGTAAAAACACCAATGACTTGTTTTGACTATCGCAAAATGCAGTTGTGAGGAAAAAGCGAATATTTTTGGTTTTCAACATGAACTCTCAAGGAGCTGGCTTCCCCTTGAGACCATATTTGATCTTGCAGTACGTCGGCTGTCACAGGTATTTTGAGAAATCTGTACTCTGCGGTCTGCAGCTTAAGACTCCTCTGAGTGTAACATTCCACACAATTGGAAACAATTCATGACACTCAACAGCTATATACACTGTATGGCTTAATGTAATGTTTTGGGTCTTTTAAGAAACAGAGACTTCCACAGGCTCATGATGTGTAAAACACCTGAGCTGTAAAGAGAAAAACAGGAGACCGCTCTCCAAACAAACTGACATCATTAGTGAAAAGTGCCAGAGAACCTGCAGCCTGCCCCTTTATTTCCTGACGTTAGCTTCACCTCTGCAGGTATGCTTTTTCAATCAGAGCCAGGCATATTCAATTGGTCCTTCCCACAGACTGCAGGCAGGTTTGTGGCTTTTGGTTAGCAGCTTGCATGGCTACACATCAGTTATACTGTGGTTGTGTCAAGGGTCCACTAATGCATTCCATACGAGTCAAATTCCTGGACGTACACACTCACACCTACACAGTTAGGTGCTTTTTCCGACAATAAGTTACCCTTAAAAGTCCTCATAGAACAAAAGATGATTTATTTCTCTGAATGACGTTGATATAGGTGATGATTCAACCATTAATTAGTCAGGCGCTCTTGAGATTTCCGGCTTTCAAACTTTCTAGCTGGTATTGGAACAAAGGATTACTTGTGAGACTCTTCGCCATTGCTTTGCATTTTAACTGATCAACAACAGTAGAACAATAAAAAGCCCCATTCTGAGACTGAAAGAAGTACATGATAATGAGGTGTAGTAAATACAATATTTGAATGGCTGTATATCCTCTCTGTTAGACATTTCTGTTGGATCTGCAGCCCTCATCAGCCAGCTTTTTATTTCTGTCAGTGACAGGCCACTTCAGTTCAATATACACATACACATATTGATTTGTGTAGAAGGAACCATTCACCAATAGAGAATGTTAAAGGTTATTGATTATTTAATGACCAAGTACTCCTTAAAAGATGAGAGTGGTTTATCTTCTCAAAGGAAAGACTGGGTCTGTCTCTATTGACTGAAACCCTCAGTGACTCATTATTTTAAATGTGAGTTAGGCTGGTCAGACACATGGTGTTGTTGCATACAAAGTCAACTGAACCATTAAGACAGCCGACAAGCCTGTTTGCCATGGTGTCAACAGCAAAGAATGGGTGTTGAGTCACACCTAAGATGTTCTGACTCCACACAGCGTTAGCTTTGCTTTCCTGCTGATGTTGATTAACTGAGAAAGAGGAAGTGTAGATTCACACATTTGTTGGAAGGAAACACTTTCTTGTGAATGTTGTTAAGATGTGTGAACAGGTTTATTATAGCTATCGTGATAAAAACACTGCATTTCTACAGAAACATTTGTGCTTTTGGGAACACAAACCAACAATGAAACATCAGAAATCCTTGGAAATTAGTCAGTTAATCATTTTGTCAAGTAACAGGACACTCAGCACTGAGCAGGGACATCTGTCCAACAGAAACTGTTGTCCAACTGCAGAACAGGTGGACCCAAATGCAGGAGACTGCAGGCAGAGCAAGGCTGAAGAATACCTTCTTTATTTTAGACTCATGCAGGCAAAACAAAGCTGGCAGATCAGCACGAAACAGAAAGAGAATACAGAACAAGGCAGAGCAGAACAAAGGATCCAACAAAACTGGACTGAAAAACCAGGACTTAAATACAAAGTAAACTGACGAGGGGATGAGGTGCATGTTGAACAGGAGAATAAGAAAGGAGCTGACAGGCTGGGAAGTCACAAGGAGCAGGGCAGGGCTAACGAGGCGTGAAGCAGGGCAGGTGTGGTGTACAGGAACACAGAAGGGAAACACAGAACAAACAGAAAACCAAAAAACCCAGAAAACACATTATAAGCATGCACAAACCATCCCAGAACTCACATGAACACAACTTAAGTGCATCTGTCCTTCTTCCCACTAAGTGCAGTCTTAAACAGGCAGGAAAGCCTGAGGGCATCTGGTGGAGGGGACATAAAGCCAGACTGGGACAGAACCATAACAAACTGTGGCTTATCTGTGATGCACATGGACAGCCATCAGCTCAGCGGTGCAGTACTCACCGCTTACTTTTGCAAGCTGCTAGTATGCTACACTAAACTACACTGCACTATACTAGACTAAATATTTTTTCATCTGATTTATTCTATTGTTTTAGTCTCAAAGTTCCTTGTGTCAACCCATTTAAGTCTCTCTGTGTATGAAATGTGCCTTGTTGCCTTGACCTACATACTTCTGTTACACATGTTACATAATCAGATTTAGTTAAAATCCTGCAGTTTAGCCTCTTTATTAGGAAATCATGATGGTTACTATGCCATTTGTTCTCTCTCTGGGCTTATGAATATTTGTCTTAATCCAAAGCACAGTTTTATAGTTTGTTTCTTCTGTTTGGAATTACACCAAACCTGCTGTAATATTATGCAAATTTAACAAAAACATGTTTAGACACAGTCCTATAATGACTATAATAAGCCATAATAATGTATACTGTGATTCAAATTTTTAGTTTGGCACAAGTGATTTTAAATTGCACCTGCTGTCTTGTAAAGCCGAATATTAAAAGCGCTCATAATATTTTCTCCATTTCCTTCTTTATTTCCAGGTGCTGCTACCCCCGTATGATGACAGTGTCAGCATCCCGCCTAAGCAGGCTCCTCCACCCTACTCCACTGCTACAGCATGAAAACATTCCCAGGATCCTGTTGACTGGACCTTGCTGATAATGAAACCCCAGCAAAATGTATGCACCACACTGCCTCTCCAGTGTACAGTATATTCATGGATATATTGTTGCTACACACACATACAGTACAATACACCATGCATGCACTGACACGTACAAAGCCATCTCACACACCACTACCACCACCGTGACCTCTCACCCCTTCTTGTTATTTATTGATGAACTCATATACTTGCTGTAACTCTTCCATGTATCCATCCCGTCTCTGTTAGTATAATTCCAGAAATGATGTGCATTTTTATGCATTTGGATCTGGGTGAAATAACATATGAAAGCACTAGAAAGTTTGATAGATGATAGATTATATATATTTTTATGAATTCTCTTTATGCTCTGTGTGTACCTGTAATAGTATTTTGTGAATCCGACCTTTGATAGACATTAACTTATGCACAACTTCAAAAACTGACGATTTTATTGCCCACAGTAATGCGTGACTAGTCGTCAAGTGTTTCCTGTTTGTCTCTGCTCGTGATCAGGGTTGGATTGCCTTCATTCATAACTTTCTCTCTGATGGGGTGCACTTTAAAGTATGTGAAGTGTCATCTTGACTGGAAGTTTCCCAAAGAAATGCATCTGCCTGTATTCTGACATGATCAAAGAGCAACCTAGTGTATATCGAACATATCACCTTCTTTTATTGTTATATTCATCTGAAGACAGACTTGTCTTGTGTGTTGAGTTGTGCTGGTTGACCTTCATAACTTTTAAATGTAATGTAATTGTGTGTTTCTACTGATTGATGAGAAATGTCTTGGGTTGCTATTTATTTATTTTGACAGCGCAGACTGATCTGGAATCAGTTTGTTCTTTGAAGTCATGATGAATGAGTTGCTCATGAGAAATTGGTGTAATGACTAGATCGGGCCTCTCTACGTTCAGGAGCTCAATAAATATGGACCCTGTGTGTTTTTTCAATTAAGCTGATGGGGCTTCTGGTCTGTGTAAACACGCAAGTCTGTTGCACCAGATGCAGTTATTGCCAAGCTGCTCCCTGGACATAAAATGTTCTGCGAGGACACAAAAGTCAAAGCTGAGGACTGCTGCTGTAATAAAGATGTGACATTTATTTGTCTATTAAAATTTCATCAACAGATGTTTGTGTTTCGTTTGCATATGAAGTAGAAGCTTTAGCATGAACTCAAATATTTTGTCTCACATTTTTGTACCGAGGACCAAGTTGAGGAAAACTTAAAGTACATTACTTTACATATACTTATTAATGTGGGCGTTATTTAGAATCATTTAGAAGAAAAATGTGCACTGCTGACACTGACTCTGTATCCTCAGCTGAAATGGCAGATGTGGCCCTGGAAACTATTTGTAAGAGGTGACTGCTGTGTATAAAAGTTCATTGTGTGGCGGGCAGGTACCCCCAGAGTGGTTGGAATAATGATGACTGCCCTTACCAGGTCTTTCCATAAACTGCTGCACAACTGGGGATGTGGAGAGTTTATCCAAACATCACTCATAAAATTACATGTTATGTGACTTTTACAGTAGCTTTTAGTTGGACTGTCTGACAACATGAATTAATGGTATTTTCTCTTTGACTTCAAATATGTTTTCCCTGTGAGATCCTGGCTTTATAACAGCTTATTCTCAAATGGTTTTGAAATATTCAGATTATACTGTAGGAATAAGCAGACAAATCTGCACAAATGCAGACTCTGAACTTTTAAATATTATTTAAAATCAGGTAAAAACAGAAATAATTGTCTCCACATTTTCGTCTCATAAAACATGTCACAAACGAATACAAACCTTGTGAGTTGTGCACAAAGATCCAGCAAAGTCAGGGCCCTTAAATGTCTCAATTCAGTGCCTAAAATTTCTTTTAATTTGTAAAATGAGGGATTAAGTTGTCTAAATTAATCCTAAAATTAAATTAACGCTTAATATATGGACAGACTGATGAGTACAAGCAAGATATAGAGCTTGACTTTGACTCAAATTCAACTAATTTACCCCTTACAGTTACTTATTCCACGCTCATTCTACCTTAATCTTCATATGAAACATCTAAAGAGGATTTTAAGATGTATTCAGGAGTTCAGTCTCAGCTATCAGGAATCAAAGTGAGTAAAATTATCTGGAAGAAACATACTGTTTTTTAAAGTTAAACAAGAGGCGTCTCCGTGGTTGGAGTCAGAGGCGAAACAGGGGGAGTAAACAGAGAAACAGAGAGTGGATGGAGTAAGGGGCAGAGCAATGCAAGTGCCTGAACAGATACAGAAAGACAGACAGCTGGGATATATGCATGTTCACAATCTGGAGCTCCTTTCTTGACTCTGTGCTGGGATTTATTCAGAAACTTTATTTGCAGGAGTTGAAAATTTGTCGGTCTTGATAACAAGGTAAGTAGTTTTTAATTTATTGTCCTGATAATATATGGACATTTTTATACTGGAGCAATACCTTCTTTACCTACATATAACTTTTTTTTGTTAAGAGAAGTAATCATTTTTCTTCAACTTTTTTATTTTTAAAAACATGGAAAAAACGTGGATTCACCAGCCGCCACCTGTTCTGTATTTACTTAAGGTTAGGCAACATTTTCTTTTGGCTGCATCATGAAAAGCCATCAAGGTCTGTAATGTGCAAAACAAATCAGTTCCCATGAAACATCAGTACATGCTGCTTTGTATTTCATAGTAAACACACATCCTTGCCTTTAATTCATGAGGAAATGTAAAAGGTGTTGCTCTGTGATGAAATCCAACCATCTCAGCCACACACACACACACACAATTTAGGTGTAAAAGGACACATTTTTGTTTTTACTTTGCCACAGATGTATGAGTTGTTTATCACAATCCCTCCTTACCATAGGCTCAATGTTTTGGAAAATGCTTTTGGAAAATGGTGTATGTATTAAATGAACTGCTTGTTGACCCATGTTGATGACAGAGAGAGTTGTTGAGAGTGAGACGTTTAAGGCTACTGTAAAGCTAGTACATTTCTTATACAGACTGGCAGATTTGAATGAACCCACTGTCAGACTTGTGGCAGAGGGACATCAAACAGATGTGGGGTCAGGGGTCGACAGCTCTGTGTGGGATGCAACATAGATATCTGACCCCTGCAGGTCTCAGGTCAGCAGATACCATATACATGTCTATGTGGGATTGTTCATCTGCCGGAGCTGTGAACAGACCGAGCTCTGAGTCAATGTCATCACCCTGAACGGTGTTGAGAGAGCTGAAATCCTGAAATTACTGGACTTACGTGCTAAGACTCCTCCTAAACGACCAATACCATGTCATTCTGTTTGTGAATGTGGGTATATTTGCTATTTCTACACTGATCAAAGACTGTTTTCAGACAGCAGTGGAGCCTGCAGTCAGAATGTGACAGATAGTGAATGACTCTCCTGAGGACTGGATAGGGAAACAGTCTGTGGGACTTTTCAGCCTCTCCTAAATCACTTCAAGCCACCTATGCAGCAAAATACCCAGAAGCCAATTCTTATGTAGTTTAGTCGACTTCATGTGAGGACAGATGGGAAAACATGACCTTCCTGTGTAGCTCACACTTGTTCAGAAACACAATCCCAGGTGGAATGCTGCCATAAATTAAAGTAGATATGTTCAATTTACAAATATAATATGGCATTTGAAATTAGCTGCTTCCTGTGGCTCTGCAGGTACTTGTGTGTATTACAACTATACGCAGTAAAATGTGAAATCTGAAGCTGGGTGGGTCAAATATGCAGGAGGTGAAAGTTCTCCCTATTTATATCCCTCCTCATCATTAACGTATATGTATCACTTCACCAGTCACCTCACTGACAGTGTCACTATATTTGTTTCCTACACCACGGAGGTTGTGTTTTTCAGTCCTATGTGCTTATTTGTTTGTTTGTCTGTTATTTGACATGATATCTCAAAAAATAATTAGAGATTTCAGTAAAATTTGGTGGACACAGGAAGAACTGTTTTTTAGTGTGAATAACGCCATCATGTGGCCATTTATAAAGCACATTACATGAAGTTCAAGGTTCAAGGAAAGAAATATATAGAAAATGGATATTTGTTTCCATGTTAAGAGATTGTTAACCAATTTTAAAAACAGTTCTTTTCAACATTCCTTCAACAAATTTCCTCCAAATGTCATTGAATTTGGTATGTCTGGATTAGCCTGAAAAAGTTATGTATTTGTGTTTCAATGTGTCATACCATTCTCTAATAGCTGGTATCCACACTGTTCTGGGTGCAGCCTATTGGAAATAAACCACCATTTTAATTGTGCAGTTACAGCAATGACAGGTGCACACATCATGCTTCTCCAAGCAATCCTGCAGACTTTTATGGCTTTACACCTTTAGGTTGTGATCCAGCAACATAATACATTTTAATTCCACAAATCAGTGGTTATAAATTTGATTCATAATAATTAAAATTTTTGCATAATTCATCTTTGTACAAAGCCCTAATATTCCCAGACAGGATTTATGTATTTTCCAAAAATCATGGCCACCACTACACAATATGTGTATTTTGATGCAGAATTTGATCTGGAGACAGATAAAAAATATCTAAAAAGAAATTCTATCATCAAAATAACACATTTCCTGCTCGTCCTTTTTTTTAATCTCTCATTCTCTATTTTGTACTCTCCACTCAAGTAGGCTCTGCTTGTATTGCATTGTGGTATTATCATCAACTCTTAGTGCTTTCCTCTCTTTATAAACGCTGCAGTTGTCACTTCTCATCAGAATGAGGTCCCTGGCCCTCGGCCTCTTCTGCCTGTTGTGCTGTAATGCAGTTCGGCTGGACAGAAGGCATCCCAGACCCATCACAGCCAGAGGGCAAAATGAGACTACTGTCCAAACCAAAGCAGTGGGTAAGTGATCAGTTGCTGACATGAATGTATATTTACATATGTTATCTAACCCTAACCCTAACCCTAACCCATCTGCACATTTGTCCAACTCTATCTAAGATACAAAGTCAAACAGCTTTCTTTAGATTTTGGTCCAAACTTGGTTTCCAGGTCTCAAACTACCTCCATGTCTTTGGTCACAGAGAACCCTTGCAAAGGCATCCCACTGGATTTCGTCTTTGTCATCGACAGCTCCCGAAGCATCCGCCCCAATGACTACGAGAAGGTCAAGACATTCATCATCAACCTGCTTCAGTTCCTTGAGGTCGGTCCTGATGCCACGCGGGTCGGTCTGCTCCAGTATGGCAGCGTGGTCCAGAACGAATTCTCCCTCAACACCTTCACCACCAAGGCTGAGGTGGAGAGGGCTGTGAGGAGCATGAAGCACCTTGCCACAGGAACCATGACAGGTCTGGCCATCCAGTACACCATGGAGACAGCCTTCAGTGAGGCAGAGGGAGCACGACCAGCAAACTTGCACATCCCACGAATCGCTATGATTGTGACTGATGGGAGGCCTCAGGACACAGTGGAGGAGATTGCAGCTGAGGCCAGGCAGGCCGGCATTCAGATCTTTGCTATTGGAGTGGGCAGGGTGGATATGAACACATTGAAGGCCATAGGGAGCGAGCCACACTCTGAGCATGTGCACCTGGTGGCCAACTTCAGCCAGATAGAAAGCCTCATCTCAGTGTTCCAGTCCAAACTGTGCGGAGGTGATGAATCCCATCTACATCTCAGTTTTTATGCCTATGTCCCTTCTCATTTAAGCATGTTCGTTTGCACCCTTTTGTTTGAGTGTCTGTGTTTGTGTGTGTGCATGCATGCATTAGGTTCAGAGATGTGTGATGTGGTGGACCATCAGTGCCAGCATATCTGTGTGAGCAGCCCTGCCTCTTACAGGTGCAAGTGCAGGAAAGGTTTCACCCTCAACCCTGATGGCAAGACATGTAAAGGTGAAGGATCTTATTTCTCTGATCTGATGTGTTCTTTTTAAAAATGTATTCACACAGGAAAAGGTGACTTCTTTTTGAGCTAATCTTTTCATCCCTGGAGGCTGGCCAATGCAACTAGTCTTCTTGGTTACAAAGCAGCTTTACTTGGAAAACATGACAAAGGGAAGGACTAAAGGGGACTGAAAAATTAGAACCACTATTGTATCCCCACAATGAATTCCTATATAGTAGAGACATTGCAGGTCATCTGTTAGTACTTTAAAGCGGCTATAATAAATATTTATATTAAATTTATATTAAAAATGCATCATATGACTACTTTGTTCAACCAAAATCAGCTTTAAAGAACATTTTGGTGTCCTTTAGCTCTTTGTTTTGGTTTTCCAGCTGCAGCTTTTCCTGTTTTCAGCACTTTATCAATGTTGTTTTGGGCTGCAGCAGGCAGCTGCTTTCAGCAAAAAAAAAAGCTCTAAACCCAACCATACACTACCTGCCCACAACCAAATGCCAGACAGACAAAGTTAGTGACTAGCTGGTGAACATAGTGGCGCATTTAACCACTAAGAGCCAAATATTTCCTTCAGAATCCCCAAAAAGCAAAAATTAGAGTGAATAATCAACTTACATTAGTCAGGTGGACACAAACACGACTCCAAATGAATGCTAATGTTCCTCTGTGTCTGCTGGATGTGTATCTCTTTGGTTACAAGTTCACCATATCAACTTAAGGTAATATATATGTCAGTGTTTTTGTTTACAGCTTGTTTTTACTGCCCCAAAGTGGCCAAAATCTGTTGTTTTATTCTGCAAACTCCAAGGTAGATGACAGTTGGATTTCTCTCCATGTTGCCACTCTGCAGCTGAGGATATGTGTGCTGTGGTGGATCATGGCTGTGAACACATCTGTGCCAACCTGCCTGATGGTTACGAGTGCCGCTGTCGTCCAGGGTATCAACTCAACATAGATTTGAAGACGTGCAACAGTAATAATACCTTTCTTACTTTCCCAGGCCATCCGCTCTTCATCTCCCTCCATGTTTTTCCTCCTCCGTCACTGGTCGGCTTACACTCTTCTTTCACTTCCTTTTCTTTTACTTCTCTTTTACTCTTCTACAGTACCCCAAGCTTTACACCATGCTTTTACTCCGCAGATTTACATCCTGACTTCATCTGGTTGGTGTCGGTTGATTCTGCTTTCCTTATATACAGTCAATTAATCAGTCTTAAACCACCATAAATACACAAGTACACAAAACAACATAATCATAATGTTTTTAGAATTGTTTTACAACATACCATGTTTACCCTTTATTGATTATGGACACTGCCCATATCAGCAATATAGATAACACATTTGATGAATAAAACTTGATGTACTGGAATAGAGTTGTTCAATGTGTTTAGTTTTGATGGACTTCCAATCCAAATCAGAGCCAGCAGTCTTCCTGCCAGTGATGTCTCTCCACCCACTGTTGGAAAACTTCCCTTTTGCTTCTCAAGTGAATGTTAACAGAAAGGGAAGTGGGGGAGATTTCCTGAAGGAAGTGTGCTTTTGCAATCATCAGAGCAGCTGCTAAGATGCAGAGGTGTATCCAGGGTGTCAAAGTATCACTGACATCAAAACAAGAATATGGGTTCACAGCTCTTTTAAATAGTCTTTTTGAGAATGGATTTTTGTGCACGACAGATTCTTCTCTTAACTTTGTGTGTTTTGTTCTTGTATACTAAGTGTGCATGTGTTGGTCTGAAAAGTGTTATGCATACAGAAAAAAATAGTAAATACAGCAAGAAGAAGATGAAGAAGAAGAAGAAGAAGAAGAAGAAGAAGAAGGAGTTATAGAAGAAACAATATTGGTTTCACTGGAAGTAGTGCTACAATAGTATATTTATAGCAGTAGTGAAGTAGTGCTATTAGCAGCAGCAGTACTAGTTGTAGAAGCATTACTTTAATAAACAATTAATCCCCCACAGAAATAGACTACTGTGACTTGGGGAACCATGGCTGTGAGCACGACTGCTTCAGCGTTCCAGGGTCCTACATCTGCAGGTGTAAGAAGGGCTATGTCCTCAATCTGGATGGCAAGACCTGCAGCAGTAAGTTCTTTTGGTGATCTGGTAAGATGACTGGAAACACAGTCACTTTACAGTAGCAGCTGTGCAAGAAGGTGCAGTTTGAGACAGGCACATTTGCATGCACTCACAACTTGAGCTGAATGAGAAATAAAGTCAAGCATCAAATGAGCTACATTAAGCTGCCACAGACAGTGAATAGTGAAGCATTAACAAGAAACAATCCCTCTGCTCTTTTCTGTTTCTCACCCATTGACACCCAGAGATTGATCACTGTGCTGATGGCACCCACGGGTGTGAACAGGAGTTTATGAACACAGAAGACTCATGTGTGTGTAAATGCAGAAAAGGCTACACACTCAGACCTGATGGGAAAACATGCAAGAGTAAGTGTCCAATGCTTCTTTTCTCTTATTACTGTTAATTCAACAAAGAAAGGAAGATTTTCTTTGTAATTTTGTGTTCCTACAGCAGCTGCACACTATGAAGTTTGAAAGTTAATCATATTCAGATCCTTCAACATTATTTATATATCACTGGTACACTGGAACAATATAGTAAAGATATATATACATGTAATTTTGCATTGATTGGGATCATGAATTGTGCCTTAATGAATATGTCAGAAGTGCAAAGTCATACTAGCAGCAACTAGAGGCTGTTATATTCATTATACTCCACAATATGAAGAAATTCAGCTCTGAGAGAGCTAGCACAATAAGTAGGGTTCATCCTTTGGGGGCAATAAATATGCACAAAAATGTGGAAATGTGAAAAAATGAATATTGTCTAAAGATGCTTCATTATTATCAGTTGGATATTTGTTGTGTATTTTACTACTGTATATCCAATGTCACAAAACAGATGCAACATACTGTGTTTAACATCACCATCTTTCTCTGCCAAAAATGATTGATTGCAGAGGTTCACTACTGTGCCCTTGATACCTTTGGATGTAAACAGGAGGTTATGATCTCCGATGAGTTATATGTTTAAAGGCAGAAAAGGCTACACACTAACATCTGATGGGAAAATGTGCAAAAGTGCTATTCAACATTCAATCACCACAGGTGGTAAATGCTTTTCATGAGTCAGAATAGATTTTATAAGTAATTATTCTTAGTCTTACCTAATAAACTGACTACTTCCTGCAGAGATTGATCACTGTGCTGACGGCAGTCACGGGTGTGAACAGGAGTTTATGAACACAGAGGACTCCTGTGTGTGTAAATGCAGAAAGGGCTACATACTCAGACCTGATGGAAAAACCTGTAAGAGTAAGTGTCAAATGCTTCTTTCCTCTTATTAATGTTATTTTTAACAAGCAAGGATTTTCTTCTAAATTTCACAGTGAAGTCTTATTGCTTTACACCATGTGTGATGTTATATAGCCTTCATTCATATCTATTATTGATGTCCTATTTTGACCTGTTTTGCATCAGAACTACAGGACTGTGTGAACAATTTGTCTCTGGGGTTGACGCCATTGTGCAACACGATCACAAGCATGTTTACTATAGAAACTTGATAATTATTTGATTATCTTGAATCTTGAAAAGTCAGACCTTACTTCATGATGTTCTTACAGGGCCTGTACACGATACAGTTTTACAGTTGATCATGTTCAGATCTAATCCTCAACATTATTTAGCTGTCTGGGATTACATTCATCCTCTGTGGATTATGAATAAGCTCAGTAAATTTTGTACAATTTCATACAACCTGTCCATGAGATTTTGATATTTCTAATATCTAATAATTCTATACATTTTGGCCTCATAGTGACAGTATAGGAGATGTCAGGGGGTCACCAAAATCACTCATCTCACTCACTAATCCAAAGCTAAGTGGCCATTAGCTTTTAACATAGTGTATCTGACTTTGAAAAACAAACTTAAAAGACTGATGCATTTCAACATGATAAAAAATAATACCATGCTTAATTGTTGGCTCTTGGTTTATTGTTTAAAAAATCCTGTATAGCCCATGTCACAGAAAACAGACACACATCTCTCTCTACTAAAATGATTCATTGCAGAGCTTGACTACTGTGCCCTTGATACTGCTATAAACTGGAGGTTAAGAACACAGATGGCATGTGTGTGTGTGTAAATGCAGAAAAGACTATGTGCTCCAATCTGATTGGAAAACATGCATGAGTTCTATTCATCTGTTTCTGACTCATGTATTTAAGACGCAGATGTGATACTTTTGATCACCACAGTAGTTATTTGATTTTCTCAGTAATAACTTTTTTTATCCTGTCTGTTCTTTAACCAATTATTCCCTGCAGAGATTGACCATTGTGCCGACGGGAAACACGGCTGTGAGCAGGAGTTTATGAGCACAGAGAATTCATGTGTGTGTAAATGCAGAAAAGGCTACACCCTCCAACCTGATGGGAAAACATGTCAGAGTGAGTCCAAGCTCAGTCATTGTCATGAATATTTAGTAAACTGCAACCAAAGGATGTGATGTGGATATTCAAAGTCAATGATTCATTGAGTTACTACAGAATAGAGTTACTTTATATAAGATAATAGTTAAAAAATGTCTGCATAGCAGAAGATAGAGTTGATAGTTGTGAGAGGCAAAGTCAACGAAATTCAGAATATAATCTTTCATCTGCAAATGTTGACACAACAGTTTCTATCTTCTATTCCAGTATTTATATGTTACATAATTTTGGATACATTTTGAACTGGTTGTGAGGTCAGTTTTAATCCCAGCGCTCGCTAAAATTCTAGTTTTCCCCTCCCCCCGGATTAAGGTGAATATTCTATTTATGTTTACCATGATGGAGCCTCAGATAGTTATACATGTGTTACGTGTTTTGTAGCCTTTTCCTTATGGAATAACCTTCACTTGATGTTTTTAATATTGGTGACCATGACAGAGGATTTACAGATACTTGCAATGGAGAATACAAATTTCAGTGGCCAAATATTGTCATTTTAATCACTAACAACTCTGTACCTCCACAATGTGTCATATGAATAAGCTGTCAACATCATATTCATCCTTGTTAAACTCATAAGTCTGGATCCGTGCCAAACAGTGGACTGTGGTTGTGAGCACCAGTGTGTCAGCACCACAGACTCCTACATCTGCAGATGTTTTGAAGGATTCATGCTGGCTGAGGATGGAAAGAGCTGCAAATGTATTAACTCAACCTTCTTTGATAGAGACACTTTCTTTTAAACTTTCACTTACGCTAAAGTAGTCACAGTAAAAAGGACTATTTGTTGTAAAACATGTATGTATTTGATGTTCTTGTTTCTGACAGAACCAGATTGTGGTGATAGAGTCATGGATCTAGTTTTTGTCATTGATGGCTCCAAGAGTCTGGGCCCTGCCAACTTTGAGCTAGTAAAGCAGTTTGTAAACGCTATTGTGGACTCGCTGGACATCTCCAAGACAGGCACACATGTTGGTCTTCTTCAGTACTCCAACAAGGTCCGCACAGAGTTCACCCTGAGCCAGTACACCGCAGCGCAGGACATCAAACGAGCTGTGGCCCGCATGGAGTACATGGGGAGAGGATCCATGACTGGCTCAGCCTTACGCCACATGTTTGAGCTCAGCTTTTCAGCCAAAGAAGGGGCCAGGCCGAACATCCCGCGTGTCAGCATTGTGTTCACTGATGGGAGATCACAGGATGATGTTTCCGAATGGGCTAATAAAGCAAAGAACTCTGGTACACTTGTTATCTCACCATCCAGATGCACTGCAGTCTCTAATCAAAATATTCATTTCAAATATTCATTCTTTCTAGCAGCAGTTCTCTGTCATTATCCCGTTTTCTTTTACTTTCAGGAGTCACAATATATGCCTTGGGTGTTGGCAAAGCCATTGAACAGGAGCTGAGGGAAATAGCATCAGAACCTGATGAGAAGCACCTTTATTACGCTGAGGATTTTGAGAAAATGGGAGAAATTACTAAGAAGCTCAAATCCAGGATATGTAAAGGTACTCCACACATGGCTGAACCACTTTGCCAAACAGGGTCTCCAAAATGGTGGCTTAGTTAAAATGTCTAAGAATGTCAGATCAACAGTTAAAGTTCAGTTTCCTAAAAGCCAGTTTCTTAAAAATGTAGTTTTCAACACTTTCTTCTATTACAATAGTGCATCACTGCCACCTACTGCTACCTTAATGATCACTGATCGGATCAGAGCAGCAGCACCATGCATTAGTCTATATCACCTAAATCATCAGTTGTCTCTGCTCTGCTGTCATAGTATAGACTGTATTTCATCCACGTTTACTACATTCTCTACAGGCAGAGACAGGAAGGGAAGCCTGCAGGGAGAGATTTGAAGAGATAGGGTGAGAAAAAGGCTGAGAGAGAAAAGATAAGAAAAAATATTTTCTTTATTTTCTCCACAGACAAACCAGCTGATGAAAACATGTGCCAGTGTGAGAACGTGATAATGTTTCAAGACCAGGTCACCAAGAAACTGAAGAACCTGGTACAGAATAATATCCTTTTCTGAATAGCTGTCTATCTCAGAGACACATTAACATTCATGTTTTTCTGGTAATTTAAGTCAGCTCTGCCTCTGCTAAAGTATCTGCCAAAGGTAATCATCTGTAATCATAGAAGACTAGTGCAACTGCATAGACAACTATCCGCTACAACTGTTTCAAATCAACAGGAAAACATAATGTTAAAATCCTTCCTGTGATTTTGGTTTTGAGTCTGGTTATTTGCTTTCAAGGATGTTTTTTCAGGGCAGACTGTGCTGTTCTGAGAAGTGACCAACAATGCTGATGAGGGCAAAAATGATTTCATGTGTCAGCTGTGCACTTTGAAGTACTTTAAAATAAATAAATAAATAGAAATGTATTTGGCATTTTATGCCTTTATTAGATACGGGCAGTAGAGTGAGATGACAGGAAATGAGGAGAGAGAGATGGTTTTGGTGTATTACATGCAACAAAAGTCTGCTGCTAGAACTGAACCAAGGACATGAGGCCAAAAATAAATGGAAATTAAATCAATATGTGTCTGTAATGGATTAGTAAGACCAGTAATATGCACATATTGACTCAAAGTCCAGCTGAAATTAAATTGGCTTTTTGTCTACTACAGCACACATATCTGCTCTGTAAATCACTTGTCCTGTTCTCCTTTGAGAAAAAAATCTGAAACCAAAAGGGAGAAATTCATATTTTCAACTCTTTGATTTCATGATGTTAGTTTTACATTATTTTGATGAAATACTGTTCCATCATCCGCTTACGTAGCTGGTCCTTATTTCAACACAGCAAATCAAATCTTTGAATGAAGCGATAACATGGCGTTTGATCATAGGCAGAGCAGACAGTCACACTGAGCCTGATAGCATCCTGCTACACAACACAAGAACCACAGACTCTGAACAACAACCCATGTTAGCTTCCTTCCTTCTGATCTAACGTATAAACATGAAATCACGTCTTGTCCTGCACCTTAGCTTGTTGAACAAGCCACCAAACAAACAATCACATAGATGCTGGTTTGGTCACTGCCCTTCAAGATTCCTGTCTGTCCATTACTTGGAACTATTTGCAGTTTGTTTACTTTGTCTCTGTTCTGTGTGGTGTAATACTGATAGCCTGCCAGTAATGTCAATCAAACAAGCCTCTGACACGCCTCCCCAGCCACTGAGACAAAAAGGAGAATTTCTGATGTTTCCCTTAAGACCTTTTCTCTTCATTCTAACAATACAAAACTATTGATACATTTAAAAACTATGATGACATTATTTTTGACTGCAAAGAGGGATAATTAAATGTGATTCCAGTTGGACTTTAAAGGTGCAGTGTGTAGGATTTAGTGACATCTAGTGGTCTGGGGGGAGGTTACAGATTGCAACTGAATAATACATAATACATAATATATAAGTGTGTAGGAGAACCAGGTAGCCATGGAACTCCTGAAAAACGTGAAAGGGCCAGTGTTTGGTTTGTTTGTTCTGGGCTACTGGAGAAACATGGCGGTGCAACATAGCAGCCTCCATGGAAGACGACCTGCTCCCTGTGTAGAATATAAAGGGCTCATTCTAAGGTAACAAAAACACAATGATTCTGTGCTAAACAGAACTTGAAGCATTGTTGCAGTTTCAAGTTTTTGGTTTCACTTTAAAATCCATCATGTGGAGCAAATAGAGGAAACAATAGCTAATAAATACAAGGTGTGCCAGATGGTGCTCAGTTGCACCATTGAGGCTGATGATGCCACAGACCTATGCTACTTGTAAGATGGCAAATGTTTCTTTGAGAATGGAAGATCTTACTTTGTCATTAAAAGATATAAGCCTTCCTTGAACAGTGGTCTAAAATCATCTAAGGAACTAAAATGGTATTGATGTTGTATCTTACAAGCAGTGTACACCTGTGACATCATCACTCTAACTGATGCAACTGAGAAGCAATCAGCTGGCACACCTGATTTATTATTTGTTGTTTCCTGACACCCCTACCTGCTCCTGATGATAGAGATAGTTTGAGAAACCCATTTTTTTGGAGTAACTCTCCTCTTATATATTTTAAATATCAGTGGATTTCCTGGTTTATAGAACTCTGTAGTTTGTGTGTTTATTTGGATCTGCTACTTTCTTTAACATGCCCACTTGAAGCCATGTCAAAGAAGCTGGAGACACTTGAGAATCAACTTGTGCACAAATGAAAGGCTGAGACTCGTCCTTCCCCCCTCTTAACTGTGGCGTGGCATTTCACGGGATCCCTTTAATCCTGCTTGACGAGCTACACTGAAACATATGCAAATGCAATGCTTTCTACTGAAGCTATTTATACACTTTTGTATACAGCACAATGTATTTTTGCTTAAAATGTTCTTTGTTATGTAATCCAAATAAAAGTAATATGTCTTTGTACAGTAGATTGACAAATAAACATTTTACAATCACATTTTTGTTTTTGTTTTTTTAGGCTTGTGATTATTACTATAGGTAACATTTAAACAATCCCAAATTCATCTATGGTACCTAATTATCACAACAGACAGAACTTAATGAAAGCTGTTCATTCATATGCAAACTCCTTACCTTCAAAAACACTACAAAAATAGTACCACTCTATAAAGGGCTGGGTACATGTGCTACCCTAAACATTACCACAAGGTGGTGGATCTCTTCCAGAGGGGACACTCCTAGGAAGGGGAGGACACACACTTCATGCACACATGTTTGCCTCCTCCTCCCCCTGTATGAATAGTGTGACTGTGAGCAGGAGGCAGTCAGGGAACATTCAGCAGTAGTGCCTGCACTGCTTAGCTGCTCACAACAGATCGTTGTCTGGGGCAAGAGGGCAGCAGGCCATGCATGAACACACAGACAGACAAGGGGAGATAATGGTGCCCAGCTACTCTTAGGAACTGAAGAGAGCTTAGCTGTCCATGTTTTCACTGCCAGACACTCTCTGTCTTTGCTAACAGAGAGCAGTGGGACTTGTGCTCGCTCCTGTAATAGGTTCCAAGTTTTTTCATTCATCTGCTTCATCTGAGCTTTTACAAACATGGGGTGCTCCTCATCCAGTGCACAGACTGTTGATCAAGAGAAAAGACCAGGCACAAAGCCAGAGGAGAGCAATGGAGACACAGTGGGTAAGTAGTGATCACTCATGTAGTTTAAATGTTTAAAAGTGTAATTTATGTGTGTGTTTTTAGCCTGTTCTCTATACATTTTTCTCAAGATAGAGGCTGTAGTTGTGCTAAGTTACTTTCAGTCAGTCAAGACCATTGCTGGCTGTTCTGGTACACCGTGTGCTTTCTCACTCTACTCTGCTGCACAGCACAGTACAGTACCTCTATGGGTAGAATTATTCATGTTCAGCCATTTTCTCATAAATGATGAAACATGGTTGTTATTTTTTGCCTGAGATCCACTGACAGTGTGTTGACAAAAACTGTAAACTGCATTACATGATTTATGGATGAAATGAGACCTGAGAGGGAGTTGACCTGTGTGCTCATGCTTTGTTCGCTGCCTCATTCCATAAAGCTAATTGAGCATTTAGATGAACCTAGATTAGTAGAACTTTTAGCTGGGACTGAGGCAAGCCCCCTGATGTTGTAATATTAGGCTTTACAAGTAAAATTGACTTGACTTGACTTGAACTCTTATAGAAGCTCTGTACTAAAGCCAGCTGGGAGTGTTTAGCAGTTCATTTTTCAGCCTGAGGCAAGAGTTGCAACCCAACCTGTTTGCTGCCATTCTTCAGTAGTCAAATTTATGACTTAAGATATTTTTCACACACTAAAAATAGCTTTTTTTCTACAAGATCAAACTGATATGATATAAAAGAGAGTGTGTATCTGCTTCATGCATCCAGAGTTTGCAAGCAAAAGGTTTCTCAAAAAGTCAGTCACTTAGGTGCATTCCTTAACATGCATGCAGAGATTATAATCTAAGTGTTTGAAATTCTCTCCAGGAATTTACAGCTCACAAACAATAGATGCAGGATTGCATAGGAGAAAGAGGAAAGACTAGAGGATTGATGCCTCTTTGAAAAGTACCCGCATGTTATCCGGCTACTCTGAAATTCCTCTGCATGGGACAGCTAAGCTTGGCTCTCTCAGTTTTGCATCTAAGCATGTAGTCATGCTCCATATACGAGAAACATGGTGAGTAATCGCCTTGGTTTGTTTGGCTTTGCAAATGTACTCTGTGTTCAAGTCTGTGTAGACGCCCACCGAGAGGCCAAACACAGACTGATTGTCCATTCACTGGATTCACTGGTCCAACCTACTGGCACATGCCTGTGTCATGCCAGGCACGGCTTCATGTACAGTGTGTTCTGACTGCCTCTCCCCTCATACAGTACATACGACATGACAGTCACTGCCCTTGTTAGAAAGTGCTCCTCTTTGTGTGTGATTGTTGATGCTTAAGTCAAGTTGGCACATTTGAATGAGGAAAAGCTTGATTATCATTTTTGAGCAAGTGAACAAGCAAACACGTGTTATGTGCTTATTACACTTAGCAGGACTTTGTCATAAAAAACACTTCCTGTCAGAAACAGCCTTTCCATCTTCCACTATGTCACTGTGTGATGTTTGTGTCAGGGCATTGTCCCTCCAGCCAACTGGCTATATGGTGACCTGTAGAAGCTCGGGTCCTTTTCCAGGGTCTTACATCACCTCAACAAGAAAACCAGTTATTGTACTCTTTGCCCAGGCAGGCTTCTCCAATGTGGCTGAATGAGCGGAGGTTGAAATAATACAGTATACAGTCTGTCTAACAAACCAGCTGTATGCCATCCAAGCCACCACTGGTCCCATCCCCTGTCCGGGCCCCCTGTCTGTCCCCCTCCCCTCCCTCTGTGCTCCTAGCCAGCCATGCCACTGTTTTGACTGGGATCTCTGTCATCTTTGGCTGGTAAATCATGTTGACACACGAGTCATCCATGCCTGGAAAGGCTGTCTCTGTCTCAACCCAAACACATACACATTCACACTTTTCAACAGTGGTTCAGGCCTACAATGCAGACAACAGCTTTTCATTCTTTGTGATAGTTGGTGTTGGTGTGCAGAAGAAGTAAACTGTCGCTTAAAGAACTTGAAAATGCTTTAAATCTTTTTAAAATTTAAAGTAAAACATAGTTTTAAGGGATATGGAGGTTGTAAAAAGCTACCTAAAAACACATCTACTTTTACAATTCTACACTCAATTGTGAAAAAATATTACACTGCACCTAAATACTATTCTGTGCTACATTCTCTCTTCCACAGGCTCATTTTCATTTGAGGTGCTAGGCCGTCACATTCCCTTCCACCCATCACTCTTGGCTCTTTGTACCACTTCTGACAGACAAATAAAATCAGGAAGCTGCAGCTTCCAAACTATCCACCCATTCAGCTAGCTGAACCCTTCTGGTTTGTCTCATTTGTGAACAATGTCCACCCGCTGTTTTTGCGACAAAGTTATTTTTGAAATAATAAAACAGACTGAAAGTTTCTGTTCGGCTGTTGTGACTCCTGTAACTAAGATGTGTGTTGCAGTTCCTGACATTTGAGTTGAAGTATCCAAGCACACTATTGTTCCTGATCTACTGTAGTTTTGCCCAAGGGCTGATAGCTTGTTCACACCCAGTTACAAGAACATGGGTCAGGGCATGAAAAAAAAGGTAGGGTGTCTCTCCAAAGGCAGCAAAGCTGAAAGTCACGTGTATTTTATTTCCTCTGAGAGTGCCTTGTGTGTCCTCGGGGCTTCAGACAAACACAGGTTTCAATAAATCATATTTTCAACTAAGGAAATGAAAGGTTTTCTCTAGCACGCATTCTCTGTGCCTTATTGTCCATTGCCTGCAGTATCTCCTGCATTCCCTGTTGAGCTGAACTACAATTCTGCTGTTTTATGGGTTTAGTTTTATGTTATTTGGACTAAAAGAGAGTTTAAGTAATTTCTTAAATGTATAAATGATCATCTACATGTACATAACAATGTGTTGTTGTGTGTGTTATGTTTATGTAATATCTTGTTTTTTTTGTTTTTACAGTTTATCTATAAATTAAACAGTTTTCAGCTGGTTATCATTTTGCAATCAGTTTATAAATAAATACAATTCATTTATTCAAGAAAGGACATACAAAACACCTTCCAATATAGCACTTAACGCTTGGATGACAGAACGTCAGAGCGCTAATAAGATTGCTGTCCTGACAAATGTGGTCATTTATTAACAAAACTATTCAATTCATAGATTAGCTCAAGGACACTTTCAGACCCCCCACAATGTTTCCAGCTCAGTAAAATGAGAAATCTTCTTAAAAGCTCTTTTGTTGCTCTTTGTTGCCATGTAGTTAGCGTTACACATTAACAGGACGTCACTACCTGAACAGAATGATGCTTGCCAGTCGTAAATCCTAATCAAGCTTGTCTTTGCTCCCCCCTGTGTTGACAGCAGTCAGAAACGGCATCATCGCAGAAGATGCAGAAACCATCGAGGACCAGATGCAGCTGCCTGTGCAGAGTGCCTTACCAGATGATCTTCAACCGGGAGCTGATGATGAGGCGGAGGCTGTGTTAGTGGCCCTGGAGGCACAGGAGGATCTAGGCTCTGGGGAGGACCTCCTGGCTGCTCCTGAACCACAGCCAGAACCTGTCACCCCTGAAGAACCAGCTTCAGCTGCTGCTCCAGCAGAAGCCACTACTGAACCTGAGGCTGCTGTAGTGGTGGAGGCACCACCCCCTGTGGAGGAAGTTGTCCCTGTAGAAACTATAGTGGCTGAGGCTCCTCCTGAGGTCAAAGCCATTGTTGAGGCTACAGAGGAGGCCCCTGCTGTGGAACCTGTTGTACCAGTGCAGGATGAGGCCCCTGCTGTTGTTGAAGAGGCAGCTGCTGTGCCAGCTGAGGCCGTGCCTGAAGTTGCAACCCCTGCTGTTGAGCTTCCTGTAGCAGAGTCTGCAGAGGCCCCAGCGGTTGTGGAGGAAGCAGTAGCTGTTGAAGTGGCTGCTCCTGTGGAAGCAGAGGCTCCAACTGACAATGCTGCAGCAGTTACTGCCCCAGCAGTGCCAGCTGAATCTCCAGCTCCAAGTGAGGCTTCAGCAGCAGCACCAAGTGAGGCTGCAGCACCAAGTGAGGCTGCAGCACCAAGTGAAGCTGTAGCTGTACCAGCTGAGGCTCCAGTACCAGGTGAAGTCTCAGCACCAGCTGAATCCTCGGCACCCGCTGCGGCTGCTGAGCCTGTAATAGATACAGCGATTGCGGTGGCGACTATTCCAGAGATGCCTCCATTATCTTCAGCTGAAGCCCAAGCTGAGCCTCAGCCTGCTGCGGCCCCTGCTGAGACTGCACCACCAGCGGAAACTCCCTGCCCTGCAGAAGCTGCCTCTGCTCCAGCACCAGAAGCTAAACCAGCTGCTGCTGAGCCAGTTCAACAGGCAGAGGCTCCAGCAGAAGTAGCCCCAGAAGCTCCACCAGCAACTGTGACCTCAGAGTCAGCGGCGGACACTGCAGCCCCAGTGGTGGGTCTTGTGGTTGAACCCACCCCAGCAGAGTCTAAAGCACCCTCAGCACCAGCCCCTGCCGCTGATCCAGCCCCTGAACCCTCACCTGAAGGTATTGACTGATACCCCAATGTTGCTTTCTCTAATCTTGTCAGATATTTTACATTGTTTCTTGGCATACACACACACACATATATATATATATATATATATATATATATATATCAGATTGCACAGTGCAAAGTTAAACTATTAACGGCTGTAGTGTGAGAATATGTCTTGAGTGTTTTCATGACAGGTTTGCTGGCTCAGTAATTTACTCAATTTAACACAGTATTGTTTCCTGACAAACCTGTCATGCTAACTTTTTCAGGGTGTCATACCATGTTATAACCTGCTTGATATGGTATGAATAACAAATTCTGACAGACTTTTTGGGAGGAGGTCAAGCACTGTAGCATTGCCACTGGCTGAAATAGCTGAGAGATCTATGCAAACATGCGTTCGGCAGTAAGCATGTGCATACAAGCAGAAAGAGGTGAGCAGGCAGAGCAAATACTTGGTGAGAAAAGACTCAGATAAGAAATTCTTGTTTACATCCAAGTAAACAATTAATGGTCCTTCACATGTCAGAAAAGCCAATCAATCTTCTCACCACAGATGGCCGAAGTAAGATTCTCAAAAGACAATGTTTTACAACATCACCCCCTCAAAGGTGCTGGTATTGGTTACTAAGCAGGTATCCAACACATGGATGGCTAACGACATCAAACACCCAGTGAACAATCTTTCATATTGGTTCCTGTCTGTACTCCTGTGATTGGTTGGAGCTGACAGGATGAACAGGATATTGTTGGGCTGTGAGGCTGAACAGATAAGGCAGTGTGAGAAATAGAAAGCAGGCACACATACTGAAAGCTTGTCTTGAGTGTGTCGATTATAGCAGGAGCATGTTGTCAGCACAACAGCTCCAGTCACGCAACTCTCTCTTATTGTGCTCTATTGTTAACTGCCTACAGAATAATCATGCTCTGCTGCTTCGAATTACATAAGACAACGCAAATGCTCTACGAGTCTGACCGGATTCCAACCATCATGCAAATTAGTAGAAATACTAGAAGTAAAGGCTCATTTTAAAGAGAAATTCAGTCAATTGTAATGTGCTTGAGATTACTCAGTATGATTCTCATTCACTTTTACACTGTTGCATCCATTTTTATCTCATTTAGAACATGTAATGATGCCATGTACTGGAAACTGTGTTATCTTAGTACTGAAACTAATAAATCTTTAACAGTGATACACATATAGCAGCAGCTAGTATGTATGTATATTTTATGTGCTTGACCACAATATGTGGAATTTTACACCTTTCCATTACAAAGCACACAGTTCTCTGGTTAAAATCTATGAAATACCCTATGTGTACACCGTGTACTACTATGAAATTAAATGTGCCTCCAGTGGTCAGTTGCCTTGTGTAAGACAGAGATCATAGTTTTCAGTTCAGCCTGCACCCCACTCTTGACTCAAAGAGAACACGTTGTACTTTTAGGACAGAGACGCCCCTCCAGGCAGCACGTGTAGAAAATGGCCTGATGTGAGACATATTGCATAACTTTTATGAGACTTTTTCTCTGGGGGCTTTAGCTGTGTGCCAGACCAATTACCATACTGTATAGTGTGTGTGTATGTGTGTGTATGTGTGTGCGTGTGTGTGTGTGTATGTATGTGAGTGTGTGTTCAGAGGCCTAGTAAATCACTAGTAAACCAGCTCAGCAGAACCAGATGTGGTCAAGAAGGAATGCTAGCCAGCTACTTCTCATCTGTGGGGTGTTGTGACAGTACTGGTCTGATGATAGTAAACTGATATATCAAACAGGCTTAGCATGAATGACTAGAATCTCTCTTTTTGTGAATGAAAATGTAATGTATTCTTTTTCTTCTTCTTTTCTTCTCTGTGCGTGTGTGTGCGCAGCGGTGGGCACAGAGAGCGAGAAAGCCAAAAAGGAGGACTGAGTTGGTAAGAGCAAAACCACGAACCACACTTAAACCCAATGCAAACGCTGCAGGATCAGTTTCACTTTGCTTTAAATTTTGAAATAGTTCAATTACATTCAAAGGCACCCAGAAGAACTGTAGATACTTTCTATACTGCTATGAAGATACATTACCCATGAACAACTTTTTTTTCAGTAAAAACTGGGTGCACAGAATAGAGAGGTGAATTTTTAATTTAAATATCAGTTATATGATCTTTGATGATGCTGACAAACCTAATGCAATTAAAATACTGACTACTGACTATGAACAGTGGATGTATAATGTCTCTTTCTCTGTTCTTTGTCCTCTTTCAGGCAGAAGAGATTCACCGAAATAACAAACAAAAACCCAAAGCTACAAATATAAAGGCAACTGGAGGAAAAACATGACAAAGCAACAAAACAAACACTACATTTTCAGTAATGTCTTATCAGCTCTCACCAAACTGTACACCACATACATTAATATGCACGGTGCCTTAACATGTAATTTAGGAAAGATCAGGATTTTTCCTACATTTGTAAATATAAACTTTACAATTAGTTTTTCTACTGAGACCTTGAAGTGCCTGGAGCCACATACTGCACATGTAGGCATTCGTACTGAAAGTACTATGAGAACACATAGGACAGGTAACATGAGACAAGTGGGTGCAATACTCTGTGAAATCTGTGAACTCTTTCTGTAGAGATTGTTAACTCATCAGAGACTAGAGTGGCAGTGTGCTGAAGTGTAGTCAAGGATGCTTGCAGAAAATCCTTAACTATTTAAAGTAGCTGCTTCTTTGAGGAATACAAGCCAAACACAACTGTGAATGAAACGATGTAAAGACCTCGAGGAAACAGACACACCAAACTGGGTGAATGAAAGACACATTTTAAAAGATCACAACTATGACGTAGAAGTTTTAGTGTAAATTCTGCCATAATACCACGTCTTCATTTGGTGTTTACACAATATTTTAAGAGCAGCCTTTCTAATAAGGTTGATTTATTTAATAGGAATGACAGTACTAAGTGTTGAGTAACAGAGTGTACAGTGTAATACTGATAAGCACTACTGTAGGTCAAATCCATGTTTTCTTCATGTTTTTTTCTTCAAAATCCCTGTGTTGGTTTCCATGGTTAAATGATGAATAAAATGTGTTTTTATGTTTTGAGGATGTGTTTGAAGAATAAAAAAAAACATGCAAATGATTATATTGATATGCAGACGATAAGTAATAATGTGATGAACCATAGCCGGGTTGAGGATGCAGATGATCCAAGTTTATTCACCGACATGTCATCTTGCTGTTCCATGAAGCCATTTTGTGCAGCTGCACTGTAGCTGGCAGATGTTCATGAAATGATCTTCCTGAAAATAAAGGCGTTTCAGACTAGATTTAAAGACACCATGGAGCCTGGCAGTGCTGACGTCATATGCACATTGGTTTTGGTTTGAGTGCATTTATACGTACATGTGTAGCACAGTAAGAGATCACCTAGTGGAAATGATTTATAATTTATCATTAGTTCTACATGCTGTGTTTAAAAAGAGAAAAAATCTTGTGTAAGTGTGTGAGATGAGATGGATGTTGCGGGAACAAAAATTTCTTTTGATGTCTGTTATCTTTTTTCATGTTTTTTCCTCTGTAATATATATTCACTTTCTGAGCCTTGTCTATGATTCTGCTAACCTAGTGTACAGAATAAAGTTTTACTCACTAATACATGTGCTTTTTTTTTTTTTTTTACTTAAATGTGGCCATGTTTTAGTGTATGGCAACCACCATGTTTCTCCAATACATTTCATATTTAAAGGAGCATGCACACATAAAAAATCCAACATGGTCCAGCTACCCTTGGATAATGTAAGTGGCCTTTAAAAAGAAAAACAATAGCTGTGTTTTTCATCATATGGTCTTTAGATCCACAAGGCAGATTCATTTTAGAATTATTTCAGGTGAATGACTTCATATCTATTCACTACACTGTAATTTTTTTGCTGTCTCATCACCCTCACCATTAACTGGGAAAGTATTCTCTAGCAATTCAAATTAGTAATGTTGGTATGTGCACCAAACGTGCCCAGGCTCAACCACATATCAGAAGAATAGAATAGAATAACTTAATAGTTTGCATGAGAGCTGCCTCAGTGCCAGCAATCTCAGTGAAAATATGAATGTGCTGGATAAGGGATATCTAAAATATATAAGCAAGGAGCAAACAGTGTGCAGGTTTATCTACAACCCGGAAATACAATAGTTGATTTCAAAGACTAAACCCCACACCTGACACATTTATCCAAACAGGAGTTATTGAATCAACATTGAAATCAGCTGTATTTAGTGAGGTATGTGTTAGTCTTTTTGTAGAAATGATTTTTCTGGTGAGTTCAATTTTAGAACAATTAGAACAATTGATTAGAACAATGATCAGAGAAAGACTTCTGCAATCTATAATCTATTAGAACCCATGATCTGGCTCAGAAAAAAGAAAGAGAGGCATCAGATTCAAAAAAGTGAGAATTTAAAATGCTCAATATGTGTGAAAACAGGCACTAAATGGCATGAAGAACAATTAAATGTCTTGGATCAGCAGCTACTCTGGATTGCAACATGTTTAAAGCTTGCTGATCTTCCTCAGGCACCATCAAAAGGCTTATGCTGACGTGTCTCTGGAAGTAGAGAAAGGCAGGAAATGACACGGTAAATATGTCATGCTGAGAAAATATATACAAAACAATAATGGGATGCTTGTTAAACACAAGAACAATATGTAAGGGGTGGAACATGCCAAATAACATGTAGTCACTCACTAAGCCAAAAATATGTCAAAATAAGGTGATTAGACACAATATAGAGAACTATACAAGAGGGGATTAGTATTGCTTGTACTGTACTGTGTGTTAATCACTTATCCTGCACTCAATAAAATAAAAAAACAAACAATAAAAAACAAGAAGGGATTAGATGAAACAAGATAGATTTAATTCCTCACTAAGCCCCTGGGGAGACACTGTTCTCAGGCTGAATATCCATCTGCATCCATTTGAGAGGAGAGGCGACGATCAAGCTCACCATCTCTGCTTGTGGGTGCAATGAACACAATAACACAGAAGTGAAGATCAGTGGAGGAATATCCACATTGGATAAAATGTGCTGCAAAGGTTATGATCTGGCATATAATCCATACTGTCCTTCTGCGTGAATGGGTTTCCATCCCACATCAACAAATATCAAATATATAAGAAGTAATACTGTTTAAGGGCCAATCACCAACTGAGGAAGACACATAGCGCAAAGTCATGAGATTAAGGAAATAAATCACCATTTAAGTAAATTAAAACATTTATTATTGAGTTATATTTAATCATCCATCATCTGGCATAATAAGAGAGGATACACTGTCATGGGTATGGCTGGTGACAACACAGGCTGATAGTGTAATTCAATGCAGCAAACAAGCTTAGATACTTTTCAGCTATTGTAAGTGAAATGCGAGCAGAGGGAATTTAAAATGCATTGTTGTCAGCAAACGTGTCTCATCAATGTTAATGAAGGAGGAGAAAGTACCTTGAGACTGACTGCTGGTCGTCTGCACGGTGACCTGGTCAACAGGTTTGACAGCACTAAGTCACTAAATACCTTACAAAAGGTGAAACATCTATAATAAAAATGATTAGTGCGATACAGGAGTTTTGTTTGATCAGTGCTTGCTTAGTCTACAAATCAAGGATCATATTTTTCAGTGATAATGAGTTTTCAAATGTTTTATTGTTTGATAGATGTTCTTGTTAGGAAGCATCGGTCACAGGGCCCAAAACAGCAACTGCTTCAATCTCAACCAGTCCACCCTAGACAAACAGAGAGAATATTGATGGATAGCAGCTTTTTGTTTGGTTCAATCCAGTAGAGAATCAGTGGCGACAAGTATAAATCTTCATCAAGTACTCACTCTGGGAAGAGCAGCAACCTGGTAGGCAGCTCTGGCTGGGAAGTTGGTGGTGAAGACTAAAGAAAGCAGCACATGAAATATCAGGACAACAGACACATACTTAAACACGTTTATGTTTAATGAAACTGACACGTGGACTAGCTGTGGTGAAGTCCCACAACTGGTCTGTCTACAAACACACTCAGTAACAAACTACAGTCTGACATGAAGACAGCAGTGTAGGAAGGTTTGTTTTCTGATTTGACTCAACATGAAGTCAATCTTAGTGTTTCATTAAAAATCAAACACTGACCAGTCAATGTAGTCCATGAAGTTCTAATCAACGTGTTGATTCATGTTCACACAAAATGTTCATTTTGCAACTTTCTGTCACTGACTGATATAAATCAAACCTTGACTGTCTCAGCAATGAAAGCACCGGTGTAACTAATAACACTAATTAGAGCTCTGTCCCACTGTCCCAGTCAGCCTGCACAAGCAATCATTAGTCTTATTAGTTACACCCGTGCTTTCATGCTATGACATGTTTCCTCTGAAAAGATCTTTTGTTATGTGGCCTAAATCCAGTTTATGAAAGCTTTTGTGTTTGTTGTTCTAAACATCAAGTGTCAGGGCAGTCTTCATTAAACAAAATCCTCTTGTGCACTGGAAATGATGTGTTTTTTGGTAAACACTAACAGCATGGGTAAACAGACAAAAAAAAAAATCTAAATATTAAACCCTTGGGAAAATATTTTGCTTTGTTTGTAAGTTTTAATTGTCAAATTCTTTCCAAAGTCTCACTTTTACTGACACATATATTGCAATATTTCATGTTATTACAAAACATAAAAGTATATTTATTTCTCTGTAAGCACAGTGTACTGTAACACTTATTTAATACATGCTGTACACCATTATTAGGTAGTTAGAATTGGGACATGAGAAAAAGGAAAATAGTACCATCTACACAAACTTCATTAATGGAAAATTCAAAACATTCACATTATTGGACTGACAGGAGACGTCTGGGAAATGTAATGCAATAAACACACTGTTGATACACCCACACAGGTGTTTTCACTTCTTTATTTGCTTTATTTAATGTCTTCAGAGTTATGGGAGGGCGTGTGCAAACCAGACTTGATTGACATGTCTCTGATCCTTCTATTAAATTTGTTGGACCTGTTCCGGGCAGGAGAGCTGAACGCTTATTATTCTCATTTGTTCATGAAGTTTGGTGACCTAATGTAGTTCCAGCATAGCTCCACACAGCTTCAACCGGATCAGAAGCCTAATTAGTCAGAATAAGTGAAAACACCTGTGGTGGCGCTCAGGGTCTTTAAATGCTAATGGTAGTCCATATTTTTTCTCCTCTGTGTCTGGTTTTTATGCCACACTCTACCCATGGATGAAAGCTTTTTTTCCCTCTTTTTACTCCCTTTTCCCCTCCAAGAGCACTGGCAGTGTAGAAGTGCTCCTTACAATTCTTTTTCTTCATACAAAACTGACATTAAGTGAATATGGTGCATGTGAATGAAAATCATACTCTCCATATTGAAAACCTCAGGCATCATTTAGAGTTAAAGGACTTCCTGGCTGTCTATAGAGCATCAGATGTGGGATGACATTTAGTTGAGGACTTAATCCACTGGCAGCAGCAGCAGCTCAGGTTTCACCCTGCTTGGTGACTCAGCACACTTCAGGAGACGCTACCAGTGTGGTGACAAAATCACCTGTGCTTCTGAACATTTGTTTTCATACTTCTGTCTGTGCTTACTCTGTTCTTTGCTGAGTACATTTACAATATGAAGAAAAAGGCAAATTCAAAAATGACATCTGAATTATGTGTTGTGAAGATATAGTGCTCATACACAAATGTAAAGACACCCCAACATGAACAGATTAAATAACAATATAGCAATAGATAAGCACTCAAAACAAGTAGTTGTGTGAAAAATGAGGCCAGTACAGAAAATGCCAGAGATCAGGCAGTTACTGCGTCCATACAAGCCAACCAAGTGAAACGTCATATATTCAGCAACCATCATGTTGACCTGGAAAATGCAGGTTCTCTGGACTGTGCTGACACCCAGTGGCAAAGTCTATATTGCAAGATGCAAGTGATGGACCTTTGCTTGTTACATGAAGGTTTCATCATGGTGAAGGTTTTACCATGACTCAGTAGAGAGGAAAAGTAGCAGATGAATAAATCATATTGATAAGAAAATCAATCATACTTACATTGCTTGTAAACATCGTTGACATTGGTGAAGTCGTTCATGTCGGCTAAGAGCACTGTGGTTTTGACAACTGCAGAAAACAATGAAAAAATGTTTGAGTAAAAGACGCCCTTAAACACAAACTTCTAAATTCATGCAAAATGTGTCACTTTTCAAATACAGGTACAGTTTCTCCTCACCATTCTCATAACCGCACCCAGCTGCTTTAAGGATTTCACCCATATTCACAAGAGCCTGAGGAGATTAAGGAAGAGTTTAGGAGCCACAGGTGGCATGGTTCAATGTGTTCTTTAGTAATTTGTTTTGATTTGCTAATAAAAGAGATCAGATGATAGAAAATGGAAATGTTAGAACTCTAAAGCAAGCTTGACATGATTTTACAATCAGTAATAAAAATGCAATTTGCAGTTTATTCATAACAACCTTTTAATGGATTGGATATGAGAGAATCGAGAGAGAACAGAAGCTTAATGTACCAAACAGAATCAATTGAAGAAAAAAAACAATCACATAAAACTCATCAATACTGAGCAACTTTATTATAAACACATAATAACATTTAGGATGATTTCCAGTTTTGTAATGCCCCTAGTTTATGAATGAATGATGGGAGTGTGGTTGGTGGCGGTTCACCTGTCTGGTTTGAGCCTGGACGCCACCGTCCACCAACTGTCCATTGGCAGGATCCATCCCCAGCTGTCCTGAGATGTACATGGTCCGATCAACCACCACCGCCTGGCTGGGAGACGCAAAACAGGAACAAAGAATCATCCACACTGGATTAAAAGTGAGCTTTTAGAAAACAATGTGAATTATTCCGTCATCTCTAGTGTTTTACTGCTACAGAAGGAGAGCAGATGGTAAATGCAGAAATTCTGCAAATCAATTTTTTAGTGTGAAACATAAAAATGTCTTTGTATTTGTATTCAACCATGTATTATACATATTTTACATGACTATACCTCCACTTGCTTTTCTCTTATCAATTCACAAAGATTATAATGAATAATAATGAATTGTCTGGTTAAATGCATTTGTTTTGTTACATAGACAAAACTATTTTTTTTCTTTTAAGGTTCATTAACATGTTGAGGGTGAAATACATAATATACTGTCAGCCAGTGGCCACACTGAAGCTGTATATTTTGTCCAAACATTATGATGCAAAGTCATAATAAACTTCATTAAGAGGAACCTGTATTCAGTAAACACAAAAATGTGAGCACAGAGGCGGTTGATTTTAATAGTTTAGCCTTTCAATTGTTTACACAGTTTAAAGTGCAATCCAAAAATGTGCACTTTGCTCCTAAAAGCACGAGTGACCACTGTTCCACCTCCAGCCATAACTAATGGACAGAGTATTGCTATTCCAAGGGCATTGAAACAAAGCTATATGTTCACACTGAGAAAAAGTTAGTGGTCTTAATACTTCTAACACATCTTCCCAACAGTCATTACTCTTTACATGTGGTCTAAATGTTTGACAGCTGTGTGTTTGACAGCCGTCCGCTGTGTGCCAGCTTTTAACTTCAGCCTCAGTTTCAGTCTGATGGACCGACCTTACAGCTCTTTCTCACCTGTACGGGCCGATAGCAGCAGGAGCTTTTGTTGTGCTGATAATCCTCCTGATCAATGAAGCCATTTTACTGACAATATATCTAATCAAACCAGGTGAATGACACAACTTTTGCAACAGTGTGCTGCAAAAAGGAGAGGAAGAAGGAACACTGGATAATCGTTACACAAAACGTCATAGATGCATTACCGTAAATCACCATGTAGGCGCACAGGAAATATTTTTATCTGGCGTTTTTCTCCTTAGTTTGTTTGCACAGAAATGTATCATACAACAACCAGATTAAGTAGTTAGAAAAACAATACAGTATTTCTAAATAACTGATATTGGTTGTCATTACAACTTTTGTTGCGCCGATACACTACAAATCCCATGAACACCACCCGGAAGCAAACATCACGCCAGACAACGTGTGAGAAACTCACATGCCAGCTAGCTTGAAAAAGAGAGGGCGTCTACACTTGAAACTATATATCTCACGTACAGTCATACTGGGGAACCTTGAGGTAACTGTATGATATGTAATTTTTCTGAACATATTGTATAGACATATTTTATTTGTATTTTTGTTAAATAAACCGCCAATTAACGTAGCCAGCTAGGTCGCTAGCAGTTGGTGACATACTCGCAGGTCATGTCTCTGTTTGAAGAGTCAGCGTAAGTTAGCAACAAGCAAGACTGACTGACAGCCGTTGTCTGAAAGGTGCCTTATTGTTTTCTACAGAAAATGTCTGCTGCAAAAGTTAAAATGCGGCAGAAGAAGATGAGAAACCAGCCGGCCAGTGTGCAGTATTCATCCACCTCTACCCCGAATGTGGAGAACGGAGGAAACACGCCGACCACCAGTAATGTTACTCTGTCTTTTCTGTTTAACGTTATGTAACATGACTTTTATGTCGGTCCTGCGATGCTGTATGTTCCCTCTTCACGGCAGCTCTTTCTGTCCATAACCTCCTCTCCTCTTGCAGCTGCATTGTCAGAATTTCACAGAGGTCAGCAGTTTTCATTCTGCACCGTCAGTCACTACAACATTTCCCTGACTGTATTTAATCCAGTTGGTAGTTAAGTTTCAACAACAAAAGCACCACCAGTATCATTGTCAGCTCTAATGTTACACCAAACATCCCTGAGAATGCAGGACAAGCAAGGAGAGAGTTTACCTTTAATATTATGTATTACAGTGCTTTGATCTGATTTTAGAATATTTTTCTGAAATTTGTCAAAACACAATATTTGCTGCATTCTTATTTTTTCTTGTAAACTGACAAAATAATTATTTGTCCAAAGGTAGAGGTGGTGATGGTCAATCTGACCATCCATCAACAGAAAGGCCGAAGAGCTCTCACCATCAGGGTGGATGGGTCCGCGGGCACCACAAAGATGGTGGAGGTTACGCCAAGGAGATGCCCAAATACATTACTGGTAAAGACATTGGCCTACTCCTACAGACACATACTGAAAATGACTCACTTGACATACTTGCACAGCCAGTGTGATGACAGTTAAAAGTTCAGTGCCTCCACCCCTCTCTTCTGCTCCCAACTTTCCAGCTGGAGCTTTTGCCAGGGCCAGGGCAGCAGAGGTTAGTGCCATGCTGAAAGCAGTCACCAAGACAACGGGCAGCTGCCATGTGTTCGGAGCCCTGCCCAAACACATGAGGAGACGAGCCATGAGCCACAACACCAAGCGTCTTCCTCGCAGGCTGAGAGAAGTTGCCAACAGAATGGTAACATTCAGGATGACTTTCCTTTTAGCACCGTCATGCTGTTTTCAGTCTTTGTTATTCACTGAATGCCTGAATGAAGAAGTGTGCTCCTTAAACACACTCCACACACACTGAAATATCACTGTCACATTCTCATGATCCGTGACATTTCTGTTGTCTTCCCCCTCCAGCGAGAGAAGAGCCTCCAGGCCGGCTCCAAGAAGAAGAAGGAACAGGCGAAGAGCAAGAGCCGCAAGGCCCGCCGCCGGCACGGAAATCTGCTGCTGGAGTTCAACCGCCGCCAGAGAAAGAATGTATGGCTGGAGACGCACATTTGGCACGCAAAGCGCTTCCACATGGTGAAAAAGTGGGGCTACTGCCTCGGGGACAGACCCACATACAAATGCTATCGTCCCTGCTACAGAGCCATGAGCAGCCATTGCCTTCTGCAGGTATAGACCCTCACAGAATGGAAATGGGTTTTTTTTGTGTGTGTGTTTTCTTTACTTCACTCATTTAGGATGTAATTAAGACGATATCACTGTAAGTAAAATCAGCTTAACCTCTCTGGTTCTGTCCACTCAGGACCTTTCTTACTACTGCTGCATCGAGCTACAGGGAGAGGAACACAAGCTGCTGGCTTCTCTGTCACAGCTGACTAGCAAGGAGGCTGGTGAGAGTGAGCCCTACCTCAACCACAAATACAGTTTTAGATTTCTGATTTGTTTTCAGTGATAAAAGTTCCTGAGTTTAGTTTGAATAGTTGGAGTAATATATAGTGTGTATGTGTTTGCAGGTCCTACATTCGCTGCAGCACTGTGTCTGTCAGGGCGACGACAGGGCAGTGTGGTGGTGTATAGAGCAGGACAGTACCCCTCACAGCCCCTGGGCCCTGTCACCTTCCTCTGGAGACCCCGAACACAGGGCTCGACTCACAGGCAGCTGTGGATTTGGGCTCATCCCACTCTGAAACACGTATGTTGAGTTGTAGATGGTTGTTTGGTTGGTGACTAAAGCAAAAGCTTATATATTATCGGGACAGACAATCTTAATATACAAAAAATAAATAAGTTTTGTAGTGAAAGGTTAAATTATAGTAGGGCTGACATTTGCCGTTAAGAGAGAGGGGGGTCAGCAGGAATGTTAACTCCAGAAACTGTGTGCTCCTTCCAGGACCTTCTCCCTGAGCTACAAAGTGTGTGCCAGTGTTGCGAGGCCGTAGTTCCTCCAGTTGTGCCGGTTGTGACGCCTGCAGAGGTTGTCCCCACCGTAGAATCAGAGCCAAAGCCTGAAAAGACCCCTGAGACAAAGCAGATAACTGGTACTAAGAGGAAGCGGAGCCGTAAGGATGCCAATGGACCCCCAGCCAAGAAGATCCTGGGAGATGGAACCAGATCTCCCACCACACCAGTTACCTGGAAGTCCAACTCAACTGGAATAGTTATAAAGTTTGTGTAGTTTCTAAATTGGATTAAAATTCAGACAGAGAACATTGTGGCTTGGATTAAGAATTTTTACTGGAAATGGTGATGTAAATTCTTAAATTTGCTAATTTTGTATTTCACTTGTGGATCTGTTGCAGTGATCTCACAATGGAGATCGTACACTATCGTCTGATTGGACCACAGTCCCATTCTGTGCTGGCAGAAACTTTGGAAGCTGCTACGGACTGTGATGTAAGAATTATGGTGTTCTCGTATCAGAAGTTGAGAGCCTCTGAAATATATTTGCATTTAACATTGAATAACTATGTTTTATGTTTTTGCTTCTTTAAGGAAATGAACAAATCCCAGCCCTCTTCCCTCTGGTGGCCTGAGCACTGCAAAGATGAGAGCAAGATGATTCTACATCAACAACAAGCTGATGTCTTTAATATACTGAAAGGTTTATTTTTTCCTCTTTCTGTATTTTATATAATATATTTCGTCTCCTAGTACTTCCTGTTGCCATTTGGTTCTGTGTGTTTGTGTGTGGGCGTGTATCTAACCATGACTGTGTAATTCATCCAGGCATCTATTCAACTGGAGAGCTCCCCCCTGGCACAGTGCTGGGACTGACTGTAGATGACCCCAGGCTGACTTTACCAACAAAGAAGGTTAAAGCTTTGCCCTGTGTAAAGCAGGCACAAGGTAAAATCTGACCTACCAGACAAACAGTGCAGGAGTGGGCAGTTAGTTTACAGATACAGTTGGTTCTCAGGACTGAGACCATACTGTTGTTATATAATACTGTGTTTTCTAATGTAGTTATATGTACTTACCAGGAACAAGTTGTACTGTACGTGTACGTCATACATTGTGCAGACTCGATTTAATCGTTGTTTTCATATATAACAGAGGGACCTTGACCATAAAATAAGAGATAGCTGAAGTTGAGCCCAGAATGAGTCTGTTGTTTCTGGTCCTGAGGCTGTTTCACTGAGTACACATCTGGTTCTGTGCTCCAGGGGGGGCTCTGCTTGGCCATGCAGATGTTCCAGGTTCGAATCCTGGCAGGACCCTGTACTCCAAAAACACCCTCAGTGACAGACAACAGCTGATTCACTGATTTTGAGGTGGAACGTAGAGATAATAAGGGTTACTTTCAAATTGGGCCTCATATTTCCACTTTTTAAAAATCTGTCAATCCCGTCACTGCCAAGCTTTTCTCATTTTGCACATCTCTAGTTTACAATAACATAGTTTCACTGGTTGCTAATATTTTTGCTGTGCTGGCATGATATCAATAGTATAATAGTTAGGTGGGAAACAGGATTTCATTGCTTCATCTCAAAAGGAATCTTGTATTTTGCCAACTGGAACACCCATATCCAAAACCATGCATAAGAGACCGCTTGTTAGTATTTGCAAGTAGCCTGCTCAGTATCTGCAGCCATAACGGCCAAAATAATAAAGCCTACATTGAAAATAACCAGGGTTATTTATCCTCACACTTTGGTGTCACTAGTTTCATGAGAGATGTTCACAGGTTTTTTTTTTATTTTCTTAACAGAGCTGCTCACTGGCTGACACACACTGGGGCTTAATAACTTTACAACGTCATGCTTTCCTGCATATTAAATGGCTTTGCAACCTCACTGGCTGCTAGTATTTGTAAATTACTCATGCCATTTATTTTTATTCTTCACATGAGAGGAGTTCAGGCCTTCGAGGCCTATTTCATGTAAGAGGTTTACAGAGTTATATGGTTAATGTTGTAAAACCTGGAACAAGTCTTTTTATAGTAAACCTGATTTTTTTTTTTTTTTTATCATTATTATTTTTTATAATAGGCCCCAGGATGATTTGTAGAGTAAAGTCTGTTTTTCCAGCTTTTTATTTGCAGAGTGTTTACCCACTATTCAACGAAATCAGGATCAATCTTTATATTGGACCTGATTGATGGAAAAAAATTGAAGGAAAAAAAGAGACTTGTATTGATTTTCCAATTCTGGAAACTGTCACAATTTCCTAATTCACCAAACGAGTATGGTCAAACCCAAAGATCAACTCACATCTCTGTAAAGATCATCTGCTCATTGAAAGGAGCTGCACTATCTTTACGTTGTACATGAAAAAAACTATTAGGATAATTTCAAATTAAAATATTTAGTATTGTGAGCTTTAGTACTCATTTGAAAGCAAACTCTGAGAATAACAGAAGGGACTGAACAGCATCGGCCTCATATGGGCCAATTACTATTGTGAAACCCAGTAAACATGGGTGATATCCTTCTTTGTTCCATTATGTATTGTATTCAGAGTATGCAAGTATCAACAAGCTGAAAGTCACCATGTCTTCATAAATTTGCGTCATATATAAATGAGGGACTGTTACAGCATGGTCCTGTTTCCACAGCAGAATGCATTTTATTAATCAGTGATCAATTCACTGCTCATTTAGATGATTGCCTAGTTTAGATAAATGAGAGGATTGGCTGTGTGGCAAATTTTTCTCCTGACTCATGTTTTCTTAGAGGCTTAAGACATATAACATTGACGCTGATCATACAGGAGCATTCTGTGTTTGTGCTGTGTTTCATTCAGAGGTGGACGAGGAGAAGAGGAGGGAGCTGATGTTGCGAGGCGTACCGGAACACTGCTGTCAGAGTTTCCTGTGGGAGCAGTCTGTCCGCAACAATGTCACTGATAACAAAATATCAGAGCAGGTATCACAACATGGAATTCTCAGTTATTGATATTCTTAACACTTTATGTGCCTTATTTACTGACCTTCTCCTTTCTAACATCTTACATTAAAGGGAAACTTTGTGTTTAAGTGACAAATGGGGACAGCAATTTTTGAAATAGGTCCAGTATTGAGCGAGAGCGCTTCAGCCAGCAGCTGCGAAACAGACTGCAATGTAATCCTTTGGGGCAATAGCACCCTGTTAACGTACATCCACTAAAAGTGCATGTTTTTGACACTGACAGGCTCAGATTATGTGTCTTACCCAATTTGAAAAATTGTTGTCCCCATTGGTCACTCATTGGACGCAAAATGATGGGAAAATAGGGTCCAGGGTGAAAAATCCCCAAGTTTCCCTTTAAATCTCTATTTCTGAAAGCACAGATAAGCTCAGACGTTCTTACCTCTAGCATTTTCTTCTCCTCACAGGAGCTGAACCGTATGAGGAGTGAGGTCTTGGTTCCTGGATCCAGGCTGAACCCCACTCCCCTGCAGGGCCGAGTCCCCATCCTGCTGGTTCACCAGCCTGGCAAGCAGGTGGGACACGAGATGAGCTCCTGGGGTGCTGGATGGGACCTGCTGCTTCCTAAAGGCTGGGGCATGGCTTTCTGGGTCCCACTGGTAGGTAGCGTGGACAGCCATGTTATTTGGTTGCATTTGATTGAGCTTTATTATCTGTTCACTGTCATTCAAATGTTCAAATGAAGATCTGGATAATATGGATTTTATTAAACAAAAATATAGGTTTCCACTTCATATTTTAGTGTGTGTGTGTGTGTGTACCGTTATAAGACAGTGAACGTTAGAATGGAAAAGTCTTTGTTGTTGATGTTTTCAGTATTTGGTTGCCCTGTCCATGTTTTGGGGCAATTCCATTTTGTTTGGACAAGCACTGTGAAAATGTTAAATGTACCTTGAAATTTAAAGGCAGGCTGGAAGCCCTCAGGTCTGCTTTATTTTGTCAAGCCTAAAATCCAATGTTTCTCATTCCTGCCTTATTTCTTCCTCTGCTAGGTGTACAGAGGAGTCCGCATTGGTGGGCTAAATATGAGTCTGAAACACTCTCAGAATAAAGGAGCCCCCCACTTCCCCCATGATTACCCAGACTGCCCTGCAGGCGTTTGTTTTCAGGGGGAGCAGGAGGCTGAGCTCCTGGACAAGTTCAAAAGGTCAGCTAATGCCTGAGCAGGAAAGGAACCAAAAAAGTAATGTTGTGTGTGTGATCATTATTATCAGAAACGTATCTGCCTCTCCTTGCTAAGAATTGTTTCCCGTCACATCTTGTGCTGCCAAAACATTTGTGTATCTTGTGAAATTATTTTGGCATGTAACTAGTATGTCAGCCCACTGATAGAAAACAGAGTCCTGAGAACTTGCCTAGAATAATAAAGGTCAATTATACTGACGGAGATGATGTTTCTACAATACATTTTAATTAACGATCGGAAAACTTAAAAAATACCCTTTTTAACTGTGAGGGGAAAATGTTTTCAGTTAAGTAAACATTAAGTAAGGTGATAATGAGACTATGTTGGAACTAAAGATACTTTGTCCTGGTTTCAGTTACTGTAAGACTGTACAATCGCCTGCCAGAAAAATATGATATTCACTAGCCTACACCCTAAGTAAGTAGTGAGGTTGTCAGTGGATTAGAGGTTTTGATAAAGAAAAGCACTCCACAGCTCTGACCCCAGTTAATTTCCATTATGCAGATCGTTCCCGCCATGCAGATGAGATGATAACAAGGCTGCGTGCTGCTCATCCCCTACTATCCGCTGCTCAGCAGTCAGAATGTGTTACATAAATTGACAGGGTTGCCCCAACAGTTTGACAAGGGTTTGACCTTCTGACCTTTTCTGTAGGCGTCCGCCCGCCAAAAGGACCAATTACATTAAACATGGCAGTCTGGCTCCGTTCTGTTGCCCGTGGCAACAGCTGGCCGAGGAGTGGGAGCTCATCGTGAGGGAAGGAGGAGAGGAGAGAAAAGGAGACAGCCGGACTCAAAGCACAACCGAGGCTGACGCAGCGATGGAGGTGACATCACATCAAGATGTCACTGTGACGAAGCCTCCGAGCCGCTTCACTGTTCTGAGGTTAATGTTTGTTTTTGCTTCTTTTGTTTTTTATTTGTGATTTATACTGATGATTTTTTAATTTTTTATCCCCTCTCTTATAGTATTGTGAAAATAAGCTTGTATTAGAAGTGACTCAAAACATGCCAAGGTCCCTGCAGACATTTAACATTCTGCACATCTAAATCACACTTCTAACAATATTAATGCAGTTGACTTTTAAAGGTCCCCTGAGCAGAAATGTGCAGTTTTTGTGCTCCAATCATCACTTACTTCTTGGCTGTTTTTTATTAAGAGACCCCAGCGCTGCTTTTGACAGGCTTGATGCATGGCTCTTCTCCAGTCTACCTCCCTTTCATCATAATGTCCCTGATGAGAATACCCAAAGTACATCCAGCCTTAAATTGCTGCAATACATCATGGAGATTAGTAGAGGGGAAGAGTTGCATCTATTCTCATAAAACCATCACACAAGCTTTGAGTAATGACTGACTTTATGAGAAAAAAATTGGATTGATTCACTCTCTATTGGCTGCCTTTTGTTTTCAGCATTAAAAATTAAAAAACGTTCTTCAACAAAATTGTATATCTCGCGGGGCGCTCAGGGCCAATGAAAATGCAACTTTTTCTTTGAATATTAATCAACTATTATAAATGGGTCTTGGTTATTTACTTCCTAGGAACAGAAAGTCTGTGAGGCTGCTCTCCGGTTGGTGCAAACCCTCTACATCTAAAGGTCAAAGGCCGTGCCGTGTCGGGGAGGTGTCACCTCTCAACCGCTCAGCTAAGATGTCGTTTCTCGCTGCCCATGAGATGACTGTGGTGTGGGTGCGTCTGACGCTGCTGTCAAAGGGAAAACCAGAGCTCCACGCCATCGTTTGTGTGCCAACCGCAGAGGACCTGAAGCTCCTGAACAAAGAGCCTGGCAGTAGCGGCCCCCAGGAGCCGCCACACAGAGACCACTTTAAAAGCAGAATTAAACGTTGTAAGAAGGGTTCCAAAAAACCTGCTGCCTCCTCTCAATCTTCTGATAAAACTGAGGGTAAAGGGTTAGACCCTCCCTCAGCCTCCGACCCAAACCCCACTACATCTGAAGAAACCAAATCATGCTCCTCGCCTTCCTCTGATCTTGTGTTTGGGCTGTGGCCGGATCCTCTGCCGAGCGTCAGCTCTCACTGCTCCCGGGTGACACTAGGCTGGGTCACTCAGGGTGACTTCTCCCTGTCCGCAGGCTGTGGGGAAGCTCTGGGGTTAGTCAGTGTTGCCGGTCTCCTTAACACCCTCCTTAACCAGCCGATGGAACAGAGAGGAATGGTGCTGCTGCGCAACCCGACATCTCTCCAGTATCGCTTTGCTAAAATCAACATAGAGGTCTGATTGAAACATCTGAGTGTATGCAGAACACATTGAATTCTAGATTAATGGAGAAAGGTCAACTGTTTTTGTCCTGTAGAAACCTGAAGTTACATGCAATCAAGTGATGCTTCTTTCACCAAGTGAGCTGACAGAAACCCTGTGCCTCGATTTTTTTTTTTTTTTTTTTTTTTTTTTTAACCTTTTATTTATTCTTTTTTTTATTGATAGTTACCTCCTTGGATTGTGCCATCATCTTATTCACCATGTTGGCTGAAGACTTAATGACATGCATGGGGCGTGACTACAAGCTACCTGATGTTGTGTTTAAAAGATAATTTTAAGTTGTGTATATTTTACTGTGGGAAGAGACATTCTCATTGTTTCAGTTGAATATGAAATATGGTTGTCTTCAGCATTGAAGAGCTTTTGTTTGAATATAAGCTAATAAAATACCCATACTGCATCGACTGAACTTGGATTACACAGTATGGCCTGTCCGTTATATGTAAATGCATTGAACAACCGATACTTTAACATTCATTCTTTTTATAGTTACACTGGCATGAGCACTGGTTTCCCACACATCCCAAAATGTGTAGGTGGCAGATAAGAGTTTTGTTGCTTGGCAACACTAAAGTTTGGTAGCAGTTCAGTATGTAGTCTGAGGTTTATTTGAGGTAAAGATGGGTGGGCAGGCTGTACATTAGTGTTTTTCAGACAAGTTCTATTACTAACTCCTTGGGAACAGGTATCAGAGTGATGCATCAATGCTCAGTTATTTTAAGACAAAGTAAACTTTAGACAGTTACGTGAGCAACTTTAACTAATGAGAGAAGGTTTATATAACTGCATGTACTACTTAACTATTATTTCAAATTAAATGACTTCACATCAACTCACATTAACAGGACACATGTACAAGTTGCCTGGTGATCTTTGAACTTCCCCCACCATCAGGGGGCAGTAGTACACCTTTTTTGCTGTGTGACATGAACTTTGAAACTGTTGAAACATTATATTTTATCCTTGTTTATTGACAACTGAACGCACATAGACCCATTTATTCAATTGATTCACATAATACACATAATATTTTGCAAGGCATTTGTCATCGTGGCCTCCTGGACTTAGGAGAACTTAATTAAACTTTGCTATTAAGGCATTTGGTGTTGCACTTTGATCCTGAGGTGTTTCATCTCATTTTGAATATGTTTTTCTGATCAGGTTATTGATAAACCTGCCGGAAAAACTTTTAACACAAGAGGATACAGAAATATTTCTAGGATAAGTGGAGCTGTTTAATGAGATGTACTGTTCATTCTTGTCATATAACACCTATATGGCCACCAATACTGGCACTTAGCTGGCACTGGTTTGAGTTGATGCTTACCATTTCATTTTTATAAATAGAGCAATATTGAAGTACCCAGGAAGAGGCATGTACACACACACAAATCCACAAAAATACAGTCCTAACAGATGGAGCTGGTCCTATGAATCGTCTGTTTGGCCAGCTCTGTTGCACATGAGTTTGGCTGCCAGCGATCCGTATGTCAGAGTCTTTGCCTCAGGCTGCACTTTGTCAGTGTGCCTCCTCCCTGTGAACATGGACAGCAGAGCTCATTAGATGGACCCTGCTGCCAGGGCTGCAGACATTAGCTGTCAGATAAATCCAGGGTCAGTGGCAGCAGATTCATACTGTCACTGCCTGCTAATCAATGCACTATATTCAATACAAATAGGTCAACATGCAACACACTGTATTGTGAGGAGAGCTGATTAAAAGTTGATCCAAAACGTACCAGGAATCTTATCCATTGCAATAAAATTGCGATCCTGTTGCTTTATTTTTGGCCTGTTTCGGGCTATGAGGAAAACTCCAAGGAAAGACAGAAGACAACTGGAAAAAAAAGAAACAGGGAGGATTGACAGCATTTTACAGTTAATATCACATTCAATGAGCTGCATTTACTGGTGTGTTGTTGAATGCTCACCCAAAAAGGAACATGAAAATGTTCAGTAAAGCCAAGCCTTCAAATTCCTGGTAAAATACTATCCCTGCAAAATGAAAAAGCACATTTAAAATGAAATTCACTCCTCACAGAATAATACAACATGCAGATTATTTCTAGTGCTTTGTTTGTTTGTGAAACCTAGACCTGCAAACCTTGAATACACATTACACTGGGATGATGAGAGGAAAGAGTTTTATTATTAACTGAAGTGTGTCGTTCATACTGTATTGTATTGTTGCTACAATATGAGTATTGTACTGTGCAGGATCACTGATTACCCCTCAGAATATCCAATATAAAACAATTTCCTCTGAGTGACCAGGGACAATTGGCAAAGAACACTTTGTATCTCACTTTTCCTCTGCTCACATGTTCACTCGGCTGTCCACGAGTCTGCTGCTGTGACCACCGCTGGGTCAGGACCAAAACAATAATTTTCTTCAATGTGAAACAAAACTAATCTTAAAGCAGAAGTCCACCCCCGGATGTTCTTATACTGCCAGATATAATACATCAGCAATTTGTTGTTCAATGCAGTCAATTGTGGGTTATATGCGTAGGCGGAGAGAGCAATAGTAATACCAAGAACAATATCAGAGCAGGAAATTTTCAGAAAAGGTGAGAAATACTCAAAACCACCACATGCCTTGTAGCTTTGCCTTCTCCATGATGGATTTCTCCCTGTATGATTACGGGACATCAGTGCTAAATTGTGGAGGCAAGCTGTTGCTCTTTTGTTAAAAGAGATTGACGCCAAAAGCTGAAGTTTACAGCTCATTTTTCGGACCGATGGAATATTTTCTGCTGTTACACTCCACTGAAGCTGTACTGGAAACAGCTTGAAATGACGTTACATCACAGGCAGTTGGGGAAATTATCCTCAAGAAAAATTGCAAACAAGAAAATGGATTTTGTAATGTAAGGTTGACCCACTGTCAAAAAATGTATTTTAAAGCTTGTTTTTCCTTTGAGACAAAAATGCTTCTGAGAAAACTTTTCTCGATTCTTTTCAGATTGAACAAGGAACACTGTTACTGACAGGATAATAAAGACTTGACCTGACAGAATACACATGCCATAAATACTGTTGGGCTTCTGCTGATTGATTGATTGACTGATTGATTGATAGATTTTTTTTGACAATTTCATTTTAAAAACACCAGCTCTGCCAGGGCATTGAGTGCTTACATAAAAGGAAAAGTCAGGATTACACAAACCCTTAGGCTTATTTCCATCATGGTCCATTTGGGGATGGGGAGTGTGCAGGGGAGTCAAGTGGGGAGATCTGACATGGCAACACTGACACCAAAACATTAATAATAATAAAAAAGCAGTAATACAAAACAATGCAATACAGTCATCACCTGTGCCTACACTGTCACTCAGCAAGTTATTCACTGCATTAACAACTTCAGTGCTTTGTTAGACAGTGTCTGACCCTACTCGCCACTCAGTTAATAAAACGAATTCAAACTCTGTGCATCAGAAATAGCTACATCAATATATGAACAATACTTCACAGCCTCCTCAATAGATTATATACAAGTCTAGAGCTATACATAATAATTAAAATAAATAAAATACATCAATACAAAACCAAAGACATCCTATTATCAGACACAATATCCTACTGTAAAAAACCTTGCAGCCAGTTCTTAAGTGCAGGCTTGAAACCTCCCAAGCTGTTGATGATTTTAAGATTTCCTAGCAATCTATTCCATAGACTTACTGCCATGTACAGAAACGTTTCCTTCCCCAGGTTATTCTTATACCTGGGAGGTGTTTTTAAGGTACGAAGTTAGGCCATTGTACCATGAACAGCAGGCATAGTCAAAATAAAGCTGTGTAAGAGCCAGTGCCAAGGTCACCATTGCTTTCTTGTCCAGAAATTTTGAAATACTTTGATTGACCTTGGTGAGCACCTTTTCAGTGTGTCCCATTCCTGACATATGGCTATCCAGCACACAGTCAAGGTAACTGACTGACTCCTTAGCTGTAAACACAACAACATTAAAAGCAGGGGACCTTTTCAATGAACAAGGACTCCTAAGTGGTTCACATATACAGGAGTGAATCACCATCTTGACCGTACATTATGTTAAACTGTGTTACTTAAGAAATCGATTTCAACAATTGCAGTGAGTTTTGCAGAGAGTGAGATGGGTTTAAATATTATCCTTTATACAATTCTGAAAGGATAAGGCTGGCGTTACTCTATATTTTTCTGTCAAAAAAACAAACGTGTTAGTCTCTCAATACTTTCTGACTTCTTTACCCTGTCTGTGGCCTTCAGTCGTAAGAAGTACATTTTGAAAAAATGATACATATATAGTTTCATTTTTTTTAAAAAGGGTCATTAGTTTCCTAAAACAGCTGGCCATTGTGGTTTTTAGCAAACATTACTCAAATAGGAGAAAATAGTGCATTTGTTGGGGACTATTTTCAGCTGCAGATTAATGCTGCTCTAGAGAGGATTGAACTGAAGAAACATGTCATCCAGTTCAACAGTGTGGCTCTATAGCTATATGGATGGCAATTTGTCAGACTGTCCAAACTGAAATATCTAAACAACTATTGAATAGATTATCATAAAATTCAGAATAGATATCCAAGGTGCCCAGAGGATGAAACCTAATGATATTGATGATCCACTTTTCATCTGGTGCCTATAGCAGGTCAAAGTTTTCACTTAACCAGTGAAAGAATCTCAACCTCTACTGGGTGGATTGGCACAAAATTTGGTATAGACATTTAAGGTTCCCAGACAGGGAATCCTGTAATGACTTGATCACCTGACTTTTCCTTTAGTGCCACCATGAGGTTGATTTGAGGTTTTTACTGAAATATCTCTGCAACTTTTGAAAGGGTTGCCATGACATTAGATACAGACGTTCATGTTCCCCTCAGGATAAATAATGACTTTGGTGATCATGAATGAATGTTCATTTAGTGCCATCATGAGGTCCAAATTTCACTTTGTCCAGTACTTTGGTTTATGACCAAATACCTGCTAAACTAATGACATTCCCATCAGCCTCAGCTGTACTTTGTGGTCAGCGCTAATAAGCAAATGTTAGCATGCTAACACACTAAACTCAGGTGAGCTTGGTAAACATACCCACTAAACATCAGCATGTTAGCATTGTCATTGTGAGCATACAAGCATGCTGACATTAGTGTTTAGCTCAAAGCACTGCTGTTATGTTGCCTTTTAGTCTTGTCAATTTTTTCTAAAACAACTGGGCACTGTAGTTTTTAGCAAACACTCAAACAAATTAATTATGCATTTGTCAGGACTATTTTTAGCTGCAGAATTTTACACATTTGTGCATTAGTATGTATTTGTGGCAGGACGGTGTGTGTGGAGTTTGCTCATGTTTGTGGTAATAAAGATACATGTCTGTCATAGTTGTTTTTAATATTTTTTGGACAAAAATGGAGGATTATGGCACAGGGAAATTAGATATATCAGGCTTTAGATACACAGAGAAGACTTGTTGGTGGCATCGGTTCATTGATTTTTGTCTTTTCATGGGATTTGTTGACAATAAGAAAAAAATAAAATATCGCCAGCCATATCCTTCAAACAGGAAGACAGAATGCAGTGATTAACCCACAGAGAGTTACAGCTCTATGGATGACATACCTGCAACGATGGCACTTGCGGTGAAAAACACAAAGTTGATAGGAACCACCTCTGTGGCATCAAACATTTTCATTGCCTGATTGAGAAATCTGTGGAGAAAGAAGAAGATTGGAGGGGTGCAGTGAATACAATGACCTTGTTTACAGAGACACTACATAGTAGCGTATTCATCCATCATAATACTCAGGTGTGCTGCAAGTACAATGTCACCATGTCCAATATATTTTTTTCTCTCCTGTTTGTTCAGGAACTGGAAAGCCAAAATTGCATCTAGCCTGTGGCAAACATGAAGGATTTGAGCAATAAAAAATAGGCTGAAAGAGAAAAAAGAAGGTACACAGAAGTAGATAAGGAAAACCTTGACTAACTTGATCTGGAAGGCGCAGGAGGCAACCATGACGACAAGCATGACGTAGAAGATGGGGTAGATGAGCTGCAGCTGGCCTTTTATCGACTCTGTGATCATTCCTGACACAGCTTTGACTGATATGACTGTTAGAGAGGCTGCAGCAACACAGAGGATCACTTCAGCATTTAGTTATACAACTTACAGCAATAAAGAACTTCCTCATTGGTTCATGCTGATTTGTGGGGGTGGTTAATTGTCTCCTAGTGAGTTAAGAGTGAATTATTTTCTTCCATAGTGCTCTACACAGCTATTTACAGAACTGATAACTGAACACAGGTTCATTTTTGGTAGCCAGGCAACAAAGCAACCTCTGAACGCCTAAAATGGTTTAATCCATAACCTTTGCACTTAATCAGACAACTTCTACCTCATACCGAGCAAGGCCACCAGCAGCATCACAATGACGATGTGCTTCACATTCCTCCTCTTGTACAGATAGAGCAGGATGCAAAAGATGACGACCTCTATAACCTGTTGAGAGAGGGGAGAGAGGGAGGGGGGAGAGATTGAAATGAATTGCTGGTCTTTAATGAGAAGGGCCTGGGGCTGTCCTTGTGAGTCCAATAGCATTCAGCTGTTCAAGGACCGCTGATATAACACCACAGAGCTCTAATGAATGGAGAATGAGAATGGAGTACAAAACTAGAATTGAGGAAAAAAGGGCAAGCTGACCTTTAAATGTCTCTCAAAGCCATCCCTGTGCCTCGGTAAATATGTTAAATAACAAGCTAATGTCAAGATTTCATTAGTCTTTTTTGCCCATAATCAAATGGATTTAAAAAGACCTGGGTCATTTGTGATAGATATACCACTTAACACTACGTGCACACACACACACACACACACACACACACACACATACACACACTGAATGACACAAAAACAGCTGAATAGTCTGAGTCTTTCCAGATGAAATCATTGGATAATAGTATGACCTTAGCAAAATAATGAGAAGGCAGTGATGGATATTTCATTTTCCTCTGATTAATCACCATCTAGAGTTAATCCCATACTTGTCGGGGGCTGTTTGTCTGTGGGCTGATGAGTATTCACAAAGCATTGCCTGGAATGGAAAACAGCATACCCTTTTACACACCATCAATCACTGCAGCCAAAGGCAGCAGGACTATCTCAATTTGAAAACATCTGCCAGCCTATCTATCCATCTGTATTTTCCAAATATCTTCTTGAACATTTCTCTTTTTTTTCACAAAATAGCTCCTTTTTTTTGTCTTAGAGTGTGTTTGCATCTGTTCAGCAAATAGGACTAGATCCAGGAGTGGAATGTGAAATATAGTTGAGAGAAATGCTGTGCCCTGAATAATGATGGCAGGGCAAACGTTCACCATTTAGACCACTGGCTAGCACCCCTGGTGAGCTGCTAGCTGTTAGCCTTTTAGGTCCAGGTTTGATGGCTTATGTGCAGATTATCGATTGTTCTGCAAACAGTAGAGGGGATATTTAGGATTTAGAAGGAGATTTGGTGGGATGAGATGCAGTGTGTTTCATCAAAATTATTTCATTTTTTGCACAGTTACTGTATTGGATTCTACTATATTATAATGAGTCCCAGTTATTTTGTAAATATGTTTTACTGGCACAGAAGATATAAAAGGAAAATATTTATACATGTACAGAATATAGTGTTTGAAAGCAGAAATGCAATAGGCTGCAGAGTCTAGGTGGCATTCAAAACTTGTAGTTTCCTGAATAACAGATCACAGGTGTCATACATTCTAGTACCCAGCGGTGCTTCTCTGTATGCTTTACTCTTGAATTACATAAAGGACTATATTTCTACGAGTGAAGTTTAACCTGAGAGGTGGGAAACACAGAGCTCCCTGTCTCTCTGCTGCTATCATGGGAGAGTTGGCATCAATGGAAACGCTGCGACCTTCTACTACAGAAATCCTCCTTTAAAAACATCTAAGGTGTGTTTTTCTACCAAGACTAGTATTAACAGTTAGAGCTGCTTGCATTTACATTTTTGTGATGAGCAGGTTTTGGGAAAAACACTTTGTTTCAGCTCTGTATCAGATCCATCTCTATGGTAACAGCTGTGTTTATGCCCTCCCTGCCTGAGGCGAAATTAGAGCGGGAGAGCATATGGGTGAGTGTTAATGCACTTGTAAACCATGAGGTCGGTGCAGTATTTTTTAATACTGAGTGCAAAAACATAGACAATCTTAGTTTTAACAGACATGTTCACCACTCCAGAATCTCCATGAATCATGATAGCAGCATGGAGAGCCGTGCTCATCCATGACCCAGAATGATATGCAGAACCTGGGAGCAAAGATTACTTCATTATTCCAGGTCACGCTATCAATCAACTCTTTTAATAAAATGTAATACTACTACCTCGTAGGTCTTTGTCTCTCTTGCCCTAAGTTTGGGATAAGCTAACTAATGGCAGAACAGGAGCTGATATGTATACAGTGTCTTGTTTGAGGACACGTCAGTGGTGTGCTGACATTTAGACATACAAACATTAGCTCCAAGAAAACAAGAACATGCTTATACATACAGTATATATTAGACTCAGGCAGGAGGGTTACATACAAGGTAAAGCAGGAAGTGCCAGCTGATGGTATAGTACTGGACCAGATGGGCAGTGATGTGTGTAGAATTGTGGGGGGCAAAGGTCACCAGAACGTACGTTCCAGTTATTGCCAGGGTGCCACCTGAAGAGAGAGAGAGGGAGAGAGAGAGAGAGAGTGGTGAGACTGTAGATTTTTATATTGGTTTGACAGATGTGTTGACTTCACATGAACTATCTAGCTCACCTTACACTGCAACTACTACTGCTGGTAATAGTTACCATCCTGTCTCTACTGTCTCTCAGAGCTGTCACTGTGATTGTTTCCTGCATTGTCATTAATTAATTGACAAAAAACTTTATCTCAAACTTGCAAACTAGAAAAGTTCGAAAACAAGTGTTTTGGTCAATGCTTCTGCCGGTTCTTGACAATGGTGATGTCATTCATCTCATTCCTTGAACTAATGCACCCCCGCCTCACAGTGACATACATTTCATTATGGGTGAGAGACATACTACTCATCAGTGTATGTTATAGCAAAAATATCAACTAGACATTTTTATCCTATAGGCATGAAGAACATATGCTTTTATAAAGCCCAAACCTCAATCAGAACAAACAGAGCTTGTCATTTTCCTCTTTTATGAATAAAAGATTCATAAATCAAATGAATAAAAGATTCATACAATTAAATGTTTCCAATATGTGGCCAATAATGTCACTGAAAAATTATTAGAAAAGGAAGAAAAACTGAATTGTAAATTATTTATCCAGCAAACTAACAACAATGCAGAGCTGTGTGGTACTGATATGAATTTCCAGTCTAGCAGTTGTAATAATCATCATTATGACGACTATAATGATCATGTCATTTTGCAGCAGACTCTATAAATTGTTATGAGAAACGACAGCTTTTCATAAAACAATATAATAGGATGGGCTCATTGAATACACTGCACCTTCTCTTTCCACTGCCAGAAACACAGAGCAATAAGACATTTTAACTAGTGAATAATATGTTTGATTTTTATCTCAGACAGAGGAGACATTTTGGAGTTTGACTGTTTTCAGACTGAGAAAATCTGTGAAGTCAGTTTGATATATCTGAACTCTTGGATGTCACCTCTTAACTCAAAGCAGCAGTCATATGTCCTCAAGTGCTATGATCCCGAGTGAGTGTTTGCTTACCAACAATGTCAGAGGCTCGCACTGTCTCCTTGAGGAAAACCACAGATATGACAGCGCTGGCTGGGGAGAGAAAATATATTCCTGTTAGTTTAACGGCCAATAGAACCATGCTGCACATACCACTCTGTCCAATAGAATATAAACCCATATAAACTCAGTTTTATCTCCAATTGATTACATTTAACACAGGCTATACACCATATAATTAAACTTTAGATTGGAATCAACATCCTCTCTGTTATCACACACTGTAACATCACAATCAATTCTTGTCCATTGAAGATAAAAACATAATTTCTGTTCAGCCATTTTTCATAACCTCATATTCTGAATTGATTTTTTTTTCTGATGCAACACGTCAGTTTAATCACAAGCAAGGTCAGATACTTGACTGAACAATGACTTGATAAAAATAGCAATTACATTAATAGTGTTGCAAACAAATTAAATAGCTATGGCTGTTTATACTGTTAATTGGATGAGGAATGATCAAGTTTTATGATATAGTTTACAATATGAGAATATCACTGCAATCTCTCACACATATTGTATGTACACACAAATGATACACACACACACACACACACACACACAAAATCACCCGGTCATGCACATGTGTACACAGTGATATTATACTGTATAAATACATGTCCACATAAATAGATACATGTACACATAATACACATTCAACTCTTGACATGCTTTATATTGATCCGCATGATAACATCTGTCAGTTGTGTAGATGAATGATTCTCATTAGGACTTCATAACACCAGCATCAAATTACAGCAAAATGCTATTCCATGTCACATTTTTCATGAACCCATTCATCAATATCGCTGTCAAAAACTGCGACGCTGAAAAGCAATCAGTTTCACACGAGCTAAGCTTCAGATTAGTCTTCTTAATGTTTCCCTGGGATAGGCACTGAACCGAGAGAGACGAATAAACATACAGCATTTGGCTGTCACAGAGATGGATTTCAAGAGAGATTTGCACACAAACACAAAGGCATGTCGATAAACAGGCAGATACACAGATGGACGGCCACACACGAACAGATAGTGAAAAGACAGACAGACAGACAAGGAGGCAAAAAGATTTACAAGTGACAGCAGCCTGACAGCCACAGACAGGGGGTCAACACTTAACACCACTACTGTGTGGCTGATTTTACATCCATTTCTGGAGTTATGTTGTCATATATTCCACCAATATTTCAGCAGAGACAGCTGTGGCAGCTGTGTTTGCTGGGAGAATTTGGACACAACTGAACGGAATCACTGCCAGCCAAACAGATGAGTGTGCATGTGGTGGCACGCAGACAGAGAGACTAATTGAATGGAAAAATTGCTGGAAAATACCAAAAAAAACAAAACAAAACAAACAAAATAGACAGACAGACAGTTTGAGTTTGGGCACAGGCTCTGCCACCATCATAAGTAGATTAGCTACAGAGCATAAACAGCTCAATATGTCAGAGATAGACAGTGTGTCACACATGGGGTTACTGTGGTTTCAAAGCATGACAGACAAGGTCTCGACATGCATGTTAAACACTGACTGTACGGCACAATGGCAGATTTATTTGCAAATGTTACAACCAGAAGGTTGATGTTAGGTGCCACTAATAAACCCAAGCCATGAAAAGCTTTACTATGAACACTAATTAAAGTTGAATTGAAGCAAAATTGGTTATAAATATATAGCAAAATCACAGCGATAGTGTGTTTCAGAGGACACAAGGCATAAATGTGTAATACAAGGCATAAATGTGCATGATGCCGCGGGGACAGGACCGTCAAATTGGAAGTTTATAAAGACTCTCGTCGGTATTCAGATGAAACAGTCAGTTGTTAAATATTTCATACAGCGAGCATGTTCGCATACACATTTAGGACTCCTTCTTTGCCTCTGGGACCAGCTGGATCTAACAAGTAACCATAGCAACTCCATACAAAGTGAGATTCACACGGCTTGATAAAATGAGAAATGTGGCAACAGGAACCTCTGGGGTACATCGTTCTGTCACAGCTCTTGTGTGTGCGTGTTTATGGAGGTGTATGTGTGTGCATCAGATCAGTACTGCCCGTCTACGTGCTCCTTCTCAGATGTCTAGTACTGGGAACCTCCCTGTGGGAAAACACACCATGTCAAACATTCTTTCACCACACGGATCTAACATCGGATGAAAGCAGCGAAAGCCAAGAAAAGCTCAAATGTAAGAACTGTTACCACATAGCAAGTATTGTATGTTCTCAATGTCACAAATGACAAAAGTAGTGACTTTAGAAAGCTTGTCTTGTCTTGAAGACAGTATCAACAGTATCAATATTCTGAGAAAACAGAACATTGAGCCAGACTTTATGAAACCTTTCAACATTAGATGAAGTGCTAGTGTTCAGACGGAATATAAGATGTTATAAAACCCCAAATTTATATGAATTGATAAAAACTGACTGCTGAAACAACACATCATCAATTGTACAGTGCAGCAGGTCTGACATCTGTGAGCTGATACAGTGTATGAATCAGGTTTCTGTTTACCACCATGCCAGCCTCCCTCCTCTTACGCATGTGATGACATGGTATCTAAACAGAGAGAACTAATGCTCTGTTCCATAGAACAGCATTTGGAATAGTGTTGTCATTCCTAATAGAAAGTGGTGGGCTCTGTGGATGGGGACAGAACTAATTGCTCTCCATAGAGTATCAGAGTGCCAGTATGACATGCAGGGACAGGCATGTGACAGCAGCATCATCATTTCTCCTGATCTCGTTCCTCTCCTCCTCTGCTTCTGCTCTCCACTCTGTATATACAGATGGGTGACAAGTTAAAGGAAAAACAAACATAAATAGTTACATAACTGTAAGGTATTGGACCACGACATCCTGCCAGAACAGCTTCAATGTGCCTTGGCATTGATTCTACAAGTCTCTGAACTCTACTGGAGGGATGAACACCATTCTTCAAAAGATATTCCCTCATTTGGTGTTTTGATGATGGTGGTGGAGAGCGCTGTCTGACACACCAGTCCAAGATCTCCCATAGGTGTTCAACTGGGTTGAGTGGACCCAAACCATGCCAGCAAAATGCCCCCAACAGTATAACAGAGCCACCAGATCCCCTCACTGTAGGGGTCAAGCATTTAGACCTGCACTGGATTTTCCTTTAATTTGTCACCTGTCTGTATCTCTGCCTGTTGTCCTATTTTATTCATATCCTTATTCTCCTTGTATCTCCTCTCTTCTCCTCTCCTCCCTTCTCAACATTCAACCTCATTTCTCCTCTTCAAACCACTAGCCTTCCTCTTGTTTACTCACCCAAGGCCTCCAGCTGTCTGTCTGCCCACCCCCATCCCGAGCCTTCACACAGCTCTAAGAAAAGAGGCACAACAGCACTGCAGGAGGGGTGTGTGTTAGCATAAGGAGCATCTCTGGTTGATAAAATCCTCAAGACCTGGGTGTTTACACACGACTACAGTTATGCACGCATCGGTGTGTGCGTGTTTGCTCATTTGCATGCAGTGTGAGTCAGCGTGAGGTGAGAGGTGGAGTCACGATGACAAACAGCAGCCCGCACGTTCTCCCCTCAGCTCCACTTGTTAGCTCTGAGAAGGACAGACTGTGTCATTGCTGCAGACATCTTCCTCTCCTTTCCCTCCTTCCCTTCCTTTCACCTCCTCATCTCTGGCTTCATTAATTCCCCAAGATGCTCTTTCAAGACACACTTCAGCTGCACATTATTCATGCACACTCCAGTGCAACACAAGTGTCTAGCAATCAATGGTCTTTATAAGGATAATAATGATAGTAAAATGGAAATGAGCACAGTATTTGTCAATACCTGTGGCTTTTGAAGAGAGTCACAATTATGTCAGCTTTACACACAGTGACATAATGACTCAAAAGGGTAAAGTGTTCAAGTCCTGTAATTGTGGTAAGAGCATTCTAGAAAGTAATTGCTCACTGAAGCGAGTACAACACTGTTCCACACTAAAACTAAAATGAACATAGGGTGCAGCCTTCTTAACGAGATTTGTGGTTTCGTTCAGTGCTTTATTCAAACCATTCATCCACTTGTGTGACGTGACTATAGGAAAATCGTTTGCAGCGTCGGGGTAATAGCTGTCATTAATATCCATGACTCACAACCACCTCCGGCGTGGTGAGTGATGGGTGGCAGGAGGTAAGAAGTGAACCTGTTCAATATTTAACCTGTGTTTGGAGTGTTTGCACTGAGCAGCTGCTAGCTGTAGCAACCAGGCAGGCTTTGTTTTGATTGGCTAATGAATCCAGCTTTGTTCACGCCGTAAAAATAAGCATTTTTTGGAGTGGGTTGTTGGATTTATAATGTCAGAAGTAAATGGACTTCTTGAATCACATATAAAGTTTGAAGAATAGAACTGCATGCATTTGTCCTCTGGTTCCAAGTCCTGTATGTGGATGACCATTGCTACAACAAGGTCTTGTGTCTAATGTTGATAATGTTGTTGCGACAACAGCAACACTTGGAAGTTTCTTTTTAAAGCCCTTTTTATGTAAGCGTGAGATACTCTGCTGAATGAGTAGTGTATGTATGACTACTGTACCAGGTGCAGAACTCTATGTGATTAATACAATTTACTTCCATGTCACGTTCTCTGAACTTGGTCTTTATTCACCAAAAGAATTCTGCCGTTAGTGCCATCTCCACCTCCAATATTATAATGCATTTGAGTGAATATATCTTCATCAGTCATTCCATATTTTTTTAGATTTCACAAGAAAAAGTAAAACATCAGCATGTACTTTAAATGCTTGGCATGATGACATCTGTTTATGACAAGATCAGAAGAAAAAGAGCAGACCTCACATGACAATGCTTCCTGTTGTTCCCTGAGGAAGCAACCTTTCCTCTTGCCTTCACGCATGGATAATGTATGAGGGGGGGAAAAAAAGGTCACACGTACCTATGACAGACACACAGCCCAGCGGGGCTATGAGCGATGCTGGGGCAAAGCCGTAGGCAGCAAAGTTCCCCAGTTCCCCGATACCCATGAGTATCACACCGCACCACCATAGCGCAGAGGTGTAGTAGGGCTTGGAGCCGCGCTGAGACTGACGGACATGGGCATATTTCTGTCAGAGAGAGAAGGAAGAGGAGCCTGAGGCATCAGTCAGATTAAGTGGATCCAATAACTGGAGAGCTGCACAAGACAAACTCAAACATCCACTACACAGATTCATAATTTAACAGCCTTACACACCCAAATATATCAAACACTTGAAAAATAAGGTGCAATTTAAGAGATAATACAGCATTAAAAAGGCTGTCACACAATTCTTAACACAGTATAACATTCTCTGCTGATTAGCATTTCACTTCAGAAGAGGCATGACACCAATTAAGCGAATCAATGAGGTGGGAAGCTGTACAAGGCAAACCTAAATGTATACTTCATAATCATTAACAATTCTATCTCTGCAAGCTCACACTTCCTAATAAACAATGGTTAATAGCCTTTACCACCACTTTGTCATATTTAGTTGAAGCTGTCATGGCCTCTTAAAATTTGTCTTACACATCCGCCATGCAGCTGCCACGAGTTACTGTAACTGCATTAAAAGAGTTTTTGCATTTGCTAAACAGAGCGTAACTGAGCAACAGACTGGTATTATCTGACTCACTCTGTGGAGAAAAAAATATTTTAGATAGATTAGATTATTTTAGACCTCAGTCATGAAAGCGTCTCAGTCTGGTAGATGCTACATACAATGTATGCTTATAGTTAATGAATATATTCGATCTCTAAATGACTTGGACTGATTATTTACTAGTAAACAGCCTTAAAAATGGTTGCTAACACTTAACTTGAAATAGGACTGATAAGGCATCAGGAGGGCATTATAAGCACAGTGTTAGAGAATAATTAGTATTATAATTATAGGCAATCCAGATGCAAATTGGGCTTGTACCGTATTGCTAATCACAATGTTAAATTAATGATAACGTACAAAGTCATTTCTGCTGTTTGCTGCACATTGCCTGCTGTGAACATGTCAGGAGATCACATAGTCAGTGCCTAAATGTATGCAAAATAAAATCCTGCCGCACACAAAGAGTTTGCTAGAGAGAGGGCAAACTGACAGGAGAAAGGCAGTCTGGCAATACTTAGAGAGAGGAAAAATTAGTCTTAACAGGCATTAAGTGCCCGCTGTGTGCTGAGTGTCTGCTGTACAGCTGGATTCCGGCGCTTCCTACCTGTATGTTGAGTGAAATGCTGATGAGGACATTCCCACATATAGAGATGATGATTCCCACAAGATAAGTCTGTGGAAACAAACAATAAACAGACAGAAGATTAGGTGATGCTCCACTTGTCACACAACAACTCAAAACACCCCATAATACTCCCTGTAAGTCTTCCCTCCAGCTGTCACATTTGTCATTTCCATGACAACCCCAGATAGCGTTGTTCCATTGGTGTTCTGTTCAAAGGCACTAGTGTGCGTGAATGTGTGTGAGTATGTGTGTGTGTGTGTGTGTGTGTGCTCCTGTGGAGCTGGGGCATCTAAGGTTTAATGATATGAAACTCTTAATTCTCACACATGTACATCCAACAAACAGCAACAAACACAAACCCAGACATTTAACAGAAACATACACAAAGACTCCCTCAGCCTCTTAACTCTCCCACGATATATGACACCTCGCACAGGTGTGGATGCAGGTTGGTACACAAGTTTAGACACACAGACACCTGGTCACTAAACGTGCATGGCTGCGGGTATGGAACTAGGTCAATGTAGATGGCATTTTTGGTAGAAAATGGTAATGTGGGCAACATCGAAGCATCACGGAAGAATATTATACAAAGACTAAGAGTCTACAAACTACAGTCTACAGCCATGTGGCTCTGTGAGGCTTCACATAGGCACAGCAGTGCTTCAGGCTAAATGCTAATGTCAACATGCTAACATGCTTGCAATGACAACATGCTGATGTTTAGAAGATAATGTCTACTAAGATGTTCACCATCTTAGTTTAGTGTGTCAGCATGCTAGCATTCACTAGTTAGCACTAAACACAGAGTGCAGCTGAGAGTGATGGGACTGTCATTGGTTTCACAGTTATTTGGTCATAAACCAAAGTATTGGACAAGTTAAAACTGATGATAGTGTTAGATGAAATGTTGAGGGATCATCAAAGTTATTACAATTCATCCTCAGGGCATGGCAGATATCGATACCAACTTTCATGGAAATACATCCAATAGCTGTCAAAACATTTTACTAATAATTAAAAATGTCAACCTGGTGGTGGAGCTAGAGAAAACATCAGGGAATCACCGAAGTCATTAGGCTTCCTTCTTTGGGGGCCATGAATGTTTGTATAAAACTTAATTTTAATTAATCCAATAATTGTTGAGATATTTCAATCTGGACCAAAGTGGTTGACTGACATTTCCATCTCTATCACATCACTAGCATGGCAAAAAAATCACACAGAAACCTCTTGATTCCAAAAAAATGGTCACAGATCAAAACATATAGCCATTTCTATTATCCCACTTTTGGCAACTTACACAGGGTCACAAGATTATTCAAATACTATGGAAAGATAATATAGACATATTTTGTTGCCAACTGTAAGTAGAAAAGCATAATTGGTGTATAAGTGATGGAAAGAGAAACAGGATCCATTTGCTTAAAGCGTTTCAAGGGATATGCTGGGCTGCTTTCCCCCATATGCTTGGAAAATTATTGCCAAGAGGAAATTTAATTTTAGGTCATAAACATACCGGTGGCTGTGGGCGGACAAAGTTTACAAAGAAATGAAAGCGCGCCGTGGGGGTGGAATGTGAATGATGAAAACCTAAAGAAAGAAACTCAATCGCTGTAAAAGAAGTAACAGCAGCCCAGCTCATCCAAGTATTTATCCTTTGAAAGAATATTATGAGAGAGATGGAGAGTGTAGAGGAGAGAGAAAGGGGACATACAGTGATGGGAGTTTAAAGATGAAAAACAAAGGATAGGCTTAGGATCAGCTAAGCAAAAGACAGAAAGAGAGAGGAGTAAGCTGCAGAATGAGAAGGAGGAAGAAATGCATAGTATGTGTTTAAAAGAGAAATGGAAAAGAGGACACAAATACTAGAGCCAAAAACTGAAAGAGTGTTAATGTTCAGGTTCAGTGGCCCATCTTGTGAGATAAGACAGGCAGTGGGTTATTGTCAGTAATGTCCATCTGATATTGTTGACAACAAGATAACAGCATTGTGGTCAAATGATACCAAAATGAATGGAGTGTAAATTAATTTCTCTGGTCTCTGAACACAACAGCTGGTCACTATCACACACAATCCAGAGGTGGTCTATCGCTCTGTCAGAGCACATTATTAAACATCTTCAGTGAAAATATGAACGATCTCTTCACAGCACTGTGGGGGGGAGAGCTGTCATTATAGCTTACTCTTGAAGTCATTAAGCAAAAGCCAAAGCCCATTCTTCAGACAAGGAAAATGGCCATAACCCTCTGCTCTTTCTGTCAGCCTCAGAAACTACTGGGAACACAGTTTAACAACCTTTCTTTTAATGAGACCAGCAATCAAACAGGAAGGGTCTCATCTTCAGGTTTGCTTTATTGCAAGAGCAAAATATGAGATTGAGACTGTCTGGGTGAGATCTTGCATCAATGATTTTACATCTTAGATGTAAGACTGTTATTTGTATAAATCTTTAATACCATATGTTCCTTAATAAATAACACCAGCCAAAAGTAACATTTAGTTATATAAATAAAACATTTGCAGAGAGAATAAACATTCATTTTCATAAGCTACACACACCATGAGATGTTTCTTTACTCCTCCACTCACAAATTGTAAAATAATATTGTGTAGCAGACTTGCTCTTTGAGTGCACTTTGTCCTGTCAAGTATGAAGACACACCAAGATAACCACATTTCTACTTGTCGGCAGCTCTGGATCAACTAAATTAAACATTTGCACTTCCTCAAGACCTCCAAGGTCCCCGGGCTTCCCTTAACTGCCTATGTGTGATATCTATGCAACTAATCATCAACATAGCAATAAAGAATCAATTCCCTACATAAATGAATTCCACTTTAAACAAGATTAAGAGTCTTCAGCCACACTAGTGGCTTTGTTACAATTTCAGCTAATTGCTAACGTAGCGTGTTAGCATACTAACATTTGCTAATTAGCAGCAGTACAGCTGAGACTGATGGGAATGCCAGTTTTGCAGGCATTTGGTCTTTATTACTATTGGTCCTGTGGGGAACATGGATGTCTGTATCAAATTTAATGGCAATTCATCCAATCGTTGTTAAAATGATTTCACTGAAAACCACAAATGTAAACCTCATGGTTCATGGTGGCATGAAAAAGTCAGGGGATTACCAAAGTCATTATAACACATCATCTGGGAACCATGTATGTTTTGTGCCAATCCATTTAGTAGATGTACAAATATTTCACTGGATATGTGTATACTTTGACCTGCTGCTGGCGCTAGATGACAAAAATCTGGAAATCATAATTGGATTCTTCCTAAAATTTGTACGACCATGATTGTTGTAACTTTGAAATGTCAGTGGGCGGTGGGGATTACCAAATTCATTGTCCAATTTTGTCCAGAAAATGACTATGACACATTTGCATCTCATTTTGGGTTTCAATAAGGGTACAATATTCAGGCTTTCACCATTGACTAAATAACAACATGTCAGACAAACACACTGATAAGAATGTATTTCTATACTGTAGAATAGAAGGTTTATCAATCCACCTGCAAACAATAATGAATCCAAACTGAGAGCTTTATCCATCGAAACTGACAAAATCCCTTAATAGACCGCATCGAAATCAGTAAAAGAAATGGTTCACTTGCTTGTCTACTTTACTCAACCTAACAGGAATACTGTCACAGTGGCCTGCGGCAGGTTTGGTGATTGTGTGATAGATGTAACTGACATCCACTAGCATGGGAACTACAGTCTGTGCACCAAAAGAAAAATCCCTTCCTCACTTCTGAGTACACAGTAAAGTGAAGAAGTGACTTAGATTCTACCTTTACTAAACCTACAGCACTATTTCAATTAGTTTTGACTTATCTGATCACACAACATAACTCCATCCAACAGCCCATTTTAAAGTAGAACCACTTGTGTTGTACTCTCTTTATTGCATAACAAAACTCATAATCTCCTCACCAGCCTCATAATGAATTTAAGCCAAGTGGATTTATCAGTAATTTCAAATTCAAAACCACCACATAAAGCCCAGTGTGACTTCTCTATTTCACAGCCTGATTCAATCTTCTCTTCGTCCTCTGCTGAACATTCATCTTGACACCAAGTCTGATGAGTCTACTGACCTGTAACATACTTACAGCAAGGATGCAACCACACCAGAGGTAAACAGGATTTAGACTTCAGTGTATGTGTGTATTTGTGTGAATGTATGCGATGACTGCGGTACATCAGAGGTAAATAGGATTCAGGAGGAGGAGGTAGGAAGCAGATGGGCGGCTAGATGATGAGATTCCTAAGGGACTGATATCATACCAAGGTAAAAAGTGTGTGCTTGTGTGTGGGTGTGCAAACGATAGACTCCATGCTCCAATGTCGAAGCCAACAGACAGAAAGAGTGTGGTGGTGGGCCTTCTGTATCAGAGATGACTGGTGGTAATTCATGATCAGACAGACGGCGTCATCTATCAGGCCAGCTGTGCTCTGTTCACTAAACCAAGATCAATAACCCTGTCAAGCTTTACAGGATAGAGTGTAAGTGACCCACTGCTTTGCTGCTACTGAGCTCTTGGGGAGCGTGCTGGTTAACAGAACAAGGTGTTTGACTATGCGCGTGTGAGAGAGAAAAAGAAACAGTGTGTTAAGAGTACAAAGTGGTGGATGTACAGCCTGAGGACAGTTTATTCTACAGACTTCACACAGGAGATAGCAATTTGAAGTGTGAGGAGGAAATCATCTCACCTTTTATTGGATTCATTCGGATCATCAGGTCAAGCTCGGCTCTGGATGTGAATTGAGCCCTATTACAGTAAATTATTCTTTTTCGTTTGTTTGTGTGTTTTGTTGTCTCAATGTTAGTGAAAAGAGAGAGCACATGCATTTGCAGTGCGGGTGGTCACAGCAGGAGCCTAATGCTTTACCCAACAAGGAAGACAAATCCACATGAGAGTGCAAGAGAAAGGAAGAAAGAGAGTGTGAGAGAGAGAGTTTTCCTGTCACAGGAAGGGCAAACAAAGCAGGCGAGGCCGATGCAGCTGGGAGTGCCTTTGGCTTGTAGGCTTACTTAGCAAACATTACGCACTTTATCCAAGTACGGCACAGACTTCACACCACAAGGCTCTCTGTGTTATACTGTGCTTGTGTGTTTACATATTTTGAATTTCACCATTCATCTTTTACATTGCCAGATATTATTCTACTACTTTTTCAAGTCTAACTTAAAACAATACACATATGCCCACATGTACATTAAGAGAGTTATTGATAGCTGTCATCAATAATCCTGTCCAGGCCTCATTCTGTGTTAAATTGTATTTTTATGTTTATCTGAAGCTAATATGGGGCTTCAGCAGACTGAATCAGTCAAATCAAGTGGGTATGTTTAAGAGTTACAGTCTTTTTAGTGCTTATTTCCATGTTTGTGTTTCCTCAGTCAGTATTTCCTTTCTAAAAAGACTGTAACCTTGGACGATACCCACTTAATTTGTTTTATACTGCCTTTTTTATTTGGTGTCAGAAGACCTTAGTCATGTATTAATACACATTTTTGTCCCCCATCTTTTATACTGAAATTGTGTTAGAAAGGAGGAATGACTGCAGCAACCTCTTTCAGTGTCCATAGGGGAATGTTAGCATTGTAGTATGAAACACTTGACCAAACCTTAACCTTTCTTTTAAACCTTACTGCAGCTATATGGGAAATAGTTCAAGATGAGGCCTCTTCATCTATACATTGGTGGAAATTACAGTTATTGAAGTACTAAAGTACAATTCTGAAATATCTGTCCTTGAGCATCTCCATTGCATAGTAATATACTACTGCTCCACTATCTTTTAGAGGGAATATTGTGCTTTTTACTCCACTAAATTTATTTGAGAATGTTCTAGTTTCGCTGTAGATTCAGATTTTTCACACAAAACATAAAAAAACAGCTTATAAAAGATGATGTATTGTTGTAGATTAAACTACTAAGCAGTATATCAAGTAGTTAAAACTCTCCCCAAGTTTGACCAGCTATTATATTAAATACATGAATGCATCTATAATTATAATCCAATATAAAAATGTATTTAATAATATAACACTGAAATTCTGCTTGATGAGTTTTTAAGTATATTTTACTGACGATATATCTATATTACTAAAATTATAATGCAGTACTTAAAAGTTATGACACAAGCTCAAACAGGAGTCCAGTCAAGTGAGTTTGAATATTAGCAAAAGCAAAAGTTAGAAAGAACTCTTTGAGGAGTATCGGCAACTACATGAGCACATTCATCTTTAAAACACAATCTATCTAGTATGTCAAATTTTAGCCCTTACAGCTTTACTGACCCTTATAGTTAAATTCTTGTAGTTCTGTATCCTTGCAAATGAATTGCAGTCACTGTGCTGTATAAATTCTATTATTTATGTCAGATATAAAATCAATTTGAGTTTCTGGTCATTTCTCACTGAAGGTTTTTAACCTCAAGGTACAAACTTCACATTTATAAAGGCATTCTTTAGGCATTTACGAATTAAATAAAGTTTTGTGTAATATCAGACTGGACTGAGCATCAGACCCTGAACAAACACAAACACTACTATATACTTTTATGCTTCATGTTTTACCTTACATCTCATTTATATAAACATTCTGCAACCTACATCTGACCCTGTAAGGACATTTTTCATCCCCATGATCAACAACACCCAACTGTAATACATATGTGTCCTTGCACACAGCAATCTGTAATCCCTGGATGAGAATAAAACACCAAAAACTACATCCCATCTGCAAAAGCATGCTTAGTTGAATCTTCTATCTGAGTCTAAACTAGACTGTCAGAAGCTGAATGGGCCTGATAGCTGACGGAGGGACTGACAGCACTGGTCCTCCTCCTCGCTAGGACACTGACCAACAGACAGACAGCATGGCCCATTGTGTCCACTGACAATGGGGATCTGTCCCTCCCTGGGATGGGCTGATCTCTGGATGAAGCCCTTCAGTTTCTGCTCAGAGGTGGTGGGTACAGAAGAAGTGTGGGCGAGAGAAGTGTCAGCTCAGAGACAAAGATGGGGGAGAAAGAGAGATGGGCAAAAAGTGTGATGACTGATTACAGTGACATCCTAACTTTATCTTCTGTTGAATGTTAACTGAGCTGACATTACTCCAGCTAACAGCCTGTTTGTAAATTTAAGAAATCAGGACATGCTCATCCATGTGTCCCCATACAAACTGATTGTCCAACATCACCATCCTCATGCCTGTCTGCGACCAAGACAAAAACTTTGTATACTGACGTGGCCAAGTTTGATGCAGAAGCCTTTCTGCCAAACAGCTATTCCTCTGTAGCGGCACAGTCTCCCATCACCTACCCCCTTCACAACCTGGCAATGTAGTCTTTGTTCAGTAGCTGTTGCAGCAGGAATTTAATCTGTCTTCCACAAAAAAAAAACAGACTTAAGACTTAACCGTATGCACCACACAGTAATTTTATACCAATGAGCTTTGGCGCTGCTTCAACTGTTAGCGTGCATCATCAGAGCCAGTTATCTTCTGGGAACATGTGGATGACTTTAGTGTTGATGCTCTCATCTATAAAACTGTTGGTACGCTAACTAAACTCCAAAACTTTGGCACACATCCATATTTGCAGTCGCACCAGTGCAAACATTTTCAACTCTAGAAGGCAGTTAAAGTGTGAGACAGACTGATATTGTCCCCTGGATGTTGAGATGTTCTCGGGATGGTGGGTAGCTTTGGACAGAGAGAGCTGGGACCATTAGCCAGCTGCTCAGGGCTCTTACAGTAGATCTATTCTCTCACAGCCCACCCATGGGCCATTACTCATTACTCACGCCTCTCATTCCTCTTCTGTTACTCTCTGTCTCTCTCTCTCTCTCTCTCTCTCTCTGCCCCCCATTGGTAATGTCACACACAGGAAACATGGCAGAAAGAGAGAAACACACTGACAGGGAAAGATGAGCATGAGGAGAATGTGTGTATGCATAAGAGTAGGAGGGCAGAGGACTGACACACACATTAGCAAACATTAGCAGGACATTAGCAAACACACACACACACACACACACACAGAGAAAAGAGCAAAAAGAGCTATACTTTCCATTAGGATACACTAATAGTCACATATCTTCTGCATACTCAAGTTAATGCACAGTCCACTTCCAAAGTTAATAGTTCATAAGAAAGAAAAGGCCTTTCAATAAAATGATGTAGTCATGATCACATTAGAAAATTGTTCTGACAGGTGCCAACACCCATAGATCTCTGCGCTGTCTGGCTTCCTCATCCACACTGAGTGCTCATTACCCAAAGAGCTTTAGAGGCTGAGGTTATATTTTGACTTCCATGATTTTTTAGACACTAACTTAATCTCCTCTTGAGCATCAGTGTGTAACTTCCTGCTCCAAATGGAGTGTAGGGAGAGAAGTTCCTGAAAGTTAAAAAAAAAAAAATGACAGAAAAATTCTAAACTTTGCTTTTATCTCTGCAAGCCTGAGCTCAGTGTTGCAGTGAAGCAGAACAGCTGAAACAGGTTCAGCGTGATTTATATCACAAATACAGTCCAGGGAAGTAACTGAGTAATAATTGAAGAAGTAAATACAGAAATGTGAAACTATAGTAAAGATGTTTTTATTTTAAGGAGGAAGCATTATTTTCTTTTTTTCTCTTTAATAGGACATACAGGCAGATGCCTCTTACGAACTGAATCATATCTCATTCTATTGTTTAATTCCAACCCTAGAATAGAAAAAGTCTCATCAAATAGTAAATGGTTTGATCAAAAGTTTTAAGTTGGTTTTATTCATTTTATGCATAACCCATGTTCTACAATCTTCCGTTTGCCTGATCGACCAACCTGAGACGTAAACAAACTTACCCGGAGTGGATTTTCCAAGACCTCAGCACGGTGAGCCTCAGGGGAGGTCATATTAACAGCCCCATGCGGAGAACTTGAATTCGCCATGTTTTCCTTATCATGTAATAAGGAAGTTAAATTCTTCTAGATCACAACTTCTACTCTCTTCACATCTTTGACCGCTGTTTTTCACCTCTTCCCATCCCATGCATCCCACGTCCCTGACGCCTCAGTGGAAACTCAAAACGGAAAAGTTCCTCATTGTTGCGGAGCGGATCAGGAGTTTGTGATTACTTCAAATACTGTCGGAATTATGGACATTTCAGTGACCGAAATTATTAACACATCTGATAAAAGTTTTTTTTAAAGGTTTTTATTCGTTCATTTGGGGTGAGGCAGATAACATTTAATGTATTTAAATACCAGTGTGAGCAATGAAAAATCCTGTTCAACGCGTCTATTGTGTTTCTAGTCCCACTTTGTTTACACTCATTTGCTCTGAACGCGATTGGGTTCTGGAGCTACGCTGATGTACGAGATTACGAGGTGTACTTGAAAGCAGCATGTGCGAACAGGTGCGGTTCCTGTTGTGCGTAAAAAGCGCTCCAGTGGTGCACCGGGCGCAGACAAACACACGCTGGCGAAGCTGTTGTGTAGACTTAACATTGTTTTGTCAGGTGCGTTTGCAAGGATATTGAATAGAATAGAAAAACAATCAGCTGGTTAAAATGTCGGAGTGACCAGACCTAGCCTACATGTCTAGGCAGCTTCGCTCCCTGCTTGTAAATTTCGTTTCAATGTGAGAGGAAATAGCCACACGGCCAGAAGATTTATAGTGTTTGTGCTGAGATGGAAAGTGAATTTCATTTTCTTCTTGGCAGTAGTATTGAACCTTCAGGGTCTTTGAAACCTCCAGGGTCTGCAAGCTTTGCAGAAAGCAATAGAAATTTGATAAGTACAAACACCAAGGCCTTTCTATTGAGCTCTGTTTTTGTATTGTATGATTTAGAATGATGTGGCCTAGAATTGCGTAAATGTGTGTATGGAAGGTGATGTGTTGGCTGTGGAGAAAATAAAACCTTAAATAAATTATTAGAGCAATGTTCATGAATTTATTTGAAAAAAGATATTAATGAAATCAGCATATTGCAATTTTTTTTTTCTTTGTTTTGGGGGGGGGGGTCCTCTCAGGGTTTCCAAGACTTGACTGAGGGAATCAATGCTCCAGTTGTGTTAAACATGTTGCCACCTGCTGGGCACATACAGGATGGCAGAGAAATCTGAGTGACAGTCTGTCAGGTGGCTGAACAAGACATCTGATGTTCCACTTGTTGTGGGCTGGAAATGTTCTCACCTACAGACAACAGGTGTTTCATTGTGTCTGAATCTGCCAATGTATTCCCGTTCACTCCTCATCATCCGCTTTCAGGAACCACATCTGCAGTTGAAAGGGACATAGAAAATGGATCATCATAACAAACGATGATACAAACGATGCCGGCCCCATCAGGAGGACAGTATCTGATCTCCATTTAATGTGGGTCCAGCTGTGGGTACGTCCTGGTCAAAGGGATGAACTGAAACACATTGTTGTATTGTCTTTTATGGGATCTCACTGATCCGGCTTCCTTTCTGTGAATAGATGAATGATGAATGCCTGTTTGTTCTGGTGCGCTCAACATAAACAAAATTATCTTGTGCAGATGGGGCTGCTGCTTTCTTTCAAATATAAACAGCCTTTCCTGGCACACACACACTTAACACACACAGTGCACACTGGTATGAGGGATACATCATTAACCACCACATAAATACATAAATTAGCATAAGTGATCCACATACAGTATGAGACACATTTAAAACAGACTTCACTAGTATTAAAAATCTATGGTTGACCATTATATTGTGCAATACATCATTAATTGGGATCAGTTTCAGGTTACACATCCTATTCATTATGCTGTATACATAACAAGCCACTTGAGAATTAGGGAAAATTTGACTGTAAAACAATCAGACACTGGACTGCCAATGCCACAGAATGTCCACATACTGTATACAAGTGCAGTTTATTGAATCTGTGTGTAGATTAATGAAATGAAGAAGGCAAAAACAAAGGTCAACCGTGTCTAGATGCTACATGTCTTTTCATCCTCTGAAGGTAAAGGACAGTCAGTCAAAGCACAGTTCTGAACAATTGTGATTATATTAACCATTGAATGTGAAGGACACAGTAGTCTAGAGCTGAACTCCCACCTGACAGTCAAAACTAGAGGAAGCTTATGCACAGAAATGAATTGCGAGTGCCTGTGCAGTGCAGTGCCTTTTCCTGGTGTGCGCAGACCTCTACATTGCGTTTGAGATCCTATTGTTCCAATTATTGTCAGAGCTGCCTTTGTACTGTATTTAGGTCACACTGTTGCTACTGTTACACATTATTGCTTGACATCAGAGCCAATTACAGCTCATCAATCATGCAGACTCCCGTCAAATGGACACAAGTGTAATAATTTCTTAATATGTTATATGTATAATTACTGAGTAAGCACTGAGACTATTTAACTTTAACTTGAAGCTATAGAAGCAGCATCTCCAGTTTTCATCTGTATTCATTCTGCTCTTTCTCTGTGTCTGCGCTCTGTCCTGAGTCAGCCAGCTTTCTCTGCCGTAATAATCAAGGCCCATTTGATGTGATTACTGTGGCGTGAAGGGGAAGAAGGAAGATGAATGAAAGCACATTTTATGTCACATGTTGAAATAACATGACTAAACAGATCCTCCCTCCTCCTTTTCTTTTTCTTTCTTTTTTTTTTTTTTTTTTTACAATTTCTACAAATCTCTCAGGAGACTGCTGGTTCATCCATCAGTGCCAGCAGAGATTCAGGATGAGCTTTGACTGACAGCTTTTGTCATGGATAAAGGGCTGTGGCATTTTCCCCAATGGTTATGGACTCGTCTGGTGAGGCTTCAGATGACACTCTGATGTTTTCAGTCAAGGATGAGGTCAACATACTGTTGAACCCTGACCTCCGATGGAGAAAGATGTCGGAGGGTAGAAATGAGGAAATATGAGTGATGAAGAAAAGAGATGGGAGAGAGAGAGAAAAAGAAGAGGGAGTGGATATAAAATGTTAGCAGAGATACATAAAGACGTCGAGAGAGTGGGAAAGAGGGCGAGGGAAGGAGAAAGATAAAGGCGGTCGAGCAAAAGATAGGGAGCAGCAGATTTAGTCGACACAAAAAACTCCTACACACTCTCACTCAAGCCTGCACCTCAGGCTTTGAAGGAGCGAGGAAATAGAGAGATAACCACATCCTCTTCTTACTTTCTCCCAACTTCTCCGTCTCTTTCTCATTTTCTCCTCTCCACCCATTCTTTATCTATCTATGCACCTTCCTCTCACATACCCACTTACTTATACTAAAAATCTGAAGGCATCTTGACTCTGTGAAAGAGTGAAATGAGCTGTGTCTCCTCTTGATCGCGTAGGCATGATTATGAGATTTGAAAATGAAGGCTTTAAACTGGCAGACTGATTAAAAACTGTAACTGATTGGTCCCTTTAGCACTCAGAGCTATTCTTTCATTGTGAAACTATCACTCCATATCCCAATCTCAACACACCTACCATAAATTGCCCTAAAGGTTCTACTTCAAACTACTCGAAATTTATTGGCACTTAAGCTTCAATCCAAACTGTTTTTGACCAAACTCATACAATTCAAAAGCTGCATTGTTCTGCATGAAATGAATTATATCCCTGAGAGCAAACACAACAGTTTGTTTCTTATGATTTAGGGTTGCAGCTTGAAATTCAAGCCATGAATCATTTTAATACAGAGGACATTTTATTTCCTTTATCTACTGTTCAGCTGTCAGGGCTGAGACACCACAATAAAGCTGTCTATTATTTTATGATATAATTTATACTGGGGTTCTGCAGAAGTCTCCATCAAAAAAATATGAGATTTGAATGAAAGCCTGCCAAGAGTGCGCAGAATCGAAATGATGGTGATTTAAAATACAGGATATATTTTATTGGGACCAAAAGGTTCTGAAAATAGTTTATTAAAATGAAGAATCTGAATACTGCTTCCACCACCGGTTGTTTGTAATAGTTGAACCTAGCAAACTCGACATGCTAAAGTGAGACAGAGGGATTTCTTTGAAAAGCAAGGCCTTATCAAACAGAAAGTAGATCTAAGGAGACTTGTTGAAGAATAAGCTATGAGAATAGTTCCTCCTCCACAAAGCAGCACATTAAACTCGACCATGTGGGAGAAGAATGAATCAAAAGCTGCCTGGTTCAATGAAAAGCAGAGAGTGAATAATCTGCTGATGATAGTCTGGTTACCTCAAATAATTTAGAACGAAACACCTCAGTAGTCCTGAACAAAGTCCTGATATCGCTGATGACATTCGTTATTACAAACATCAAGCTTCTTCGCCCACGCTAATGAAGTCTGAGGAGGTGTGTGTGTGTGCTGTCAGAGATACCATTCAGGACTGATGGAGCTTGCAGAGCAAGAAGACACCCATTATTTTCACCTAAATCTGATATCCTGCACAGAAAATTAACATTTCCCAGCAAGTAAACGATAAACACTCACTGTCACCTAATAATATAATCCTGAGAGCTGTGACATCTGAACGCTATCCAAAAGTGCAGTAGTAAAGGTATGTTGTTGCCAACATGGGATTATGCCCTGCACAGTGAGAGGTAATATGATGAGAAATAATCAGGATAATACAGATCACAAACATCAAGAAATGACAGTGAGCAGAGGATGATACCCAGGCACTCAATAAGACCCTGCTGGACGAGGATAATGATAGGCTAAATAGGATTATAATCACAGCACAACATTCCCACACAACCACAGATGGATCCCACAAGTGAGGGACATTAATAGGAAAAAGTCTGTAATTTCACAACATTGTAATCAGCAGAGAGTGTTTGTGTGTGCTTTCAAGGCTGTTGTTAAGCTTTTCCAAATCCTACAAATCTGCCGTGTGCGGGCGTAGAGGATCTGTAGAGGCCTGTGAGAGGATCTATAATACCGTCCTATTGGGAGTACCTGAAGAGCACAGGTTTTAGTTTTCATTAAAACCCTAAAAGCATACAGAATGAGGATATGGCGTGTGTGAATACAACTGTAAAGACCCAATCTGTACTGGCAGTCTCATGGGTTTACATGCTCCTGTTAAGCTGAAATTGTTGGAGAAAAAAAAGTGATGAAACGCTGAAATGCGCTGGCTGTCTGCGAGTAAAAATCTGGGAGTGAAAAATCCTATTTAGTAGTAAGCAGAGCCAGTGTATTACAATACAATTTAGCAAGTACAGAACAGCTGCCTGTGATCCTGAATGTAATCTCAAATGCAGATAAAGTCTAGTGTCTTAAACAGGGTGGCCAGTGAATGACATTGGAAAGAAGGGAGACTGAAATGATCACAGTAGAACAGCCTGAGGGAGCAATAGCTGCGATTAAAGCCTTCACTTTAGGTCCTCTCATTCAACTCAACGAAGTGCTAGAGCTATAACCTTCATCGTGGCTTCTTAAAGTATCAGTTAGAACCTAAAATGGGCCATGTGTGTAATTTTCAAATGCTCAAACACCACAAACCAAAGGGACTGTAATGTTTCATAGGTTCTGGATGTAACTAACAGCTTACCTGCATCATACTTTCTCACTCTGTGCAAAATGCTAACAGACAAAGAGCTAATTAATGCTATACTGACGAGCAAACACCCAAGAGAATTCCTATAAGGCAGCTTTTGTCTGCAACTGCTATCACCTTCTTTAGACACATTGGGACATGTGGAACAAAACCTTCAGCATTTAATCAATACAAGCAAGGCTGTTCTGCAAGGCCACTGTTTTAACACTGGGTTTATGTTCTGCCAGACAGGGCTGTTAATGATGTCACCACTGAATTGATAAAAGGGGATTTGGGTAGTAGCAGCGGTTGGGGTGGTCAGTGTTGAAAGCTCATACTTTTTCTCTTTTTTTTTTTTTCTTGGATCAAACAGTATCATGGTCCCCACATACTTTGTAGTGAGGATTACTAAACAGTGTTTCAAGTGAGGACACACTGGCATGGGTTGAATGTCATAACTCTATTGATCCCCGTGTCATGACAGTGAATGTGTTTGATCAATGACCATAGTTGCAACAATCAATCGTAACCTTTACATGAAAGCATCAGTCCTCATATGCAACAAACATTTACACATTTCACATTCTCACAGGATACCTACAGTGTTTCTATGGTACCCAACTGCCTTGGTTTCATTTTACGTAAAATTAAAGGGGCACTCCAGTAAGTGAAATTCATTAAAATTCAGTTTACTTGTGATGAGGATTACTGATCTGCCCATAAAACTGTTGTATAATGTCTTCTGTGGCACTGAAGGAGCTTCACAAAGCTCCTTCAGTGAACAAATGAACCCCTGATGATATCACCAAGGTTATCTCAGCTTGGGCTGCACATATTAAAGGAACTCCTGCACCACAAACTAGGGGAGTTAGTTTCAAGTTGTGGGTATTTACCCACCAGGGAGGGTCTAATAAAATGAAACGGAACTTGTCCGATCCAGTATTTTTGGAGCTTGACCCATATAGAGACTAAAAATTGGGATATCTCAAGCTCTGCTGCACAGATTTGAAACAATCTTTCTTTTAATCTGATTATTGTGATCTTATGGTGTCATACTCTGCTTTCGTGATATGCTTATATAAAACTGTCTCTGGCATGGGTGATCTTATTATATGCCCATTACAGTAATGTTTTCTTTGTTTGTGTAATATCCAATTGCATTCACTGTGATTTGCTGTCACTTTACGCTTACACACTTGTCACTGTAAAAGCTTCGTAGTTTATTTTCAGTTGATGTTGTGTCAGAGTGTAACCTTTCCCTGGCTCTCTCTGCCTGGATGCTTCTTGAGTGTTCGTTAGGTGGTGACTCCCTCTCCTCCCAGAGCTGCGCCTCTCCCCTCAGCACCACGATGCTGAGATCACTCCAGGGAGGGGGGTTACAGAGGGAGAGCTACGTGTTGCTGCTCAGCAACAGATAAAAAAGAGATAGATAGATAGACAGAGAGAGAGAGGGCGAGAGAGAGAGAGAGAGAGAGAGAGAGAGAGAGAGAGAGAGAGAGAGAGAGAGAGAGAGGAATTCCCTCGCACAAACAAAAGCCGCTGCCAGGGCGTGTATCAGTTCCTACGGCTCTCAGAATTTACTGTTGTAACTGTAACCGAGACCTGTAGCTGAAGGAGGTGTAAACCCCGTGTGATGCAGGATGTGAGGACAACCAGCTACACCAAGCCTTCGGGTAGCCTACATTTCAGAAAGAAGCGTCAATTTATTCCTGTCTGGAGGCAACAACATCGTATTTGACATCGCGCCGACTCCTTTCAGAAGAGCTCTTCTGGCCAAGCTGTGAGAATCAACCTGACAGAGACGAGTCTGTTTGGACTCCAGGGGAAACAGGTTCCTGCGCTTTTTCTGGGGCCAAACTTGCCCACAAACTGCAGTATGCCATCGCTGGAGTTGAAATGCGGAGTCTTCTTGTAGGAGGATAGAGTGACCTGGCCGCGCTTTAAAGTAAGTTCTTTGTTGTTTTTTTCACATGTGCTTTCGTTTCAAATGAGCCAAGGTTGTGAAATAGGCCTACTGCTGTTCATAAAATTGACAGTAATTTGAGAGGAAACACGTGGTTGTAAAAAACAAAAAAAAAAAGCAATTGGCGCCAGTTGAGTCTTTTGCTTGAAAAGCAAGGTATCAATTAAAAGATGAGCACCAGCTGTCTTGTAATTCTCCTTTCTTTCCCTCTCTTTCTGTTTTGTCCGTCTCTTTCTGTCTCTGTGTGTCTCTCTTTTGCTTTGTGATTTTGTCTGTTACTCTTTCTTTCTGTGACCGTGCGTGTCCCCCTCCAGACATGACAGGTCAGGTCCGGGGGGAACCGGGCCGCGGGGCTCACATGGATGACAACGCCGCCATCCGCATCAACGTGGGAGGCTTCAAGAAGCGTCTCCAGTCCGACACTCTCTCCCGGTTCCCCGAGACGAGACTTGCGCGTCTACTCCACTGTCAGTCCAAAGAGTCCATACTGGAGCTGTGCGACGACTACGACGACACAGAGAAAGAGTTTTACTTCGACAGGAACCCGGCACTCTTCCCCTATGTGTTGAATTTCTATAACACTGGGCGGCTGCATGTCATGGCCGAGCTGTGCATCTTCTCCTTCAGCCAGGAGATCGAGTACTGGGGCATCAACGAGTTCTTTATTGACTCCTGCTGCAGCAGCGCCTATCACTGTAGGAAGATGGACCAGGACAGGGACGACTGGGAAGACCGGAGTGATGAGGGGAGCACCACCTCATCATTTGACGAGTTGTTGGAGTTTTATAATGACGCCACCAAGTTTGACAAGCAGATGCTCGGGAGCGCACGGAGGCGCGTGTGGTTAATGCTGGATAACCCCGGCTACTCCGTGGCCAGCCGCATCATCAGCATCCTCTCTATCCTGGTGGTGCTTGGCTCCATCGCCACTATGTGCATGAACAGCATGAGTGAGTTCAGCCTGTTGGACAGCGAGGGGCAACCCACAGAGGATCCCCGTTTTGAGACTGTGGAGCACTTTGGCATCGGCTGGTTCACTCTGGAGCTGGTCGCCAGGTTCGTAGTGGCACCGGATGTGCTGCACTTCTTCGAGCACCCGTTAAACGTGATAGACCTGGTGTCCATACTTCCATTTTACCTGACACTCCTTATAAATCTGGTGGTGGAGAGCAGCCCGGCGCTGGCCAATCTTGGACGCGTTGCGCAAGTGCTGAGGCTGATGAGGATTTTTCGCATCCTGAAGCTGGCACGCCACTCCACAGGGCTGCGCTCCCTGGGGGCCACGCTCAGGAACAGCTACAAAGAAGTGGGCCTGCTGCTTCTCTATCTGGCCGTCGGGGTGTCGTTTTTCTCCGTCATGGCCTACACGGTGGAGAAAGAGGACAGTGAGGATCTCTCCACCATCCCGGCGTGCTGGTGGTGGGCCACCGTCAGCATGACCACTGTCGGGTACGGAGACGTGGTCCCGGTGTCCATAGCGGGTAAGCTGACTGCATCGGCGTGCATCCTGGCAGGGATCTTAGTAGTTGTGCTTCCGATTACGCTCATTTTCAATAAATTCTCCCTCTTCTACAAGAGACAAAAACAGCTGGAGATCGCAATGAGAAGCTGTGATTTCGACGAGGGGATAAAAGAGGTGCCCTCGGTCAACCTGAGGAACTATTACGCACACAAAGTCAAATCTCTCATGGCGAGCTTGTCAAACATGAGTCGGAGTTCACCCAGTGAACACAGTCTGAATGAATCAATACACTGAAACAGTTTTATTAAGGACACCCGGTCGGGATGGGTGACACCGTTCATTCAATGTGGCTGCATGAGGAGCTGTCCGGGGCGCTGAAACATCTGGATCAAAAGCTCACTTCCTTCCCACTGATATCTGACCGTTTGCCTCTCTGTAGCTCTGTGCAATAATGTGTTAATCTATGTGTCAGTCACAATGAGAAAGTAAGCAAATGTACTGGACAGCCTGAATATAATATTTCACTGTGCATTATTGTGGTCTCTCACCATACAGGCCAGACAAAATTGGACGACATAAGATTAAAAAGAAAGAGAATGCTGTAGATGTTTACGGTCCTTAATGGTGTCACACTGTAGCCCCCCTTCAGCTATACTTGTTGTGATCAAATATGTCTGAAGTAGCTCCAGCTGTATCTCTTTTTGGAAGAGTGTTGATGTGTTATTGTGGTGTTGCAACAAGATTATTTCAGATGTGTAGTAAAAGCAAACTATTAAACAAGAAATACGTAACACAGTTTTCCTGCTTGTTTCATGTACGGAGCGAGGGTCTTAAGGTCTGCCTAAGTCTGACTTACTGACTGAGATAACAAATGAAAGCCTGGAGGGGAAAGATGGATTCATAGTAGTGACTGACACAATATCTAAAACAGTTTGACAGGCATAGCAACAACCATTCAGAGCTGACATGTTGAATCAATTTATTGTGAGTTGATTTGATTTTTTTGCTGCACCACCATATAATGCAAAAATATGTTTATTAGTCAATATGCTTTACTAATACAGGGTAAAGTGTTACAATTAAATGACAGTAACAGACATGGTATCATATTAATAGTAAAAGTAGACTATCAATTTATGACCGTGATAGAAGATACACTTTTTCATGCTTTCAGCACACTGCTATTACTACCTCAAAACAAATGGAGAGGAGACTATACAATGCAATTTCTTGATATAATAAATGACGTAGTCTACAAGCAGTTTGTCTCCATGACAGCCGATACAACTTAGTTTATAAATGGTGGAGACAACCTGCATGTATTCTATGTCCTCTTTCCATCAAGTCTTAAGGTGCCTGGATAAAATAAAATATATTTGTGTCTGTCTCTGCTTTTTGGTCAGCGTCGCAGTGCACATCTCACTCACTGGATGCAGTAGCAGAGAGGACTCACTTAGTGGCATTGATTTCAGTTTAAAGGATAAAGAACCATTTGATACAAGTAGGCTGAAGCTCTAAAACATTGATTCTTTTGTCATTTCATGTTTCTATAAAGTTATCTACATGAGTTTCGGTTTTTAACATATAAAGAGCATTTTATTTTAAAGCAATGTCTTAAATGTGAGAAATGAACAATTTTTTCATAACTTTTGAGCCCAAAACAGCACTGCACCACCTTCATAATCAATAGTTTTTCTCAAGTTACAGATAATTCATACATGTATGCACGTTTCAATTATTTGAGCAATCAAACTAATCTGCTCCAGTGGTCAGGGGATAATTTGAAATTCATTGTCTCCAGATTAATTTGTGTAGACAGGCTGGGGTATCGTACATATTGGCACTCCTAGTTAATTAGTTTGTGCATATAAAACCACAGACTGTGGGCTGGTTGGTCTCACCTGCAGATCAAAAAGTCCCCATCCAAAACAGTTTAATGTCGCTTTTTTTTTTTAGATTTAAAAGATATTAGTACCAGAAAATGTATTGAATAGTGAAGAGCTTTTGAATGTACATATAAGATCATAATAGTATTGGAACTCTGAGTTTTGATTCATTCAAGGGACGATAGAAGAATAACTGAGTGGCAAATTGGCAACAAGGTCATGCTCACTTGGAAAATATTAATGAGAACATATTGTCGGTTGGTTTCCAAGTATTTCTGGGAAGCTCATTTGAAATAATATTTACCCTCAGAGACCAATTATATCAGTCTCCTTTTGTTTACTCCTAAAACTTTAAAGGCTTTTCCTCTGGGAGCAAATCCAAAACACCACAGCAGCGCCATAGCATGGAAAATCAGCAAATAAGTTCACAGTGAGAGCTGTTGACATTTTAACATATCAACAAAGGCATACCAAATAAGTCAATCTTTTCCATCTTCGGGAGAGGAAAGTAATTATAGAATTTAGAAGATTGAAATATAGTTTAGAACTGGAGGAGTAAGAGACACAATAACAAGATTAGAAGGTTTGGCCAATGTCATCCGAGTCCAAGAGTTAAGGCTTTCTATGTGTGTGTAGGTCACTGTGACTCCTGAGGAGGAAGATGGAGATGTCTGGCCCCTCTCCCCTTGGCTCGCCTGTGTCATTACCCTCTGACTGTGGTGATAGATGTAAGAAAAGCCCAGAGCCTGCCTGGCACAGCTGAGTACAGATGGCAGCTCAGGTCATTAGAGGATGGTCATGGCAAAAATCTGCTTTCCTGCTTCACACCAGTAACCACTAGAGTATAAATCCAGTCCAACCATTTCGTTTGATCATCAAGACTCAAATTTGTGACTCATCATGCAGATAGAAAGACAAACATTGAAGAGGGTTTTTTAATGGTCTCACATGGAATCATCAAAGCTTTCAGAGGTGTGCTTGATAACCAGGGTAGGTTAATTATTTTATTTGAATGATTAATTACTGAGTCAAAAGAGTGCTTTTTGATCAAATGTTTTCTGATGTAAAATGGGCTTCCTGTAAAGTTAAATGAGTCTGGGCTTATTTGGTTCCTTTTACATTTGCTGGGGACATAGACAAGAGAGGAAAAGGAAGACGAAGGGCATGAAAAGATGCAGAAAATGTGTGAAGAATACTGAGCTTATTAATGCAGTGCTGACAGGGAATAAGATCTAAACGGTATATGTGCTTTTGTGTGTTTGTATGTTGTGTGTGTGCTGATATACAGTACACAAACATACCAGACAGCATGTCTAATGGGGAACTTATTGAAGCTGGCAGCAGAAGCGTCATCTCCAGTCTGCTCTGTATAAAACTCTGTTACTAAGCAGGCGTTTGGTGTTGTTGCACATTACCATCTGCTACTATCCCTTTACTTTAAACAGTGTGGGAAGATTGGATCTATTCAACATGCTTGTTTCTTTCTCTCCCCCCATTCTGCCTCTTCCCACCATGTCTGATCTGTGAACATCTCCAGAAGTAATCTCTCATTATATGGATCATGGCATAGCTAATTATCACCTACAGCTCTGACGCGAATGCAGAATGCAGGTAATGCCGAGCAAGGCTGGTTGATCAGATTCCTTTATGCCGCCTGTAGAAAATCTAAACTAAAGAAATATTGGATTTTGCTGGTTTGAGGAAGATAATCAGGGCCGCCTTGTTTTTTTTCCATGTGGGTTTTTACCCACATCCTGGCATCTGTATTTGGAGTTAACACTTCATTTCTAATGGCGCCTATTTCTTTTATTACACTTAGATAGAGTAAACTTTCGTGCTAACTTACCACAATTGAAATTGCAAGGAATATAATGATAGAGAAACAAAAGTAATCTTGGATTCAATTTTCATGCTAGCGGCTCTGTAAGATTGCACTGAAGCACAGCAGTGCTTTGAGCTAAATACCAACATCAGCATGCGAACATACTCACAATGACAATGTTAACATGCTAATTTAGCTGTTTTAATTTGTACCATGTTTGCCATTTTAATTTAGTGCGTTAGCATGCTAACATTCGCTAATTGGCACTAAACACAAAATAAAACTGAGGCTAATGAGTCATTAGTTTTGGAAGTATTTAGCCAAAGTATTGGGTAAATTAAAAATGTGACCTGATTATGGTGTTGAAAAGTTAACTAATCACCAAAGTCATCACAATTCATCCTGAGGGGGCATAAATGTGTGTATGTCATGGCAATCCATCCAATAGTTGTCAAGATATTTCAGTCAAAGCCACAAGAGTTAACCTCATGGTGGCTTGAGATGAAAAGTCAGGGGATCTCCAAAGTTATTAGGATACATTGTCTGGAAAAATGGATCTCTGTATCAGATTTCCTGACAATCCATCCAACGAATGTTGAGATATTTCAGTCAAGACCAACCAAGTGGTGGACCAAGCAATGCACAGTACTGCGTAGCCACGCTAGGATTATTTTTAACCATGCTGAAAAACAAGACTCATTTTGTTTAGCTAAAATGTGAGCAATATTTACCAGTCTTATTTCAAATATGCTACGATCACAACATATCAAATGATCAAACATCATATAAAATACTAGCTCAGACAGAAATCACAGCATAAAACCTCACCCTGCACAAATCCTCCAGCAGGTAAAGCTGGTGTTGGCCCTTCACCAGGAAACCTCAACAGGCATTTGATTATCAAAGAACTTCTGAAGGACAATAACTCTAGGCAAATGGGACCATTAACGTGTCTTCGTTTTTATGCAGCCCCTTGGTGTGCAAACATTAAGTGACTCATTCAGAGAGATAGATGTTTTGGGATCTAAATCACAATAGTGTTCGCACTAACTTTTAATGGACAACACAAAATGGCCTAATGCAACACTTAGCAAGTGATGTTTTACCTTTTACCAATGACTTTTATGAAAATCCAATTCCCAGATTTATATGAAAAACTTCACATCACCTGTTTAAATGGCCTGAAAGGCTGGAAATGCATTTCTGTTCTCAACAGCCAAGAAGGGTAATGGTGTACTTTGGCAGTTTTGTTTGGATGGCACAGGGGTGGCAGTAAGAGCAAACACTTTAATTATGTGAGCCTGTAAATCTCAGGTCTTTCTAAGTGCAAGAAGAAGAACTGAGCTGAGGCTATGTGCAAGTCAGATGCCTCAGTGAATTCACTAAACTTTACACCCAAGGAGGCTTTGTTAACTCCTACATTACCTGATGTGTTAGATACTTAGACTGTGGGATCTGCACCAGAAAAAACATGATCTTGCAGTGTTTCCTGGAGAGACGTTGCAATGGTGCTGTTCAGGTTTTAGTGTTCTACTCAAGGATATTTTGACAATTGCCTAGACATTCTCAACCTTCAAGACATACATGACCATCCAGCCATAACTACTATTTCCTAGCAACCAGCCAAGGATTTTCAAACAATTTCATGTCACACACCTCTGAGTCTACTCATCAGCCTCTCTGGACTGCATATAGTGGAATTAAGTCCACACGGTACATGCTGAGATATTAGTGGTAGGAGAAAAACCTACAGTATGTTGAGAATATTTTTTTCTGCAGATTATCTGGAATGATGGGTATGTCTAATTTCCCTAAAGCCCTTTGTGAAACACATCATAAGGCTGCACATACACCAAGATCATGTTTATTATTATGTTATGCATGAAATCATCCCAGTCTGAACACACACAGAGACGATGCCTTTAACCACACTGAGATGTCTCTACTCATAATTCACATATGTCACTGTACTCCTCTGCACCTGAAGCGTGACGCACTCCATTTCTGTTGAAATGGTGCCTGCAGCTAAACCAGTGGTCCTGGTGGAAACATAATGAGGAGATGGTTACCTCATGAGGGCTGCAGTGACAGCATCTGTATATGTAACAGCCTTGTAACCCTGGCTGGTTACTCAGAGGAGAGGGAATATACTATTCCAATCAAGCTCAGGGTCATGAGCCTGCATGTCAATTAACAACAAAGGATATTCACCTTAAGTTCACAATGGGGTTGTTAAGGAAAATACACACATTCATGGACACATTAACACACAACACTGCACATGCACAGCTCAGTGTTCTCAGGGAGAATTGAACTGTAGATATTTCTCAGACACTGCTACTCCTACTGGTGCTATAGAGGGTTGGACAGGCTCAGATTGGATCCATTATTACGCTTGGATGGGTGGTGGGGGGTTGAGTCAAGAGGATAGACACAGACTTTTCCAAACTTCAGTGTGAGAGGAAAAATGATTGGTAGATATATACAGATCACTTGTCTGACAGTCTCTGTGTGTAATGTGTATTTGCATATTTTGTATATGCTGTTTATGTGTGCTTGTGCATGTGTGTGTGTGTCTGTGTCATTACTTCCCTCCGGAATCAATTTCCTCCGGGATGTGCCAAGGACAGCGGTGCAGACAGGTTTGTAAAGCTTGAACAGGAGTGTGTCTAAGAGCCTCGGTGGCAGTCCACCTGAGCCTGATGGGATGACGTCAATAACACCCTGAATAACCTGATATCTCAAGGTGTGTGCTTTCAGAAAAAGGAGACAATTATGTGTAAGGTTCTGCAACAATAATACAAGAAATATGAGCGCAGGTAGAGGACTATCAGACTGCCTTCAATCACAAGGCTTTCTGTAAGATGCACTACTACCCTTGCATAGGTAAAGACAATAAAATGTTAAATGATTTATGTCAGTCATGGCCACAGGCTAGCGAGAAATACACCGCATGTCTGATTCTAGTCAAGTATATTCTAAGCAGAAAAAAGACAAAACTACAGATCTTAGATCAAAAGAAAAAATAAGCTGTTGATGGAATATGTCATCTATGCAGCTGTCAGAAGACACAACATATGAGAAACTCTGGATGAAAATTGATTTCCTGAAGGTAGCAGGAGTTGTGATAACATACTGTGAGTCATGATGTGAAAATAATAGTATAATGAGTCTATTTCTGTTCCTTAGTACTGCAGCCCCACTCCTCTTTTTCTCTTCCACTCTCCCCCTTTTACTCCCATCGATCTTACTGGATCATCAACTCACAAAATACTAAGGGCTACATTCATCCCCGATAGTATTGGGGAATGGTGATAATTGCCTAATTTGTTATAATTGCAGTGCTGTACCTTGTCTGGTATGGTTAATTGCCTTTGAAATCCACCTGGTGTTTGAATTATATTGTGCAAAGTGCTGCAGCCACTCCAGGGGGACCACACTGTCTAAATGAAACTGATTATGGAAACAAACTGAGCTCCAGTCTGGCTCTCTGCACTCAGTGGAGTGGCCCTGTGTTTTTCATTTGAACTAATTTCAGGCTAGCTTGTGGTGGAGGCGGTTTATGTGTTGAGGTACGTAAAGGTGAAGGTGCCTGGTGTTTCCCCAGAGAGATAAATGTTGGTCACTGCTGGTGATTGACAGCCTGAGTGTTTCTTGGCTGGTGTAAAAGATTGAGAGTCTCTTGATAAAAAGCACCAGTCAGCTGAAGTTTTTGCAATCTCAGGCAAAAAGCTACAAATTTGCTTGTCCAAAAGCTGATACTGACAAGACTCCACATGACTTACCAAAGGATAATATATTTTCTTCTTCTCCTGAGGCTGAGTAAATGTGAATATTGTAGTCATTTTTTTTTTTTGTCCTTTTAAATTACGGGCCAATAACTGTGCAGGAGTGAATGAAAATAATTAAGTGATTCCCAATTAACTTAGATGCAATGAAGTTATTGCGTTGGAATGGCTGGTAATTACTGAGAAATATGTGATAGTGAAAGTATACTGCTTTTACCAGGAAATGATGATAACATTTTCACCAATGATTAGATTGTTTTCTGCCTATATGTTAGCACGTTGTATATAGTATGTATAAAGTATTCATTAGAGTATGATCAAAATTAATTCGAGCCACAAATAAATTAACCTGCAACTATTTTATAATCAAATAATCATTTTAGTCATTTTTTAAGTTTAATTAAATTTAATTCCAAAGATTTGCTGATTTGAGCTACTCAAATGTTTTGAAGCTTTTCTTTGTCATACATGATAATAAACTGAATATGCTTGAGGTCTGGACTGTTGGTCACAACAGATTTTAAGATGTCACATTGGGCTGTAGGTAATTATAATGGGCATTTTTGGGCATTGAAAAACCATTCTGAAATCGAATAAAAAGATACAGTCACTGGGAGCATTTTTGAAGGGGATTTGGGTGACTCAGCAACCCAAGATGAAAGAGGGACCAGCTGGGAGACGCCGCCTCTTGTTCATCACTATCCCACTGGAGGCAACAGGGCTGTGAATCTGAGAAAATATCCAAAGAATACAGACGGATGGCTGCCTATTATGGATCATTATGGCTTCCTGTGGGCCAAAGATCTGCTAATGTGAGTATGGAACAGTGCTGTGTGTCTTTATCATGCTCATTTAACATTTATGGGATTGTTAAAATTGTTAAAGTGGCTATATGTGGTTGCTCATAAACATTATGTCAAGATAAACCTATGCCACAAATCATGATGAACTAGTTTGTCATTGAGAACGTGCAGTATCTACAATCATATAATTTAGCTGCAAAATAGTGTCCCTAAAAGCTGAGTTTGGAATCTCAACTCCTAAGCTCTGTCACAACTAATAGAATCACTGGTGAGGAAGAAAAGGGAGCAATGGAGGGAAAGAGGGAGAGAGATTTGCTCACCCCAGACACTTCTAATCTATTAGTCTGGGCTGCAGGTCAGCTCCAATCGAGCAAAAACACCTCAGCAAGACTCCATTGTGTCCCGCAGGGACCGGTGCTGCCCATGTGCACATATCTGAATATGCGTGTTCTGCTTTTCGATGAGGTGTCTCCTATAACAATCCATCTGGATTCCAGTCACATCTGTGTGTGCAGCGATGCACCGAATAGGCACCTATACCCCAGGCTGCACCGAGGCTTGTGGAGAGTGCAGTGGAGTGAAGACACAACAACAGGACCTTTAAGGTCTTTTAAGCAACCCACCGTCAAGGGGAACTCCCATTATGCTGTTGCATACGCTCATGGGACCACAGGAGGAAGCAACGCTGCCTCTGTGAAGCGGATGGTGGCGATTGCTTTCTGGTGAAATATCACACCAATATTCCTTGCGTAAAAGATTGGATTCCCCTGTATCTCTTGAGCCACTGGGGACTGATGCATCATTTGGAGGAGCTCATTACTCTTTCATGGACAGTTGTCAGCACTCGAAATACACACACACACACACACAAACACATACACACACACACACCTTTTCCCGGTGCAAGAGAGGACTCTCATGCATTCAATCATAAGGTCACCATTAATTAAGCTTCTCACAGTTGTGGAGTGATGGATGGTTGATATTTCCTCAACTCTGTTGTGGACACCAGGAAAAGCCTTTACTCCATCAGTCAGCCAGGAATCAGATTTTCTTTTATCCAGAGGCATGAATCTATTTGCTCCTGTCTGGCTCTAGACTCTAAATACAACAAAGAGAATGGCGTCTGAGTGGGTGCAGAGTTAATGACATTCTGTCACTGCTGATATGGTGTACACTCCACCAAGGTCTCATCTTCCCTTTCAGACCCGATAGGGAAGGAGCAAAGACAGGAATGATATCAGGTAAAGTCCTCTATCACTTTCTTTCTTCCTCTTTTCAAACAGTCCTATCTCCCCCACACACACACGTAAATACATCACATTTTTTTCTTTTATTCCTGTCTCTCCTTCCTCCTTTTTGAATCTTTTTTGTACCCCCTCACTAAAATATTTTTTCTCTCACCAACAGAATAAAAATCATGAAATATATAGTATAAATTCTAAACATTAAAATCACCACAAAATATGACAGTACTGTTGCTTTCATTGTCCATAAAACAGCATTGCATTTGCCAAAGTCAGAAGCTACCACTGTATGTTCTCAGCTCTGTGTTTCCCTTACCTCCAGGACAAGCCTCCAATAGTGTTTCCAAAATATATTAAAAACTGTTCACAGCTGTATTCATTATGTTGAACAGCACTGTGCTGCATTGTTTTTCAGAAATGATATCATCCTAATTATCCTTTTTATGCAGTTTATTGTCATTTTTTTCTGTTATGTCTGTTATGCTTTTCTCCCATTGAAGAAGGAAAAGAACTTATTTGAAATAATTTTTAAAGTTTTACATCAATCTATTATGTAGCATATGCTGTATCTCTGTGAGTTCACTTTGGCAATAGTGTCATCTTGTCTACTACTAATTAAGTTGATGTGCACTTATCCTGCTTTAGTCATTATGTTTTGGGTGAATACAATGCCAGAATATTCAGTGCCAATGCAGGAAGTAATGTTATATTTATTATTTAGCACAGTGAGCAGTGAAAATATGGAGGTTGTTGGCAAAATTTAGCTCAATCATACTATATTTGCCACATGCCAATATCGTAGGAATATACAGCTGAAAATGAGATTATTCTTTTGTTTTTAGATGGATTAGGTTGGCCAAACCTTAGCTAAAATTAAGCATAACAGTTTGGGCATGATTAGGCGAAAACAGGACTAAGCCTACAGCCATGCTAGCTGCTCTGTGGGGCTGTATTTAGATACAGCTGTGCTTTAAGCTAAATGTTTGATGTTCTAGGACATTTTCTCTGTAACATTGACCAAGACTGTTTACCGTGGTAGAGAAAAAGAAGAGGGTTTTATAAAAGTGTACATAAAAAGAGTCATGACTTACTGGGTCACTGAGTAGGCAGAGCCATCCTTAATATTATTAGTAACACCTATGCTTTTCCTATTATGACAAGTTAAAACGTCTGTGAAAAGGGCCTATAGTTTTTGAGAAATCTCATTCAAAACCACAAATGTCAACCACATGGTGGCACTGGAGGGAATTAGCAGGGGATCACCAAAGTCATTAGGATTCATTATCTGGGAAACATTCATATCTGTACAAAATGTTGTTGCAAACCATGTGTTAGATGTTGAAGTATTTCACTGAATAGGTGAAAAATTTGACCTGCTGGTGGACATCCGTACCAAATGTCATGTCAATCAAGCCAATAGTTGCTGACATATTTCAGGCAGGACCAAAGCGGTGGACCACCACACAAGATAACTGCTTTGCACAGGAGGTCAGTGTACCCACCCACCTAACAAACAGCATTGCCTTTCACTGTCCATCATCCCATTTCTATGTGAAGCTGCTTTCTTTATCAAGTCATGTCTCTTTTATGATGGATCACAAACCAATTTCTCTCACTTTTCATGCTTGAAGAAAATGTTTCCATTTTAAGGCAGCCCATGCTTGCCTTTGATTTGCAACTCTAAATATAACGTCCGTGCTGTTATTTATTACAAAACTGTAAAATTGCTTATGAAAGCTTGATGTCAGAGTTTAAAATATAATCTATTTTGCTTCCAAATCAGTTGTGTTCAATGTCTGGTATCCTACTCTAATCGGTGAGAAAAAAACAAGAGTAGGTTCTGCACACTGAAGCTGCAACCAAAATTAGAAATCTGTCAGGTTAATAACATCACCTCTGAATGGTGACAGAAGTTTGGATCAGAAAAGAAAGTGAACTTGCAAAACTAATTTAACTCTGTATAATTACAATAATAGAGTTACAATTAGTAACCATTTCTATTCAGAGATAGAGTTGTAATTAAACTTCAGAGGTTCTGGCAACTCTAAAGCGTGCATGCAGCATACTTAAACATAACTATATCACTGTTAAATTAATTATGATACCTTTGCTGTTGAATAATTTCAACAAAATAATAAGATGATGGCTGAAAATATAATACCCCTCTCTCTCACCAGTGATATTATTAGTATTAGTGTTTCTCTAAGTTATTATACAGTCATGTTTTCCTGAAAGGGGATCTATTGTGCTATATTATTCTATTATTCCATATTTTTAGTCATACATATGATGTTACAATGTCAGATGTTTATATTAAATGTGGCCAAAGTGTCAAATAATGAGGTAAACATATGTAGAAGTAATCCCTGTGGGCAAAAAGCTTCAGACTGCTCTGAATGCTTGTTTTCCAACATTTTTTTTCATACTCAGCCCAAGCTGATGTCCGCATCCATTTTTTGAACTGTGAATCATGCAAAGTTACTCTAGCGCAGTCCTAGAATAAAAACATAGAGCTGGAAATTAGCATAATAGGTCCCCTTTAAATCCTATGTCTCCCTGTCACAGAGAAGATGTTGCTCCAGGGCTTTAGAAAAAGGGCTAATTGTACTGTAGGTAATTATTCTGACAGCTTTTCTCTCTTTTCACCATGTAAGGTTGCTTAAAACTCTAAAAACTCTTTGTACTGAAAGGAGAACATTGTATTCACATTTGTGCCATTGAAGCTGACAGGGTTCTTCACAATTGTCTTGTTAGTTTATGATATTACACTGATAGCTTATTGTCTCATAATGTGGTCATTATCAAAATGCTACACATCAACTCCAATTGTTTTCTGCATATTTCAACGTGTCCATAAATGCCACTAACTGCACCATTGAACACTGAGGTGAAGAAACAAAAAGCCAACAAAGTGAAGGATATCATTGTGGTGGTTCACACTGAGGAACTACTTGTCTTCAATCAATGATTAAGAAAAGGAAATTAACTTAGTGGTTGATAACTGACAATTAGACACAAAGCCAACTTGGATACTCAAAAGAAGAGCTTTGAGCAGAATTTGCCCTAAAGCCCTAAACACAGATTTGGAAAAATGCTCTGCTTTCTTTGGAAATGAATATTTACCAAAATTTACCAAATACTAAAACAAAAGCATTTATCAGTCTGCTCAGTCTGGCTGAATGACTTTCATGCTTTTGGATAACAAAAGCATTTATCAGTCAACTCAGTCTGGCTGAATAACTTTCAATAACTTGATGAATAAATAAACAGTGTGTACAGTCCCTCCAGACAATGAAGTCATTAACAGGGGTCGCAGTGAGTCACACTGTCAATGCTAATTTTCAGCTGAAGGGCGTTGGGAATAATTGGATTCCTATCATGCAAGACAGAAACAAAATCCACACTCCATAATCAATACAGACAATTACAAAGTCTTCCACATGCTCTTTAGATGGTGGGCTGAGATTAGAACTAAGAATGGATCCAGGTCAACAAGGTTCAAAGAGGTCAAGCCAGAAAAAGCACAGCATGGATGTTAATCATGCCACCTAGAGTCCAAGTGTACTAGTGAGACTCACAGAATAAGTTACAGTCATGGGCTAACATTTGGGGGGGGGGGGGGGGGGGGGTCAGTGTTCAAAGTGGTAGAAAATTCATTAATATTCTACAGTCTACTAACGTCACAGAGGGGGTTCGCTTTGAGGGTTTCATGGTTCATAATGATGCTGACAACAGCAGGCTGTGGTGAAATCTGCTGTACTGTATGAGCTCAGCGTTCCCATCACTGAAGTTATGATTCATGAAATCCATGTGTTAAAATTATGGTGACACATTTTTGGCAGGGTGGTCATTGCTGTGACTTTTTGCACTTTACCACTTGACAATCAGGGTAGCCAGTTTTGGAGGGTAATTTCACCTTTGTCTTTGAATCTCTGTCTGCTCATACTTATCATTGCTCACATTAACTAGTTCTGCTGTAGATTTTTCAAGCAGATAAGCTCTTGCTCTTGCAAGAATAGAGGGGTTGAATGAATAGAGGTTGAATGAATGAAAAGAAGCAGGCGAGTCAAGGGGGCTATAGTAACTGTGGCAGGAGGAAGCGAAAAGGGATGCTGTAAATAAATAATATCAACGTAGGAGAGCCAGGATGATTCATGAGGGAAGGATTGAGGAAGGGATGAAGGGATGAGGGTCGAGGAGTGAGGGATGAAGGGATGAAGGGATGAGGGTTGAGGGGTGAGAGGTGAGGGGTGAGGGATGAAGGTCCAGGGATGAAGGGATGAGGGATGAGGGTTGAGGGATGAAGGGATGAGGGATGATGGACGAGGGTCGAGGGATGAAGGGGTGAGGGATGAGGGTCGAGGGGTGAAGGGATAAGGGTTGAGGGGCGAGGGATGAAGGGATGAAGGTTGAGGGGTGAAGGGATGAAGGGAACAGGGTCGAGGGGTGAGGGATGAAGGGATGTGTGTGAAGTGGTAAGATGTGTGGCTCATAGATGCAGGGATGAAACAAAAACACGAGGCAATTAAGACATCGGGAGCAGGCACGTGGGGAAATACGACCTGGTCCTAGCTAGGGCGGAAGCAGTCTGTTGCCGCATCGTAGTGGCGGCAAGATGGAATCATGTGCCAGTGCGGGGGGCGCTGGGTAGGGAACCTGCAAGCGAGTGGTCAGCTGGAGTGGTGGTGGAAATGGAGGCTGTGCAGAACTGGAAAGCCTGGCTTTGTAGGCCGTGAAGGGGCGGAGTGGCGGAGGCCAGAGTGAAAGTGCTCGTGGGCACAGTGTTAACAACAGCTGGAGCGAGGGGATCGGCGAGGGGGTGCTGAAGACACAGAAAAAACATTTAGGTGTTGGGGAAGGGAGGGGAACAAGGATATAACAGTAGGAAATTGAGTGGGTCCATCAGAGGGAGCACTGTGTCTTGGTGCAACAGTTGCTGTGGTAATGGCAGGACCAGAGGTGGCTGAGGGAAGAAACATAAAAGAAGGAGCTGCTGGAGCCGAAAGCGTAGAGGTAGCTGCAGCTGAAGGAAGGGAAGAGGAAAGGATGAGGGTATGTATGTGTGGGGGTCGATTGTGCAGCCTGCGAAAACGGGGATGAGAGAAAAGACGAAAAACACGAGACAGATCAGACGGGGGGGAGCAGGCACAGGGGAAGATACGACCTGGCCCTGCGAAAGGGCTGAAGCAGTTGGCTGCGTCGTGACGTCATCGACGTGCGGCGTACAGGTGGCATTGGGCGGGGTGGTGGAGGTGGAGGCAGAGAGGAGCAGGAAGAACCTGGCTTTGTTGTCAGTTTGGCGAAACAGGATTTGTATCTGGAGTTCAGCGTGGTCTTCAGCCGGGGCTGAAGAAGTCTGGGCTCTGCTGTAGTAGGCGGCGTTGTGATGTCATCGGTGTGCATCGGCCCGGTGGCAGACAATGAACCCAAAAGAGCGGGAGGATTTGAGCTGCTGGCGAGAGGGTTGATGGATGTAGAGTCTGCATAAAGTTGAAAAGTTTGTCTTTATCTTCGTTTCGTAGGAGTGGGACGACCATTTCCTTGAGAGCTCACCGGAGGTGAGCAAACATCCGGTTGAAGATGTTAATTGCTTGGAAAAGAGCAGTGTCTGAGTGGGCCATTGCGTGGATGTGTGTGGAGCGTCTGGATCCCAGCTGATCAGAAGCACGGCATCTGGAGGAGAAGGGTTCCACGTGGATGTGGTGGTGAAGGTGATATCACGTTGGTGCTGCTGGATCTAGTCGTGAGCGGTATGTTGCCGAGGAACGTGGATCACGGAGCACGGGCGGGAGGTAAGCGTTTGCAATGCAAGCATGTCGTAGGTCGCGTGAGAACTGAGACGAACGGGAGAGAAGGGGTTAGACATGCCTATATAGGTATGCACGGATGATTGAATTAGTGAGGCACAGGTAAGTGAATTTAGTTTGAGAGAGAGTTCCTGAATCTTTGTTATATTAATAACTCTATTAAAAATAGGCCAGAAAATGTGTTTAACAAGTGTTTAAAGGCTGCAGAGTGTGGACAATAATTCATATTAGTGGGGCTCTAAGACAAACAATACTGAAAACACACACGTGGGAGCACACAGCACAGGCACATAAAGAAAAGAGCCAGACATCATAAACCAACAAGTATCAGACTGGGAAACAGACTGTCACCCCCCACTCCACCCCACCTTGCACACACACACACACAGAGGCTCATTAAGGAAGAAATGTGGAGCAGTTGATCACAGGGAGTCCATGCAGATCTAAAGAATTATCGACCTAAAAATGGCACAGTCTGTCACTGCTCTGCCACGGCTATCGACACGCTGTCTGCAGCTGGATGGATGTCTGCCTCCTGACTTTAATGGGCTGCTCTGATATCCAGAGAAAAGGCTTTCGAAGATTGATTGGTGGTTTCAGCTGTCTGCCCGTTCAACCATTTACAGCTTACAGATGAACCACACAGGAAGTCACAGGATCAGTTGCTTGTTGTCCAACACCTTCACAAACTCTGATCACAGGAAGCCATGCTAGGGAAATCTCCACCACTGAAATTTTTCCATCACTCTCAGAGTAGGATTAAACCCCAACTGTTGTACTGTTATTTTTAACTGAGCTGAAACTGAAAGTTTATTTCACATGTTTATTTGTGGGACTAATAAAGTCTATTAAAAACACAAAAACTATATATTTTTCACTTATAAAGGGCTTGATACAGTAAGTATTTAAACAGCAATACATTATTTGATACCTTCATTTCATATCCTAAGGTGGTGCTGTCATTCCTCCACTTTTTGATCATAGTCTCAGATGTATCCTTCATCTGTGTTGCAGGATACTGTACATTTGATGACTGTAAAATATTTTTCATCTCTTTTCTAATCTGAACCATTAATGAGGTCTTTAAATCATCAGGATAAATATTACTATAGTGACACCTACCTCTTTAAGGAGTATTATACACTGATGCAACCAAGATGTTTTAGTTTCACTTAATTGATGGTAACATTGACAGACTGTACAATATTACTCACAGTCAGATGAAAGAGAGGAAAATCTGCAGTAGAGGAGACTGAGAAAGCTTCTCACTGTGACTGATTCTTTGGTGGGTTTAACCTTTTACTTGACACTGTCTACAGTGTGGAATAAGTAAATTACACCCATATAATCCTTTGGGAATTCCAAGTAAAAAGCTACTGAAGACACCTACTCCATTTAAAGGAGCAAACTGTTTCACACCACTTGAATAGCCTGTATATAACTGAGCTACTAAAGTATAAATGTCCTTTTTACCTTACAGTTATCCAGGTGATCAATGTTTACAAGCACAACATTGGAGTCATTTCAATCTATCAAGGTCATTTTGGGAAGAAAAGGTCATTTTAAGGCTTTCTTTCATAATGACAACTGCCACACTGAACAGTTTAAATGCCTCCTGGGTGATGGGCTTCCTTTTAAATGTACACCAAAGTTACATGGACAGTTATAATATTTATGAAATAGTCATTTTTAGTGTGCAGTCAAAAATTGTTGCTGTGCAGTGACTACTGCAACCAGTGAACCTTCTTCTGAATAAAAAAAATTGTCTTTAAATAAATCAGAATGCAGAACACATTAGGCTAAATGGTAAAGGGTCAAATTATTAAACTAGAGGATCATCATGCTCCTGCTGCAGTTAAGACTGATACGGAAAATGTGGACGGATCTCTCCATAGCAAAATTCCTGCCATAAAGAATCACAAACTGATGGACTTTCTAAAGCGGACTGTTGATACCTTTATTTCAGATGGCTTATTATTTCCCTGATGTGCTTATGCTGTGCCCTCTCAGAAAGCCTTTCTTCTTGCTTTGAGCTCTGCAATTAAAAAAATATTAAAAACCAATAAACATGAAAAACATCGACTTACTGTAATTTCTAACTCATCACAAATGTGGAAACTAAGCCCCAGGTGGCAAAGAACCCCTCGGGCTTACAGAAATACAGCAAAGTCAATGAGGTGATGCATGATTTACCATGGAGACAGTCATTTGTATAAGGAGAGGAACAGTAAGCTTAGGTGGAGAGGAGCAAAGGAAAGTGTTGCTTAGAAATTCCTAAAGCAATACTGAGGAAATAACAAAAATGATTCATGTTAAAACCCGACATCAAAAAATATGAAAACACATTTGATAGATGAAGGAAAAACTGTGAAACAAGCACAGCGGTCACACATCTGAGGTTGCATCTGACGGATGTGTCTGTGTGTCTGTGTTTGGTCAAATGTGAGTATATATATATGTATGTGTCCATATACTGTACCTGTGTGTACAAATGTGTTTGTCTATAGAACACTAGAGGTTATGTGTGCTTCACAAAACAAAATACAAAACAATAAAACAACCAAAGCCATTAGCAGTGACATAATGTAAATCATGAAGAGCAGTGATAAAAACAAAAACTAAATGACATGAGAAAAAAATCAGATTGTAATCTAAACACACAACTCAGTAAAATTTAATTTATTAAAAAAACAGGCACTTTAGAAGCTAGTCTAATCTCATTAGGCAGATTGCATTACTAAGAAAGCCTGAGTATTTTTGGATTTAATCTGGAGTGTGTGAAAACATAATCTTCTCAAAGGCAGCAATTGGCTTGTGAGCTGTAAGAAGGTGGAATATGTAGCCAGGTGCTTCTCCACCATGAGCTTTGTTGCTGAAAAGACTGTTTATCAGTGTCATTTTAGCATAGCATAAAATGGCAACATTTTATTCACTGTGACTGGTCAAAACTGTCAGAATACACTACACTGTCACACAGAGGACAGTTTAGCTGCTTACACATCATCCTTTCACTGTGATCAATCCCTGGAGGACCTAGAATCAAAGCAATGTTGACATCAAGGATAGTTGAAACAGAGCAATCTTCTTCATTATTCAAAGTTGCTAATTTAGTGACTTAGTGAAAACTGTCTCAGTGTGAACTTCTAAAATTGAATAAAGGGCTACTTTCATTATAACCTTGGATAAAAATGATACAACAGAGATATTTCTGAAATTGTTTACAGCAAGAAAGGAAAAACAGTTTGCCTTACAATTGCCTCAAGTACAGCACATTTAAATAAGCAGGTTTTAATATATATTAATATATTAATTCAGTCATGTGTTTGTGAGTGTAGGGTTGTATGTAAAAGTCAGTGGGGGCAAAGAGGCAGTTAATCAGCCACCTCTCTCTTCTCACAGTTTGTCCAAAGGGATGTGCCACGAGGCAACTGCTGAGAGTGAGAGACAGTATCTTGATTACATTTTTAATCAAAACAATAAGCTCTCTCCAAGACTAGCAGCCGGCAGCAGCCCAACCATATAATTAGGAAGATTTAATATTGCCAGGTAGAGAAACATCTTTCTGTAGGGGTTAGGGAAGCATGCAGATGACAGGAATGTGAGCACTTTCAGACACAAAGCACATATGCCTAATTATTTCAGAACTTATTTAGAAAGGGCTGCTTTCTTGTTGTCATACAATACTGAGATGAATAAGCAGAGAACCATAGATCGAATGCTCTGTTGGAAAATGTCTTTCTTAAATAAATAATAAATTAATAAAATATTCCTCATTCTGCATTGGGAACATGTATGAATCAGTGTGAATGAATTTTGATACAAATATTGACAGGAGAGTGACTGTGTGCAGGGAGCGTGGTTAAAAGGGTGAAAGGAAAAATGGAAAAACTGATGCATTTGAAGCTCTCAGACAGAAAAAGACATTTTCACTACATTACCAGAGTCTGAGGCCTGTAGCAGAAAGAGAGAGTGGATGAAGACTGGATTGGATGGTTGATGAAAACAATGGCATGGGAACTTGCAATATCTCAGACAGAAGTGAGAGAGCTCTTAATATTGGTTCAAACAACATGAACGCACGGAGTAGGAAAAGAAGGGAATGACTGGATGGAGGGTTGAAATGAATGGAAAATGACGGTGGGAGACTGAAGGGATGGCGTCTCTCTGCTCCCAGACGGTGAAGGCTGCCTGTCTGGATGAGTCACTGTCTGATCCCTCGTTTCCAAACAAATTAGACTGAAAACAAGCACCGGAGGAGAACAGCTTGATGAGGTCTGTGGAATCAATATGCTATTAAAACCTGTCTTTGCCCGCCTCTGCCCATCTGTACCCCCCGCTCGACCTAACACTGACTGGTACAACTTGCTGTTTCCCAGCCGGTGCTACACGACCTGCTGCTGCTGGCTGACTGAGGGGCTGGCAGAACCTGCTGTAGCTGTGTGTGTGTGTGTGTGTGTGTACCAGGTATTCCTCATTTGTGGTGATGTAAATCTGTTTACACAGTCATGTTATGGTGACTCGCCTCCCTTATGAGGACAAAAAGCAAGTCCCCTTTACGTAAATCATTAATTTTAGGGTGAAGACTTGGTTTTAAGTTACGGTTAGTTTAGGGTTATGTTATGGTTAGGGTAAGGGTTAGGTATGTGGTGGTTATGGTTAAGGTGAGGATAAGTCTCTAGGAAATGAATGTAAGTCAGTGTAGTGATCGAAACATGACTGTGTGTGTATGTGTGTGTGTGTGTGTGTGCCATCTGCTGCTGTTAGAGAAAGTGCTGTTTTAGAAGTAGATTATCCCACAACAGAGAGCTTTACTAGTTATCGCACAAAGTGCATAAATGATTTTATGAAGTTTTCTTCATTTTCATTTCTTTACACAAATTCCCTCTCAGGGTCATGACAGACTGAAGCTTACAAAAGTATAAATTGTGTGAAAGGAAATAAAACATCCTGGGGTGGTTGCTCAGATAGATAAACTCTTGAAAATGTATGCTTGAGTTTAAATCAGTGAGGGTTGTGAGGCAAAGTTACAAGATTTTAATGTAACAGCAGGGTATAGCAGGTCACTGACTGGCTGTTCTGTGTGTTTTGACTGTCTGGCAGACAGACTAGCTGCTGGGCTAACAGCAGCAGGATTATACATGCATGTCTTATCTGACTCTGGCAGAGCTCTCCTGACGGACTCCAGCTCTCCATCTCTCTCTCTCTCACTGTCTCTCTCTCTCTCACAGGCGCACACACAAGAAATCTGCAATAGTCACTCCATTCCTAATTGATTTGACACCTTTCTCCAAACAAAATTGCATGCTCTCAAAATAGATTCAAAATCTACCAAAATCCATATTATTGTTGCAAACTATACATTGTTATTGTTGAAAACTAGCCAGTGTATTAGTGTTTCTCAATAGGTTTACAGCAGACATTTTGACTTCATGGTTAAAAAAATACAAAAACGTTATAGTCATAGTAAAAAAAAAAAAAGTGAGCCAATATGCATAACACCAGGAAACAGAAGCAGCTTGGAATTCAGCCATCATTCATTTTATTATTTACACATATGTTTTTCCTGCTGTCACAAGTCAAACTGTCCTCTGTGGAAAAGGTTCACTGATTGTGCACCCTTCAAACCAAGCTTCAAATATAAAACCATGGTTTAACAGAAAGTTGGTTGAGGTTGGTGAGGAATAATGGAACATGTTTGTGGCTCAAACTGGGATTAACTAAACATCTTCAGATATACCATGTTATTAGTATACACCACCTGAAACTATTTAATCATTACATGTTACTGCGTTTCCAAAAGGGACTCTCTCTCAAAAGGTGTTTTTAGTCTGGCTGATTAGACCTTTGAAGGTGGGTGGAGCTAACCTGACACGTACATGAGGTCACCAGGCTCCATATATCAATATACCTTTTTCATGGCAGACATTTTACTTGTCATACTGTAGCAGGCAAAGCACAGGTGTAATCAATAACATTAATTATAGGTTTGTTCCATTCAAGTGCCCCAATAAGCAATGCCACAGAGTCAGCATGCACAACAGCCTTTAAATTGGTCAACCTAAATAAAATACAGTGTCATACATTATCAGTGTTGTAAGTTATACTTCAGATTTTCCTGCCATAACATGTCAAAATGTCTGCTGTGAAAAATTTCTGTTACAATGTAATTTCTTCCACTCAGTCAGGCCTAACAAAACCAACAGGTGTCAATCAGTCACACACTACCTAATAAGATTCAAGAGAAAACACATAACTCCAATATATAAAAGTACGGATCAAAAGTCATATAATTTAATTGAAATCATATCAAAAACAGTGTTATCATTTTTATTTCTGTGCTGACGCATATCTTACCAATAGATGAGCAGGAATATAGCCATCAGTGTTTTTTTTCTCTTAGGATTAGGTTGAAATGAGCATGATTTCCTGGCTGTGCTGACCGTTTTAAGAGCCTGCTGCTGTTGGACTATTTCCTAAAATTCATGTGTGTATCTGTGTTTGTGTCTTTTTCATTGTCTCCAAACCACTGCCTTTCCCCCTGTGTACAGTATGTTCCTGCCAGGAATTTACGAATATACAGTCCAAAACACACAGCAGTTAAGATATATTTGTTGCAAGTGCTCTGATGTTTGTATCTGCACTCTTTCATCTTATATATGTACAATTCTTATCACTCCGAGGTAGAGGTCTCCTCTGTGTACACTGAGCTCAGCCGGCCTGAACAAACTAATGAAATACTGCATGAAGGTGAACTGTCCACTATGCATGAAAATGAGAAAGCTTTCTTTCATGATGACAGCTATCTCATCTCAAAGACTGCCGGCTCTGACTTTTACGATAAAAAAAGCCTCCACCTTGCATTCGGTGCTCATAGGTTATACAAATGACCCAGATACTGAAGCAGCGGGGGAAGAAAATAATAGCTCAATACAGAGAAAAATAAGACTGTAAGAGACCACAACTTCCAAACTTCTTTGACATACAAAGTTCCAGTTGTCACCTACATGAGATTATGATTATAAAATCAATTAATGAAACATTTCCAGCCCTATTCTTCATCATGATTATCCATCAACAGTTAATGGGACATTATTCTCTGACAGTCCCCAGAGGAAATACATTTGGCCATTCATTCTAGCAAAAAGGAGAAGGTCATTAGAAGAGCCTCTTTCTATCTGTAGGACACATATAGATAGAAAGACGGTGTGGCTGCATGTGCGGTTGCATGTATGACACACATTCAACCATCCCACAATATCATTACAATCTGACACGTTCCCTAGGAAACAGCTTCCCACTCCACTGCTGGCTGGGATGATTTTTTTTTTTTAGCTTTATCTCTTATTTTCTCATATAAAAGAAATAAAAATAATGTCCGTCATCTTCCATTGTGCTGTATGTCTCATAACATAAAATGTACTGTATAACATTTAGGGGAGACAAGAAGAGAGACATGGAGAAAGAAATAGAGACAGGTGGAAAAGGAGAGATTTTCCGTGCTTCAAAACCACGCAGACCATATCCAAAATGATTTAAATCACATTTCTCCAGAGCATTCATCTCCATTTGGTGAACTCTCGGTTGGTTGACTTCCAATTTAGAATGATTCAACACTCAAATGAAGAATGGCAAGTATGGCTTTGGATTTACGCCACCTGAAAGGATGTGATGAGATTCAAGAGAGAGGCAGGAGAAAGCTGTGGACAAGACAGCTAATAAAGTTGACATTACTCTCCAGAGAATAAATAGGTTGTGGTGGTATCATGACTGATGTCTTTAATGGAAACACAATTCAGAACCCTAACACCAACCTAATAGCCTGTAGTACTGACATGCAGAACGATTAATGTTAAACACGCTGTTGGTTTTCTCTGTTACTCAGCATGGCAAGGAGCCACCAGAAATCACCTGATCAGCTGATATCTAAGCCAAGGTGGTCAGCTGCAATATTTCATATCTGTCAAAGTATAAAAGGTTTTCAGTGGTCTCTCAGCACAGTACCAGTTGACTAATGAGCTACTGTATTACTCCACAAAGCTGACACAAGGCCTTATCTTTGATTAATCAACTGTGAGCTGGATGCCCAAAAACCCCCAAACAGCTCTGCAGACCATCTTCAGTAACTATGAATAAAAACAATATTAACACAAATCAACTCCAACTGCAGTCTTGGAAACTGGTGAGTCACAAAAATGTGCAGACACTGTGATGTCAAGATAATATTTTCCGTATATTGTACAAATCATGGCCATTTGAAACCTGTTTAGAATTCATATGGTTCTCAGAGGGCCAGCCTTAGTCAAATGACAGAGAAGGGAACATAATGAACATTCGGCATTGACGGAAAGGTACATCCATGCTGTTGCATAAATTTGCTTTTGCTGCCTTCATGTATTTTCAGAAGCAAACTGTCCTCCACCATTTGTCCTGTGACACATGTGTTTTGAGAATAACAATAAAAAAAGACAGATTTGCTAGATTTCAGTTTTTCATAGAGGCTATACATTTGTCTGACCTTGTTGTTAATCACACTTCATACATACATTGGGGTCAATACTGTGTAGTATAAGTTTATGTGAAGTTACTGTTAACTCAGTTATAACAGTAAATTTAATTTAACCAAAGCGTTCATCCTTGTCTTTTTCTGTCATTTGTGTATTAGTTACTTCAGCTTAGTTTCTTTATGGTCAAGTCAGCCTAATCAAGAGCAGGCAGCAGCACTGTAGTTATTCAGGGTATAATTAGAGTAACAAGTATGATAATAATATAATTTTATTATATCTATAATGATTGCATTTATTGTTGAATTAATTGTTAGGCTCAGGAACATTATGAAAACACCTCCACGTCAGTGATGACAGGTATGATATTAAGACATAGGGAGACAAGACAGCTGCCAACTTTCACAACACCCCTGACCCCAGAGCCCTGCTTGGCACACATGCAAAATTCCACTTTTTATTGATGTTTCAGTCCATGTACTACAACTGTTTTTCAAACTATATCTTACTTACTTCATTTTTCAAGGTATTTTAAGCCATGTGTTTCATTACTGTAAAAAAATAAGAAACTTGTTTGAGATAGTTACGAATAACCTGACGTGGGTCCTTGACCATGGTCATACGGACCAAGAAGAAAGGAGGGGGACGCCACCAAAACTGAATTCTGTACCCCTTTGATACTTTAGCCAGGACCCACAGGTCTGGCTGGGTCTTTCTCCCCAGCTATCCAGGCATGGCTGGGAATGAGGTACGGCAGCCGTCCCCCCATCCCTAGGTGACACCCCCCTGAGGCCCTGAAACTTTTGGAGGGCGCTTCCTCTGGGGTGCATCTCTAGCAGCATGGGGCTGGTACCCTTGCTGATGTTGAGATGGCTTTTTGGTACCACCACCAGAGGCCAAGAAACCTGCACCCTGTCACCTGCCATACACCCACAGCTCTTGACAAGCCCAAGAGGGTTGGTGCAGAGGCTGGGAGCCCCTAGGTTTATACCTGGCAACCGAGGCCCTGCTGAAGTGCTCTGAACACAATCTCGCTGAGACTGTTCAGCCTTATCCAACACACCCTGGGAGTCAGGGTGAAACATCTGTGCTGGCACAAACAGCATGCTGGTAAGCTCTTTCTGAATATTTTACAGCAGAGATGTCTGTGCTAACTAAATCTGCCTTCATGACATCACAGCAGATGATATAGCTGCACCAATGTCTCTTGTAAGCTGGGAATGAGTGACAAGGGCAGAGTATATCATGCTCATAGTATTCAGGACCCTCATTTATAAATATTTTGTATGCACAAAAGAATTTATTTAGGTCTAGATTTATATATATATAATAGATTTAAAAAAAAAACAACAACTTGTGCGATTCTCCACGGAAACTCATGGCCCACACGTACACACATAAACTGGAGAAATGAGAATCTGCAGCTCTGATTGCAGAAGGATGAAACACGAGAAACGGTGTGAAATTAATACCATTGAATAAAATAAATAATTTAAGTATTACCTCTCTCGTATCACATATGAAGAGTTCTTTTGCAAAAACAGAAAGCCATTTGTACAATGAATAAACAAACACCTGTTTGATTGATACTCCCTGAAGTGAACACAAAAACATATGATTTAGGATAATAAATACAAACACAGATATCTGTCATTGCAAAAGTGCCAGTGCCACTTCGAGTTCTGACAACACTGGGATTTCCAGCACTGGAATACACAGCGACTACAAGAAATAGAAATGAAACTTGAATGCATTTGGCTTACTCTCATTTCAAACAAGGGAATACAAATTATGTACCTGAGTCATCCGGTGCGTCTTGCACATCCGTGTCCCCCTCTGCCTCCGCCACTACTCCACTCAGGAGGGATTCCCCGATAATTCCTGCCATTCTCATCAAGAGGGCTGAGCTCTGGTTTCCCCTTCCCCCTGCCAGTGGCACAGACACTCTGCCGGTGTAATGTTGTGTGTTTTTTGGCATCCACTTTAGGTCATACCACTTCTGCAGCAGCATTCACAGTGTCCGCCACATGCTACTACTCTAACACCTTTTTGGCATTTGTAATGCCCACACTGAGTCCACCAAACAACATGTTTTTTCTTGTCTCAACCTCCCCAACAAACAACCTCGATTTCACACTGTGTGAAATTTCTTTTTTTGGCCTTTCTGTCAACGTCTGCCATGATCGTCTTCATGCAGTCAGTATGAATTAATATTAATTAGGGGTGTTTCACTGACTATTTATAGGCAGCTATTAGCGTTGCATGAAGCTCGCACAGGTGTGCCACATTTCGAGTGGACTGTGATTTATAAAGGGAAATCAGCATACGACGTGCATGCTCACGGTGTTATAAATCAGAATATTTTTGTGTGTAAGAACTTTCTGTGTTTCATCCGTATGCAACCTTTTGACAAGAATCCTACACAGTTTTATAAATGAGGCCCCTGGTCCTCTGGATTGGCTGTTCTCCTGAGAACTGCCAATAAAATGGTGAGTGCACTGCCTGACCAGGCTGCTCATGTGGCTGTATTGTAAGTCCAGTCCACCGACTGTGTTGTAAACTGAGTTGTAAGCCCTTGAGTAGGCTGCATGTGCTCCTCCACAGGCAGTTCAATAAATGTGCCATACCCAAACAAGAAGGGCATTCATGATGGCCATCATAGGGGTCCATGACACACCGGCAAAAATGACACAACTGAGAGGCCATTTCTTGTAAGCTTTTTTTTTGTGAACTGAAAATAAACAGCAGGGCCAACAGCTACGGATAGCTGAAAAAAGGGTACCAATATACACGCTGCTCAAAGCTGGCCACAATTACTTACAATAAAATGTGAAATAAATATAATTCACCTGAAATCACCCACCATATGCATGTAAAGGCAAAGGGTGAAGCAATCAGAAGTCCACCCACTGAGAACAGAGGCTACAGGCAATACAATCAGCACTTAACTAAAATAATAATAACCAACTTAAATCCCACTGTATTTCAGAAGAAAGTAAACAATCCCACCTACTGTGAACAGAGCTAAAAAGGGAAATTGGTAATAGCACTTTTTTCTAATTAAATAGAAAGAAACAGTTTATCGGGGGGGGGGGGGGTTATAACTCACTCAAAAAACCCACTCACTGTGAACAGCAAGTAAACAGGGAGAATAAGTGAACCCAGTTCAAATGAATATGGGAAGAAGTTACTTTGTAATCACACCCAAACTGTTTCATTAACTTACTCCAGAGGGAAAAACTGTATGAAACAGTATAAGACAAACAGCACTTACCTGAAGCTGCAAGCTATAGTAGTTGCTTAGCACCAGGTGCAACAAATTAGGTTACCTGAAATGAAAAGGTTAACACAAGCAGTGTAACCCTCTGCCATTTAAATGCAAGTGAAAGGGAAAAAAAACACATGAAATCCTCAGGGACACAAGGCTCCTGCACCACAGTGACGGATTGTTGATAGTGGAGTCCCAAACATATACAACTTACCTACAGGTCTCAGATGAAGCGAGTGAAGCAAAGAGGAAGAGACACGGTCACCTGGATGCTCTTATAGATGGTGAGTCAAGCCTCCTATGGTCAGTCACATGACTTTGTTGATATATGGTCTCGAGGATAGTTGATGATAGTCTGAGTGAGGTCGAAATAGATCATCTTTGTTACGCTATTTGCATGTGACCAGAGTTATCATGTAAACCAAATGTTTGATGGCCTTTTAATTAAATTTGTTTTCATGTTTTGTTGCTTTCTCCTATATTTCATTCGCTCCAGGTCAGCAATGCTCTTGTGTGGAGTGCCTGAGGAAATTAATGAGTGTTAAATTTAATTATGTAAGATGGAAAGATACAACTAAACCATACACACAGGAAAAAGGAAATGTATTCTATTCATGCAAATGTTACATTTGAGGCACTGTACTTTAATCAAGCCCCAAAATCACATTTCCAATCTGTTGACTTCACAATCTGTTTTACTGATGTTTTCACAAATGTTAAATGCAACTTAAATGTCAGCCATTCCAATTAGTACCGATGTAGTTTAAAAGAAATACAAGAAAACAAGGAAACAAAGAGACACTGGGGGAAATGGAAACTTCATTATCATTCTCAACTGTGGTTAATTATACTTTTACTGCATAATGAAGCGCCTCAAATCAACAATGCATCCATAATGATTTAATATTTAATCAAAATCCCATGATTTCCTCAAATTTCATCAGAAATTAAAGTTTGTGAAATGCTAAAACCCAATTAATTTCCTCAGGCAGACTATAATCATTTGAAGTGTCTAGCCAACCAAGGCCTGGGGACAGCTTGGGGGCTGAGACTGGTAGAAGAGGATTTTTCCAAGCAAAGTCCCAGTAATACCATAAGACCACTCTGTGATAGAGCTCAGGCAGCATGGCCTTGCCTGTCCACCCACAGATCTGTTTTATAACGCCTGAGAGTGAACTGTGGGTCATCCACATCTCAGTCTCACACTTCTCAAAAACATCTGAAAGTAGCAACAATGTCCTCTGTGTGTTCCACAGAATGTGAAAGGTCACAGTGTTAAGATGCTCTTAGTTGAGTGAAGAGAGTGGTTGTACAAAGAGTGGATTACAGGAATCTACAGTTTAGAGTCCAGCAGGTGTCATAGGTCTGATTAAAAAAAAAACAACCAATATAACAAGTACGCACTTGATAACTAAAATGACGTACCCACGCTCATATCATTCTGCATATGCACTCGACTCAGATTATGGCCTCGGTGTACTTCAGCTCATGTCTGTGATGCATCACTATTTTGGTAAACTCAACCCATAAGACAAAGATACCAGCATAAGCTGTATTATTTTGGTTTGAGGTTAAATCTGAGCACATAGCTTACATTTAACCTCCCACACTTGCTTCTCTACACAAAATCTCTTACACAATGGTGCCTCTCCTGTTTGTGAAATTTTCAGTCTCATCTATTCATCTGTCTTCATTCAGACGCTCATAGGTGGGAGTCACTACTCGTGTGCTCTCAGCAGCTGTAATTGGTAATGCATGACACCTTCCGTAGCCTTACTGTTGGCTTTTAGCTATGATGGCTGCATGGACTTGTCCACTGATTGAGAATGAGAATGCACTCTTTGTGACTATTAGTTTGGCATGAAAAGATGTAAAGTGCTGTAATAAATTCAGTTTATGAGAAGTGTGTGTGCGTATAGTGTCTTGTCTCTGTAGCCACAGTGTCTTGAAAACACCCAAGCAGATAGGATGGTGGGTGGTACAGCAAATAAATGACAGCATCAATTGTCAGATGTCTCACGAACTGTTTTATGTCGCTGACATTCCCTTTCATTTTCAGATCCTTTCACAGAATTCCTTTGTTTGAATTACTGCACGGCTAAGCCCATTCCTTGTTCTCACACCCTCCCTCGCTTCTCAACCATCTTGTCACTCATTTTCTCTACTCTGTCAGGTTGCCCATGTTCTCTGTCAATCCCTCTTCTTATCCTCTTCTCCTCTATCGTTTCTCTTTGCCTCTCTCTTGAAGATGAGATGATAGTGCTGGTAATTAGTTTGTGAGAGGTGTGAGAGGCTCTACGTGGGCTGAAAGAATGAGAGTGTGTGCTTGACAACAGGCCGAAGATAATGAAGAGATCTGAGGTGAGAGCCCTGGGTGCAAGTCCTCTGAACTCGTTGAAGCCGGTGTGGAGAGAGGTGAGGAGAGGAGAGGAGAGGAGAGGAGAGGATAGGGGAGAGGTGGGGAAAGGATGGAAGGGGAGGGGATGGGAGGAGACGAGAGGAGAGGACAGAGGAGAGAGGATTAGGCACATCCTTAAAAAGAAACTAATTACCTGCCAGTACTTGTCCACAGTCTGAGTCGTCCCTGCACACATACAGTACACACGCACACACACCCACTGTTCCTACTCATGTGCCAAGTATTGAAGCAGCTTTCATCCACAGCACGCTTAGAAAAGTCACACATGCTCTTGTTTTGTTTGTTTGTTCCATTTGGCTGCCAAAGCCTGTGACTGTCCAGTCATAATTTTGTGAAATTCACTGTGAAAGCTCAACTACTAGAAGGAGAAAAATATGGTGAGGGAAATGACCCTTAAAAAACGGATTATCTCCTTATTTGTGGTCCGATCAGTGCATTCACTGATCAGACTTGGTAGATGAAGAGATTTAACGCTGAAGACAAAGTCTAAGTCTTTGGAAGAGATAATAAAAAAAGATACAGAGAAATACTAGCAGAGAGATGTTGTATGACATATGGACTGAGGTCTGTGAGGTTTATTTCATGCTGATCTACTATGCAGATCAGAAATATGAATCATATCCAATCACAGGTAAATATGCATATGTCCACCTTATGTAAAAGTGCTTGTGTGTATTAAAGGGTTTCTTCACCCATCTTTGAAACAATCATGGGTGCCTGGTTATGTTTTAAAATGGGGGAGTAAACTTAATAATGGGTAGTGGTGGTGGGGAGGTCTAGGGATCCTCCCCCAGAAAAAAATTGTAATTTAAAACAAATTTCCTGCATCTCTTTACCACCTGCGGGCTGGCAAAGTTAGCTAACAACTCGCAAATTGATTTGGCATTTCAGCAACAGCACAATCCTACTTTTAGCTAATTTAAAGTTTGGCTGGAGTCAGTGGACCAAGTAGGTTCATTCAACACACGCTAGACTATCTTTTCTATTTTCAGTCAATGATCGCAGTTAAACTAAATGGCATGTTTCTCACCTTTGTAAACAGTCAGACTCCCGTGTGGATTGACAGACTGTGATTAACAGCCAAAGCATGCTCTGGCAAATGATCCGTGACAGGTTAGACTGAACCAACTCAAAGGGTGGTCCAAAAATTTGTGACTTTTTTATTACCTGTTTTTGACAGTTGCTGAAAATAGTAAAATGATCATTGATATAGGCTGCTGAAATATAATCAGCTGATTTCAGAGACTGTATGATGATTAGTTTATTTTTTAAAAGACAAAAAGTGGGGCAGCAAAACCAGAACTTTGTTCCCCCTATCTGAATAATGGGGATGCATTTGCTCCACTTGCTACATTGCTCAGGTGACTATGGAAACAATTATCTCAAAACCTCAAATCCGTTCACACCGCAAGATACTGCCAGAGGTAAGTAAGAAAACATGAGGTTTTTTGTAATTTGGGTGAATCAATCCTTTAATTCTAATCTAAATCCTAAACCTGAGACCAAAACGTAATAGTCTCTGAAAAGCCACAAAGCCAAGAAGTATCTACTGAGAATTTATTTTACTTATCTTGTTATTCTTGGGCCAATAATATGCCTATGATATAGAAAAATGAGCACACATACACCTATCACACAGACATACTGTATACAGACAGATAGACACACACAGGCACACACCGACAAAGGATAAGATGGGGTAAGGCAGGCAACAAGTACTGTCTAAATGCATGTACCTGCCCCGTCTCCACTGGAGCAGAGAAGGCTAATGTGTTGGAAATGAATTCAGAATCATTTGGCTTTGATGTTTAATTAGGCTGCTGATTGGTGTCCACAAACAATTAAAACATTCTAATAAATTATAGTTAGTGTATAATTAATAAAAAACCCAAGTCTTTTTTTCTCTCTGTTACCAGGGAAACTTCGCATAGCTCAAAGGATCAGTAACTGTCTCTCACAATTTATGAGGTTTATTTCAAAGAATAAGGTGGGTGATTAATGACTCACTGCTGCAGATGATGTCCCTGCTCTGTTAAACGTTCACATAGAACAGAGGAAATTGGAATTACGCCCTAACCATATTCTTTATCAGTTGCATAAAGAAGATTTTTTTATTTGGACAAATGATTAATTAGATTGTCTATCTTCTTGATGGGAAATGAAGCACCTTTAACAGCTGTAATTCAACCTCAAATAGGACAGAAGAAAAGTGGAGTACATGAATGTTTTTCCCTCCTCGTGACATGCAGAGCCATGTGTAATTTAGGGTCTGAAGAGACTGAGACCTCTCAAACTAATGTCATGTCTCTATATCTATTAATCTTACACACACACACACACACACACACTATAATACAGAATGAGGGGCTTGACTGAAGGCCACCACAGCAGAGATGGACATTTTTCTTAGTATTGAGTGGAGATACAAAGGCCAGCATACCCACACCCACCCACACACACACACACACACACACACACCACAGAGTATAGAAATGAACTTTTAGAGGTGTCCTTGTACTGTAGCGTGTACTCCGAAGACATATAAACAGTAAAAAAAATGCTATGACCATCTTACTGTATAAGAACATGCAAGCAAAAGACTACATTACACAATTGCGCAGTGTGACACAACATATTATGTGACATGTGAGGACATGCATGTGGTGACATGGTGACATCCATGACAAGACCTCCACAAAATAAATTACTTTCTAAAATGTTACCTATTTCACTCAGAGAAGATTCCTGTTATAGATTTAAGAAAGTTCAACTATTATTATCTTACCAAAAATGATGCCCAATACCATATCATGCAGCTGAACAATAGGTGACCATTCATCATAATAAAAAAGATTAATTTTCCCGCATTCCTAAGTTTCTTTTAGCATGCACCAAAAGCATTGCAATGACATTTCCAATATACAGTAGTTTAATCTTCTCAGATAGAATTCCCCTAAGAGGGAGTTATTATGAAAAGATCATGATGAGAGGTAGTCATGCTCAACAGCAGCAAAGCTGGAGGTTGTTTTATTAAGCCTTCAGTCTGCCCACATACACAGTAGCATCAACAGTGCCACTGCCCACCGAAACCCACACACACACTCCCCGCTGCACACTGCCCACTGCCCACTCACTATAAAAACAACAGGATAGAGATAGTGAGTGCTCAGGACACAGGAGGCAAAGACACACAGAGAAATTGTTCCAAGCTAATTATTAAGAATATTTCAGTGATACTAAAAGTAACATGTGAAAAAGGGATCTGGTTTGTTTGGATGCCACATTCAATTCTATAAAAGCCTGCAAGTTTTGGACAGACTGCACAATAGCTTATGGAAGGAATTCACATGTGTCAGCAGCTCACAATGTATTTGTAAATGTGTACGTCAGTCATTTGAGAAACTCAATGAAAGGTTAATAAAAATACAAATTATTACATTTAAGCAACTGATTTATTGATGCACTTAGGTCAAAAAATATGATTAATTTGTTTGAGTGTGCATGCCATCTTCTCCACAGCTTTCTGATTAGCCCCCTGCATGAGGCATAGTCTAGCTCTTATTCTCAGAGATGATTATGTACTGTACGGTCACACAATTTGAGATCATTTTGGAAAAGGCTTTTTTTAAATATTTGATTTATAGAAAATTGTGACATGATTTTAGCAAGTAAAAACTACAGATGGGACATTGAAATATAAATGCCCAACAAAAATTAAAGCTGAGAGAAGTTGAAATGTAACAGTGGGAGCAGTAGTTTCAGCTGCTGGGGTTAAAATGATGTTGCTTGTCTTCTTTGGCAGTAACAGACTACACACACCAACATGTCACTGGTGATGGCACTAATGGAGTCATCTGCTTCCAGGATTCTTCCCATGACTTCAAAATATTGCCCGCTAGTTTCTTCTCAGGTGTCATTTCGAACTATGTTGTTTTTCACGTCAGTACTTTGGCTGCTGAATGTTTGTACAGGTGCACATTATCACCACTTAAAATCACAACTTCAGAGAAAATTGCTTACCGCCTCTGATACAATTTTTTCACATGGGAATTCTCTAGGCAATTCGCTGACTTTGCATTTTTGAGGCTGTACCACCTGTTAATATAAGATAGGCACGGCTGTGTGAACACACTTCAAGCTCAGCAGTGACACAAAAATACAATGTGTTAAATCCCCACAAGTCCAGATCACTCAGCTTCCAGCTGCAGCCTCGATCATTTCTCACTGGATATTTTTCAAATGTGGTTGTGAAAACTGCTTGCAGTAGACATCAGATGAACACCAGGAGAGTTTGCTCTTTGTTGTAAGTTATCATGTAATTAACTTGACCCATGAAATAAGAAGAAATTATCTTCTCTACAAGCAAGTCAGCATGCAGGTTTAGCTGAAGAACCACACATACAGTAAATATGGCAGGGACTACAATTTGGCTTCACTATACAGTATATGCAAATACTTGCTCCTCCTTATGAGTCACATATTAATAAAGAATAGTTTCAGTACAATACATGTGGGCAGGGCTACGAGGTTTCTGTCTGACATTAGAATTAAATATTACCATTGAAAAGCATGTCAACATGTGATAATTAATTATAATTATCAGTTCCGCACAGACTGGTTCATGCTTTTGTGAAACAGCTGTTGTGATGGGATTTTTATGCACAACACAATGGAGAATTGTGCAATAAACAAAAAAAATGAGAAACACTCAGTCAGCAGCAGACCCGTGAGAGGTCAGGAGAAAATAGTAGGACTTGTTAATACTCACAGGTGCACATTAAATCTGCCAATCATAACTCAGTGGGCAACATCTCAGATAGCTGAACTTGTCAAATATTCACAGCCTTGTCAGCTACAGTTGTCATGTGATTAGTTTGATGGTTGGACGAATTGTCTTCTTGAGCATGTTCACTCTGTAGGTCTTTACCAAACAAAGAACCTCCATGATAAGATTCAGCAGGGAGTGTGCAGCACAACAAATCTGCAGAAATGTTAAATCCACACTGCAAGGAATTTAGGTTGAGTAGATAGGGTTGGTGTATCTTAAACATGAGAGTAGACTGTATGTATATAGCTTGGGGTCAGTGAAAAGAACTGTTTTGTTTATTCTTATCAGTCCAATTATAATATGGCCTCAGAGTGCCTCAGAGCATGACTAGATATCAAGGAGAGGTTTCAGATTTATTCAAGAGAATATACACTATGTAATACAGTCTCCTACTCCTCTCCCACACCCGCCTACTGTTTGACCTGATTTTAAAGTCTAGTTGTTTTTGTTTGCAGAAATAAGTTGATCCAAAGTGAGCTGGTTGCTGTATTAGAGGCAACAGTGTACCTTTTTCAGCAGAGGAGGTTAGAGAAGGGATGTAGTGACTCACCTGGTTCTGCACTTCCCTACACCGCCCTGGCCTGCTATATTTCCCATTCTTCACCTCAGATGCATTCCAGTTCCTCTACCTCAAGCCTATACTCTCCCTTACTCCCACACTCCTCCCTTCCCTCAACCCCTCTCCCCTCCCTCTCGTTGTGTCCTCTCTCCCTCGCTGAACCTCACTTCTCTTCTCTCTCCCCCCTCAATCTCCACCACTCCCTCTTTATTTGACTTGATTTGTCTGGATTCTTGTTTTCTTGTTTTTCTCACTCACCACAACACCTCCCGAGAGACCTTAAGGGAATATGTTGATCGAAGTGAATAGTGAAGTCAGCGTGTGTGTTTGTATGTGTAAACAAGAGATTCAGAAGAGGTTACAGGTTTATTTGTTCAATGCTGTCGGGTAAAAAATATTGTAACTACAATTTTCTTTTCTTGTATAGACTGAGAAAATGTTACAATGTCCTGGGCTTGTGAATACCCTGCAAATCTAACCCCTCTTACATAAACTGCAAATTGGATGGATGTCAAGAAACAAAGCTATTCCTCTTCTTGAAAAGCTGACATTTTGGTGATATGTGCAAGGTTTTCACCCAGCATCAGCGAAATGTTGTGTGTGTGTGTGTGTGTGTGGCTGAGAAAGAAAAATGGATTTGAATGTCACACTTTCTAAGAATCTCCCAGACCATGACAGCCATTGTTTAGGTGTATTAGTGCATATTCGATAGGGACGGCTTCCTCTTTATTCCCATAAACGAGTGAATCTACAAAGGCTCAGGCTACATTCACTGTTCCTTATCTACAATATGTGTGACCATTTAAGGAAAGGCAAATGTAATACTTACAGGACCGGATAAAGTCTGTAGTCTATGCAAGACTGATGGAACAGCTTGCAAATATCTACAGTGTGAAGCAAAACGAGTGAATGAATAATTACATACAGCTAAATTAGATAATGAAGACAGAAATTTCTCAGCCTCTAAATCTGAGATTTTCTAATGCCAGAGTAAATCTCTGTTCTACGATAAATCAGTCTTCATTGTTTTCTCTTTCATGCCCAGCAGCATTAAGAGCCATTCTTCATCCAGAATGTCTCTGACCTTGGCTTTTATATCAGTCCTGGAGAGCAACTCATAAAGTGCTTGTCCCTAAGCCCATTTGGCACTTTTGTTGACATCATACTCTTTGATATTAGATGGTGTAAGTACATATATTGCTTACTATTTTTAACTTTGACTTTCTCCATTGAGGTCTTATAGATCATTGCTCTTCAAATTGACTCTATACAGCTGGTGGATTAGAGACTTAAAGGAATGTTACAACCTGACAATATGAAAGGAAGACTGTGTGCCGGGAAACTGTGTGTTTTTCCTGTACAAAAAAAGTACATCCACTTATTTCTATAATATTTAAACCTGTGTATCTCTTTTTTATCCTTCTCCCCAACTGTCTATGTACCCATCTCTGTTTCTCTGAGTCATGTTCCTGGGCTCGGGCCAACCCAATGGAGGTAATATGACTTTGAGGTAAAGCTCTACTGATTGCTGTGTGATAGTTGTGGCTCGGCAGTGTGGGAGTTGCCAAGTGCTGTAGATCAGCTCTGTACAGGAGGTGTTAGTTCGGCAGGCCACTAAATTGCTCTGGGAGGAACATCAACATTATTTCCTCAGCCGTTTGGCACAAGCTCCTCAAACGGTGACTCAGACCCACAGGGGCAGAGGCATCGCAGAGCTGATGACGCTTCAGCCCGAGCACAAATGAACACACAGCTGCATTCACACACATGCCAAGAAAAAAGGCAACTGTGCATGTACAATATAAACACAGACTTACACACGTACACACAAGGTGCAAATCCACACATTGCTGTCTCATTCACACTTATTCATTCAGTATAAATACACTCATACTAACATCCCCACAGGGCTGCATGTAAATAAGATTTGGGTAATCAACAAAGTGATAAAAATCCCAAATTGAATGTTGTCTGTATTTGTAGCATGTTCAGAAACATAACTGCCGACAGTTATTTTGCTCTCTCAGTTGGGTGCAATCTAATTTTACCCTCTCCAAATAAACCTTCTCTTCCAGTAACTAGCAAACCACACTCTCAAAATGCACTTCACATTGTTGGAACATAAACAGAGAAACTCGAAATAAAACAAAGGAATACAGTACAAATCAAACAGCTTTGCCACAACCCAAACTATCTGCCATAAAACAGGATCTTCATTCTCATGGCTGCCTGTGTGTGAAAAACCCATAACCATAAACAGTCCAGCTGGTAATCCATTCAGAGGCCCCGAAGCTTTAGTATGTGTCAGCGCAGTGCAGAGCTGAGTGGCTTTAACAGGTCCAGGGATGCTTATGAAGGTCTGAGAGTCCCTCACCTGGATGTAATGGGGCCCAGACTCTCTCCACTCCCCAAGGGTAGACCCTGACTCAGAGAAAGGGACCAGGCATATTCAAGTTGACATGTGCTGGGCAGATGTATCTGACTTAAGTGACTTAGGGACACAGCAGGTATGCAGGTCTCCTGTGATGTTACTCATAAATGATTAATCTTCTCTTTCAACAGCCTATTTTTAGTGAAAGTGGACTGATGATGAAAGTGCAGGATAGTCTTTTCTGAGAATTGTATTGTTTCAGACTCGTTATGTTGTGGTTGTCCTATCCTGTTGGTTTTTAGCCATGCTAGCAGTGTGACTCATGGGATGGCAATGTCAATCTTCAGTCCTGACTAAAATATCTCAATAACTGTCAGATGGATTGCCATGACATATTTTATAAACATGTAAGTTCCCCAGAGGATGCATCCTACTGACTTTTGTGATCCCCTGACTTCACCTCAAGCACCACCAGTACATCGACATTTTTGTTTTTTAGTGTAATGTCTCGACAACTATTAGATAGATTGCTATGAAATTTGCCACAGATATACTTGGTGCCCAGAGGATGAACTCTATTGACTTTGAAGATCCGACACTAGATAAGTTGTCAACTATTGGATGTATTGACACGGAATTTGGTACAGACATTCAAATATACTAATGACATTGCCATCAGCCTAAATTGTACTTTGGGTTTAGTTCTAATTAGTGTATGCTAGCATGCTAGCATGCTAATCTAAGATTGTGAACTGGGTAAACGTCAGCATGTAAGCATTGTCATTGTGAACATGTTAGCATGCTGGCATTAGCATTCAGCTCAAAGCACCACTGTACCTGAGTACAGCCTTATTGTGTCTTGTTATCCCCCCCAGCGCCATCAATGCAATCAAAATTATAGCACGAAACAAACCAAAATAATCAGACAGGGGGAAAGCCTGTGATGATTAATACTGTGTATCTGTCCCACTTGGCATCATACTCCTCCACATGGTTCGTGAGTCTGCAGGAGGCGTTCTCACTGGTTGCCAACAGAGCCCAGCTTGCGTGTGGAGGCTCTCCTCCATTACAGATGCAGGAAAATTACTCTTCCTACCGCTATGATCATGTAAATTAAATTTTGCACGTCTCCACAGATACAAGGCAAGGAGCATCTCATGCACAAGCTCCACATACAGTACTTGTCGCTATAGTGTGATCTCTCTCTTGAACTTGGTTAATCCAGATAAATAGCTATTGTGCCATGGGAAACTACTAAAGAAAACAATTTACTGATTGAGAAAAGAAAAAAACATCTCGGGTTCCCTGTAAAAGTAAATAGACAGGGAGGAAGACAGCCCAATTCTAAACAAAACCCAATCACACTATCAACCCCCAGCAGTTTGTCACTGTCCATTTCTCACTACCTGATAAAGCTGCTGTCCAGAGGGCACCGTCTTATCAGAGACTTGAGCTCTGCTGGATAAATAAGATATCCAGCTCTTTCTAACAAGCCTTTAACACACCCAAGGCTTTTACACAAGTCTTTTAAAATGAATCTTCTTCTATTGCATGTCACGCTGTCTCTCATCATCGAACGTTAGTTCTTTCCCTAATCAAGCAGGACAAGTAAGTCCATGTGCTCCAATATATTGTTTCATTATGTGGGCCAGTGTACTTGACGGCATGGATGTGGGTGGCATTTCTGAAAAATGAAGTAACTTTTGTTTTCTTAATGAGAGGTGGTGGGTAATCATGTTCTCACAATTATCTAATACTTATGAGGATACACTGATTGCCTAAATGGGTCATTTACACCTGGTGCAAACAAACACGCTCTACTTCACATTCAACATTTAGTAGAAACTCTTAACACATAGCTGTCAGGAAACGCCTACAATGCCAGCGGCTTTGGGCCAAGAGACATGAACAAAGGAGAAGTAACATGATGGTTTGAAGACAGATGAAAGGTTTCCCACCCTTGCTCTTTCTCATTCTGTTTTTCCCTTTTAAGCACCCTTCTTTTCTTTCCCTTGTGATCATTCACTAATTGTCACCTCCATCACTCCCTGCTTTCTCTTTCTCACTCACACATCCCGGCTTTTTCTCCACAGTCCCTCTGCTTTTCAGTGGCTTGAGTGTTTTAATCACAATAGCCACTTCACAATCTGCTGCTCTGACAGACACCTTGTGCCAGGATAACACAGCAAGAGAGGCCAATCACAATCAATTTGAGAAGTTGTAATTCCCTCCAACTTAACTTCCAAGGGTAGATAGACAGCAAGAGAGGGGAAATTGGGAACAGCTGGTGCAACACTTACATCTAGTGGTGGACAGTCAAATTGCACCTAAAGGAAATCAAACCAAACCCCACTGACACATTGTTGAACGATGAGCAAGGAATGACCAAGCCTCCCAGTTGCGCCTCCGCTGTCCTCTGACAAATGTCTGAGCTGCTATAAGCACCCATCTGTCCAGAACAAGATGATGACTTCCACAGGAATAAAGCAGCTATTTAGAATCACTTCATCATAAGTCCAATGGGCTGTGAAAAGGCAGCAGTGACTTTTCCATGATTCTGTATGTAACCATGTCTGCCTGTCCTGACCCCTGGCTCTCCTACGGCAGGATGTTCCAAAACAAGTTCATAACATGGCCATTCCCTCTACGTATCTATGCTGACTCGTAAAGTCCTTCAAGGTCCATTTTCCTCCAAGTCATCATCTTTAACCACTGTCGCCACTTCCATCTCATCCAAGTAACAACTGCTTCTCCATTCTGTCTCTGTGCTGTTTAATCCAACTCTGCACCATCTGCCTGTCTGACTTTGTTCTTTTGCTGTCTACTGAGTGTGTGTTATGAGTGTATTTTCCAGAAGAAAGAGCATTTCAGACTCATTTCTCACATACAAAATACTACTGGGAAGTTCCTTTCATCTTCTTACTGTAATGTAGCCTGTCTTCTCTCCTACTCATTTGTCACCTTATAATTTAATGCAAGTTCCCTCAGTCCTTTCAGCATCAGTGATGCAACATCTCTGTCTGTGTTGCCTTTTTCTCATCATTTTGCTCACACAATAACTTCATTTAGCACATTTTTAAGACCTACCTAACTCCAGACAGCTGTGGTCAGACATGAGAATCATTCTCTGTGCTAACTAGAGAGTGAAGACAGTCTGGCTACATCAACAATAGACTTCGATTTCTCTTCTATCTCTGACAGCAGCCACAGTGCTCAATCAAAATCTCCTCTCTGGACAGGGGGATTTTTGCCCTCCTGACTACGTGCAAAAACAAGGTTCTGACGACAGCTGTTTGAAGTTGCTCCGAGGCGAGGACTACTGCTGCTGTGTTTAGGAAAAAACATTTAAAGGACATTAGGCGGCTTGGATCTGACTTCAAATGGAAACTCAATCAGGGTGTGAAAAGACTCTGACTGTGCAGCAGCTCTCACTATTTGCTGTTGCTTGGAGTCTGGTTCTATTTGAGAGTGACAGACAGTAAAAAGCAGGCGAGTTGCGAGGATCGCCCTTGTAAACATAATTTGTGGTCGAGGCAAGTGGTGGGAGTTGCTTTGTTGTTGGCTGGGTTTGCTGTGCCAAGTTCAAGATTGTAAACTTGACCTAAAATGTGATAAATATTTTAGGTTTAAGGCTGAGTTGAGTTGGACTGGAGTAACAAAACTTAGTTGAAGCACAGAGTCAAGGAGGGGCTGTTTTCTGATTGCGTGATAAGAGTTAAACTAACTACTATTGTTTTGGTCTGAGCTGACTTCAACTGAGATAATCTGGCCTGAGCTGTGCTGAGTCGGGAAGAACTGGCCTGACTGAAACGGCTGAGTTGAGCTAAACTGGTATGAGCTAAAGCCCTTATGGTCTGCAATTGAGTGGGTAATGCTGGCCGGACTGCATGCTGCCGGGTTGATGAGTTTCACAAAGTAGACCTCTTTTCACCTCCTGTTCAGGGCTGAGAGAACAGGCATGATGATGTCATCGTCATGGTAACATTGTCAGTGTTTGAGCCTACAGATTCAAACCTTTCACTGGTTACAGGAAGCTGCAGCAATCCATCAAAACTCCTTATTATAACACCTCAGGGGATGATAAAATCCTACACCTCCCATGCATTCATCCCCCCATTAAAAAAGCTAAGGCTACTCCACAGGCCTCTGATGTGTTGTGTGTGTGTGTGTGTGTGTGTGTGTGTGTGTGTGTGTGTGTGTGTGTGTGTGAGCACATACAGTATGCACAGACTTGTGCCTGTGTGAAATCATGCATGCATCAGTGTGCGTGTCATGACTGTGTGTGTAAGTGTAAGAGAGATGGAGGGGGGAGATTCGCCTCATTGCCTTCGCCACCAGCCTGATTCCCCCAGTGCTGGGCTCAAGGCTGGGTGCTGGGGGCCTGGGGCCAGGGTCCTGACTGGACAGAACAGATGCCTGACACGTTCATGAGGACCAGTGGGAGGAGATGAAACCACATTTCTCCCACCACCTCGCTAGCCTAACATGCACACACACACACACACACACACACACACACACACACACACACACACACACACACACACACACACACCCATGTAAGTGTTCACACAAAGTCAGACAATGGCAGACTTACTGTACACCTTGACATGTGACAGAAATACAGAAATGTTGAACCAGTCTATAAATGTTTTGTTACAGAAAGTAACAGTCAGTCAGTCATTTAAATTCATTTTTAAAGATGCAACCCAATATTCTGTAATTTTTGGTTTTGAATTCTCCATGGCTAATATATGATATTGAAAAAATTAAATATGCATTTGACATGAACTCAACTTTACTTGGACAACAGGTCAAAGCATCTGCTGCATTGTAGCTGAACTGAAGGAAGAATGTTCTTGAAAAAGAAACAGAGGTACTGAAATTACATCCTAGGCAGATCAGTGCAGACTAAACTGGATGTGTGGTCACTAAAGATTTGTTCAGACACACAATCCGCTGCCAATGGCCAAGGGGGAGCAGTAATCAATTAGGCTCACATGGTATTGCAGTAATTATGTACTCCAATTTACTCCTGGAGGGTGGAGAGGGAGAGAGAGAGGGGGTGGAGAGAGAGGAAGGGAGAGAGGGAGGGTAGGGGAACCATTTCATGCTACTCCAAACCACTTCCATCCATGTATCTCTCAGATCGTATCGCATTATAGCGCCAGCACACCGATTCAAACTGGCACGGAGGAAACCAGGTCCATATTACCCCCTAATTGGTCATTTCCAGGGGAAGCCTTGGTTTGCAAAACCTACTTCCAGGACAGGGTTTTCTTAAACAAGCAGGGGCTTAAGACAGAGGCTACATCTGGGCGGCAGGCAGGCTGACAGGCAGGCATTGATTGGGTCCGTCCCAGTAGTAAGTGGGCTGATTGCAGGCTGGGCAACACGTTACATCAGCTTTTAGTTTCCTATTTACCTTATGTCAGAGGAGAAAGGTATATACTGTAGGAGCTTCAAAGTGAATGGGGAGGCAGGCAGGCTGAATGCATTTCAATTACAGTGTCCTTGACTGTGAAACTACACAATTCACTGATGCTACTGATTATAGGACTAGGGCCCCCTAATGTAAAGTCTGGACTGAATAGCTCTATATAGTGGAGTATTTTGTAATGGGAAAAACTCTGTATAACTCTTGGCTTACCGCAGTTTACTTGTCTGTATAACTATCTGTTGATTGCAGGCATATACAACAGGTATACAAAAATCTGTGCTTTCCCTCATACATACAAATACAATGGAGGAACCTGGAATTACTTAATACACACAGTATATCATGACTGTGGATGTTTAACCTTAAGCTTGATCCATAAATGTCATCATTTTACACTTCTGGAGGGCCTGATTTAAAACACAGCTTTCTATTTCACACCTTTTGCTCTGCCTCGCCTGAGGACATTTCATGCACAGGACTTTAATATGTAGTAATATTTAACACAGATATATCCACTGCACCACACGTGCAAAAGTATGCACATACACACACACAGCTCTGCTGGGCAGCCTGGGACCAAGCTGCTAAGCACTGCCAGATTTCAATCATATGAGTGGCTATTGGATTTCTAGCTGCAGGTTACTGGTGATGAGCAGATCCATATCTAATAGATGCTAATGTGTAATTCCTGTGTGACTCCTGAGTGTGTGTGTGTTTGTGTGTGTGTGTGTGTGTGTGTGTGTGCGTGTGCATGCACATGTGTGTTTCTCTTCTCTGTACATGTGCGCCTTTGTGTGAATTTGTGTACTGTGTGTGAATGTTGTTGTTTACACGCCTGTGTGTTTAGGTGCTGGGTTTTGTGTGCGTGCATGTGAATCCAGGGAAATGCTACGACATGAGGTTGCAGCGATGATTGTCAGTGAATCAGTGAACAGTAGGTGACCATGGATCTAATTTCTATATTTTACTGGCACGGGGACGTGTTGAGCACTGGGGGGCAGTGTACTGTAGGGTTGAACCAGCCCACACAGCCCATCATGCTCCACATGGGTGAGCAGGTCTAACAATAGACTGACTGTTACAGTGTTAGAGCATGAGCTCTCCTCACCTCCACCAGCGGAAATCACTGACGGAATTTCTACAACTGGCAGAGTGAGGTGGCCTCAGCGCACCGTAACTGTAAAATCCATCCACTTCACAGAGTTACAGCGGTGTATGATGAATTAAAAGGTTAACCAAACATGTGTGAGCCTGAGCAGCTTGTTTAGAAAAAGTCACACATCCCACAGAACTTCTATCTCAAACTAATGATGAAACTGTAACTTTTGTACAATATGAGCACACAACAAGGTAATTTTAGGCATGTTGGGTATGATTTATCAGAAACATGTAGACATGTGAATAACTGTCCAAGGCTGTCAAAGTGTGTGTGGGTGTGTTCGTCTGGGTGCCGCTCTACTGTAATAACATCGGCAGGTGGCCCAGCAAGCCCTCTAACCACCCCGTCCCCTTTGCCTTCCCCGACTTCTCCACCGCAATGGAAAGCAGGTGTCCGACCCTGGTCTGGGGACAGAATTGAATTAATGTGCAAAAACAAATGACTCCATCAGCAGTGTCTAGAGGGGCCACAGTGACAGGCCTGCAGTCTCGTACAGCCCAAAGCTGAGCACACTGTCACCCGACACTGGGCCAACCAGGCTAATATCCACACCTATTACATGAGGATTCATGGGAAAACAACAGCCGGGGCCAAAGGTGAGGATGAGAAAGGAGGGAAAAGCAAAAAGCTGGGAGGAGTGTAGAGGTTAGGGAGGACATAACCGTATTCTTGGAATCACCTAGAGATCTCATTTAGCCAGTAACGACCTGTTTGTCTGTGGTGAACATCCAAAAAGAGTGTGTTAGTCCCCTCGATCTGCAAGGCTTTGAGGAAATGTTTTGTCTAATTGGAAACGACGGTAGTCAATACACAGGCGGGATCCCACCCTTGAATGACATGCCCAACTCTAATACTGTCTCCAATTTCAGGATTACCCTGATAATAACTGAGGCAGTCATTTCCAACATACACACACGCACACATAGACATGCTCGCAATACACACAGGCAGTTCTGGCATTGACATTGTAGCAGGGCACAGAGAGTAAATGTCTGAAACCATTAACTACATTGCCTCCAATGAGGCTCTCTTGGCAGGGTGCTCATGAGAACCATCTAGAGGAGCTGTAAAAATGACAAAGTCAATATCGAAGATGACCGCAATTACAGGCTTTCAGGGGACCGAGGAGTCATGGGTCTTCCTGGGAAGTGTGTCCGCATGTGTACTGTGAATTTCTCTTTATCATGCTATTTATTAGGGGTCAAACCACACTTTGCGCTTAAAAGTTACCAAAAGTTCTTTTAATCAGAACATGTCCAAATGAAATGTCCCATGTCACTTTTTAGCAGAGGAACGCCTTTCTTGCCCTTTGTCTCGTCATCTTGCATCTACGCGGTTGGAGTTTGTGCTCTGCGCACTGAATACCGTTCACATAAATAGGCTGCTATCAGTGGCAAGATCTAGAATGCTGGATGGCTATATTTACAAATGTTTCCCACCAGTTTCCAGGCAACCAAGGGCTTTCCCCCATGACGGACGCCAAGCTTCCAGATGTCCCCCCTAGCCACCTATCCTTGCTCCTTTTCACCCCCACTACCACTACAGCTACTACTAACCCCCCGTAATCTTATCATCTCCCATCATTATACCCTTCTCCCCCTAAAAAAAAGCAGTTGGCCATAACTGACATCCCTGAGACTCCCTTGCCCTTAAATTGCCCTCTAGAAACTTTTCTATCATTTGGTGATTTGTAACTACCCCTCTTCTTGCCTACACCCCCACATAGCTGCTGGAACTCAAACTTTTCACTTGTCACTTCAAATACCAGCCGGGGGGAAGGGAGGAGAGCGTGGGCGGGTGAGTTCGGACAGAGGCCACCATATCCCATAATGCTCAAGCCAACAGCCAAACTTTGATATTAGGGATTAAGCTCCCGTCGGGCTGGCACAACATGGCGAGGCAAAGTGAGGCGTGGCAGCCCTGTAATTTCAGCCCCCTAATTTGTGAAAAAATGTGTGGAATGACATCAGCAGCTATCAAAACAAGAAAGACCAGGGGAGGGGAAAATGGGGGGGGGTGTCCTGGGGATTCTCGCTGGCCGACGGTGGCTGATTGAGTTGGGGTGTGGTGGTGATGAGCTTTAATGTTGTGGACTATCTGTGCAGCAGTCTGGACATGCAGCTCAGACAGACATGGGGGTTAAAGGATGGGTTGGATGGGGATCAGATGAGGGGGGTTACAGGCGTCTCTCTCCTTCACCCCACTACATCCCAGCTGATGCTGGAAAACCAGTGGCCCAGCGTGTGGGGGATGCCAGGGGGTCTAAGTGAGGAGGGGGGTCAGGGGCAGTTATCAGCTCTGATAGCATTATCTGGGAGCAAACAGGGAACACGTAGGGTTGTGATGTATAGGGTCTGGAAAGGTTGGGCTGTGGTGTGGAGCGGGCCGGCCACTGTGTTACGTACAGGCCCGTCTGCATTTTCAGACTCTCACACCATCTAAAGATATCAGCCAGTCTTACACGCACATACATAACAGGCAGTCAGATCATTCATAGTACGTGCTCGGCCCAATGAGTTCATCTGTTGAGCACTAGAGCCATCTGGATCAGAGGAGAGTACATCAACAGGCAGGTTTGAAGGTGCCCTTCCTTTTGACTGATTAACAGGTAACATGTGCCAACTTTATTCTATTTTGTTTTATTAGTACTTAAGTCTATTAATACAGGATCACAGTAATATTCAATGCTGTAATCACATTATTAGATCAGACTTTTGAGGTTTTAATGGTACTGGCATTTGGAAGTGTTTACCAGAGCTCCAATTTGGACAGAAGTGTTTGATGGATCACCTAGCTACCATCCTTTCATTTCTCTATCTGTGCTGCTCCCACTATCTCTCATCACAAAATTTATGACCTCCATGAGAGGTCATCAACAGGGTTACACATTTGGCATTCCCAACAGTGAAGAAGTGGAAGGAATGAAAGAGTGGGGGTGATGACAGGAAAGAAAAGGAGTGAATAGTAGGTAAGGGAGTGAAGGAAAGTAAAGGAAAAGGAGAGAAAGAGAGATAACAAGTGGGAGAGAAGTGCTGATGGCTGCAGGTCAAATGCCTGAAAGCAGCAGTCAATAAAATGGAGGCCCACCTTAAAAATGTGATAAGAAATTGCTCAAAGTGTGTGCTATATATCTCAACACTAATCCTGCTCTAACTGCCATGTTTTGACCATTGATGGAAGTTTTCCACACACATGGCAGGTGTTTTTTAGCTCAAGTGCAAAATTGCTTACATTCCCAAAAATGTGGTGAATGTTCTGGTCCTACTTTTGACTTAAAATAAGGTTGTTGTATCATTATAACCAATGAAAAATAAAATGAGTCTGACTCACTTCTGTTGAGAGAGAAATGTAGGCTGCAATGAAACACAAGAATCTAAAACAAACACCAGGACAATCAGGTGTGAAGAGAGAGATTCATTAGTGTCTGATGGCCATCAGACACTGGCCATGTAGAATTGAAGTGCACAAAGTTTTGCCATTCATCTATGAAATGAACCCTTACTAAAGCTAAACCCAAAGTCCACACAAACTACAGGGGGAACAGGGGCACAACTGTTTGGCTTTCATTTCAAACCCCTCTCAGAGCCCTCTAATCACTGACTTACATCAAAACATTCAGGAGTCTGGCTTAATTAGCCAAAATCAACTGGGGCTAAACTGCATTTCTGTGCTGAACACAGTGGAATTCACATTCCAGAAAGAACGTCAAATATCAACAAAACACCACACAAACTGTCAGACCAAATCAGCCTCCCTGCTCTGTCTTTGTTGAGGTTTGTTCCATTATTTCATATGTATCAAAAACACCACGATTAATTTCTTCAACGTAATCACCCTCATCAGCAAATACTCAGAGCTGGATTCTAATGGCATGGCTTTTCCCACAGTATAAACAAAGGCATTACAGCGGGGGGAAAATGCACTGCGCTTATCACTACCGTGACTTACACAAACCCCATGGTTGTTGCCTTCAGCACACCAAATTTGCATGTGATTTCATTAAAAAAAGCTTTTTTCCAATGACAACATTGACTTTATTTTCAGCTCCTGGCATTGGAGTATGTAGTGCTGTGTGTCGGCCCTCAACTTGAAACCTCACTTAATTCAGATTGAGAGAGAGGACTCTAGGGAGGTAATGGATATCTCAATGTGGTATCACTTGTTTCATGTGGCCAAATACATCACAACTTGACAGATGTCCGCAGTTCAGTTAGCCTCTGTCGTGTAGGATGTGTCAGGTTCTTACGGAGGAATAACAGGGACTCAGAGGTATGTCAGCCAAACACATTATCAATAAATGTGATTGATTATGCAATCAACAGGCCCTAAAGTGAATGAATTTATTGCTGTCATCTCACTCAACCACTCAACCCTCAGCTGAACCACCCACACGCAGCCAGCCCCCACACATACATATACACATCCTCCCACACACACACACACACACACACACTTAAGCCTGCAAAAGCCGAGCAGCAATCAATTCTTCACCAGAACCTTTCTTCAACAAGTCACCAAATTTGTCAGTCTGCAGCTCCAGCGTCCAGAAGATCCTCCAAGGAGTTTGTGGGAATCCTGAAAACAGGCTGCCAAAAAGAAAAATAGAGAGAGACACACAGAAGGGTAAACGAAACAGAAAGAGAGAGACAAGGAGAAGACAGAAAAAAGTGCAGAAAAATATGAACCCTTGGTGCCTGAGGTCCCAGGCAAATAAACACTTCCCAGTTCGATCTCTCCGTCTCTATCATACTGTAAATCTGGTGAACAAATTTAAAAGGGTGGAGTGTGTGTATGTGTGTGTGTGCGTGTGTGTGTGTGCATGCGTGTATGTGGGGCAGTCTAATATTTCTACCGTGACAGAGATCCAGGAAACTGCTCCATCTGCTACCAATGTAGCCACTTCCATTAAATTTCCTCCCACAAAAGGGCATCACAGAGAGCCCATCACTTCTGAGTCTTTATCTTTGGCCTGCTTAAAGCCTCTCTGGAGGCGGGCCTCCCTCCACCTCGCTGCACTCGCCAACACGTACCTCCATCCATCAGAAAAAAACATATTCATTCTGCACACAAACACCACAGCTACAGCACTCGAGCACAAGTGCACACGTATACACACATAGAGTTCAGAAACTTGCCCTGCTCAAAAGAAAAGAAAAACACTACAGCTAGACCTGCAAGAAACCTAGAAGATAAGGTTTTCTGCTACTTGTAATGCTGAAAACTTGACCTCAGTTTGCTGCGTATTGGATTCATCAGATTTAGTGCTCTTGTCACTGGATATTGGACACCTTGAGGATGTTATTACACATCCTACAAGGGTTATAGAAGCATCTAGGCTCTGTGCAAGGCTGTGTTAAAAAAAAAAGTCTGCTGGAGGGTCACAACCTCGACTCCAGTCCAGACAGCCTGCACATGACCCATTTCTCAAGTTCTGGTTGAACAGCAGTTGACTCATTTCAAAAATAGATTTTCATCTTGAGGACCTGGGACCAATCTCTGCTCACTCCGTCGCTAAAATTTTTGGTTCCGCTGGGTTGGAAGGAAAGACGGGGTGAACATTGACAAATAAACACCACTCAGCATCACAGACCGAGACTGGAGGGCTGAAAGGCAGGCCCTCCTCCCTGCCCTTCTAACATTTATTCACCTCCCCAGTGGAAAGAATAACAGGCTGAGGGTGAGGTCCAGTTGGTGTAGGTGGCTTCAGTAAGGCTAGGCAGCATGGTGAATATAGAAGCCCAACAACGCCTCCTCACATCTGTAGACTGTTAAATTAGAAAGGAAGACAAAGAAGTGAGAGGACAGGAAGGAGAAACAGAGAACAAGACAAACCACTTTTATGTCGGTTGAATTAAATGTCAAATAACAAGCAATTTAGATGAAATTGTAATTTCAGCATTAAACTCAAGTTTTTATTTGCCACAAAATATGTATGTTCCATGAGGTTGAAGTTGAACTCCATGACTGCTCCCTTTGGCCCAGTAGTAGCCTCTAACTGTGGCTCAGACACCTCTAAAGAATGTCACCCATGTGGGAGGGTGGATGAGGGCGGTGAGGCTGGGCCTAGATGGATGGCTGAGCGGCAGAGACTAAAATAGCAGAGGCATCTAAACAAGTTAACTAATCAGAGCTCATTATAGACGATGTCTAGCCAGAACACAAACAGAGGCTCAACGAAGGCTCAGGGTGAACTGACACTGAGGCTGAGGTTGTTAGCTGAGTGAGCACGAGCCGGGCTCAAGCTTCACCCTGTAAAAAGTTAAATGATTTCTATTAAAATAATTTTATGATGCTGAATGATTAAAGTGCTTTCCCCAAACAAGTAAACAAGTGAAGTTGGATCCTTGAAATTTAATAGCAACATAAAAATCTTAAACTGAAAAATCATTATCTGAATTCCCAAGTAAAATAAGATTCCCTAGGAGTTTGCTCCTGAATGTATGGGGTATTGCCCATCCCTCAAATATTGATTTAATAAAATATGTCATTTTCAATATGATTTTAGGTTTTCAGTCATGACCAAAATGTACACATGTGATTGGAGCTTTTATCACTATTGACGGTCAAAATGTATTTTTGCATTTAATTAAAATATATTTAATGCAGAATTTTTAAGGATAGCAAAGTTGGCCTGTTGGTCGGTCAACCCACCACTTTGGTCCAGATTGAAATATCTCAACAACTATTTGATAGATTTTTTTTTTAATTTATACAGATATTCTTGGTCCCCAGAAGATGAATCCTAATGACTTTGGTGATCCCCTGACTTTTCATTTAGCGCCACCATGAGGTTGACAGTTGTGGTTTTAAGAGTAATATCTCAACAAATGTTGGATGGATTGCTTTGACATTTGGTACAGACATTCATGTCACCCTCAGGATGATTTATTAAAACAGTGCTGATCACCTTTTCATTCAACTTTTCATCTAGTGCCATTATCATTGCCATGTCAACATTTTAATTTGTCTACTAGTTTGGTTTGCCACCAAATACCTGCATAACTAATGACATCCCCATCAGCCTCAGCTGTACTTTGGATTTAGTACTAGTTAGCAAATGTTAGCATGCTACTTGCTAAACTAAGGTGGTAAACATGGATAACATTGCCTGCTAAACGTCAGCATGTTAGCGTTGTCATTGTGAGCATGTTAGCATGCTGATGTTAGTATTTAGCTCAAAGCACCGCTGCCAAAGAGAGCTGCCAGCACAGCAGTAGACTATTTTAAAGATAAAGGTGGCCACTTAGTTTCCTTTTTTGGTGATGATGTCTGTAGGTAAGTAAATGTAGGTAAAATCAGTAATAAAAGTGCCATATATGATTCAAAATGATTAAAACCTTGTGTTGGTTATCAAAGAATTGCAGTTAATACAGACAGTGGGGATTTGAGCTCTGCTCCTAATACCCTTTGAGCCCCACAGCACTCTTCTCCTTATCTTTAAAAGATAATAAGAGATTTCCAAACAAGGTTGGTAGCCAGCTATCAGAACACTCAGACAGATAAAAAAATCATAAGTAATGCCTTCATTATGTAGCAGTCCCTGGCTTCCAGCAGATGGAAAATGGCACCAATAAACAGTTCACCTTTGTACTGGACAGTCGTAGTGAGTGTCTGTGATGGCACAGGCAGAGATGAGGGAAGGATAAGGAGAACATATGACAATACAGCAGTACATATTACATAGATCCATAAAGTAAACAAAGTACGGAATGGCTCATTTTGAAAATACAACTGATATCAAAGACCGCTTTTGGAGTAAATCAAAGATGGATGTGAAAGTGCACAGCAAAAAGGAAAAACCCTCCTTTTGTACAACAGTCATTGACATGCAGGATTAGGGTGTGACTGTTTATTGACACAACAACCTGTCCTTATCACATCACAATCAATATTATATAGCTTCAGCTACATCCCAGAGTAGTTTAACAGGTGCACTTTATATTCTGAATGCTCTCTGTCCACCACTCCGTCACTTTGTCTGCCTGCAGGCCTCATTGCTCTAATGGACCTGTTAGCTGTTCTGTCATCAGCCTTGGACCATCAGCCACAGAGGACACATACTAGACACATGCCGTGGTCAACACGTTGATGTGGAGGTCAGATAGCAGCCTTATCATTATCTTATCACAGGCATCTGCTCACAGAGAGGATCTGCTGCCCTGCTCTGCTGACAATCAGCTCATTTTTATGCTCCCAATCCAGGTTTTGTGAAAAGTCATAATGACAGCCATAAGCTGATGAGGTCACCATCTAATTGTCTGAGTGGAAATGTACATATAAATCTCCCCCTCTCTCTCTCTCGTACACACGCACACACACACATAAGAGAAAAACATAAATACATATCCACCTACATGCACATGTGCACATAGACAAGCAGATGTACATATAGAAACAAGCACTTTAACGCTCTTTCTCTCACACATATGTCTGGTGAGAGTGCAGAAGTAAAGGATAGGAAGAGTCAACAGACTGCAGGCCGTGAAGGTAAACGACTGGCTCCAGTCTGGCAGAGAAGCTGTTTGGCTGTTATAAACTCATATACACATAGAGCATTTCTCTAACAGGAAGTAACATATACATTATGTCTCTATTGACACAGTACAACAACTAAAGATTTGTGTTCTTTTACGTACTGCACAGGCAATTTTTGTGGATTCTGAATGTTTGGTTAGATACATAAAATATCACCAATTCCTTTCTTATTTGAAACCTTATTACAACTCCTTTTGCAAAATGAACACTCATAACTTGAATATCCTTATTTTTAACTGGTCTGCTTCAATTGATCTCTCATCCTCATTTGTGGTTGGTGACAAATTATTACTGCTTTTTACCTTGATTAACCTCTTAAATAGTTTAGTTGTTTACTTAATTAAAAAAAAATCACCAGTGTTTCACATATTTACACTGCAAATACCTCAAAGAATGCCTCAAAAATAATAAATAAAATTCAATAAATAAGAAAATAAAAGTAACCAATATATAAAATAAATATTAATAAATGAATGTAAATAATTGTCTAATCTTGGAACAATAGTTAAACTATGAAGAACTATATCTATGATGTTGTATGATACTATAATGACTAATCTTCTAAATACCTTTTAAATGAACCAGGACATTTTAAATTCATTGTTGAGTACTAGTCAGGTGTTGTACCTTCATCTGGTAATATCTTTCTTTTTTAAGAGATGATTTAAAGACACTGATAAAGCAATAGACTGACATGAAAAGATAAAGACTTTATTTTGAAGATAATTGTACATGCAAGAGTCCTTTAATCAGGAAGTCAGAGTGAAAAAGAAGTTCAAAGTCATTCCAAGAAATCAATAGACAGTAGCTCTGATAACGCCTTGCTACGTCATGTTTATTTGTTTTTTGGCCTATTCGCCATTAGAGGGCACCACTGGTGTTGTTTCCCCTCAAACATGTCAACAATAAAAACTGACAGCCAGCAGATAAAATTGACAACATGACTTAGTGACTTTTCTATTGTTGGTGAATTTTCTGTTGGTAAAAAAAAAAAAAAAAAAAAAAGCACTCTATATTGAACTTGTTTGTGTACATTTATATGCCATCTCATTGAACACACAATTCAGAGCAGCTGATAAGAGTGACAACACCAACACACAGGTATTGCCTCATGTTGCCTCTGAATTTGCAGATGCATCCAGTTTTTAATCTGGCTGAACTCTGTTTGAGGACAATTAAAGATGATAAAAAAAACTATGATATGATTAGAAACTACTATGCTGACTGTGCTGTACACACTGAAGATGCATTGGAATTTTTTAATGTTCAAGTTTTATTGCATTTGCTCACAGCTGAAAGACATCTTGATAAAAGGCCACTGTCATTTTCTTTATCTGTGTATCTGCCGCAGTATGTGCTCCCAAACTGTTTGTGCAGCCGCAGAAATTCCGGGGTTGCTTGAGGTTAGTAAAACTTTTTTGGGATGACTTTTCACATATTGTAGCAATTTTGACTGCAAAGCCCAGATGGCGTTCTATTTTATTAAACAAGATTAATTTTCCACTCATGAGCTGCCTGGCTAGGAGGCCATTCCTGGTCCAACTATGACAGGTTGTAGTGTGTTCAGCTGGATTAGCCCTGGCATTTCATCACACTGATTTATGCCTTACATAAAGAGACCCTGACACGGATTCACTCTGACAAATGCACATGTAAATAGAAATATTCTAAATGTATCCAGCTTCATAGTAAGATTTCCTGTTTCATGAGACCTCAAAATAGACAAACGTCAGCTCCTTTAATCATGATTACAGTCATGGTAAATAATTTATAACAAACAGCAACAACATGTTAAGCATCCAAGTTGAATTATGGATCATGTCCCTTTTTGAATGCTCTTTAATATACTGTGGTCAGCTTGTATATATACTTTGCAAATCATCACACATATGTCTCACAAAATCTCTGGCAGTCGACGTGTGCGTGGCTTACAATGTGCGAGATGCCTGAACTGGCAAACAGACGAGGCAATGGTGTTGACAGCACTTCCTCATGACCTAACAGAACACTTTGTCAGTTTTTCACCCTGAAAACATCCACAACCCAGGGGTTGAAGCCCACTGGTGCGGTCCCTTTCATGACTCAAAACAGAAAACCTTGAGTGAGGAAGCAGATAATTCCCACCATCTCGAGATAAGAGTCAGTAATGATGCTCTGTGCCAAAAAAAACGAATGGTGTCCTGCTTTGCTACACCTAACCCTCCTATCAATAGAGGCCTAGGATGAGCTTCACATAAAACAATCTTCCCCCTGCCTGGAACGCATCTTAGGCTTTATTGTGAGCAAAGGTCTGCAGCAGCTGGCACTGAGAGGTCTGAGGCTGAAATAATCTTATCTGCCATCAGCTATAAATATTTGACAGAGAAGGGGAGAGAAGGAGAGATGAGGAGAGAGGAAGGGACGAGGAGGAGGAGGAGGAAGACAGACAGAGGCGGTAGGGTAGGGGGGTGGGGGTCTGAGGGACCTTCTCAAAGCCCTGTGACAACTGCGCCTTGGAGATTTCTAACAAATTAAAAGTCAGGCCGAGCTGAGGATTTGCTGGTCTCTTCGAAGCAGGAACAAATTAAGATGCACTTTATAGACATGTTTTTGGCCCTTGGCTGGCCAATTGAATTTGCAGCACAGCACAGACTGTACTTCCTTTACACTCTATGTTCCTCATCACCATCACAAGATCATTCTTTGGTATGGAAACACAGGTGGTACCACAAATAAACACCATAAAACCGTCTGGACAGCTTTTATATTTGTGCAGCACTCCCATAACACTCCTAATCAAAGGAAACAACCCCCAAAACACATTTCAGGTGGTCTGTGTGAATGTGTGTGTGTGGGTGGAGGGAGGAACCGGAGGATGGAGGGGGGCTGAGGGGGGGTCATTCTATTCTTACATCCAACTACGTCAGATTTTTTTAATTCATTCCATATTACCTACTGACTTGTTCTGTTTCCCCTCTCCAGCTCATGGTCCAAACCCTCACACAAAAGGAGAAGATTATAGGAAGAGTGGAAAAACAAAACTAATTACTCGAGGTATTTCAACCAGCCAATGCTGCTTAAAATGTAATTACATGGGTTTAGAGCTCTGGCTGAGGCTGGGGTGGCTGCAAATCTCACATTGGCAGACCTGTCCCTGGTGTAAAATCTGACTGCCGCTGAAAATGACAGCAGGAGAAAGACCTGGTCTGGACGAGGAGATTAGTATCCTGTCACCATCGTCCACTTGAAAAAGAACAGTGGAAAAGAAGTTGAACTGAACTTGATCAACAAAGTTATACCCCCACAACACACAAAAGGGTTTTTGATACAGAAATATCCTCATGTTTATGGATATTGTACACTCTAAAGAGGTCCAATATCATATTATGTCATCTATTTTTACAAGTTTTTATATGATTGTCAACAAGCCAATAAACGCCCTCAAAACTAACAAGTGTTAACTTTAAAACCCAATGAAATTACTTACATCTTTTAAAACTTTTTTTTAAAACACAATAACACAGGTAGCGACATTTTACAAGGACATCTTGTCGTTTAATCACCAATTAACTACTGTAAACTGTTATCTTTGGGTGGATGCACCTTTGAACGCTATCACAGGTAAAGGGACGCACACAAAGGGTGGTAAAGCCATAAAATTAGGGTAGCTATTTGACAAAAGGCAGATACCAGTCTGTATAAGGCAGAGGTGAAGGCTGTGCGCTGGGGGAGCTGATAAGAGCGGCTCATCTTTCTCAGACCACTGGCAGTTGGAGGGGAGCTCTCTTTAAAGTCTAGATAGTTATCTCTTGTTTTCCATCCATAATGGACTAAATGTGGTGAAAGCATAGTTAAAGTAAAGAAAAGCTGTTCCAATACATGCACTAAGTCATATTTTTCCTTGTTATACACACACATTTTTCTCTGATATCCAGTGAAAAATATGTGGGAAAAAATTAAATGAATAAGGAGGTTCAGGTTGGACTAATCCTTGTTGATCAGTGCCTCCAGGCACCTTTACCCCACATCTAATTCATTCATGTGTAGGAGTAAGAGATCCAAACATTTCATAAGAGCATCTACCTCAGCCAGAACTTAACCTCTTTTCTAAAGGGGGCCTGCCTGCTTATGCAATATGACAGTAAAACTCCAACCATAAACTACTGTTTATGCCCTGGCTGTAAAAGAAAGGTGTGTTTCCTCTGCCCGGTTTACTGCACGTCCTCTGTAGCCCTTCCATCATTTCACAGTCTTTTATAAGACGGTCTGTAAAAAGAATCAAATGCAAATGTTTGGGAATAAAAAGCAAACACGAGCCACTGTGCTTTCCATGAATGCAAAGTTAATTGCGCTGTTAAACTGAGGTATGGGTATGTTTCATGTGAGAGACATTATCCTGTATGACCTATTATGAATTCCCTTAAAACATGGGTTTGTTTGGAGTGTTGGATCTGAATCAGTTTTCATTTTTAACTCTTAAAACTCCAAAAAGCCTGCATTATGGAAAGTTAGAATGTCCCTCTGACAGTATAGTTTGCATCAAGAGCATCATTCAACAAGTCATCTACAGCTCTTTTCCATCATCTCCCACTTGGCAACACGTGTTTAGGTTTAGATTAGACAGGAGGGAGAAAAAGAAAGTATGTTACCAGTTATTGGAAGTGACAAAGAAGCAACCCGCTCTCTTTCAGTCAGCTCCTGTCTCCAGCGTGATGATATATGCTGAGGGAAACTGCTCCAAAAGCAACAAAAATCAGTATTTAAAGTGTCACGGTGCTATTAGAATTGCATTACAAACCTGTGTAAATATGCCAAGTCCCTCGACAGCCTCAGCAGTGCAGAACAGGACTTCCTCCTCGAGAAATGTAGATGGAGTTTCGGAGAAGATGAAGCACACAGGCTGGGACTGGGAGGTGATTTAATACAGCTAGCATTTAGAACAACAAAGCACAGACAAACCAGCCACTTGGACCGTGCTTCAAAGACCAGTGTGTTAAACACTTGCAGATAGACATTCTTTGGACTCATGATCATTTGAAATAGTGGGAAAGAAGAATTAGGGAGGAAGTTGAGGAGGAGGAAGGCAGAGAAGAAGACGAGGAAGCCAAACACACAAAACTGTCAACCTGATAATACCGCAGCAACATGAAAGGGAGGGAGAATTCGCCGTCCACTTTCATTGAGTTTCAGTTTAATCCGCCGAGTCTATCTCCTCATCCCGTCGTCCTCGTGTCTTCCTGTCAACAGAGCAGCCCACAGATATGCGCTCCACTATTGCTTTTCGAATTAACGATAATTCAACGCAGGTCAGCTGGTGTCCTGTGGCTCCAAATGACCTAATGCACAGAGAAGAAGTGCTGACTCAGCAGCAGGAAAAGGCCCATCTTTAGCCAAAACTCCACTCTGTCTCTCATCAGGTGGCTCAGTTCAGTTCCTGTACCAAATCTAAAACTCTGGCAGCCCGTTTTAGGCCTGCTGGATCAGGCCTACTGGCACCAACATCTAAGAGCCTGTACACAATATAATGTGAAATAATAAACTTCCTCAAAGTATCAGTTCTGTAAGTCAGAGCCAGTTTAGCATGTGGTTTAAGGAGGCTTTTGTTTAAAAAATTAATGGCAGATTGTTAAGGGACACGTCATTATTAAAAGCAGATCAAACATATCTGCAGTATGTATTTGAACTGTACTAGATTACAGTCACACCTTGGACAACAGAGGGCACCAGCTGTATTTTCTCTGATTGTATTACGCAAAGATGGGGAAGCACCACATTCTGATATTTCAAGAAACAGAATCATGGTTTGAATAAGGCTATCCTCAGCGGGAGAAACGTAGTTAAGACATAAAAAGACATTTCAAATTCTTCAGTCTCCCACTTCAAATGAACATGATTTCATTATGCAAATAAGGGAAATGAAAAGCCGAAGTCTTTGAACAAGGCTGTCCAACAAATCTCTGTGTGGGAGGTATGGAGGTATTGTTTTTCACTGTAGATTTTCTTTATGGAGGCACAGAAATGTGTTTTATTTGGATTTAAAGGGGGAACAGAAGACATTTTGACATTTCTTACAGTAACTCAACCTTCACTCTAAATGCTACTGCGGCAAGAACGGGGTGTTTTCCCTTCTAATTATTTTACCAGTCCCACTTGCTTACTCTCTGAGTGATTAATCAAAGTTAAGAAAAGCCAACCATCAACTGGGGCATGTTTCGCATTTCCTCCTGCTGGTGGAGGATCCGTCTAGGGCCTGGCTGCCTGGCCTTATTACAAGTTAATTGAAACCTTGTTTAGAAATACCAAGGTCAACATTTCCAGCCATGTTATCCCAATTAGTCTGCAATGAATCCCTTTAAACAGGGGGTATTGAGTGGCCGACCCGATGTGCTACTTGAATTCCCGGTGGGACACCCACATTCAGAGCCTGGGAATGAGAGGGGGTGACTGGAGGGAGAGACACTGGGGAGAAGAGAGGAAGGGAGGGAGGGTGCCGGGTACTTACTGCTCTCTGTCACAACGTACAACGAATTACTTTATTACAAGAACTCTTACTGAGCTTAATCAGGCTTTCTGGATATTTACTTTGATTTTGCTTTTATTATTTACTTTTATTTTACTTTTGGAGTTACTATAAAAATGTACGATATACATTTTTAGACTAACATTGATGACTCATCATTAAAGCCATGCTAGCCCCCTGCCAATTCAACACTTTCATGTCGGCCTCTGCTCCCTAATAAACTCAACTGTCTAATACATTCAAAAATGTCCCCAAAATAACAATCGCAATCAATACGCCTTTGAATTAAGCTTGTTACACACAGCATTTATTTATGTAACTACAGAGCAGGAGAGGCAATCGTGTGCCACAGAGGTTGTCATGAAGGTTTTCATTCCAGCTAAAAGCTTTATAAACTGATTTCACTGATTAGAGAAGAGGAAAGAAGAGAAAACTAATCATTCAAATCAGCTGGTCAGAATGTAAACCAGCACTCTGGCAGCCTTCAGTGGCACATGATCGCACATCATCGTTAAGTAGTGTGAAGCAGGTTTTGAAAATGCTCCCCTCTTGTGACTTGTGATGTATTTCATGTGCATGAGTAACTATTTTTTGAAACAGAAAACAGTGTGATGACAGAAGTTTGACACTGTTCATGTTTTTTAATCAGAGGTGTGCATTCATACTGCAGACCAGCTCAAGTACTAATTCACATGAATATATAGAGCGGCAGGCTGTGGCATCATGAATCTATATGACTGTCAAACCACTTTCCATTTGTGTTATTTTTTGTGATGTAGTTTGTCCCCATTCTTTTATTTTAGCTAATTTACAGACACACACAAATAAAACAAGACTAAGAGTTTACAGCTATGCTAGCTGCTCTGTGAGGCTGTGCTTTGAGCTAAATGCTTTAATGATGACGATATCAACATGCTGATGCTTAACAGGCAGTGTTTACCATCCGAAAGTACAGCTGAGGTGAATGGGGACATCATTAGTTTTGCAAGTATTTGGACGTAAGTATTGGACATATAAGAAGTAAAAGGATCACCAAAGTTATTATATTTCATTTTGTGGGAGACAAGAATGTTTGTCCCAAATTTCATGGCAATCCATCTAATAGATATTTCAGTCTTGACCAAAGTGGTAGACCAACCAACCACCATTTCCATCCCTTGACCCTTGCAATTAGCGTGGCAAAAAAAACCAAAACTGTGGCTGCTCCATGCATTAAAATGATAATTCAGCACAAGTAATTAGTTAGTTTTTTAGTTAGTTAGTTATTAAATAGTGGGAAGTTGAGAATATCCCAATGTGAACAGAATGAGGCAGATAGGCGAGAAATCAACAACAGATGCCGTGATGACATTATTTGCATGTGTAAATTTAAAGTGTTGAGGTGAAAGATGAAGTGTTTGTTTCTGAAAGCCCTGTGAAGTCAGTCACATTCCTACATTGATGAACCCCGCTAGAGTCCGCGTGCATGTTGCTGAGACAGAGCACAACCAAACTGATGGCTGATTACAGTTCTCAGAACAAGTTGCTGCATCTGGAAAGGAGCAGTGCAGTAATTTCTTTAAAATATCAAGCAGATTCTGTTGGACGTTTTCATTTGATTATACTCCAAGTGAGAGATGCTATTTGATTTCTGCTTACAGTCATGTACTATATTACTCAATGCTGCTAAAGCTTAGATGCGAGCAAAAGCAGTCCTTACAACACCAAAAAAAAAAAAAAAGTTGATTAAAACTCTCCTGTTTCTAATGTTCAGTAGTTATTTGAGTTTTGGTGCAGTTGAAATGGAACAATGCCAATTGTTATAAATACTATACACTGAGATTTTACCCCCTAAATAGCTACAAATCCAAAAATATCAAATAAACCATTACCCTTTTTCACGTGGAGATGACTTCATAGTTCATGTTGTAATAAATGGATTATATGTAGGAGTGCTGTAAAGAAAAATGAGGGTAAATGGGTATGAGCTCAATGATCTATACCACTTGAATGTTATTGATGTTAACTTTCTAAATGAAAATATTTTTGCTGTAATTCTCTTTCAATTGAGCGAAGCCAGAAGCTTCCAGAGACTACAGCATGAGCAAGGACTTTGTACGAAGCCTGCTTATGTAAGTACAGCATAGGACGGAGGGTAGGAATTCCAGCAGCAATCATTATCAATATTTCTTTGATATGAGTAATAGCATGAAGTTACAATGAAGCAGTTAGGGGGAGCTCCCTCCTGGTGGTTTCACAGCTTCCAAAAACATAAGCAGACAGTGTCATTACTTTGCCTTTAAGCCAGCCATGTTGAGCGCCACAGCTTCTCCTTTCACTGCGTATCCACTCCAAATCACTGCGCAAGGTTAAGAAAGCAGGGCCTGTGTATTTTGGCAGGTGGAATATATTCTGAAAGAGCAACAAATCTGCTATATTTAGTTTTTGATAGCTGAGGGAGCAGAAGGAACCAAGGCCTGCGTCAGTAAGCTCCAGGACCAAAGGAGGGAAGGACAAAGTACAACATGACAGAGGTGATACAGGAGATGCAAACCACATGCTTGCAGTAATGTCAGCAATGATAATGGATAAAATCATCTTTAAAATGAATTATAAAGTTACACAAATTAAAATTTCAACATGAAATCTCTGGAGTTTGGCTTCAGAGTGCTGGAGAATCAAAAGATAAAGAAAGAACAACAAATCTGTCATTCATATTCTAGCTGAGGGGAGTGCAGCTCATCCCAGTCTCCCGCCAGACAGTGACAGAATCAACGTTGACATCTCTCTTTCCAGCACGGCTCTACACTGCACGGGCTGCCTGGCAGATTTACGGGGCGAGCGTGGAAGCAGCAGCTGGCTGAGAGGGAAGCTAATCTTGTTTACATTCAATCTGCTATTTCCTCCCCTCTGAAACCTTGAGAGAGCAAAGTCATGTAATACTTGTATTAAAAATAAGTGTAGCAGAAATGGGCCTACTGGCAGCATGCAGCGAGAGGCTTTTGTGGCCTTGCCAAGAGGGCCTGCGGCAAAAAGCAATCGATACGCCCAATATTCCAGCACGTACTCTCGAATAACAATAACCCACATTTAGACCTACACCACAAGCCTTCGACCTGCTCCAGAGAAAATAAGGGAGCCTACTTTCTGTGTCCATGTCGATTGGAGCGGGGTGGTGAATATGATGAAGTGTAACATTTGCTTGTGTGTGCTCAAGTGTGTGTGTGACTGTGAATGTCAGCGTGTGTATCTTAATATGAGGTAAAGAAAATATAATAACATGATCATTTCACATTGCACAGTACAAGCCGGACATTCAGCAGATCCATCACAATACCTCAGAGTGACAACTTGTGATTTTGGTATTATGATGATTAGGGGCACTTGATGGTTATATTAAGCAAGATGGCGGTAGTTAAACTCAGTCTGAATTATACATAGAGGGTTATGCTTTCTGTAAGTCAGCGGGACACTGGGTTTAAGGTCAATACAACTTCCTTCTTCTTTATGATGCCTTTGTATCAGAATAGCTCCGCCTGGGGCCTTGTAAACGTGTTTTTTGTAAAGGCTAGAGTCTTGTTTGGCTGACTGCTGGATGTGTTTTTTCCCCTGTAGCAGATGCTGGCTATGCCTTCTGCTCTGCTGCACCGCTCTTGTGGAACAGCCTTCCTAACCATCTGAGGGCAGCACAGACCCTAGTCTCTTTTTTTTTTTTTTTTTTTTAAAGGCGTAAAAAAACCTCTATTCAGGAAGGCTTTTTTATCTTTACTCTTTTCTTTATGTTGTGTGTTATTAATACTGTTGCACTATGAGTTTCACTATGAATGAAAAGTGTGGTACAAAGTAAATGTATTATTGTTATTTATTATTTATATAGCAGGAGAAAGGTCAGCCAAAAATAGAGGCTTACAGGAAACAAGCAGCTAAAACTGCAGCCATTACAGCCCTCTGGTGTGTTCTGGAATGAAACAATTGAAACTTCCCAAAAAGGTGAGAGATAGTTCACGGCATAAAGGACAGTTTTGAAAGAGAACCTAAGATCTTATTGTGGGAGTGAGGCAGTTGCAGCAGTCGCAGCACAGTGGGGAAGGACACAGAGGAAGCACGCCACTGCTGCAGTAGTGTCAAACCCAGTTCCTAACCAGCCGTAGCTAACCATAAATGAAAACTATGGCTGGGAGTACACCTCCCTCAGGTGCCATACGCCTTTGATTTTTCCAAGACTGCTTACTTTTGCCCAAAATCCCAAAGCTCCCCTCCCTCTGTTCATGGAAGTTTGCTGGATTTATGGAAGGTCTGGTACCTTAGCAGCACTTTCCCTTGGAAAAAACAGAAAGCTGATAATTTAAACAACAAATGAAAGGAAATAGGGATAAAATAAGGAAAAAACACAACGGAAGAGCGCGTTCTTTTTACGGAAACTAAATTTCAAACTGAAACCATGCAATCACCACATTAAAGAGCTCCCATTCTTTAGACAACCACTGGTATGCAGTGTGGATGCCAGGGCAGTGTTTTCCATTAGATTTCTCTGTTTTTTCAGTTGATCTGGCAAATTAACTTACAACAGGCTGAACACAAGATGCAGCCTGGAAAGGAGCATAGCAGCAAATTGCATTTATCAAAAACACTCACTGGGACTGTTTACTTTATTTGATCTAATAAAAAAAGCTCATGCTGAGAGTGTTTCAGTGATTGCATATGGATATAAGAGAACAGTAAGCCCCAAGTACAACCGCCTAGACCACATGAAGAAGGGCCACATTTAAACTCCATCACCGTCATTTGTTTATCACTTCAACTTATTCATGGTATCTTTGTGAGACACTTTTTCCCATGCTGGCTCGCCTGATGGGGTTGTGATTGCTCATTTTCATTGTCGCATTTTTTAAGGATAACCAGGCTTATAAAAGTTGTAGGTCATATCCTCAGTGACCATCTAACACTCAAATTTATACATGTACAACTCTTATTTGCAAAAAATGTCACATTCTTTTGAAGACCACGGATTAGCTCAAACATTTTTTTCTTTCCTACCGCAGGTTTTATACACCATGCTGTGGGTTCAGCAAGTGAGGAGGCAATGTGTAAGTCAGGCTTACGGTCTGTACAGCACCACCTGGTAACGCTCCTAAAAGATCATATGAACTGATTTCAATCAAGAATTTCAGTTGACTATTTTTGTGTAAAGACAAAAAGAATACACCTACTTGGGATATATTCATTTCCAATGGTAGGGTTCCCTTCATTTCTGTACACTTGTGTCCAGAAAACATATAACTGCCATTACTCAGGTTTTTGGATATCTCTTGTCAGCTAAAAAGGCCTTTTGGCCTCAGACATGACATGTTACGAAGGACAGGGAACAAGATCAAACGGCATCTTCAGTGTTTTAGTGTGAGAAGAAAGCCTCCAAATAGGCCAGTGGAGCCGGGACAAGAACAAGGATGACCCTGTAAAACACATCACCATTACACACTATTATCCAGTACTTCTTTCCTCCCTCACAGCCTTGACGGAGAAATGGATGATGAACTCTGCAGATTCGTTGGCTGTAAATCGGACCAAAAAAATTCTCTCTGTCTCACCCTTTGCTTTTTTTTCTTTTCAAATTATTTCTGTGTTACATATGTTAAACCTGAGGTTTAAAATGGTTTATTGTACTATATATATATTCCAGTCATACTAAATTGAAACTCTAACACCCTCCCTATAGCTCCACCCTGTTCCCAATATCTTGGTCCAGCTCAGTCTCAGCCAACACAGGTTCTTGAGGGTCACGGTCCTGCAGTTTTTATGGATCTCTTTAAATCATCAAGTGCTTAGCAAAAATGGCTAAGTGTCCAAAAAGTAAAACAATGCAGCCAGGTAAGTAATGGGGCGCTTATACTCTATAGACCATGGACCACCCAGACAGCAGCAGCAGCAGTAGGCAGGCCTGTTTGCAGTTGTGCGGTTCTACACCAGGGGACGGACCTCCAAGCACTGGTCGCCAGCTCTGGTTAGAAATATCCCAGGAGTCTTTAGAGGATAATGCTTATTTTAATTCAGTGAAAGGAAAGCTTATGAAGATTAATTGTTTTGTCCTTTTTCTCTGTCATTTTTTCCACTCTTGTTATTTTTGTCTCTGGATCTTTGTCACTTAAAAATAATAATTTGCCATTTTTACTGGTCCCTAACGGGAAATTTTCTTATCTCTTGAACTCCTCAATGGAGAGGTCAAAGGTCAGGATCAATCATGAAGCAGCACTCCTGGAGCTGGTAGGGATTCAATGTCTTGCTCAAGGACACTTCAGCAGGGTGGAAGCTTGCCAGTGCGGGGCTTGAATAATTGTGTTGCTAACCTCTGAGCTCACTCTGCATGAACAGCTACACACAGCTTTGTGTACATACGTGTGTCTCTGCACTGTACTGTATTTTCCATCATTTGCATATCTAGCTAATGTCTTCCTCTCTCAATGGACATGTTAGGCCACAGGCTTGAATATCCCCTGCCCTCAGGCACAGTACAGTTCATCGCCCACAAAGAGTTGTCTACTGATAAACCACCCACAGGGAGCTGAGAGTTCCTCTTTGAACCCCCTCAGAGGAACTCTGGCCATAAGATGAGTGCAGAAAAGATACGCCAGTGTGGGAAAAGTAAAATGTCCTGAGTAAGCAGCAAGCGCCCAAACCACAAACTTCTGTTGGAAACATGACGACCGCTCATAATGGGAATTAACTGCACAGCCTGAAGAGTCTAGCTTCTTCTCTTCTGTCCTCAGCATATTGTCTCTCTGGCAGCTCCGGAGTGCTTTCTTAAGGTAGACCTAGATTCTGACAAGATGAAAAGCTCATGAGGGCCAGTAAATGTTTCGCGAAAGCTGCCTGCCCAACAGCATTCTTTGGACATAAAATGTAAGCAAAGACTGTGTGGAAATAAACACTTCCAAATTCTACTGCTCCCAGCCTTTTGTTTTGCATCAGAAAGGTTAGTTTAATAGCGGTGAAATCACTGCGGACAGAAATGATTATCATATGCCATATTCTCCAAGGGAGACCTGATTTTATTATGTTGACTTTTAGAGAGTGGAAGGCCCAGTGGAATCAAAGCTCACCGTCAAATGTCCAGCCAGGCCAGAATCAGCCAGTTTCGCATGACCTTCCCTGTCACAGAGTATATTCCCAGCTTTCATCTCCCGGTGGATTTTCCTCATAAAATGCAGATAGCACAGGCCCTTCAAGGTTGATTTGAGGATGTAGACTATCTCATCCTCATTGAGCTGTGCAACAAAAACATACAAGGATTATTTTTCCTATGATTAAGATACTCCAAAATATCATATGCTAAGAAGCTCCTCATGGAATAAAAAAGCAATTGGTGCAGTTTAATTTGCTTTCATTTATGGAGCAACAGGTGCTGTCACTGGTGGACTAACCAAATTTTAGAAGTTGTAAAACATGTATGGAAGCAAGCAGTCATATCTGAAATAATTTCATCCATCAAAGCCTGTTTTCCTCTCAACATTCAGAGATTGAGTTTGGAAAATCAGTGGTGGCTGTCTGCAGCTTTAGCGTCAAAGTACCTGACAGTGCCCTCTTAAATGTGTCAGAGTAGATGATGAATGTTTTCTTGTTCTAAACCTACTCACAGTAAGCTGACCGCACATACAAATACACACTTGTTTTTACAAGTGTTACACTTTTTTACACAAAAGTTTTTTCTCACAGTCAACTGCTCAACGTCAGTCAGTGTCTCAGTCTCTAAACCTTTATCCCATTTTGAGACACCCAGTCCTGCAATAAGTCAGCCCTTTAACAAGTCAGCCAGCCAGTTGCCCAGACAGTCAGCCAACCAGTCCAACAGTGGCAAACAAGTGTAAGAAGGTTTATGAATCAAACGTCCCTGATGGCTGCCTGTTCAGGACATGAGTCACACACACCAGAGTGGCAGTGGCAGAGAGCGAGGCAGGCAGGGATGCATGGAAGAAGGGGAAATTCCCATTAAGGGATGGCCAAGGAACCGGGCTCAGCCAAGCGCTCCGGCAGAATGTGCACTTCATTAGTGGGAAAGTGCCGGGGAGAACCAGGCCGGGCCAAGTTCTTTGAGGCTCGGGAAAAGCTAATAAAAGTCCAAGCCAAGGAACCATACAAGTACTTGAACCATGAGACAGAGCAAGGCAGCAAGACAGCAGAGGTCTCATCAGAAAAATGACCAGAGAGGCATAAAGGCTGCTACATTATTCCAGTGGTCCGATTTCTCGGCGTATGCGACATCATGCGTCTGAGTCAACAGAAGGATGAGGTTGCAGGGCTACAGAGGAGTGTGGCACAAACAGGAGTTTTTAAAGCTTCCCAGAAGAAGAATGCAAATTCTATAGAAAGGTCCTGATAGGCTAAGGAGTCTCACTGTTCTTTACAGGATCTGAATATCCAGATTCTTGCCTTTGCAGCTGGCCTGGAATTGCTTAGCTTGACTTCCACCACTACAGTGCAGATTGGGACCCCTCGAGCTGTAGGTTAACACAGCCCCAGCAACCACCCAGCTGTCTGAGCAGGGAGAGCTCACATAAAACACAAGCTGTTTCATTGCCTTCACGCATACGGCTACACTTATACCACACATAGCTGCTTTGACTTATGTAAAGTGAATTTCTGTTGCAATACCACAAAGACCTTTGTGAGAAGCAGAATCGTAAAGAGGAAGACAGAGAGCTGGGATATGGAGTGGAGGCTGAATATTTATGGAATTCCGAAGGAGCTGGAATGAGAAGAGCTTTCAAAAGGTGATTTCTGAGGACAGACACTGAAGTTGAGAATGTGATTCACTGTGTCTTCCATTTCAAGAGAGAAAAAACACACTGTGATTCACACATTCATGTAGACACACAGTGGAGGGCCCAGAGGGATCAATAGGAGTTGGTGTTTTTGTTGCTGTTGAAGCCCTGTACACAAAAAAGGCAGGATGACTGAATATTTATAGGCAAGATCTCCCTCTTCACCAGTGAGCAAGCTTTGGCCGGCAGAGGCTGGGCCTGAGCTCACAGCACCTGGACAGTTACAGATCCCCACAGCCCACTTCAGCTGCTTGGACGCACCATGCACCACAGGAGCCCGCTCCCCCTACCCTGCAGCCACAGAGTTCTCTACTTCCATCTCTCTCCATGCACTTAGCTCGTGTTTATTCTCTCAAATAGTAACAAAAGGACGGGACCGCCGAGAACTGTATCTTTTTACAATGTGGTGACATCACTTATAAAAGCACCGAGGTAAACACGCAGCGTTCGGGCTCCTGGTCTTCCAGGTTTACAGTTCCCTGCCTGTCCATCCATAGGGGCCCGATGTAACCCCTGGTAACCCCCGTACCGCTGTCTGACTCCTGACTAGGGTCAGGAACATTGCTCACGTTGGTTTCACAGCCCAATGAAACCACCCCAGTGGACACACTGCAATGTGCCATTAATTCAGTCAGTGAGGAGCTGGGAAAAATGTGTTTTTTTCTCACTTTTTTGCTGTAACACAAAGCATATGAATGAACTTCTAGCACTTACAGGGTGAGTGAAAAGATAATTGAGATAATGGATAATAATATCATCCAATTTATCATAAAGAAAACAGGAACCAGCTGGAAATATGAAGAAAGAGGAAACAACAGAATCTGTTTGAAAAGCATAACTGATGTGTTAGGTCTTAAAGGGCCCAAGAGGATAACAATAACAAAAAATATGTAATTTAAAGTTTGAAGTAATTTTAGCTATATAGAGCCGAAAAAACATAACACGCGAACACTGATTTGTTGCCGTCTAAGCACACTAGAATGCATCATGTGTAAAATGCTCTTCCATAATCGTCAAATCTTTATGGTCAGAAGTCAAACAATTCATTGCACTGACAAATAGACTATCTAAGCCAGAGGAGTGTAAGCCTGCAGTTACACTTGTCATATCAATATGATTTTTGATATCTGATCATAAAGATCTTATAAGAGAGAATTTCTGGTTACCCACAATTGGCCTAAAAATGTCAGTTATGCATTGCATGTGGTTAAATTTAATTAAATCTGTTCATATTTTCTTACATCTCTTTATGTTTCTCAGATGAACAATGTGACTGGACAGTATCCAGACAATGCAGAATTCCACTGACAGTGAAATCCAACCGCATCGGATGTGGTTTAGCTTGTTGCACTGCAGGCCAAATCCAACTAGGGAGTGTCCTGCCCTGTCAGTCAATGCATCCTGGCATGATTGGATAGTAAATATCGTTTAAAAATGATAATGGGAATCATACCTTCGGCTGAGTCAGTATTAGCAGTATAGCATAGTCAGTATAGTGGTAGCCATGATGAATGCTCATGCATCATGTCTTTAAGTTGATTACCTTTCCTGTGTTGGTACAACAATGGCTGCCACAATGTACCTTTTTTCAGTTGAAGCAATGAAGAAGTGAATAGAATTTGACTGTAAGTAAAGCCAGTGAGGATCAGCTGATCTCCAGCTGTACAGTCATAGACATGAAGCTGGTTTCTGCTGGTTACTGGGCCACTGGGCTGCAGTCAGCACTATAATGAGGAGCATTTGTCTTTGCTTCCTCCCTGCGGTCACTTTGACAGCATCTGTTGACTGTTGCTGCACCCCTCTATTCCATACCACCACCCCCCAACCAAAAGTCCCAGATACACAACAGCTAAATAAAAACACACAAATTAGCCATGTGGACCATGGTAAACATTTCCAGCTTCCTCGTCCAGGCCAGCTGGAGCTTGCCAAAGTTACATGTGCTGTACTGCGCAGCAAGCCTCTATTACACAAGCTCTGTTCCTCCAATCAGGGAACTTCAGCAGTTCGTTAATTCAAACCTCTGCAGGATGCATATAGACTGATTGATGAGCACAAAACCCAGGCAAGAATGTAAATCTTGTGGGTTGTCATTATTCCAAAAACACCCTGAATGACACCCCACGTTTTCTGCCACTTTTTAAAACCAGCAGGAACAGATTTTTTTGCCACTTAGGGGCAGCAAATGAGCTGTAAACACCTACATGTATCAACCTTTTAAGTTGATATGGCAAACATATTAGCAAACAGTTGCCTATTTATGCGTCCTACAGATACAGAGCAAATTATAATTCATTTGGAGTTGTGTTTCTGGCTACCAGAATGTAAGCCCAATATTCTGCTTTTAGCTTCTTTTTGGTCTCCACCAACTCCAGAAGAAAATACATGGTTCTTTTACTGCTAAATACTCCACTATGTTCACCAGCTAGTCGCTAACTTCATCTGTCTGCTGTTTAGTGCTGGACAGGAAGTTCATAGTGGACAGTAGCAGTGATACTGAACGAAACAATGAAGTTGCAGGCAGGAAAACCTAAAAGAGCTGAAAGACACTAAAATTCCCCATAGAGCAGAAGGGGACTGCATGGCTGAGTCATAATTATCTGTGGATTCATCACTCCAAGCAGCATGCATGTAGTCATGCGATACATTGTTAATAGCTTTAAAGTCAACCACTCAGTAGTTCAGTAGTGATCAAGAAATGCCACAGACGTCAGACATAAACTTGAAGGACTCAGGAATGTTTCAAACATAAAATTCGGCGGTACCTTTCAGTGTGTTTCAAACTGACCTGTACAGGTCACGATGTACTACCAAATCTACTGTGCCAGATTCTGTAAAAAAACTGTTGCTGTTATGGGTTCTTTTATAATTACCAAGTGCACTGTTACCAAGGGAGTGGCAATCAATTTCCAAGTTTAAACCAGTAATACATCCACCATGAGCATTAGCAAAGATTTATAAATCTAAAAAGTCAGAATAATTGTGGATATGGAACTTTTATAGTATTTTTAATGGCTCCCAGGGCCTCAGAACCAGGTCCTGGACCCCAAGAGCCTCCAGAAAGCCCTCCATGAACATCCTGGGGACTGCATTCCCCTTCCTCTTCTTCTACTCGAGTCTTGATACTCCTCCACATGTGAAATCAATACCACATCATTTATAGCCAATTCTCACTTGTACCATCAAATGTGAAACATATTGCCAAAAGTATTACCTTTTTTAATACTCTCTCCACAGAGATAAAACCACTGTATGAAAGGAAACCAAAAAAACTGGAAAGATAGCGCAAGGGAATGGCATGACAGCACATTTAAAGAGTGTCTAAGATTGCCCTTTCAAAAAGTATCAATTCATAACAATGTAGTTCCTATTTCATGCTTAGTAGTCAATGGATTCCTGAGAAGCATTTTAATTTCATGCCCAAATGGCAAGGACGTGTGATGAGAGCCGCCAGAGAGTGTAAAGTTGGATGTGCAGGGGCCTCCACCCGCTCTATAGGCCCTCTCATAGGTGTTTAATAATAAAGCCTTGGTTCATCCAGCCCAGCACTTTGACTGAGATTATGTGCTTCACAGACCAACCCCAGGGCCCTTTAACTTTCATAAAACATAATCCTGGAACACACTTACACCATCCATCACTCTGACGCACATGCACATGCAGAGACACACTTTTTTTTAAAGTGACAGGTAAAATTCAAGGCTTTTAGGAAATATTAAATCTACTGAAACACCATTCCATGGCGACGGTTTTCTTCACCTGTCTCATTCAGGACAGTACCGTGTGAATTTCAAAGGCAGTATGGCCAGAGAATGGCAGAGCCAGGAATTGAACCTCCGCAGAGGTGAGAAATATGTGATTTGTGAGCAGTTTTAACACTACATCACACCTCTCTCTGCAAGCCCCTAAACGTCCAATTACGGCATTCAAACACCAGTGACAGGAGACTGTTTCCATCCAAAAAAGTAAGCGGGGAATGTGGTTCTCTTTCCTCGGTGGTATTAGGAGTATTTTACCAGAACCTGGGCACCAATCTAAAAGTCTATGTAAAGACAAAGTAGCCTGTTTTTCTGTGCATTTCCACTCCCATCAGACACAGCAGCACACAACACTCGCATGGTCTTGCCACAGGAGGCCTTTTTCCATCCGCTTCAAACGAATACTCGAGTTGTGACTCGACTTCCCCCTGGTTTTACGACAAAGCACCAGTGTTGGTATAAAACAGGTCATTGGGACCTCCCCAGGACCAGTTTGGTGGAGCTGTGCAACCTGCCAATATCCACAGCCGCCCAGGAGCCCCCCTTTGACCAATAACTCCACTCTCACCCATATGTCGTAAACAGCTTAAAACCCTATTAAAAGCACAAATACATTTCAGAGAGTAAGTAGACATTTATAAAACAATATTTCCTGTCTGTGAGTTGACTGTATGACTGTATTGACTGTATGACTGTATGGATGCAGAAGCTTATAATGTATTCCTGGTGGTGGTCAAACTTTTCCCTGGCTACAAGTTGTGAACATGCATCCTATAAATGCATCAGTAAAAGACGGTGATTTACTGGGCTGGAAGGGAAGTGATTACGAGTGACTGATGAGAGAGCAAAAGCAACCTCCCTAAAGACTGCACCTGTGTACATTAACATTTACTTAGTGTGTGAGTTAGCATGAGTGTGTGCTGATGTAAAAATGCCTGAAAGCGTTTTTTGTATGTTTGTGTGTATGCATGCGTGTGTCCACACACTAAATGCAACCATACAAGCATCCAAGCTATTAATTCAAACCACAGTGGAGCAGAAATCCATCAATAACACAAGAGTCCATTCAAAAAATGATGTTATTTTAGTTCAAAGAGCAGGGAAATGAGAGGGAGAGAAGCAACAATGTTGGACTCCAGCCAGCAAAGATATTTTTAGCACTAAAAGAAACATGCGCCTTTTCTGTCTTTTATGATTGTAATATCTCTACAACTCATTGGCACAATAATGATAACACACTGAAAAATATAGCTCTTTGTGGGTAAATTTAATTAGACTGTCCTATGTTCATATGGACATCTGAGAAAAGACCGCCTGCCTGCAGAGTAGCTGTCCCAAAGGTCCTTCACAGCCAAAGGTCCTTCTTGTAACAGTGTCAAGATCCTGCTCTCATTTTTTTAAGTGGAAAGCCATTTCCTGACTCTCTTTGTAATGCGCATACGTCTGGCACATCACAAAGGGAGAAAAAGGCAAGGGAATAAAGAAATTATATGAAATCACACAGGATGAATGTTATTGTTGTTGCTGTTGATGTGGGAAAATGACTGGGTCTATTGCATTATTCATTCCTCACCCAACAATATCACAGAACTGTTTTCAAGGAGGCTTGATTGCACTAAATCATGACTAGTAGTCTGGATCAACAACTTTTTAGAGCCATTCCTCCATTTCTCCATTCCTTGCTTCAACCCTTTCCATCCGCCTATCTCTCCATTTTTCCACTGCTTCTTTAAACATCTTTCCCTCCTTCCATTCTGCCATTCCTCCATTTCTTCATCTCTCTATCCATCCAAGCCGTCATTCCTCTCCCATGCACTGTTAAAGCTCTCCATCCCTTGCTGTCATCACTCCATCCTTGCTCTGTTTCCATCTTTCCATCTCACCCCAGGTACAGGACGGATGCAGCAGTCACTGGGACCTTTTAAAAATGTCACTTCTGACAGACTGGATGAGACACTCTCCCCCTCTGTTGATTTATCCTTCCACTGTGCTGCAGTAACTTTGTTAACGTCTCTCATCAGCCTATTAACAACACTTGAGCGTGGCCAGGAAACAGGTGCAGTGAGAGTTTTACTGTCCATCACTTCAACAGCGGGAGCTGATCAGCAGCAGAGAGTGCAAGCAGAGTTGCACCCGAGGATTCAACACTTTGGGCCCACAAAGGCACAACTTCAATAGATTCAATAACTTCAGTAAGTACACAGTATTAAACTCAAAATCACAGCATAGAGCCAAAGGAATATATCAAATCAATTTTGTGAAACTGTCAGAGCAGTTTGAAGGGAATTGTTCAAATATGAAATGTGAAATATGTTTATTTTCTTTTTTGTCAAGTTAGAGGAGAAGATCAATATAACTTTCATACATGTTCATACGATATAAGGCTAAAGCAAGCAGCCAGTTAGGAAAGAGCTAGCCTGGCTACAAAATCCAGTACTTCCAAAGCTCAGTAATTAACTTGATATATCTTGTTCTGTTTGTATGAAAACCAATGTCACTGCCTCCAGCTAAAAGTCCTGCACATAACCCTCCAAGATATAATATGTTGATTAGAGCTTTAGAGGTGCTGTAGGTGGATTTTGTTACCTTTGTTACCTTTTCCCCCTATTTGCAGTCTTTATGCTAAGCTAAGCCAATTGGCTGCTGTCTATACCTTTGTATTTATCATACAGATATCACATATACAGTATATTCAAATATACAATAATGCAATCAGAACATGGCAGTACCATAGCCCCCCAAATGAAAAAGTTACAGAAATATAGTTGTAGATAAAATAAGTTGTAGAGAAGTTCACCATAAAAAAAAATCGTGTATGCATGCAGAGTAGATTTTAATCAAGCTCCACAGTAAAAATGAGTTCCCGGTCACTGTTCAGTGAGAAAAGAGGAAAAACAGCCATGATGCAATGTATGGAGGGCAATAAGGCATAAAGCACCTTTTAAAAACCACCACAGACTTCGCACAAGCAGAGCAGCTGAATCCAGAGAATCCCCGCCCGGCAACAAAAAGGTCATGCCTGTCACAGCTGAGCCATGAAGAGCTTCAGAACATGCTTTGAGAAAATACTTTTTTCATGACGATCACATAACAATGCAAAAATGCAGTGACCTCAAAGCAGGGAGAGCATGCTCAAGACAGTTTGATATGACCCTCTCTGCCTATATTGTAACTGTGGAGGAAGTGGAGCCTGGAGCCTGCAGGATACTGCTCACCTTCCCCAGCTGTCCTGCTGGCTTTTTACACATATATCCTCCAACACCACCACACACACATATACACACAGTTCTCATGGGCTGGAAAGTAAAACAAATGGCACTAATTCTCATTTCTATCTTTGTTTCTCACTTTCCATCTATTCATTTCTCGTTTTCCATTTTTATTCTCAAATCTTTTCATCCATCCAACCCTGTATTTTCTCACACTTCCCTAAAATAAACTCTAACCTGCTCCCATTACTGCACCCCTGCACTAGATCAATCCCTCCGCTTCACCACAGGTACCAGACAGGCACAGCAATCATTTCTGATACACTTTCACTTTTAGAATAAGGCCTTTGTTTACAGTTTAAAATCCCAGCTACCTGTGGTTTTTCCCACAGATTAAAAACAGGAAAAACCCAATGAAGAGTGTGAGTTACGTGTTAAATTAACTTTAATGAATATGGGTTTATATAAACACAGACATTGTGTTGATTTTCAGACTACCAAACTGTCAGTTAATCCAGCTGACTATTTAACATAGATCAGATGTCTGATCAGACATTTTTTGATGCACATTTATGATCATACGCAGATCCCTCTCTTTGCTCCTTCTATTCACTGCTCCTTCACTCTGCTTGCCGTCAGACCAGACAACAAATAACTAAAGATGTCATGTTAATGGCAGGGAGCTCTACAGAAGCGCCTGGCCAGCACAGACAACCCGGAGGAAGCTATTTGCTGACAAATGGGATTTGGTGCTGGGCTTGAGCAGCATTAACTGGTGGGTTTTATTGGTTGAAGGAGCACGATATCATGGCGGTTTTCTTCTCTATGCCTCTCTGGCAAAGTGGATGACGTTGCAGGGAGCAAAGGCATTTGGTCACGCAAAGGTGCAGAGTGCTGTTAAACAGATGGCAGGAGACCAGTGAAGAGAGTGGCAATGGACAGCAGATGGAGAAGAGATCAGCAGGAGAGAAGAAGAATGCACTGTGTATAAACGACACGCTGCCAGTCCCCAGTTCCTGCTCACACACACACACACACACATACACACACACACACACACACATATACAGTACAAACACTTGAATCTAACTTCTAGTTTTTCCTCGTGTTTAATGTTCTGAGTGAAATTTGAGACACCAGGAATTTGCAGAAAATATGCATAAAAAAGAAGAGAACAGTACAGAACTTATATTTCCAAACACACATAAGTCTAATTTAAAGTACTTTATTCTTGTTGGTTTCACAAATATTAATTAATGTCTCATTCCCCCACTATTCATCCCGGTTCTAAATCAGACAATAATTCACTCATTACAGAGTGAAACAGCTGATGATGATACAAGTGAAATGTTGCTGCAACAGTAATTTGAGGGTAAACCAATAGGGGGCAATCTTGTACAATAAAGCAAGAGTACTGAGCATGTGGTAATCACAGTTTAACAGCATGTGCTGCACTGTCCAGGAAAGTGAGGTTCTGCACAATGTCACTGTCTTCTGTTTTCTTAGACCAGTTTGAGAAAATGCATCAGTTCACTTGCCCATATATCCCAACCAAAGTCTGCAACTAGAAATATTCATTTATTTCAAATTAATGATATCTGCTTATTAATCACGTTACTCTCAATATTTTTTTTTTGTCAGGAAAACCATTAAAATGTACCTCATGATGTCAGCACTGATATCGGCATCATGAGCCCAAAGTGATATTCTCTAAATTAACAACTTCAAATATCTTCAATTTAGTATAAAAATCTGCTTTAGAGGTTTTTAAATGTAGAGTTTTCACACAGATGAAAGACACATTCTGATAAGTCCACACTCTTGTTTCCTTATTTCAATTATTTCACTTGAATAACTGGTAGTACTTGAGTACCACATTTCAAACAGTATGACAATAATTTAAAACAGTTTCAAATGAACTTGTTGAAACTTGCACTTCACTCTACAAAGGGTTGCAGCCACAACATAAACAAATACTGTTATTTTGTATAATAAAGGCTTAGTAATCCACAGTCATCAGACCACTAAGAAAGGCTGAACCAAACAAACATTTTAACCACTGACAGAATTGTAATACCAGATATATTACAATATCTGCTAAAAGAGCCATTCACTATTTTCCTATGTCATTTGCTAATGGATATTAATTACTTACACAATAATTATTTGAATCAGTTTATTATTATTATTATTGTCACTATTATAATTATTATTATTATGTTTGTAAAAATGTTAATGTCTACAGCAATATGAACACTGCCCAATTTACCAAAAATGACATTCAACATAGAAAAAGCATAAGAAGAAACTAAATTCTGCTTTACTCTGAAGCAGCAAGCACTAATGTGGTGAGAGAGGCATAACCCCCTTTTTTCTAGAAGTGCACATTTTCATGTAAACGGGTTTGATGTGGAGGAAAATATGACTATGAGGGTCTCTGAGTGAAAAACACCCATCCTGAGAGCTGCTGCTGGGGCAGGATGAGTGAGAGTGTAGGTGGAGATGTGGGGGCCTCTGAAACCACAGCAGGCAGGTAACAGTAACAGGTTTGCCTCCCCCTGCTCTTACAATATGGACCTGACATCCTGTCTGGCAACATGCACAGAGACACAGCAACACAGAAAGACAGACAGACCCAGTCAGACTCCAGAACAAGACAGGAGCTCCGCGTTATCTATCAAGGACACTGCGTAGTAGAGGTAAGGTGTAACTGAAAGTAAGATGACGCCATATGACAGGAGACATAAAGGTCAAAATACAAAATACAAAATACATGTGTTTGAGCTGAATATTGTGTCACGGTATCAGACAGGAATTCAGACCGGAGGAACTGAGAAACTGATTACTAACAGTTAATATACAATAAAGGAGAAGCACTCTGATTTAAACATGTTTCAACCTAATCTGTAGATTTATTAATCTGATTTCCCCCCTTTAATTTAACTTCATCTTTGATGTTTAAAATAATATACACTATGAATACATGATAAATATTGTCAGGAAAGGATTTTATTACACTACTGGTTAAGAAAAAGCCTGAATACTGACATATGTATGAATTTGTCTTTTAAAACCTCAATTAGTTAGATGTGAAATGTCACAACTAAACACTTTTTTATGTTAAAAGATTACAAATCACAAAAAGGAAATATTCTTAATTCAGTCACACGTTGACAATTTGAAAGTGAAATTTTGTACCCAGATCTTTTGTGTTTTCATTGATACAATAGAGTTCTCTTCTGTCACTCTGTGTTATTGGAAGAGGAGTGTCGGCCATTACAGGCTTGGCAGCTGCACTGAGCTGCGACACTGATACTCTGTGGGAGTCAGATTATCAGAGAGAATGATGGCGGCTGCAGGGGACTCAGGGCAGGGCCAAAGGGCAAGGCACTAACTCTCTGGCTCTGACATTACCCCAACTATAAAGAATACAGTAACAATATTACACACATTTCACAGGAAAACTTTTAAATAGAGAGCACATACCAAATGTCATGCAAGGAACATTAAAAAGAGATCAAACTCGACAGAGTTCTGGGGGTCGCTATAAACTTATTAATGACTCATGATGAGTCTTATTTTATAAGTGTGTAAAAATCATATCATAGGAGATTCAAACACAAGTAAATATGACTATTACAGTATTATTACGTGCCAGAATAAAATTGGAGTATTATTAACAACAATATAAGATGTAGAAATATTGTAAAGTAAAATAATCTTTATAAAATATGTACTATAAAAATCGATATTATATAAGAATGTTAGCCTATATTTCAAAGTGGGTGTTTGGTTAAAGAAATGAGGCTGTATGATTCAGAGTTTCTAAAGAAAAAAAAAACTCGGTTCCCACAGGAAGTCAGTATTTTCATCGCAGAAATAATTTTACATCTTGTAAGATTTTTATGAATTTCGACTACACTGATTGCACTGCTAAATTGAAATTTAATTATTGGTGAGTCTATTATAACCCAGACCATCAGATATTTAAATTCCCACTGCTTGTTTTGATGGATTCTTTCTAAGGACTAAAAATAAACACAGTTTACATTGTTATACATTTCCACAGTGGAACGGATATGTTGAGAAAATACCATCATCAGTGTAATGTAAAAAAAATTTGAGGGCTTGTGTGTCTTCTAATCTGCCTGCAATTGTTCAGTGTTTTGACAGTGAAGATAGAGGCCTGGGTGATATGAAACCGAACGAAAACCACAAGCATGTTGTGTGCAGAAAATGTTCTGCAGCTCTAAGAAAACGAAAATTAAACTACATGAGCTCTTGGATAGACTAAACGTCTTAGACAAGTGCTGCAGTCGTTATCTCTCACATAATGAGCTGGGATCTGTCGACCCACTTTTCTCTCATTTGCTCATTAACTCTCCTTTAAAGACTTGCATGAAAAGGTCACAAACTCCACTGATCCGTTGCAGTAATTAAATATACTTAAATTCTTACGTTAAGTATCGTTTCTTTTCTAAATATCCGAGTCTATGTACTGTAAATATTCGTTATATTAAAAGCAATAATTCACCACAGTGATGATGTCGTTTTTGATAAAACTCTCTTTTCGGAAGGATGTCGACGGAAAATATATAAAGTTGCTCCAGCAGACAGTTTTGTGTCAGAGCCGCAAACAGTTGAGTAGAAGAGGAAGCAGCTTGTTGTTGTGTTAAAGTCTCAATAGGCGGCGCTGCAGACTCATTCAGACGCATTCTGCACAGCAACTCCCAACAGCAAAGCCAGAACTGCAGCAAATGCAAACCTCTGCCAGTCCTCCTGCGCTCACCATTGAAGCATTGCACATTCATGTTCAAAACTAAAAATCTACCCTCAGTCGTTATGTCATTCATAGTAAAAAAAAAATACAGTCATGAGAGGAAAAACAGAATAAAATAACTGAAAATAAGCTCGCTGCTTTTGATATTTCACTGAGAGGCTTTTTAAAGCTTTGATTTAAATATATGTTCAATATATAAAATCATATCCAACAAGCTTATCAGTGACTTACGTTTAGATGGGAAAATTCGACAAATAAAACATCTTCGTTTAATAACAACCTGTTGATGTTTGTCCTGGTAACAGCATGTCACTTTTCTGTGTAGGAAGCACACTGAGCTTTTGATTCGGCTGTCACAGGTCTTATTTACACTGTATCTAAATCTGTGGCCAGAAACAAACCACAGACTAATTAAAGAGCTGCCTAATTATTCTCTGCCACTTTCCATAGACGCAGTGAAAAGAGTGTGAAATGATAAGAGTATGAGAGTGAAACTGAATTATTATCTGCTTTTGAACAAATAGGAAGGTTGTTTTTTTTTAAATCATTAAAGCGGATCTCAACACATTGGCTACATATTGTCCTTTAGCACATAACAGGCTATTTTATTGCACACACTTTATCAAATATAATAAAATCTCAGATAATTTTTGCAGAACATATGAGATGATTTATGTGGGAATAAGCCTATTTAGTTGTAAATAACACAGGTAAAACTGTCCGGGCAACCTGTGTGACGTTTTCATGACCATTTAATTAACCAGTTCAATGTAAGTGTTTTCATACAATTCAGAAATATCTAACTTTACAGAAGACAGAAGGGCAGCTCATAGTCTGAAGACAAGTCGCGTTAACTGTTTACGTTGTATTTGTTCATCATGCTGCTGATCTCAGGATGGTTTTTTTTTTTTTTTTTTTTTTTTTTTTTTTTTTTGGTCACACAAACCTCAGAATTCTTTACTCTTACCACAATGAAATAAAACGATTTAATGTGGTGGCTCTTGCATGTGCCCTCCATTTTCGCAAATGGGGTCTATGGTTTCAAAAAAAATCTTGTAAGCAGCTCAAGTATCCAAAAGCACGTTTTCAAAAGCGTGGAGTTTGGGAAAAAGGGATCAGGGTTTCCTCCTGCGCTTCCAATAATCTCTCCAAAAGAAGGTATCAGCCTTGGCTATATGGTATATGAGAGGTGTCAGAGGAGGCAGGTTGAGCTGAACACGTTTCTCTACTATGGTCTGGAGCCTCAGTTGCTATCCAAACACAAATAAACAGAGGAGGAACATTGGAATTAATGATTGAGAAGGAGGAGGGGAGGCGTGTCGGAGGGCGGGCAGAGCGCTCCAGAGCTGGAGCCCTGAAAAGTGAAGGACCGGTGCGCATTACGCACACTTCCAGCCCCAGCTCTGGACGGGACTCCCACGCTGCTGCTGTCTCTCCTCCAAACTTCTTCGTCTCTTTCCACAATTTTTCACAACTTGTCACATCTTTGCAAAGGTCCGAGACACCAGAGTTGGCTGCATGGCTACATGAGAGTTTCATGGACTTGGAACTTGGAAAACTTTTAGCGACGCTTTGTTGGAGCTCGCCGCCTCTATAGTTACTGTGGATTACTGACATACCGCAGGACCTTTGGCAGCTATTTATTGGGGTAAGATTCTGTTTTGGCGGGGTATATGTCAGAATACTGCAGGGAAGGAACAAACCTAACTCAACTCGCTTGTTGTAACTTTTTATCTAAAGAAAATACTTAACTTTTACTGATTGAGCTATTCAACCAAAGAGAGCAAAGTCCTAGTAAAAGTGAAAACTTTTCCTGAAGAAATACTAAATTAAATGTCGTTTCTACGGTTGATTATTGCTTTGTGATGATCACCAGGTGGGGGTCATAGTTCACCCACGTTTTGACATCACTGGTCTCTGTCCACAGCACATAAGGTTACTAAAACAAGCAGTGGCCCTCGCGTGTGTGAAGACTTGTCACGACTTATAGAAATGTAAAACCTTCGGCCAAGAAAGAAACTGACAGGGATTTAAAGAACACGACAAGGCACTTAAGCTACTGTCAAAGTGGAAATGAAAATCCAAAGGTTATTGAGAAGAGAACAGGTTGAACAAAGTTGCACATGTGGGCAAAGAACAACAAGTGCCTGCACGGTGACTTATGTTGCACCTGTGCAAAATTATATTTAACCCCATCCCGGCTGGGGAAGGGGAAGCAAAGTAGACAGAATTCAAAGATCTGTGAAGCAAATGTAACGACCTGACTGAAATAAGCGACCAGCCCTCTGGCTACCATGTAAGCAGGACTTTAACTCTGCAAGCCTTCTCCAAGTGTGAATAATGCCTTAATCTCCAGAAAGTTTCAGGTTCCTAGGGCTATGAAAAATAATGTGGAAATCTAATTTGGAGTGATCAGTGAAAAACAGCATAATAACACGTGATTCAAAAACACACAAAGAGGGCGTTTTTTTCTTATTTTTCATTGTAAATGTAAAGGTCAGTGGCACCGCTGGTTCACTGCCAGTCGCGCTTTCACCATCCGGAGTCTTGAACTTACACGGTAAACTTTTCTGTGTGGGAAAACATAACTTGTCATTCCCACACAAACATGGATCCAGGCCCTTAAATTTCCTGCACTGTCAGCTTACCTTGTTTGTCCTACATTATGAGTGCAAGGTAGCTGCTTGTTTTTATTTAAAGCAAACATTTTCTGTAGAAAAGTAAATTAAAATGCCCAAAGGATATTTGCTACCATGTTCTTTTACCCAAGGGAAGACCGCCTCATGCAAAAACATGCAGCATGAAATAAAATAGACCTATAAGCAAAATATTACAGCCTATAAAATTAACTGGCTACTACCACAACCATAAACATAAAAAGTGCATGCTTTTCCAGCAAAGATAAAAGTAACTTTCTTGTGGGCAATAGCCAGCATTTGTGTGTTTTGCTCTGACTCATGCTCATGCAACTAATAACATATTTGATCACTGCTGGCAAAATTTCAGACTTCACAAATCTACATACAGAGCACTTGTTTTGCATTGTGAAACATGAAGTACAACCGTCAAAAACAACAATGTGTCTTTTCTAATTACTGTGAGATTTAGTGTTTTATTTAGAGTGATGTGAATATATAATTTATAGTGCTAATTGTTGCCATATGAGTCATTTTACACCCACTTAATTTAATTACAGTTTCGATGACTGATTTGGTTTTTAAAATGTTTTGAGGCGCATCTCAGATTTAAAGGGACAAACAAATTAAAACTGCGTGAAATACGTATTCTTAGTGTCTTTGCTTAGAACACACAGTGTTTTACTCATCATTATATCATTATCAGTATAGGACAATACTGCTGCACTTTAACACGTTGTCCAATTTATTTACCTAGTTAGCCCTGTCGTCATGTTCAAGTGGTTAAAGTCATTTTTAATTTGCGCCCTGGGAAAAAAATCCATATTTGATCACTGGGGATAATACAGTCACCTCTGTGGGCGGACGTAATTTTATGACATAAATGTTATCATGTTAAATTAGAATAAAAAATAATGTATGAAATAGTACTTACATGTGTATTTCAAGTAAATAGTTGTGGTGGCAAACAGGTGGTTTTTACTGTATCATGGTCACCAAAATAAGGTCATAGTTTGCCTGCCTTTGTCACCACATAATTACTGGCTCTAATGTGCCATTACACACAACACTCATCGTTTTATATTTTTTTCATTCACCCCAGGCTTATCACCGTGCCTTCTGCAGAGGTCTGAGCCGAGATGGGGAGCAAAGCCCTGCACGCTCCGATCCCCCTGCACCCGGCCCTCCAGCTCACAAACTACTCCTTCCTGCAGGCCGTCAACACTTTCCCCGCTGACCAGCTGCAGGGACTGTACGGCCTCAGCGCGGTGCAAACCATGCATATGAACCACTGGACTCTTGGCTACCCGCACATCCAAGGACTGAGGTCGACAATCACAGAGATGGCAGCCGCCCAGGGCTTGATGGACCCCAGGATTCCCTTCCCAGCGTTACCCTTCACAGCCGCAGCACAGCTCTTCCATCCAAAACAAGCCGCCGTTGCGCACGGCATCCCCTCGCTGCACAAGGACAGACCGAGGTTTGACTTCGCCAACCTGGCCCTCGCTGCCACTCAGGAGGACCCGCCGAAAGCTGCGGATCTGGCGAAGCTGGCATCGGGACTAGGAGGAACCATCTCCGAGCTGAGCAAGCTGTCCCCGGACAGAAAACCCACCCGGGGCAGGCTCCCCTCCAAGACTAAAAAGGAATTTATTTGCAAGTTCTGCGGCAGGCATTTCACCAAGTCATATAACCTCCTCATCCACGAGAGGACCCACACAGACGAGCGGCCCTATACCTGTGACATTTGCCACAAGGCCTTCAGAAGACAAGACCATCTCAGAGACCACAGGTAAGACTGATTTATACCTTATACTGCACTAATTATACACTGGGTTAGGAGGGGACTCTAAAGCTGCATTCCTGAGTTTAACACAGTTCTTAATCACAAACATATTTATTTTTCTAAACGACTTTCTGAAAATAAGAAATTACAAAAAATATACTTTGTTTTATGGCAACATATATGCAGACCTGTTCCCAAAGTTTTCTCCATGAGGGCGCTAAAGCGCTTTTACGCATCAAGTTGGACACTTAACTTTCACAGTGGAGATTTTTTCGCCCCACGATTCTGGAGTTTTTTAACGACTACAAGGAAATCGTTGCATGAGCAGCCATTTGATGAAGTGTTATTCCTGTTTTACAGATACATCCACTCCAAGGAAAAACCATTCAAATGTCAAGAATGTGGGAAGGGATTCTGTCAGTCTCGAACTCTAGCCGTCCATAAAACCTTACATATGCAGGTAAGCTGCCTACAATCTGAAAATATTAACAGCCACCATCTATGTTTTACCTTATGATCATAATTCACCTATTATACACGGCCTACTGCATGCATGGGGATATTAATAAGTCTCGCCAAACGGTTTCATTTGGCCAATTACCAAATTAAAATTAGAAAAACAAGTGAGAGATACACATAGAAGTTCCGTGTGAGTTATAGCTGACACAGTAGTGGATTTATTTAGATGATTGAAAGATATTAATGATAGACATTCTATACAATTAAAGGGAATAATCCTTTGCTTGCTTTAAATCTAAACAGGAGTCTCCCCACAAATGCCCCACATGCGGAAGAACCTTTAATCAAAGAAGTAACCTGAAAACTCACCTTCTCACCCATACAGACATCAAGCCCTACAGCTGTGGCCGCTGCGGAAAGGTGTTTCGGCGCAACTGTGACTTGCGACGGCACAGTTTGACGCACAGCCCACATCAGGACTACTAGCCTGGACAGACTAACAAAATAACAAATGGACAAAACACAGGAAGACAAGTCAACGACTTCTTTTCTTCTTTTTTTTCTTTTTTTTTTTTTTTTTTTTGTTCAAAGACAATCAACAAATCTGGACACGTTTACTGCAGCACATCATAGAGTGGGATTTGGTTGCACCTGAAGTGGGACAGCAGCGGAGCCATGGCCATGTCCAGCTTTCACACCACCTGTAAATATCAAGACCATGTAAATAATGTTGTTTTTTTTATTTTCTTTTCTGACCTTGAAATGATAAAGTTGTCAAAAACAGTCATAAGTTTAAAGTATGTTAAATTGTATTTTAGAAATAAATATTTCCATTATAAATTTGCATTTGTTCTGTTTTTATTTCCATGTTTTGTCTTGAAACACGAGACACAATGTTACGGCCCAAAAGGCAACATTTAGATGAAACCATTAACCACGGCCATCAAGTTTATAGTTAATAGTCTATATGTTTACAGTCAGCAGGCAGTGAGAGCTTAGTGTGGCTTACTTATTGGGTTTTTTATAGTAGGCCAGCAGATATCAGTTAGCAGGAGGCATGAAACGACAAGAATGTCTTTAGCTGTTAAATCTTTCAGACAGGAAAGTCACTTAAAAGACAAAATCATGCTGTGCTTTTGAGTGATAGTTACTTATATATAGTAAAGAATTATAATGTTTCCTTTAATAATAATGTCATATTACGGTTATATATGCAGCATTGTCTGCCACCCACCTACTCGGAATTATTCAGCCCCATTATTATCTTCAATATCTAGAGCCTACAGAGGCTGATTAGTATTATATTAGCCGCATTAGCAGCCATATCACATGTCTTTATCTACATCACCTCTGATACCATGAGTGACCTGCAAAGCGGCGGAAGGAGTCACCTGTGCAAAGAAAGCAGTTCGACTCAAAGAGACAGACGATCAACAGATTATAGTTCAGGAATTATCAGGCTTAATTAATTCATCACTTCCACTGCAAACAAACAAACAAAATAAAAACAAAAACAAAACATCCAACTGTTTTGTTTTTTGAGACACCGGAGGCCTGCTCTGTTATATCTCAGACCTGCAGTCCATCAACCTGCTACCACGTGTTATTGTGTATATTTATAACAAAATCAACGGCGCTCAACAGAGGAGATGAATATGACTCTATTCTCCAAATTAAAAAATGGCTATATTCGAGCTGTAGTTAGTTAGATATAAAATGATTGATTTATGTAATTTATTTATCTTACAGTATAGCTATGAGGAAGCAGTTTCACTGGGAAATGGCGAGTGCTTTGGACGCTATGCGTTAACACGCAGGTTTAGATCTGTGTGTATATACATTAAGTGTAAGATTTGGATTTCATCCAACTAACCTTTGATCAAAATACGCTTGAATATTAACCATCGGAGCTGGAGCTTGAGAGGAAAAAGGTGATCCCTATTCATTTTTATTATTATTCGGTGCAGAGTTTAGATTCTGTTCCTCTGCTTCTCTCTTCATCGCTCTGTCTCTCTGTGTTACTTGGCCTTCAGGCCTGTTGTTGCATGATTTCACCAGCCATTATTGACTACTGCGGAATGGTTTAAAACCCCGATTTTCACCTGACAGTGCAATTAATTGCTTGAAAAAATAGCATTTAGCTTTAATGGGTTCGAAAATAGGGTCTGGAACAAGTTGTTACAATAACAACAGAAGATTTAAAACGGCTCTTATTGCTGCTGAAAGGCCATTAACCAAGGCCGTATTTATTGCAGGCTAGTATTTTCCTAATTATTTTTTAAATGGAGAGGCAACAGAGTTCAACAAGTCCAGCACGCGCATATTTACAAAAAACAATTACTTAACAATCGTAGAAAAAACATGCACATTCACCAATAAACCCCAAACATAAAAATTAAAACCTGCACACGAGGCAAATATGAAAAGATGTATGCTGAAATACAAGCAACAACATAATAATTGTTATCATTATTATTTTTAGAAATATAATAACCACAAAAGTGCCTATTTTGATTGGAGAGTGAAAGTAACTGATAAAAATCGTATAAATCTGTATTGACTTAAGATGAACTAATTCGATTAGTTAAAGCAATTTTGATTAATTAAACAAAACATTTCTGTGGTCTAAATATGGCCTCATAGGGTGACGCTGAAGGCGACAAATAAGTGTGTATGTGTAACTGATATACACCCTCATATAACTGAAATATGTAATTAACAGAGAATAATTCTGATTTTATCCTCTCAAGGGGCGACAAATCGTGATGTATTTTCAAAGTAAACAGGTGCAAGTCTTTTAACTTTCTGAATTCGTTTTTATTATTATTATTATTATTTAAATTTTGATCAGAAAGACATTTCTCAACTGAAATGTATCTGTAACCATATAAGGGAATGGTTGTGCTGCTTGGTGAAAAAAAAAAGAAAAAAGTGAGGAAAAAATAGATTTTATTTAAGTGTTCTCAAGAATCACATCATCGAAACAGATACAATCGAGTTCTCGACGTTTTTATTCCACACTGCCATGTCGACTTAAAATGCATTCAAAGAAACGACGTTTGTGGCCACACCAAAATGTGGCCACAATGGGCAAACTAGACTATATTGTGTATATATCAGTTAACTAAATATAAGTCACTCTTGTCAGCGGGCGCAGAACAAGTCAGTGCGTCTTTAGAGGAAGTGTGATATTAACAAGACATCATGCATGTTACTCTCTTAATTACTAGAGCACATATTGGCCTTAAATGACTTCAGAGCAATGACACACACACACACACACACACACACACACACTCACTCACTCACTCACTCACACACAGCCACACACACACACACACGCACGCACACACACACACACACACACACACACACACACACTCACTCACACACACAAACACACACGCACACACACTCTACATACAGTTGGCACAGAGTGGACAGTCACATGGTGAACTGCATCGGTGACTGGCCTTTGTGGACTGTGTCCTCAGGAAGTTTTATCTAGCTGACAGGGGAGAGGCGGCACTGGCTGCAGGCCACTGAGCTCCACTCCTCTGACTTCATATGATCTCCATATGACCCTCCATGGCCTGTGACAGACACACACCTTTTTTATTTCAGCCACACTGTCCATATTGCCATAATCTGAAAAATCCCTAAAATCTGCTTAAATGGGTACATGAAAGGAACTCACGACAACATAGGGCCTTTATTAGTTTTAAAAACTGCACAATCATTTCTCAGAGATTGTAGTTTTTGCTGTTTATGACTTATTTGTGTGCTTTAATTTATCATTTTAATATTGTCCAGCTAGAAACGGCTCCGTGGCAACATTAGCAATATTAAAATTTCAGAAACAAAGATTTGACATGGCGAAAGAAGCCTCTGGCAGCAGAAATCACTGGTGCGTCCAGTTCCACTGTAAAGTGAAGAAGGAGCGTAACCCTGATATTTCATGAATTCCGAAATCATATTTATATAATAAGGCAGGCTTGTATAATAACAAGGTCACCCATGTTCTTGAAACACCTATACTCTTTTCTTAGAATACAGTTTTTGTCAATATTCATCATTCATTTTATTTGCCACTGCATTTTCATTTACAGTAGTCTGTTTCTTTTTTATTCCAGTAACAGTAGCTATACTGTAAATTTAAGTGAGCAGTTACCAGTTGCATATGTCAACATAGTAAGTGTTTAAGGTGAGACCAGCCACCTGATAAAAAGTTTGAAAACAGACAAGTCACCTGTGTGACTGAAAGGCAAAGATCCTTTGATTAGCCTCCATTATTTACTTTCATTGACTTTGCACAAGTCTCGCTGTCACTATCTAAAGGGAATCTCTGTCCTTGAATCTTGATTTGCGATGGAAATGAATGACATTGCCTACTTTTAAAAAAAATATTTCAATCATTTCGAGGAAAAGTGTCCTTCACAGTGACACTATTTGTGAGGTCCCTCAGCAAAGGTGAGCTTCCATATAAGGGCTGGGGGCGTGCCAAAGAGAGTACAAATATTACGTGTAGTGATGCCTTCCTGAACTCTCCGTAAATTTCTACATATTCAAGAGGCCGGCGTTCAGACTACGAACACCTTTTGATTAGACTAGCCTACTGATTTTTAAAAACAAAATATGTGCCACTATTTTATTTTCTAAATCCAACTTACACTACGGCACCTGCTTCTGCAGCAGCTGGATCTAGAAGACACTGTGCATCAGGCAATTGCTTGATGTTCTCGTGGATTTATTTTGAGTGATCACCGAAGTTGGTTCTCTAAATATCAAATTTCGCCGACTGATGTATAACAGGGGATTTCTAGCGTTTCTCTTGCCACTATTTTGTAGCACTATAGGCTTAGTGCTTTGAAACTTTGAAACTCACGTTTCCTACAGAAATGAAAGGCAACACCAGGCATACGGAAGCCGCGTTGATGTTTACTGATGACGTTTGGGCTGAAGCTATTGAGAGATGTGGCTAACGCTAGTTAACGGGATGAATTTGTTACCTTAACTAAACGTTGAATTCAAGAAATAGCTACAGGATACAAGCGGGAGTCAAGTAAGGACAGATTTTTCTTTTTTGCCTTTGACCACACGTTTTAGTTTGCTGAAACGAAGTTATGGCGACTTATTGTCAGCAGTTAGCTTAGCTTCTTTGCTCTGCTGCTTGTATTGCAGAGATGACAGGAGATCATAGTTAGCCTCTCTGGCTAACTACTCCGCAGTTAGTTACATTTCTTACTACGTAGCATTGCACTATTTCATTTAAAAACAAGTTATATTTAGCTACATTGCTCTGCATTAGGAAATGGAGTTGCGAACTAACGTTACTACTGGGTTTCCCCTTTAGTCGCCAGCACAAGAAGTGAAATGACTTTAGCTAGCACGCTAATTCAGGTACTAGTGTGAATTAAAATTAAGCCATTTAAAAGTAGAACCGCTGACATTCATTTTTAAAAAGTTAGCTGTTAGTTAAAGCTCGACCTCCGTCATCCGCGAATAGAATAATCTTTGTGCGTCTGTTGAGCTTCAATATCAGCTAGCCTATATGTGGAGTTACATCTTCAGCTTTCCTGAATAACTTATAATTTGGTTAGTTTTTAAATGCTCATTTCATATTTACGACCCTTCCATTACAGGATAAAGATGTGACGTTTACAGACTGTCAACCAAGGAGCATTTTCTCTGTCTTAGTGAGGGTTAGAACCAAAACAACCTGCACTTTTTGCTATAAAATTGTAACATATGGACATAGAGCAGAATTTACAGACACTTGTCATAGCTGGAACAGCACAGGTGCCACTAATTATTAAATGCACAGTAGTGAGAACTGGCACACATGAATGATAAATTAATATTATAAAATACAAAATGTGCAATACATTTCACTTACAACTGTATACTGTATCTGACCAGGCTGTATGTACTATACATAACCACCTACTAGATGGAAAGTAGTGGGTTTTTTTTTTTTTTTTTACCATGTAATATTCATCTCATCCCTCCTTGCACTTTTCACTTCTATGCACTATTTGTATCCTGTTTACAATTCACAAAAAATGGTTTCACTTGTATATAGTCATTCCTGGTGTATATTTCTGAAGCTTGTTGTGTTGTTATTCTGTGTAAGTACACTGAGAGCCACTAAGCCGGAGTCAAATTCCTAGTATGTTTGAACATACTTGGCCGATAAAGATGAAGATTGATTACACCTGTCCTCTTGTGCTATGATATATCAGAATATCTACTATGATAAATGTCTATGCTCTGGCCTGGCAGTAGTGTTTTTTAATAAGACTGGGATACAATGGCGAAAGGGGATTTATTACATAAATACTGTAATGTACAAATAATGACCGCATTACCTCCTGAGTGATTGTGGCTGAGGAGGTAGAGCAGGTCATCCACTAATCAGAAAATCGGTGGCTCGATTCCCGGCTCCTCCAGTCCTCATGTCAAAGTGTCCTTGGGCAAGATATTGAACCTCAAATTACTCCCGATGGCTGTGCCATAGGTGTATGAATGTGTGTGTAAATGATTAGATCCTTCTGATGAGCAGGTTGGCACCTTGCATGGCAGCCCCTGCCATCGCATATGAATGTGTGTGTGAATGGGTGAATGTGGCTTGTAGTGTAAAAGTGCTTTGAGTGATCAGAAGACTAGAAAGGTGCTATATAAATGCAGTGCATTGACCATTTACCATTAAATAACATCACAATGTTTTGTTCAATTTTTGATGTTTAGGACAGGGACAAGATGTTGGAGTCCTATGTCACACCGCTCCTGATGAGCTATGTGAACAAGTATATCAAGAATCTGAAGCCATCTGACCTTCAGCTGTCTCTCTGGGGAGGAGATGTGGTGCTCAGTAAGTTGGACCTGAAGCTGGATGTGCTGGAACAGGTACTGTAAAGAATGCAACCTCTGCTATCATTAACTTTTTCACACGACCAAGACAAGAATGATTGTGATGACAGACGCTGTATTTTCACATTTAATTGTGCATAAACACAACACTCACTGTGGTAATTGTTGTTTACAGGAATTACACGCAGTTCTGATGGATCATAATTGTGGGCTATTGCTCAGTGCTGCTAGTGGGAGAAATATGAATTATTTATACATCTATAAATAAATATTTATATATATTTAATTAAATATTATTATTTATTATTAGTATTTTTGTTTCCATAGACACTTAATGGTCCATACTGCGTGATCCACACATGTTCTTAGCCACTGGTATGATCCTTAGCTGTGATTCTTTCTAATACTAAATCTCTTTCTATATCAACAAGAAATATATATTTACATTTCACATCTTAATCTTAACCACAGGGGATTAAAGGTGTGTTTGCCCATACTTGTTATTTTTGTACTGATTTTTTTTGTAGTTTACTGCACTTTTGTTTATTGCATTTATTCATTAACATTGGTCATCCAGGTACATACAAGATATAGCTAAGCTAGTAATGGCTAGCATCTCTTTTTTTAAATGAATAATTGTAGCATTTTGGTCCCTCAAGCTAATCATGTGAACATGACCATGCTAACATTGCTGAAAGTCTTTACAGTAAGGTCAGATTTTAAGTTGTTTTACTTATAACATAAAATAAATCAATGGGTGGAGGATAAGCATGTCCCTCACTAGCATATTTTTCCATTCAGGTTTGTCTACATATTAGCTACAGTGTGTGTAGCTAAGATGTCTTGCCTTGATTAGAATGAGAAAAGAACCACAGCTGTGCTGTTTAGCCAAGCACAGATACAGTATCTTTAGTGTCATTTTGGAGGAAGTTTGATAGATTTACTCCGATATTTTGCTCTGCAGTGTTATTTTGACACAGTGTTCTTTTTTACACTTGTAATGTCTGGATTAGATCAATCTGTCACAAGTTAAAAGAATTTTCTTTTCTCTAGAGCGGGTTCTGACTGCTTCTGAAGAGCAGACCAAAACACTACCTAACCCAACAGAGATTGTGATGAAAGTTCTTATTGGAAGCAGCTTTAAGCCAACCAACAGTGGGAATTGTGTTAAGATTTTGATGTGTGATGCCACGTCAAAACCTGGCCAATTGTCCTCCCTTTGCCTTTTCTTTATTGCAGTTAATTTGAAGAGTACCTCATTTAAAATGTGTAATTAGAGATAATCTTCTTAATATGAAGAGTAATTTTAAATGAAACATTGTGGGAGTTATCGAGCAGACATGCTGTAAATCCATGACAGCTTTTCCTCAAAAATATGTTTGGTTATTTGTTTTTTGGCTTGGATTTATCGAGGAGGCATGTGAAGTCTGTGTGTAGGCAGTCTGGTTTCATGGGACTTTTCATGTTCTCACACAGAGTAGTTCAAGATGCAGAACATTTATTCCTTTGCCTCTGAGAAAATCTGACTGATTTTGTTAAAAGCGTGACCAATATGTAATCTGTAGCTGTTGTTTTTACTATCCTCTCGTCTTCAAATATTAGTTTCAAAGAGCGGTTTAGGAAATGGATGGATGAAGGTTCCAAGTGTTCCTTTAGTCTAAGCAACCATATTGCCTCATGCCCTTTACAATGTTGTCTGTATGGCAGATGTAATACTATAGTACATGTTATTCAAACTATAGTTTCATAGCTATCTGTTCTTTTTATCTTTATTATGTCTTTGCATATTTATAGGAGCTGAAGCTGCCCTTTACATTCATGAGCGGTCATATCCATGAGCTGCGTATCCATGTACCGTGGACCAAGCTGGGCTCGGAGCCCGTAGTCATCACCATCAACACCATGGAGTGCATCCTCAAGCTGAGAGATGGAGCTCAGGTTAGTTCTTTACTGGTATGAGAAACATGTTATCCTCGAATTCACTACAGGGCCAAAACAAGGCTGGCCAGATCTTCTTGTTATTTATGTGAAATTCTTCCTCATGCCAAAGTTAAGCTCTCTCATTCCTTTTTCTCTCTGTGTTACCAAGAAGTTTTGTAATGGCCTTTGTTTTAAATGAAAAAGGCCTTTTTAAAAAACATTTTATTATTATTTTTTGTGAGCAACATGTTGAACTTTTTGACCCTGTCAAGCTTCATCCTGTGATGGGGTTGCTGTGACAAAGGCGTATTACAATCTCAGGTTTTATGTAAAATCAAATGAAAAGACAATACAACCATTTCATTTTCAATTTGTGGTGAATCCTTAAAGTTGCAGTAATGTCATCTTGTATTTGCAGCAATCAACTGCAAATGCATCAGTTATTTACAAATACTTCTCATGTTTAAATATTATATATTGTTTATTGAAAAAGTCACAGGTATTCTTTTTAATGTTAAAGAAGAAGGCAGTTAAGTACAGTGCAATTAGAAAGTATTATTATGTTTTTCATTGTTTTGACATAACTAGGTATTTGGAAGAAGACACAGTTACTATGAAGTTAAAGTACTGTTGTTCTTATTCATATTGGTTAAACAAGACTAATAACCATTTTCGCATGTTGTACATACATAGTTCCCACAGCAGGTCAATGAACCTAAACATATGGACAAGGTCATCAAGGAAGTTTTCATGGCTAGTGGATGTTATAAATGGCCAAATAAGACACATGACCTCAATCCAACTGGACAAGGTTTCACAGATTGAAGGCAAAAAGCAAGAGGCAAAGAGGGAGGTACAGGGCTGGGAGAGCAACACCAGGGAAGATACAAAGAGTCTGCTAATGTCTGTGGGTTGTAGACTTTGTTGATATTAAGTGCAAAGGATTTGCGACCAAATGATAAATATAATGAATGTATATAAGCTTTTGTTAACTCGTCCTATTACTTTCTGTCCCCTAAAATTGCAAGACTACATATAAAAAGTGGCGCAATATCTACGATGTTCATCTGATGTGAATGTAAACATTCTCAAATTACAGCTAAGACTCATTTAGCATTTAAACCTCAAAGTTACTGAATTTAGTTTTATTAAAAATCCAGCGTGCTGGAAGCCACAACTGTTAAAATTGTGTCATAGTCCTAATACTTTCTAAATACACTGTAAGAGCGAGGGTGTCAGGTAAAGTGCACTTACTATGGTTGCAGTTTTTAACTCCAGCTGTTTCTGAAAATTCTTAAATCAACTCCATCAACTGATCTGGCCCTCAGGAGTTTTACATCCCACTGCTCATACCACCTCTTTCTTCACATTGATTTGTTAGGCAAGGGTGTGCTCATTCAGCTAAATATGACACATTGTTTTTGGCTGTGCAACTCTAATTCAGAGGTTTCCATCTGTAATGAGCTGCTGCTGGCATGATAACAGCTATCTACCCCACACACAAGCATCAAAGTGAAAATATGAGTCTCGGTTCGCTAAGTCAGGAACATTTGTTATGGAATATTGTACTGCAGCCACACTTGGTAACGACAGAGCTCAACCATATTATTCCAATTTTGCTATGGTGTGGTGAGGCACTTCAGAGGCAGGGTTTAAACTTGCTAATTTGACACAGCTAAGTAGCAGTTGTTTTTGTCTTTCTCATCTATGCTTAATTAGTCTTGATGATTTGGGTCTGATGAGAAATGTACTAAAACAATAGGAAAGCAAACAAAGATAACACTGCCTCATGTAGGTGAAATTATGAATTTGTGCTTTTTTAAACAGTGATTTGGATTTTGATCAACATTTTCAAAGGCTTCTTGGGTGAAAAAAAATCTGTTGTGTACAGAAAGTGCCGTAACGATAGTCTGCAATGAGGAGGACTTTTCAGAGTTTGGGGATGAAAGTGTGTGTTCATTCATACCAACAAAATTAACTATTTACACGTCCTCTTTCAGTTTATCAAGAGATGTGTCTGCCTTTAATTTAAAAAAAGATGGACTCAGGATAAAACCTATTTTAGCTATTGTTTTTATTGTTGTTTTTTCTCTGTTATTTAAATATGGTTGGTTCTACTTTGTCAATATGACCTCCCCTCAGGAAAGCACTCTCACTTAGCACATTTCTTCCTTTAAAAAGAGCTTCATTGACCAGAAATATTCAGAAAACTCAAAACTTCCAGGTGACTTTAATAAATTTGACCAGTTCTGTTTGCTATTTGGCCATGTCTGTCTTTAGCATGTCACTGCTCTCTTTTTTATTTAGTCTCCAAGCAGTGAGCACTGCTTCTCTGTCACAAAATTTATAATTACAGATGGTTTCACATCTCTGTCAGATCAGGATGCTTAAGCAACAAGAGTGTGATTTTTAGCCTTGTAAATTTATCATTTAAAACTTTTTGATCCCTATCATGCATCATCATGGACATAAATCTGAAATCAGTTATCCTAAGAGAAATATTTATATTATTGTATTTAGGTTAGTCATAAATATTTTCATTTTTGAAGTGTGGAATATGAATGACATATTTCTTATATTTATTTTTGCAGAAGAGCCTGGTGCCTTTGCCACCCATGCAGTTTACAAAATTGAAAGTGTAGCTCAGTGCTGGCCCTTTATGGGAAGGTTGAAGTTTCAAGGCCAGATGTCCCAGAAGAAACACATTTCAAGGGAAGTCAATTACAGCTAATTATATAGACTGCGGCAAAAAGATTTGTAACACATGAGCTTGAGCTGCCCAGAACTAATGGTAAATATCATACTATGCAGGTGGCTACTGCTCAAGCGATCAGGTTTCTAGTTAGATGGAAATTTAAACTTGTTTTTTATGCTTCATACACAGCTTAAGGTCATGTACCAGTACTGATACCGGTGTAATACATGTAGTCTCAAAACAACTATTTGTTACAGATGTTTTGTAAAGGCTTCCAGTCAAGAAAAGATTTTGGGGGAATTGCAAATGACGTTTGGACAAATTATTCAGTGGTATGTACACCCATGAGACATAATTTGGAGCAAAGCCAGACTCACAGCAGAAGTCCTTCTAGCATGAGGAATTTAAATGAGCCGCTACACTTCTCTCCTATGCGAGTGGGAGGCAGTAGGGCCCCGACTGACTACTGTGTTCGTAAGCCAAGAAAAAGCAGCCAGTTTCCTTATATCCTTTAGATTTGTGTCATTTGGTAATGTGTATTAGCTTCATTTCATGTTCATTGCACTTTCAACATAGTTAGAACATTAGAAAACAGGATTATTGGCCATTTCATCTCTGTGGTGGCAGGTTCCCACTCTGGTCAGCTGATTTCCTTGATTGAAGGAAAAGGTCTGAGGGCCTTTGTCACATTAGTCTCACAGAAACTAGATTATATTTCTCTGGGGGTTACAACATATCCTGTTCATATACGTGTCAGGCCCTGCTCCAGTTTTAATCAGGTTCTAGCAGAGATGCAGGGAGTTTGGCATAAGTACATGCAAAACATGGGCTATGACAGTTCTCCCTGAAGCCCTCAAGTAATTTGGGTGATGGCCCACAGGATTTTCAAGAAGCAGAAAAATTGATCTGTGTATGGAAAATCTTACATTTTAAATTTAGTAGATTCTTTTGTCCAGTAGAGACAGGAACTTTGTGGTGGGACTTCTGCGGCCAAAGTGTGGAAATGATAAATTATATCATTAATATGGTTTGTTTTCATAATTACAGTTAAAGCTTGAGCACTGGCCTGTAAAAACATCCGCACGTCTTTTGAAGTTCATTAAGGGTTGTGTAATTTGACCAAAATTATTTGGAGCTTTTTAATGTTCGTGTTTCCCCTCGAGAGGAACTGGGTAATATTAGGGATATTCAGATTGCTCAATAGGGCCCATCTGCAAAGCACCAAGAGCAGTTCACAATTATAGTTTCCAGCAAATGTGGAAATTTGGGCGTTTAGCAGCAGTTGGAGATTACAGCTCCTGCTGACAGTGTAATTGCTTAAAATAAGCTGTAATGAGGACTTGTAGAGCAGAAAGTATGGTAATAGTTGTCAACTTGTTTTTGACATTAATTTTACAAACCGGAGGCCATTTACAAACAAAATACATAGGTTCCTCTATGTGTATTATTGTGTCCTAAAGTCACATGATGCTCTGAGGCAAGCTTAGAAATCATCATTTGAAGATTAGACATCGTACATGCTTTTTTTTAGCATGTATCTCTGTTTTCAAATCTCTACCATCCTTGTTTAGTTTCCAAATGTATTGTAGCCCATATATTTTACTATTCGGTTTAAATCCAAAAATTCAAATGATTGTAGTTCATGTACGAATTGAATTATTAGTGTGGACATCTCCATGTGAAATTAAACTAAGCCCTCATCTATGCGTAAGAGCTCAATGTATGTAACAGGAGATTGGTCATGGGGATGAAAGGGTTTTGTAGTAGTCAACTTCTTTCTTCTGGTGCAAAGACACACACAATGTGTCCCCTCTTGAGTTACTTGATATGAATAAACTGTTTGATCTGTCGCCATTCTAAATTAAAAAGCAATCTGAAAATGTCAAGAGCTGTACAGGGTGAAACAGTGGGTTTAAATCTGTCAGTCTATATACAGAGCTCCTATGAAAACTGGAGTTATTAATAGAACTCATAAGGTCTCCATTAAGTATCTTATTTGCCCCATGGAAGTCTCATGGAGGGGGTTAGCAGTCATTTCCACTGTTTCTATTTTCTCCATACCAAACTCTTCACATTCTTGAAATGTTTTCTATATTTGAGTCATTAGGTGGTGTGGTCATTTAAAGGACCAGTGTGTAAGATTTAGTGGCGTTTAGTGGTGAGGTTGCAGATTTGCAACCAAATTAATACACCTCCCCTCCCCCTCCCCTTCCAAGTTTGGACGAGAACCTATGGTGGCCGCAAAACTCGTAAAAAACACACAAGGCCCTCTCTAGTGTCAGTGTTTGGTTTGTCTGTTCTGGGCTACTGTAGAAACATGGCGGTGCAACATGTCGGTGGCCTCTGTTGAAGAGGACCCGCTCCCTATGTAGATATAAAGGGCTCATTCTAAGGTATGGAAAACACAATGATTCTTATTTTCAGGTGATTATACCCTAATTAAAACATACTTATGAATATTATATTCCATTTCTGCCAAGTCTGTCCTGCTAGATGCCACTAAATCTTATGCACTGGTCCTTTTAAAGTTTTTAGTTCAGATGTCGGGGATTGGAACAGGTCTGCGGTCTGACGCATTTGGTTAAAGCATCACCGCCTTCAAGCTTCCCCTTCTTGAAGAGATACTTAAAACCTCTGGAGGGAGAAAGAATCTCTTCAGATTTTCTTTGTGGCTTTTTTTAGAAGTTGTGTTCTTGTATTTGTAGATAGTTGTAGCACATGAACAGAAATAGGCAAAACTGAACTCAGGCCTTAATGAAAGACATTGATGTAATGTAGCAAAATTACGGGCAAATTTTTTTTTTCTTCTTGACATCTTGGTAAACTGCTCCAGATGTTGAAGATGAGGTGTGATCAGCAAAGACAGAGAGGAACTGGCTGGACAGCAGTTACAGTAACACTCCCAAGCACTCTTTATTTTTTATGAGACAAAGATAAGGGCTTGGGTTTACCGAGGAGAGCCTCTCTGGTTTTGGCTCAGCTCGCTGCTTGATCTGGGAGTTTTATGGCCGCTGAGTGCATTTGCCACTGATGTGGAGGTTCTGATTGATGCATTGCCTCAAGATGATTTGGGGAGGTGCCTCTGAGACTTGTTGGTTTGGCATATGGTCCAACTAGGCCCTTTCTTCTGTTAGATTCCTTCCAAACTATTTTTAGGGCTTCACACCACCAAACAGCATTACTCCTAAATAATGGGTAATACATGTGAATTAGGGATCCCCGTCTTGAATTCTTAAAAACTCAAAGTTGGTATTCTTTCACGAAATCTACCACTTAATAGAAGCAATTACTACTTCAGAAGTTAAACAGAAATGTATAGATGTGATACATGACTTTTGAATGTCAAACTATTATTTGCACACATGTTTTAAAACATGGTGACCTCAGATGCACAGTTGATTCCCTGTTTTGGAGCTGTTGTACTTTGGATGCTAACGCTTTAACGTGTGGTTTCACCACTCGGGTTGAATCCACAACCCACTAAATAGGAAACCTTTGATGTATGGACTGTTACCACCTTCTGTGTGTAGCCTGTTGTGGTGTTAGTAATGCTTTACTTTATGGTTTAAATTAAGAAACTGCAATTCTTGTTGATAGACTGTGAATATGTTACAGAGTGACAATTAAAACATTCAACACATTTTATGTAAATAAAGTCTCTAAAATTCATTTTTAATGAGGACGATATTATTCAAAAATGTCAGTGTGATTTAGTACATTATTATGCAATCAAATATACCTTCACTGTCAGTCTCCATAGTATACAGTCTCTTGTGACTGAATGAGACCCAGTCTGTTTGTGCTTGTGCAACTCTCATCTTTCACAAGTCAGGAAACACAAAGGAAAAAGTTAAACAAGTAAAAGAAAACAGCCTGTGGGAGTTTGCAATCAGATAGCACAAACTGGATAATCTCTGTCCCGATGCCATCCGGAAATCTTGCCTTTGATTCTCCGGCTCGCAGGGAGCAAATGGCTTACAGAGATTGCACCATAAATCCGTCTGATCATCAGCTCAGCGGGGCCTTGTCTTCAGGACTGAGGAGACAGAGGGTGAAGACATGGAGCTTTGGAGAATCTATTTTCCTTGAATCCATCCCCTCGTAGCAGTAACAAAACCCATCTCTGACTGATAATAAAAACATGGAGTAATGTTGGCACACTGTGGATTCCTCAGGCAGGTTGGAAGCCAGAGCAAGTGTTCTGATGAGAGACAAAGAGAAATATAGAGAGACAAAAGTAGGTTAAACATCAGAGAATATTTACTCGGGAGTGGTTAGGAAAGGGCCTATGTGTGTAGGCGTTTATATTTGTTTTTGTATTTGACCATTTTGTCTTAAGAATGGCAGCATTTCCATGGCTATGAAGATGAAGGCTCCAGAGTGTTTATAGTTTGTCAGGCATTCATGTAAACTTCTCCTGAAAGCACATGTCCATTGTTTGTTTAATGACCCATCCACAAATTTGCCCTCTAACAATTGAAATACGCGCAGGGATGTGCATAAGTTTAACAAATTGTCAACCAATAACATCAGTGTTTTGACTCATATTGGCAAGACTGGGAGATGTTTTGGGTGAGACTGGATCTGATGACAGTGGAGACTATGACCAGAGATGAAGGTTCCCACTGTCTTGGTCCTACAAACTATGTTTGTAGCCTCAAACCAACCCACTTGGTGACAGGATTGTTCATATATAAGGAAAGCTTGGATGTTGTAATAATGCTGAGATTTTCTGGGCTTCATTTCCTGATAACAATTGATCTTAAAAGTTAATCCCCCTTCAGTCAAAAATGTGTTCTTCTTTTTCCTACAGTTGGATGTTTGAGCTTCACTGTGCAGAATGATGTATGTAAAAATGGTAAATGGCTGCATTTATATAGTGCTTTTATCCAAAGAGCTTTACAGTGTTTTTCACTCAGTCATTCACACACTCACTCACACACAGATGTCATGCAAGGTGCTGGCGCAACCATCGGGAGCAATTTGCGGTTCAGTATCTTGCCCAAGAACACTCTGACATGCGGACAGGAGGGGTTGGGGGTCGAACCGCCCACTTTCTGATTATTGGATGACCCGCTCTACCTCCTGAGTCACAGCCGCCAGTATGTGAGAGTTTGACACTAGAAGGCTGTTTTCACATTCATCTGTTGAAAGTGGAAAATTTCTATGTTTAAAAAAAAATGTGAGTTTAAGGCGTGTACTTACGAGCATAATTTGTGACATCATAACTAGTTTGGGAGCCAACCCTGGTCCAGTATACCATTTACACAAGTTTGATGTAGAAAGTTGAAGCCTCCAGTGCGCATACACTGAGAATGGTCATTTCAATGAAGTAGGAGGCATCTTGTGTCCAGCAGTTAAACTTCTGATATGTACAATGAGGGAGAATGAGGAGGTGTCATTTTAATGTGGGTAATTGGAGTTTTTTTTTTGTTTTTGTTTTTTAAAAACCATATCAGACACACATTATTAATACAAGCTGTGTATTTTTAAATGTCTTAAAACATGTCTGGAGTGGATCTTTAAGAGTATTTTCTTAGCGTGTTCACAGAAACAAATTTCTACACGCAGTTCCCAAAGAAGTACTTTAAAAGTGCACACCGTTCTTAATGTCGACTGTCCGTGGTGCTGAAGATGATACTGAGTACATTTGAAATAAAAATTTGCATATTTGACTGTGCGTAAGCCGTGTTATATATTGAAAATACACACATCCCATAGCGTAAATGTTGCTACACAAGAACTACACAAAGAAATGTTTTATACTTGAAATTGTTCAGTATGAAAACGAAAGCTTAATGTGCAGTAAACAGTCTACAGCTTCCAGCTTGCTGCCTTTTATTATTCATGTTACTGGGTGGAAGTCAGTTTAAGAAATTAAACGTTTTCTGTATTAGACCTGCTGTATGTAAGCGTGTGGCAAACAACATATGTACCATAAATTAAATGAAAAGAGAAGATTCAGAACCTGAAAATATACCATCAGGAAAATGTCATTTTAGCCAGAAGAGATGAATATTTTTGGTGAGAGCATAGAGAGGGGGACAGTGATGACAGAAAATGTCAGATCAGTTGTTAAAATCAATTCTTGATTTAATGTGTATGTGTTATTTTAGTTTTATGTTCTTATTTTCTAAGTTATACATTACACATTAATTTTATATCAAATGTCACTTAACAAAGAACAGTGTTCATGATAAAATTATAGACTTAAAAATGCAATAAACATGTATAGTTTTTGGTTCCTCCTGCAGCTGCTGGAGCTTCTTAAGATGCTGTTAGCCTCCTACAAGTGGGTAGGAGTCACTTTTTAGCTCACAATCATATCTAAGAGTGTCTTCAGTTGTGATGCTGTTGGGAAACTCTTCTTAAGATTAAGGAGATTCGTAAGATGGATTTTACGATCATGTTAGCCTTAAGATACTTTTGGGAAACAAGGCTCTGGTCAGTAAGTCTGTTTCATGCTGAGTAAAAAGTCTACAAGCCAAATAAATAGTTTCCAACAAATCATAATTCTAGGACTCAAACCAATCGTGTAATTCACTTTGCTATATCTGTTTGTCCCCTCATTCAAGTTCTCAGCTTCGTCAGAGTGACCTATTGCACTGGTCTCTGTTTGGCATTCCAGATTAATTTAAAGCATCTGCAGAAGGCAAAGCAAAACTGTGTCATTCCAGCTGAAGGCCTTGCAGCCAGCCACCATTGCCTTTGAGTCAGCTAACGATACACAACCCACAGTGTTACACTGCTTTGTCTTTGAGGTTTGGGTTCCTGGTGGGATGAGGTTACTTCAGCTCCTCAGACAGTCTTCAGACACAGGAAAGCAGTTGGGGGAAAAATTAAACCCAGCGGCTTCCTGCATCCAGTGAGTCAAGTGGTGATCAATACATTCTGGGCAGGATGCTGCCGCTCCACAGCTTAATCCTTGCTCTCAGGCCATCCGGACTACAGCAATCCCTCAGTGGAGCTTATTATTTGCTGGGTGCTCCTGGTGATATTGCAGTCTGGGAAACGAATACCTTGCAATTAAGGTTAATGTTTGCTTTATTAGTACTTTCTTCTGACAGAAATTCTGGGAAGATATTGTGTTTTAGTTAGGTTTGCTTTATTATTCTTAAATCTAAACAGACATTGTTAAAAATGATTTAGTTTTTTGGTTGTTGTTCAGAGTAAGGCCACCAGATTTGACTTTTTTCTTTTTTTCCTCTTCCTGTAATTGCGTTAAACATATTTATAGAGATGGACACATCTCACTTTTTAAGTTTACTTTGGGTGAGACGGAAAGGCACAAAAAGGAGTAACACAGTAACTCGGTGCCTTTGTGTGTAATTTCTTAGTGGCAAAAGGTAGGCTGTATGCCTCCATGTTACACAAACTGTGGGTGGTCTGTGTTTTATGTCTCAGGGTGAGTGTGTGCTCCATTTAGCAGACCCTCACCCCTTTGACCCATGAATAATTTCACTCTTATTATAGAAATGATAATGCCATATAAGGAAGGACATTTTAACCACTTAAATTACCTATGGAGAGCTAGTAGCAAGCTTTTTGGTAGAGTGTGAATCTTTTATTTTTCCTTATATTAGATTCTATTATAACACATTTTATATGTAAAGCTTTATGATTCTTAAAGCCAGAAGAATATTGATCCTAGTGTTGTTCAGTTGTAGCTCCCCTGCTCTACTTTGTGTGTTGGTATATGAGTTAGATTCCACGTACCCCAGAGTGTGCCGGAGTTGGTAGTGTTTGCTTTTATCTTGGCTGGCAAGGGCCCTTGTAATGTGTGGGTAAGAGAAGAAGAATGTGATATGAATAATTGCACAACATGTCACTCTCCATGGTGGGGGAGAGGAGAAAAGCAGATTGTGTGAGAGGGCATATGGTTAGCTGAAAAGATAATAAACATGCAGATTTAAGGAGTGTATCGCCCTGGCTTGACACAGACCATGTTGCCTCTCTAAAATGACCAACATGATAAGAACTGAACTTACATGTTATAATTGAGTTGCATTGGCTCCAAATCTTTCAGAAAAACTTTCAGACAGTTATAACTTCCAGTTGACAGAACAGAGATTAGAGATAATGAGATGCTGGTTGGTTGAGTTACAGTGCAAGTAGTATGAGGTACAATCATATTCACATTGAATCAAGCTGAAATTAATACTTTAAAGGTAAAGAGTAAGGCTTGAGATTTAAAGCGATGGTTTAAAAAGTGAAAAATAGGATGTGAAAGTTTAAAGGTTTGAATGTGTTTAGTAACTGCTTTTAATGTTTGCATGAATACAAAACTTTGACTTGCAGAGTTTTAACACATTGTTTAGAGATTCAAATCTGAAGCTGTGTATAGAAACTCTGAAATAAAAATGTAGTAAGATTACAGACATTATTATTTAAGGTTCTATATGTAAGAATTGTGAAGCAATTTACAAGTGTTAAGCTTTTTTTTATTGCCAATGAGTGAATGAGTTGTAACATAACTTCAAAATGAGACCTTCCCTGACTTTCTCGTTTGTCTGTGACAGCCTGTGGAATGATTTCTATGTGAAGGACCCGGTCCTGGTCGACTGCAGCTCACTTAACGGCCACCGGTGTCACTAATGAGAAGGAATTTCTGACTCTTAGAAATATAACCTATAAATGTTCAAATTTTAAATGTTCAAATCCCATTTCAAGTTTTCAAACCGTGTTTAAACCTTCAAATTCTAGTTCTGAGTATTTAACTCGACAGCAGACAGATCAGTGACATCATCCGAGGCAATTTGTCAGACTTCTCGTAGCTTACTCTGGAGCCACAAAAGGCCTTTTATACAACTTTTTTTCACATATGCAGTAGTACTCCTTAAGACCTAAACAGACTTTGATGTGTACAATTGGTGGAGTTCCCCTTTAAGGAATGAAGCATGTCTCTTTTCATTACACTGATGAAGACAATAAGAGACCTGAGATCCATGGACAAGGACTGGGTTATGGCTCCAAGATGTTACAAGGACGCAATTGAAATGATTTGTTTCCAAAGTAAGGTTGACAGTTTTCCATCTCTCAAGTTAGTTGATGAATGTTGACAGTACCTCAGTTGCTTTGGAACCCGGTGTATAAAAGCTATGCAAACATGAGGCCTGCTGCATTCCGCTTGCGTGCTCAAACCTCCTGCAATATGGCTTTGGTATTTCTCAACATTGACGGAAAGTCCTCTCCCATTTCTCTCTGTTTGATTTATTCTATCTTGCTGGTTTCAGAACATTGATACTCTCCAAGAACACTTAGGCCTCTACAGTTCGTGCCTTCCAGCTGCACCTCACATGTGCAATTAAGTTGTCAGAGTAGCCTCAGCCCCTGCTTGTGCTGTTCTTGGAGGCTGGTGCTTACATTGTTCAAGGGGTGCTTATGTCTTGTATTATGTGCCTAATATTGTATATGAAATGATGGGCGAAGCTGGGAATAGGGATGGCATAGTTTCTGAAAGATGGAAGTTAACAATGTTCACGGTCAAATCAGGTCCTGATAACTATTTGTCGACAACTAACCAAAATAAAGAGAAGATAGACAGATCTCTATAGGATGCTGATTGTATTTACCATTTACAAAAATCAATAATTAATTTCAATTGATAAAGCAAAATGACTGGTTTGCTCATATAGTGGAACTCCATTATAAATAACTGGCAAGTATCTAGGAAACTAGTGATTATTTGGATTAGAAATTAACGAACAGGTTAAATTAAAAACTTGCCCTTCGTTTGGGAAATCCCATATGTGAGACATAGTTGACTTGACTAAGAGGTGTGTGTCTTTTGCACATGCCTGTGTGTGTGTGTGTGTATGTCAGGGGTCTGTGTGGAGTGTTTTATTGTAGCTAACACATTGCAGTTATTAGCATTTAGGGGGTAGCTGTGCCAGCGTAAGCAGCATGCCTCACATGCTCAGCCTGGGCTTGTGGTTAGCTGATGGAGACATCTGAAGGACCAGAGCCTCTCAGATCTAAATCAGGAACAATTTCTCCCTTTTTCCCATTCTCTCTCTGTGTCTCCTTCTCTTTTGATTTTTTTCCCCCCACTTTCCTGTTGTCCCTCTCTGATTTTTCTTCTTTTCTGTCTTGGCTTTTTGTTGTCTTAACCATTCTTTCTCTTTCTCTTTTTTCCTATTCTTTCTCTTTCCTTTCTCCCTCCCTCCCTCCTTTGTGTTATCTCATTTTCACCAGTGATACAGCCAGGTGTGTCAGGTGCAGTGATACTTAAAGTGTTGGTCACCAGCAAGAACATGGTGTGTTAACATTAAGAGGTCACTGGGCAGAATTTGAATAGGCTCCAACGAAAAGAAAAAGGAGACAGCAGTGATTTAGACTGTTCAGCCTGGTTCCAAATTCCATCACGGCACCTACATCAGGACTAGTCACTAGCCTGTCTGAATTCCTTGTTCTTGGCTTTTAATCAAGCCTTGGGATTGGAGTTACTATGACTTAAAATCTTTTGTTTGAACAACAATTGAGGAAAACAAATATTGTTAGCTAGGATGAAAGAGCAGTGACCCCAGAGCTCCCTTTGCTTTGTAATGTATTATTGCTGACCTGCTTACTGTTGTGGTAAATGTCCAGCAAAAAAAAGCTATTTTGTAACAAAGAAACCGATTTCATGCACGAATACACTGGCTTTGAGATTTACTAGATTAATGGAGAATTATGCACACTTTAACTGGAGCAGCAACAGCTACTGTAGCGTGAACACAAGATTTGTTTCTGCTTGTATTACTTGAGGTTTGTTTATAAGACTAAAGAAAAAGTCTTAGGTTTTAAATCAATACCACAGAATGTAATAGATCTATAGTAGTGCTCAAATGTACCTAAACAGGTCACAGTTAGTAATGGACAATAATGGCATTGATCGGTCCATGTCACTAAGATGCTGTAAAACAGGCCTTTGTCAAAATGTCTATACATTGTTGAAGACATTTGAAGAGGGCATTAAGCTTAAGGCTTGACTTGTGGCTCTTAACAGTTAAGGTTGTTTTACCGTGTAGCACTTACTGTACATCAAGCCCTTGTTTTACAGATCTTTTATTTTTACAGTTCTGTTCTACAACTGTAACCAATCGTGTCCTCTCAGGTAAAGACAACGCAAGGACAATCCCCCAACAAGATGTCCAAACGAAATACAGAGACGTCAAGAAATCCGTCTGTTGCTCCCTGTGGGTCTGGTCCGTAACTGGGATCCCTGTTTGCCTTTGTTGTTATTCTGGGCATGTTGGAGGCAGATATTAAACATAGCCAGTTTGATTTGGGTACAGTGGAGGCACTCTTGGCAGAGATCTCCAGCATGACATCACCAGTACTGTCGTTGTGATTCTTCCCGCTTTAGAGTGAAATAGTTTTGTAATTGTGCAGTCTGCTTTTGGCAGATCCATTTGAATCTTTTCCATGCCCCTGAACCTCCTCTTTAATGAACATGTTATATTTTGGGCTTCTGAAAGAAAGAAGGCTTGGAAAATTAACCTAGAGCTTTTATTGTAACAGTTTGCAGGGATAACATGTACTTAGTAACACTTCTGCTATTACAGACCTTGTAAAAAGTTGCCCTCTTTCAAAATGATTCCAAAGAAATCCCACAAGTCTGTCTATTCTCTAATGTGGTCGGGCAATTATGTAGGTATGAAGGTTTTGAAAGACACAGATTACAGATAATTCATTTGACTCTAATGAAATAAACAAGTTGGATACATATTTTAATGGACTGTGTCTCCTTCATTTAAAATCAGAAGTATTTTGTTTATCTTACTGTTAATATTCAGTATGTGCTGAGTATTTACCACAGTTGCAATATGTGGTTTCACAAAAGATAATTGACTTGGAAAGACTACATAAGGAACACTATAGCTTTGCCTTTGACATCAGGAGGCAGCATGTTAATTATGTAACTGTGTTAACTGTGCATTTCATAACTGTCCTAAAAATCATCCACCCTTGCCATTTTTAAAGAGTTGCTGACTACTGAGTGTTTATATATTAAAATGTAGAAGTTTGTGATATGGTATTTAAGCTGCAATTCACCACACACTGTTGGATTATTAATAGAAACACTTCAGACTCCAAAATCATAAAAGTAGCTATATGTTTTGGTGGATTTGGTTACTCCTGTAAGCTGAACTTTTTCAGAATTTATCTCTGTTTTATTGATCTCATACTGCCTCACACTTTATTTGCTTAGAAAAACAAGGCTAAGTAATACACCAATTCAGTTTAAATACTGCAGCACACTGTGTACACTTCATGACTGTAATATTTCATTAGTGCAGTACATTCATTGTAAACGGGGATTTTCTTTCCCAGTAGTGGTTTTAATTACTTGAGGAGAGGGGAAAGAGAGAGATCACATTTTTGTAATGAGCTGTTTTCATTGAGATAATTATTCAGAATGTCACACGATGTGATATTCATCTGGGTTCATTTCGGGCCCTAATCCCTCCAATCTGCCATGGATTCCAGCTGCACAGCTCTACTTTGTTTTTAAGAGTATGGTTCTTTATATTTAGGCTGAATGTGTATATGCATTTGTACATGATGTTGTATTCAGTCATTAGTATATGATTGTGGTGTCTGTGTCGGTATCTACAGAAATTACAGAGCATAATAGTAATATTCAAGCACTTTTGCAGAGTGTTTTGAATGTGAAGGAGAGTGTGTGAAATTCAGTCCTTACAGCTTTGGCTTGCAGCGGCCTTCTCTAGTCTACCTCCGTTTTGAGGAGAAAATGAAACCCATGTCTTTAATCATGGTGTAATGGCTTTCTGCATTTGTTACAGTTTCATTAAAAACCCATTAGCAGCTAATTTTTAGTTGAGCTGATGGATGTGTTCGAAGCCAAGGGACGTTAAAGAAAAGGTAATTTGAGTCAACTGCGATGAGCTCTGTTCCCCTCAGCTTACATTCCACTGGGGTCGTCATCAATGGGCTGAGCAGCTTAAGTGTAAAAGAAGTGGCCACATACAATTTGACATTACTGGAACCGTTCCAAACTGTGACTGTATGTTTGTAACAGTAAGCCACTTTTCATGTCTCATTCCTCTTGGTGCCAGCTGGAAACCATTCTTATGAGAACTATGGTCATCACTTAAAACAAGGGAGAAAAAATTTTATATGATAATGTTATATGATAGAACTTTTAAATTAAAAAGCACCTTTAGGCTACAGAGTGAATGCTAGTGGAACAACATCACGTTGTTCCTGAGTGAGAACTGCACCACTGATTCCTTATGTCCAAACCAACAATGCATTCCTTTTCTATAGACAGGCACTTTGCAGCCAGTGCTTACCACTGATTGTCAATCTTGGGACAAAACTCAAGACAATTAAATTAAATGACTAACAATAAATAAAAAGGGCTATGGGGCTATGGACCCCAAAGAGGTGAATTAAGCATTATTAAGCTATATAACTTAAATAGCTTTCCACTTAACAGCAGAATAAAAGGCAGACTTTCAAACAAGACCGGGTCAAAACCTAGAATAGAGAGGGCTTTTAATTTGTACATTGCCTGGTTACCATCAGACATGGACATTGCAGCATTTTTAAGATGTTCATACAGTAGTTGTAACGTATGGTGCTGTACACACAAGAAAAACATTAAAAATACTTAAAATACATTGTACCAGATTTTGGGTATAGATTATATTGGACTGTTGTGAGAAGGGGTGAGTTAAGATTTAGATGTTTTTTTATATTTTTTATATATTATTTAATTTACAAACAACCTGAGAAATAGTTTTAATACATTAACTGCCAAGTTCATCATTAATGCTAAGTGTAAATGACCCCAAAACAGTGTGTTTCACTTATGTAAAGTTTGCATTCATAAATGTATTTGTTGTATTGCTTTTATTTACCATGCACATGGAAGTGCTTTATTTTTAAAAAGCACTATATGCATGTAACGTGCAGACATTGACACTAAGTCACACTGGTGACGGTGAACAGATCCTCTTCTCACTTGTAAATGTCACACAACAGTCTCCTTCAGAAGGTAATCGTGGCACTGTTCTCGCCTGAGAATATATTAAAACTAAAGTGACATATTAACAGTCCTACAGTGAAAATTACAACAGCTTAATCTCTGCCGTTGCTGCTTGCTGTCGGTTGCTGCGAAATGCATTCTGGGATACTTATCTTCAGTGGCCTTTGTGGCCAAATATGTAACTTCATCACTCAGTCAGTGACTCAGTCAGTGACAGGCTTTTGCATGTGTAGGGCTGGCCAAGGAGTACACAAAAATCCCACTTTGTTACAGTAACAAGACTGAATGTAATTTGTTACATCCACCTGACAAATAATAGGGCTGAGAACAGAAGCTTTGTTCTAAGAGCAGAGCAATGTGGTCTGTGCTGACTGTGGGGTGTGTGTATCACGTTAGCAGCAAGTGTTTTCAGTGTTTTCCTGGCAAAACAATCTGAAATCCATCACATCCACAGTGTCTCCTACCATTCCCCGGCAGCCAGTACTAGAGAAGTTTGGCATTAGGTTTGAAGAAAGCTGGATGGCAAAATGTGTTGTCTGTGAGTGTTTTTGTTGTAGTATGGAGGAGGTCTGATTGCTGGACCCTCCCCAGGGATGGTGCTCTGTGGGCCCTCACATGGAGGACAGGGCCTCTACATGTCAGACCCTGTCTGTGTGTCTGTGTGTTTGTCTGAGTGATTTGGGAGGAGGTCTGTCTGAGATAAGGAGCTATTGGGTTTCCTTCATTTATTTTCTCACTCCATAGGCGTTTGCCCTCCGCTGCCTGGCCTCCAATCTCCAGGCCTGCTGCTTTGATGTCAGCATGAGTTCGCCAGCGACCTGCAGAGGAAAAACAACAATAACAGAGAGTGTATTTACCCAGCAATGGTCTTCTGCATGCTCCCATTAATCTGCTGAAACTGTGTGAAATTGACCAGTTTTAAAAATGTTTGGGTTTCAAAGATCAGGCAGTTTCAGGAAGGCAGGCTAGTCTGCTGCTAAATTCCGCCAACTCATTTTTTCCCTGTATGTTCTACTGGAATTGAACAATTGCCTAGTAATCTGGGGAGGAAAAAGAAAATGTCATATTTTATTTTTCAGAAATATTGCATTGAGCAATAACACAAACAGTGGCAGTTTTGTTGTTTTAGGCCAACACATTTCACTGTGAAAGCCACAAATGACAAGAAATTGCAGACCATTACTTTTTTTTTCTCTACCCACACTTTACACTTTGTAATATGTGTGTATATACAGCACCAGTCAAACGTTTGGACACACTTTCTCATTCAAGAATGGGAAGGTTTGACTGGTACTGTATATGATTTTCAGTAGGCTGAAATTATTTTCAGTGTATTTGTGAAACAGTTTCAGATACATAGAAACCATACCTGTTTATATTGAAATTGAAGTGGACAACTTCAGTTATTATATCCTGTCAGGTGTCCTCACATCACACTGTACAATGTTCTGTTTGCTGTGACCTGTAATGGGCCACTTAATAATAAAGCTGAAAAAAAAAAACATATATACACAACAGTTTACATGTAAATTACTTCCACAAAAGGCAGTTAAGATATGACTGGTTTCTGGAATTTGTGAGCTATAGCTGGTTTATTTGTACAAGGAAAACCGTGACAGTATCTACAAAGGTGCTGTTTGCAATAGCTGGAGGTGGTGGTGGCATTGAGCTAATGTGTTGAGCAGCTCAGATGAGGGTCGACCCTCTAGACATGCTCAACACACTGCCTCCTGGTCCCTGACTGAGCCAGACGTCTGCAGGGGGACAGAGGTCAGGTCTGGCCTTCCTGTGCCCTAACCCTCCATGGGTGCCCACTTACCCTCTGAGTAGGGGGTCCCCCTCGCCTGTCACTCACACTGCCAGGACCTGCTCCTTTTTTCTATGCCTCTGCTCTGGTCTCATTATCTCTCTCACTCTCGCTGTCTCTCAACTGCTCTCGGTCTAACAGTTTCACTTTCTCTCACTCTGTTATTTTTTCCACTTATCTCTTTGTCTCTTGTCTCTCTTTTCCGTTTTTGCTACCGTCATCTTTGGTCAACAGCTGAGTTGACATGCCTGCAGGGGAAGCAAGCCCCCCCCTTTTCCCCAGTCCCTCTGTCTTTCCCTCCTTCTCTCTCCCTCCATCCCTCCCTCCCTGTCCTGTGCCCTGCCGTGGCATTGGAGGGATCAGTTTACCCGGCAGCAGCTGAGGCAGGCTTCATTTGTCCCAGGGCTTCCCTCTGAAAAGGCATTTTTCGCCTCTGGAGAATAGCTCACTGCCCACGGTGACATTGAGCACTTTTGCGCTACCTCCAAATTTGGCAGTCATGTCCTTTAGTGGCAGTTTGAGTTGTTGAACTCAGTGTACTCTTGGCCTGCAGGGCAAGGCATTCCTTTAGGTATAGATGTGAGAGTCTACTGGAGAGGGAGACTGTTTCTAATTCTAATGTGCTCAAGTAGCGTGTTGTGATGTAAACTAAACACCTCAACATGAGAGCATGTCTCATTATAAAGTTATCTCATCGGAAAAACAGTCTTTTTCCTTTCTTTTTCTGACATATCTCTAAATGGTGTAGATGCACCGTTTGAAGTGATGGCAAGTTAACAAATGAAGTGTGAATAATGAGCAACAAATTTACATCTTATTATTTGCCAATCTCTATTCTTTGGAACCTTGATGAAGTATTTATTATTCCTCCCCTTCTGTTTACCAATTCCCACCACTCAGTGATGAAGAAAAAACTGCTTGCATAGTGCAGCTCTACCGCAAAAGACCTTCCTGAACTAAAGTGTAAATATTTCTGCCAGAGCCTCTCTCGTCTCTTTTGGCAATTGCGTGTTTACTCTACCGCACTGGGGGATACTTGCTTCTCTGTCAGTATGTCCACAACTCAAATTATGCAAAGTATGTTTAAAACCTAATCTTCATTACTCAGACACACAGAGAGAAAGGGGTTCATTATCATTAAATGTCAGAACCAGAGAATGTGTGTGTGTTAATTGTGTGGTGTACAAGTACATGCAGCATGTCACTTGCCTGAAAGGTGTGGCTGTGGGTTTTCATTTGCTCATTTGAGCATGTGTGAATAAGTGTGTGTGCATGTGTGTCTGTGTGCATGGAGTAGCCAAATATATTTGGTTTTGACACCTTTAGTGTTTACATTAGTCAGGATAAGGGGAGACTCCTGAGACACTCTGCCACACTGATCCCCCGTTTAAATGCTAAACACATGTGATCGCTCCCTTTCTTTGTCTGGATTGTCTGACTAACTTACCGCCCAGGCTGACTGTGAAAAGGTTACAGTGCTGTAGTAACCCCTAATCAATGCCATACTGGGGGTTAACTCACTCAACCCTCCACCTTTTTCTTGACATCTCTATTTTTAGAATGGTTCTAATGTGTTTGGTTTCTTTTCTTTTTCCCTTTTATGGTAGACTTTTTCTGTGCATTAATTATTTTTTCATTTCTTCCTACCATCTTCAGCCGCAGGATTATGTCTACTGTGAATATGAATATGAGGTATTTGTTCAATGATACATAGTAGCTGTAGAGAAGTTTAGTTATAGTAGTCATAGTATGTCTTTTGTGCTTTGATTCTGATGTAGGCCGCTTTCCCCTATTCTTAGAATTTTATAATTTATGGTAGAAGAGGTTTTTACAGTAGTGCTGGCTATATTCCAAATTGGACAAATATTTGTCTTTTGTGTGCAAAAACAGATTTGACAAATTTTAAGCTCATAACCTCTGATTATGAACTGTTAAATAAAAAGTTGCGAACATGAACAAGTCCTTCTAAAACTTGGCAACAAGACAACAAGCCTCTGCTAAAACTTGGAAACATGACGACCAAGACCCTCTGGAGAAGATGACAATCTGCTAGTAGAAATTTTACAAGTCCACAAAGATGGTCTCTTTATTGTTAATGGAGCTTCTCCAAGGTTTGTCAGTTGATGACATCAGATATGAAAGCCTTGTTTTTTCTGCTTTAAACTTTAGGAGAGTGTTTAAACATATTGCTCAAAAATTGAAGTATTATCAACAGGAACAGCATAAGAATTCCTATTAGATGATTTTCTCTTTTTGTGCATTTGTGGATTTGGTATGCTTAAAGTTGGAGTGCGGGACTTTTATCTCCCCCTTCTGGCAGTGAGAGTAATTACAAAAACACTGTCCGCCATGGCCTACTCTGTTGCTACTGTTGCGGCTGCAAAACAATGGATACATTTTTTTTAGCGTCACACAACCCAGAATTTCATCCATTCAGTCCGATAACATTTGGAAAGTGTAGAGGAGCCACACGATTAAATTATTTCATCCCCATTTAAGTAAGCAGAGGGCTAAACCGGAAGTTAGCTGGCTCGGCCAGTGGAAGTCTCTGGTGTTCATGCTCTGCCCATAGAGCATGCGCAGTATGCATTCAACCCGACACCAGATTAAAAACCCCACTATATTAAAGACAGAGAAATTTTTCTGGCAGTGATAGGTTTAATCAGCATTGTGTGAACTCATTTGGCAAGGGCTTGAATGTAATGTAGTTCATTTTTATGGAAAAGTTCCACACTGCAGGTTTAAGTTAAACTTGTATTTACCCTTATAGATCTAGTGAAAATCCTTGGCTTTTAGCTCTTTAACTGCAAACTCATAACCCCTCCACTGTTTCTCCTCATGTCCTTATTGTTTTAATTGCACCTTATGTCTTAGTCACAGAGCTCCCGCTAGGCTGAGGCACTCTCCAAGCTGAACCAATAAATAACCTCCTCATCCCCAATCCCATTTTGTTTATCTTCAGCCTCATCTCTGAAGGGGATGTCCATTTCATCGTCATTACTCTACACACACAAACACACACATAGATCTTGTACTTGCATTCCTGAGCTCAACAGGCCGCTGGTCTCTGAGTGCTGATGACATGTGATGTTGTGGAGGAGAGACCTTCACGCCTCTCATCCAAGGACCAGAGTTTATTTGTAGAGCCCACAGAGCTGGTTGTTAAATGGGTATGGGAGGACGGTTAGTGGGAAGGTTTGGCGTAAAGGGGGCCTTAAAAACAGTGGTGTATGGTTGATGCCCCCCCTAATCACCTCTGTGCTCATTGCACATACAACCATGCAGGAAGACAGATACTCAGGCACACATACAAACAACCTGATTACCCTCAACAACCAGATAAAGGTAACAGTTAGATTAGACTGGTTACATTGTTTCCAGTTACCAGAGTTTGGTTTCACTCTTTAACCTCTGTGGTGCATGTGCAGAAAAGGAGAACTACACATAGTTGTTTATATATGTCAAGAGTAATTTGACAGAGTGAAATAATTCAATGTGGGTACTGTGGTTACTGTGATTACAACCTGATTAACACAAGCAAGATAATCTGTGGATACATGATGGTTGAGAGATCAACTATCATGTATCCAGGGTAGTTGCCATAATCAAAGCATTTCATAGAAACACAGGTTAGCTTGTGGACATTAGGACCTGCACACTCCACTGTATCAATGTACTTTTCTACTCGTATACACTATAGTAAAATAATAATAAATAAGAACTTAATCTGGTTATAATATTGTGAATAACTGTCACAGCATTTCTAAAGGCACCAAATTCTGTATAGGTCTGTGTGGAAATCTGTGCTTACTTAACTACCTATCCTCACGTGCCGCCTTGTTTGTTTTTTCATCAGGACGACCACGAGAGTGGCTCCAGCTCCACCAGTCGCAGTGTGTCAGACAGCTCCAAGGCTGTGGCCAAGCCCCGCCGCCTCCAGCAGGCTGCCCCCAGTGACCCGGACCTGCCCCCAGGTGAGTGATGGCCCTGGGGCCAGTGAGGCTACCCTACCTCCCTGCTCTGAGATTGACCACCAGGGCAGGCATGGCCTCAATAGGGGAGGACAGGGCCACAGAGTGAAGCAGAGATTAGGACCTATTTACACTACCAAGAAACATGGGTTTTACTCTCTGGTCTCATAAGACATAAAGTACTTGGTTTAAATCCACTAGCTTGTTAGTAGCCCAGTGCCTGCAGAGGTCAGTAACAGATTTAGGTATTGCCTGTTTACAGTGAGAAATACTCTTTTTGGGATGAGTTGTATAGCACTGCATTTTTCACTAGTGTAAATCAGTCAGAGAGAGTATGGGGGATGTGTCTGCGATAAATCACATTGTGATGGCTCTTATCAACAAGGCCACTTGACCACATGCCTCCTAAAGGGAAATGGATTCCATGCCTGCCTTACTTTAGCACTTTACAGCACCTCACAAAGAAGGGTTTAATTGGGGCTGGATATTGGCTTTTAAAAATATTTATGACATTTTTTATCATTTTGTAACTCTCTGTTAGGAGAAGCTTGTGTCTTACACCATAAAAAGCACATAAACAGGCCTCTTAGCATACTTTTTCCCTTTATTTTTATCCTGGCACAGGCTATTTGAATCTTTTCAAATTTAATGCAGAAATGTAATAGGATGCACAACCCCAGTAATCCTACTGAAATACTCAACAAACACTGTATAAAAGTAACAACATTTCAGATACAGCTTTGTAGCAAAAAAGAAATAGAAAGAACCAATGAAAAGTTCTAGAGGCATGGAAAAGCTCACTTTGCCAGAGGGGAATTTGAGATATAAAGAAAAGACACATGGCTTTTAGAGAGGAAAAAAACAAAGAAGAATAAAAGAGAGAGTTGGGGGTCTTCAGCTTTAAGAGCCAGGTCATAGTCTAACACCCAACCATGAGGCACACTCCCAGAGCCGTAGTATGCATGAATGTATGAACCTAAACTCCTGGCTGGTTGTATCAGGGGAGGATCCATTTCCAGGCCTGATGTTATGAGATAATATCTCTCCCCAGCTGTTAAAGCAGGGTGCCTCACACCCCAGCATCTCCCTTTGGGCCTGCCTCCAACCGATCTCCCAGGTGTGTGTGTGTGTGTGTGTGTGTGTGTGTGTGTGTGTGTGTGTGTGTGTGTGTGTGTGTGTGTGTGTTTGTCTGCCTGTGTGTAACCTCATGTGTGTATGTGTATGTATTTGTGTTCATTTGTGTGTGCAGACCAGACTGTTCCAGCAGTGGACCTTGTTTCAACCCATTACAGGCTGTAGAGACAACTCTGGTGTCAAAGGTTGCAGCACCTCAATAACAGTGAGGAAGCAGATGAATGCTGTAATCCCAGCCCGCCTAATTAAAAGGTAGAGGTTAAAAGGTAGACGAGGTAACTAACCTGCTATGACTCAGACAGAGGATGTTTTCCTAAGAATGAGATACAAAACAAACCTGTCAGGGGTCTTTAATGTAGTTAAAGGATGTTTTTAAAGAGTTAGGACACAGCGCAGCATTTCAGGGCAAACAGGCAATTTTGTCATTCATTAGCCTCTCGAGTACCTCTCTTTAGACTTTTTATAGTCCACTGCTATGAATAGATTGTTGTCCTGAGTAACTATTGCATTCCCATTTCTGCCAAAGAAAATACTGATTATCTGTATGGCCTCGTACTGTTAGACATACTGTATATCCTAAAATACATGTCCCCACTCCTTCTGTTTGCCACAGTGTTTGTTTTAATGCTACCAATAAGAGTTGCCAAAGGCAGATATTTTCAAATCCTACACATTGGAGCTTTAATGGTTTGATTATCAGCCATCAAAGAACACAGCAGAACTGTTCAGTGTTGTGAGTGAGTGAACAGCATGGAAACTATGGAGCATGTACACTAAACCAACAGCGGCCAGCAGTTTCAGTTAATTATGAGTCCTTTCTGATTTAAAAAAACTTAAAAAAAATATTTAATAATTTTGTGTATTTTCACAGGTTAACCACACCTCCTGTCAAAAGTTTCATTCCACAACAGATACTGACAGTCCTCTCTATTCATTACACAAATATTAATCTCATTCTATATTACAAGACAATATAAAATATTATAGGAATCCAGTAAGGGAAAGTTATATTTTCTTATATCCATTTTAATACAGTGCACTGCAGCTGTATTATTTAGAAAAGATAAATAAAAATATAATTGAAAAATGGTTTGGTTTGCACTTGCTATTGGCAAATAATCAATATTTAATCCTGATTAGGATTGGAGGCAAAAACAGGCGATTGTTCTTGTTTTTAATGTCACACTTATTCTTGCCCAAATTTGAAGTTAGTTAATCACATGCACCACATCTACAGTGCACTTGAATGCTTCTGTCTCAGCAGGCAGTGATGGACACAGGTAGTCGCTGTGTGTGTAGATGGGTGATAGGAGGGTGGCAGTGTGTAGAGATGTGAAAAACGTACATCAGAGAAGACCTGTGTTAGGAGTGAGACCAACACAAGGCAATGGCCAGTCTTACCTCGTCGTCAGCATCTACGTCGACAAACCACTGTGTTGCGTCTGGTCCCCTCCCCTTCAAAACAACCAAAACAAAACACGGCCGACACTAAAAAGCAGCCACCAGCAATTATCCAGTCATTTGGCCCTAAGCTCTCACATGCTGAATGAATTTATCCTCCCTGTTCTCCCTGTGGTGGAAAATAGTGATGTTAATTTATATGCCATGGGATTGGTAGCCACACAAAGACCAAAGACCAAGTGCTTCCACCTTGGGCAATTCTGTGAGTGATTATGTTTACTGCTGCTTGTGGGGGACCAGCGGCCACCGTTTGCGAGAACCGCATTTCTCTGTTCCATTGGATGCCTGCTTTGACCCTATTCACACTGTTGAAAATGTGTTTTGTTTTATGAGTTCAAAGAGATTTAATAGTGGTACTGTCTCGCTTTGAGTCTAGGTTTAGCTGTTTACCTGTGGGTTGGGTGGATCGAAGTTGTACTCAGACCAGGATTTGCACTTTCAAAGCTGAGCTCCCCTAAAAACCCACAAAAATGTTAGTTTTTGCAAGTGCATTGCGACATTAAGTATGAAATGTCTTTACAGTAAGACGGTTTCTGTATGTAAAGGAAGCTTGCACACAGCTGTGATGGGAGACATCTGCTAGAGAGTTTGAATTTTCTTGCCAAATTCTTTCTTGTCACATATGATAAGTTGTTATTTTGGACATTTGATTGAAACATTAATGAACAGTGCATCTCCAAGCACCATATTGCTTTGTATAAGTTCCTCCACATCTACATAGTTGGATTATCCTAGTACTAGAGCATTGGGCGACCATTTCTCCTGTTATTCCCCGTTGACCTAATACATTGACGTGGATCACACAATATTGGGGAGCAAATTCCTGTCCTAACCATTTTTGTTTTGTTGGATGATAGACTAAATTTTGATTTAAGGTGCTGCTGTCTTGAAAGAATTGTTGTCTCCCACCCTGTCATAAAAGCACAGCATGTGTATTATTTCAAGTTTAGTGTGACCGTGGGCGCATTCATTCCTGTTTTTGCCAAAGTGTTTGTGTGTATTTTACGTGCTTGTGCGTATACTGTTGTGTGAGTACAATGTGTACACCTAAATTTATGTGTCCATTGTGAGTGTACTTGTGCTGCTTTGAGTGTGTCCAAGAATTGTGCATGCATGCATGGTTGTGTAAGTATGCGTGTGATTGGAGGAGATTGAGATTTGCATGGGCTGAAATGCAAACACTCTCCTGAGATAAATCCACGGTCCAGTGCTACTGCTGTCCTGGTACTGGGGCCTCTGTGCACAGAATAAATACAGCAGCTGTTCTGGTATTACTGGGAAATGCTACTTATGAATAGAGAATATCCCATACTGGTAAAGGCTGGAGCTTTCTCCATCTGGAGCTTTCTTGTGTTCTGGAGACCTGCTGTACCATGCATAGTTAGGTTCTGTGAATCTACACTTTTACTACAGTATATGAGGCCCAAGAGCTAACAGAATGGCTAACATAATTAGGCGCCTTATATTACTGATGATAGTAACTTTGTAACAAAACTAGGTCAAAACCTACAGTCTATGGTCAAAACCTAGTATATGGCTGGACCGTGGATGGTCAATATGCAAAATTGTGGCCAGTTTTTTACAGGGATAGTCAGTGGTAGTGTCTATAATGTGAATACCTGGATATTAAATGTTCATCAGCAATTTTCTGCAGTGGTCCCAGTAATTTTTGTTGTTAAAGTGTACTGAAGTAGCATTTGAATTAAAAAGGGTATCAATGCGGTTGCAAGAACAATTCTTTCCACTCATATCTTGGGATGTTTGATTTGAACGAGAACTTATTTTCATTTTAATTATAACTATTCTAATTATCTGTTAACTCCCCCTGCTCTTTCATCTGTTTCTATCTGTGGATTTCTGTAAACATATGGTCTCATCCATATGTTTATGTGGGATTAGCATGCTAGGCTAACAGTCAGTCAGCTGTGTGACTTTATATCCATGACGTGATGTCTCTCAGAGCACACAAACGCCGTCAACACACCTGTCACCTGCCCAGCACGGCGCTGTTAAACCTGAAACACTGCGACTACACCTTATTTTTATGCAGTCCATAGGCTACACACAGCACGGCACGGCTATGCTAACGATGCTAGCCATGGTAACTAGCTGCTGGCTGCCTAGCAGGCTGGTAAAATGGATCCAGCAGGTCTCTTTGTATCTGTGGGTTCGTGCTCCTGTCAGTGTCAGAGCCTCCGTGTGAGACGCTTCAGTTGGTAAATGTGTTTTTAAAACTTATTTCGAGCTGTGCTCGGGGCTCTGCTGTAAACACCCACTGAGGACTTAACAGAAACTGTTTGCACCAATTCATTTTGAAAGACCAGTGGTTAATAGGGAAACTTCAACACTGGGCAGTCCAACCAATGGTGTAACTTCATCACTCAGTGAGTCAGTTACAGACAGACATTTGGGGTTACAGGGCTGATTTGTGCCCGGTCCAGCCAAAAATATAGGCCAATGTTTCCAGGATCCTGCAGGAAACTGTTGCCATAGTGGATGTGAGATCCTTGCTTCACTATGTTTACGATCCTGGTGTTTTAAATTTTACATATAAAAGCTCAAATTGTCCTGGGAATGTATAGGATTTTGTGAATTATATGTAGCACTTTAAAGGGGCTATTGTCCACAGTAGCTATGTATTCTTTTGGCTACCTTGCTAACTGTACTAATTACATTTCAGAATAACACAGCAGGACCAACTTACAGTGTATTTATTGTCTGACGGACTTGTCAATCTTTCTCTCCGTGGCTAATAACTGGCACGGCTAATAGCTGCTAATACTTTCCATATACAGGAAAAATGGTGAACATGGACAGTATAGTGTTTCTTTCCTGTATTGCACAGAAGAGAGTACTTGGCCTGTTCTGAGATCACATAAAGGAGCTGTTTTTTCCAGTCATTTTATGGTTGAACAGTTTTAAGTGGGCTCCTTCCCTGTGGGCCGCAGCACAGGTGCTGGCTGTGTCAATTGTTTACAGAAGTTCAGAGCAGCGCGATGGCTCGCAGAGAGAAGGATTGGGGCCCTGGACTTGGTGCAAGGCAAGAAGAAGTATAACAAGTGTAAGAGAGTGCAAGAGAGAAAGAGAGACACCTTGACACGGGCAAATTAGATCCAGAGAGGGAAATAGCAGGGGGTAAAGTGCTGGTTTTACTGCCTAGGCTGCAGGTGCGACAGCAGCTTTCTGACTGACCCCAGAACCACAGCCACACACAGCCACATTCATGCACGCAAGAGAGCAGCCAGGCACACACTCAAACTCAGGGAAGCACATACATGCATGCAAGGCCACGCACAAATGTCACAAACACACATTGCGTTTATTAGTTGAGTTTATATTATGTCATCCTCTCTTCCTGCCACTCTGTTTGGTCAGGCAGCAAACTCTTGAGAATTTTGTCAATTGGATTATGCTAATGTGTAGTCAGGCCTGTGTACAAGTGGCAGAACAGCTAACCAATTCATATAAATATTTTCATCAACAGCACCATTTAGTTCTGCCTAATTATCGGTTCTGTTATGCCCTGGGCCAGGCATGTAGATACAGGAAGACAAACATTTGGTTTGGAAAATACGAGGAAAGCATTAAAGGTTTATATGTTTTAACTTGTAGTGACTGTGTTTAACAGTACATGGGAGGAATGAATAATGCCATTGGTCCTGTGGTTAGGAGGATTTATTGGTGTATATTTTCATATTTTATGGTCGAAACTCCCCTGTCTGTAATATTTTAAGTTCTTTCTTACTTTGTTGAGTAATGACCTTACCATGTATGTTTTTCCTGCGAAGCTTCTGTTTCTGGGCGTCACTGCGGCCATTAGGAGGTACTGGTAACACTGCAGGATGGCTCCCTCAGCTCTGCTGAAACCCAATCTATGGGACTGCTCTTTCTCTCCTTCTTGCTCTTGGTTACTACATCCCTCCGCCTCTTCACCACAAAAGCTACCAGCCTCCCAATTTTCACCCTCACCAAAAAATCTATTTCTATATTCCTGTTTTTTTTTCCATTTGTGCAAAATTGATTTCCCTAGCCTTTGCTCTCCATCACCACAAAATATACAAGTCCCTTTCTGTCTCTCATTGTTATCATATCCTTTGTGATGAGTGAGTGTTTTTCAACATACGTTGCCCATTTCTTTTTTTCTTCTCAGCGTTGGTAGAGTGGGTCATTCATTTAGAATCCTGGCATTCCCAAGGCCAGAGTTTCACTGTGCCATCGATTACTCAATCTTGTATAAATATGTATAGTCCTGTATTGTGTGTGTGTTTGTGTGCTAATCCATGTGTGTTCTCATGCAATGAAGCCCGCGTATGAACATGCAGGCTCCTCAGTTGTTTTAACGGGCTTGGGAGGGATATGTTTGAGGCAGCATGTGCATAGTTTGGGGTTAAACAGGACTTTGCATCTGAGAGGAGAGGAGAGCCCTTCAGAGATTCATAAATTCACCCAGGATTTGTAGCGCTGCTCAGGCATGGTGGGAGTAAAAATGTTTTCTTATGGATATTTAGTTCCTTTCACTGTACGTGTCCAAGGGATAGACTGTGGCGAAAAATAACATGTCAGGACCTCCTCTTATTTATGAGCCCATGAGGATGGCAGGGGTCAGTGGTATTGAGCTTAGACTTTCAGGGAATGCAGCTCTGGATTTCACTCTTTTTACGGTGTCTCAACACAAAATTAATCTAGTCCTGATATATGCTAGTGAATGTATGCTAATATAGCTACTTTGTCCTCCTGTGTGCATGTGTGTCTCTATGTATGTATGGTTTTTGTGTATTATTTTATGTGTACTAATTGTGTCATTTAACATGTTTCTCATGTGTATGCTTATGTTTTTGTAGGTTATGTGCAGAGTCTGATCAGGCGTGTGGTGAACAATGTCAATATTGTGGTGAACAACCTGATCCTGAAGTATGTGGAAGATGACATTGTGCTGTCGGTCAACATTACCTCAGCAGAGTGCTACACTGTGGACGATATATGGGAGAGGGCCTTCATGGACATCACTGGTGAGCAATGACTGCTTACATTCCTTGGTAGTGGGATTAACTAGTAAATCTGCTGAGACAAGAACCTATATACTACAGTAAGTGTTTAATTTTGTTAGTTCAAAGTAAGGTCAAACGTACACATCAGGCAACGTGGCTGTTTGTTTAAATGCCCAAAGTCAGCTGCCAGAATAGTCTCATATTCAGACTCCCCAGTCTGATAGCAGCATGTGTAGGGCCTATGCAGAGTGGGCTTTGACACAGAAGAGCTCAAATTTAAAACCACAAAAGATGAATGAGGTGGGGGATTTTAAACCTTAGCATACCACTTGTAAATAGAACGGTAGGAAATGCAATCCTTGTGGGCTCTTGCATTTGATGGCTACATGGTTCATGTGTTGTTTTTGGTTTCAATTCCTTGAGGTAGAGACATGAATTACATATAGGAAAGAATGAGAATGTTAAACCAAGCTGCTCATTCATGTTTGAACACCTAATGAGACTGATCAAAATCAACGTGTTGACCGCTCCTGTTACCTGTGCCATTACCTATCCCATTAGTTACATAATGTTTCTCATTGCTGGACAGTGACACACTCCTGGCTTTCTGAGGTTACTGCCAGAGAAATACACATATTTTAAACTTAAAATACCACCATAACTTTTAAAGAGAGAGCTAGTTCTTCAAACCATCATAAAAGTCTATAACAGAGAAATCATGAATGGTCATTTTCAGGCATTGTTATCACTGTGGAATTTTTCATTAAGGGAGCCTCATTCCAGCAAGTGAAACAAATAGTGGTTAAAATAATAGTAGTTACTGGCACTGAGGAATAGAATCATTCTGGGAATGATGAGTGCTGTTATCGGTCTGGTGGGGTGAGTGAGTCAGTGACAAGATAAAATCTGATGATGTGTACGGTACCATTCCACAAGACAAACACACACACACACACACACACGCCCACATACAACCCTTGTGAATTCAACATTACACAAGAGTTCTATGACGCCTGCTGAGTATCATCTCCCTGATCTTTCTAGATCACAGATGATGGGGATTTACTTTTAGGTGTAATTGTGTATGCTTAATAATATCCCCCAATGATACCACTCTGAAGGCTCACATTTTTCTGTGCACGTACACGTCTAATACACATGTTGACATGTTGGTTTATTGTCAAGCACAGTATATGTAGGGGTCAAACTCTCATGTGTTGTACATGAAATAATCTATATTCATTTTGTCTTCTATTCTCGCTGTGCAGCTCCAGAACTGGTCCTTAGGAAAGTGATCAACTTTGCTGACTGTACTGTGTGCTTGGACAAGAGGAACGCTAGTGGCAAGATCGAGTTTTACCAGGACCCGCTGCTGTACAAATGCTCCTTCAGAACACGTCTCCATTTTACCTACGACAACATCAATTCCAAGATCCCATCTGTGATCAAAGTAAGCTGCTCCAAATTTCAGCAATAACAATGCCAAAGCTCAATATAGAGAATGTGTTTTTATATGGGTTAATCTCGTTATCATCCAAACATGTAATACATGCTAGTGATGGAAAAGTTAAAGCCTGTCATAACTGCTTACAGTTATTATAGGAATATGTGACTTACTTGTGATGGTTAGTTCTTATGAACTCAATAGCAGGATATTGACTAATTTCAGCCTAATGTCTTAATCCAGTGATCAACACCCAGTCTAGACAGTTATCATGTCTGGAAGAAACAGCTTTTGGACTACACTGATAATGTACTATGAAACATCATTGGTGCAAGTTTATAAAGTTGCTTAATGTCTGAACATTAATCTCAAAATAGCTTAATTTCAAATAATATAACAATTTTGTTCAGAAAAAAAGTACTTACTAGAGAATCATCACAGGCAGTCAAAGTAATTTTCTACTCATTGTCAGTGGAGCAGTGAAAGATGTTTGGTGAACATCACAGATTAGAGATTTAGATGTCTTGTTCCTTAATGTGGTGGAGTTTTGTTTATGTAGTTAATATCTAAACTATTTCTGATGGAAGAAGTTAACCTAATCCTTTTACTGATGCATTTTAACCTCTAAAACTCTTGGTTTAAATAAGTCAATTTTGTGAACGTTTGTAGGTTCTAGCCAGAAAATCGATTGTGGCTGTCTGTGGGTTCATGTTTCTGTGTATTGCATTTGTCATCTCTCCACTATAAAGCTACATTGTGGTAATTTAATTCAGTCCCATTTATCTGTGAAACTAATTTTGTCAACAGGCTGAATTAAAGCAGAACTGGCTCATTCCCATCTACATACAGTCAGTAACAAGCTTTGTGGTTTAGTGTTATTGAATAAGGTTTTCACAATGACCCATCAACAAAATCACACATGAATGGTTTGCCACATTTAGTAGTTGTGTCTGTTATAGCAGCATGTTACAGAATAACATGCAAGCAAGTACACTTCTGACTGTATTTTGGTACGTCTTCTGTTATCTATAATTTATTAATACTGCATTTATTCTCTTGAAGAGAAAAAAATGTATAATACAACCCCCTGTGCCTGAGTGAAATGTTCTGTAGCTGCAGTAGATGATTACAGTAAACACATCGGTTCACATTATATGTCTTATGTGGGTACATTTGTTTCAGTTTGGACCTGACTTCCTTTTATTCTGACATTGTCTTTATATTGTGGAATGTGTCTACTTCCTTCTTGTTACTCTATACTGTACATCTACTCACATTCAAACCATAATTTGTGGTTTGTAGCTGTAGGTCAGCATATAACAGCATATTTGTTTAACAGGAGCAGAAATTGTGTCTTCCACATGCAACACTCATCATCCATCAGTTAGCCAGAGGGGAATCCATACTAGTTCTTATAGGACCTTTTCATTAAATATTCCAATTCACATTATGTGGGAGCCCACCAGAGGTGGTTGGGCCTGTAGCCCATTTCACATCTAAACATATAATTTAACAAATCAAATTTCAAAATTTAAACCATCTCTTATGCTTTCTTCTTTGTTTCCTCAGATCCAGACCATGGTGGAGAGCCTGAAGTTGTCCATTACTGATCAGCAGCTACCCATGTTTATCCGCATTTTAGAGCTGATTATTGCCCTCTACTATGGGGAAATCGGAGGACACAAAGAAGGAGAGGGAGAAGAGGGCAGTGGTCATGTCAGGGAGGCTGGAACAAGTTTATCTGGTGAGTGAGGAGAAAGAGAGCCCTCTTTGGGAGGGGAGTGACAGTTCTCTCTTTGTTTTTAATTTATTGTAATCTAAAAAACACGGGGTTGCTTTTTTTATTTCAAATGTTTTCAAAAGATCTGAGCAGAGTTTCTTTAAAGCTGCTTTCAGTAGAATTTGAAACTTTATGACTAGCAGTGGCCCCTGAAGAGAACTTGCGTGAGCATGTTAAGTAAGGATGGTATGAGATTGGTGATCTGCAGCTGCAGATGCTGCCCTACGTATGATAAAAATATTTGTTGCTGTTGAATATTTTAATAACAACTATTACTGAATATGCCCTACAGCAACAACTGATGTTGCCGCTACTACTGCAGCTGGCACCCAGTGACTACATAAAATTTTGTTCTTTATTCATTTACCCACAGTATAGTAGAATGAGGCAGAGTGCCATCCTTTTTGCTGAAACTGCTGTGCTGTAGCTGTACATTTCTCCCCATGTACCAAGCAAGGGACATGCACAGCAAAATGGACCAAAATTTTACTGTGATAGTAAAATTTTTTCTACAGGCATTATTCTGTTCTATCAAAATTAATTTGGAAGTGATATATTTAAGTTTCACAGTGAATACAGAAGTCTGGTTCCTGTAGCAGTCATATTTCTCAATATAAAAAAAATGTGCTTCAAAGCTCTGAAGTGGTTAATGAGCCATCGGACTGTACACAAAGCTTTGACTTTTTCCTTAGACAGCATTTTCATCCCATGATGCGCTGCATGTTGCCTTGTTCTGTTCGGGGGGGGGGGGGGGGGGGGGGGGGGGGGGGAGTTGTCTGTCCATGTGCTGCTGTTGATCCTAAATGGGACATTGAACATCACTTTGACCATGGTGTGCGCTCCTCCTGCTTTTTCCACAAACAAACGCCGGAGCGTGTAACTCAACACAGACCGTTGTCGTCAGGCCTGATCCCCTCCATGTGTATAGAGGCAGGAGAGAGGAGGATGAAGGGAAGAGGATGAATCAAACACAGGCCCATCTCTGCCTTTCTGATTGGAACCCCACAGGAAATCACACTCCCTACATTCAGGAGCCGAGCGATACACACACACATGCAGTCGGCTTCTCTCACAGGCATACCGCATACAGACATGTACAGTATGCGGTATGCCTGTGAAAGAAGGCATACCACTATGCACAGTCACCTGCAGCATTTGCACATGTAAAGTAGGAGTTAAAGGCACACGCACGCTTGCATTCACGCAAGCATACACGCACGCACGCTTGCACGCACACACACACATGTACATATACATATTTATACATACTTTTAATAGCCGCAGCCACCCCCGTAAACCCCCTTACGAAAACCCCACCTCATTCCCGAAACGCCCATCTCATCTCTCCCCAACTGCTCATCCCCATCCCTGCCAAATAGAACAGGATAAAGTCCTACAGTAGGTCCCACTGGGCTAAATCAGCCTCTGTAGCACCAGGAGCAAATTATAGTGGAGGGGAAGTGGTGGGCAGAGGGGAAGCAGGCAGCCCAACACAATACAGCCTATTCGCTCACTCCCTCTAACTTACTCCCTGCCTGTTGGCCTGGAACTTTTACTGCAAGTTGGCGCAGCTTCCAGTTCAGTGTCCAATGCCAGATGTAAGAGTCGGTGTCATGCTACTGCTATGCAGAGCCTCTGAGAATGAATTAGTATCCCATCACAAAAATATACAAGAGGGGACCAGCTCTTGGAACCTGAGCGCCCCCAGATCTTGTTATGCTGGAAGTAATCGACAGAGTGAAGAAGCTGAAAGGGGGCGGGGGGCAATTGTGCGTGTATGCAGTAGGTGGGTGTGTGTTTGTTGGAATGGGGGTTGAGAGGGTTTCAGGCTTGTTCACGAACATGTGGTTTTCGGTGTATTCATTTCAGATTTAAAGAACAAAACTTACGTCTTTTGATAATAATAGCAGAATTATAGCTGAAATGATTTATTATTTATAATAAGAAAATATGATGTATTTTTTTTTTAACTGGTACAGCCTTTAGGTTCTGAGTACTACAACATTCATGTATGTTGATGCTTATAGTGACTGACTTGGCTTACATGCATATTTATTTTTGTGGGTTGTAGTTTGTAGGAAACAATCATTGTCACATGATTTCTGGAACATGATCCCAGTATCGTACATGGTACTTCATCACATTCATTTGATTTCCCATAGGCTGCTGGTGGTGTCTCTGCTGTACACTCTGGCTTCAATGCCCTGTGTGTGTGTGTGTGTGTGTGTGTGTGTGTGTGTGTGTGTGTTCCTTGTTTTTTTTACTCTTGCTGTGAGCAGGATTTTGTAACTGATGCTCTTGGACTGAGGCTTATATTTGTGTGTGCGTCTTACAAAATTAGCGTATGTGTATGAGTGTATGTGTGTGCGGATATGTGGACAAAAGATTGAGCTGAGAGTAATGGATTCAATCTGGATCCACTCTGTGTTGTATTAATAAGCCGTGACTTTTAATTGAAAGCGGCTCTTTCTAGAACATTTTCAAAGGGAATATTAATTTTTCCCCCATGTGAAGGTGTTTTTCTTTTTGCCAATTAACGAAGTGGAAAAAGCCTTGTAATGTGTTTATATGCCCATGATTCACTGTGGCTGTATGTTGTTTGTTTGAATCTCTCTTTTAGGTAAGAGCCAATGTCTCATTAATGAATAGCCCTAATAGGTGAATGGCGCGGGATACTTGTGTGTCACTAACCAAAGCAGCCTTTCAGTCAGGATTAGACGGCTAGTTTTCCTACTGTCTGAAATTCAATGAAGTCTGTGAAACACTGTAAAAATTTCAGTGGTCGGAAACATAGATGACTAACATGCTTGAATGGACCAGCTGGTCACGGCAGCGAAAGCTGTACGGTTTCAACAAGTATGTGAAGAATTACGAACCGAGGCCTGTGGCTGCTAAAGTGTGGCAGGGTGTGTGTGTGTGTGCGTGCATGCATGCATGCGCGCCTCTCTGTATAGCATGTGAGCATGTGTATGACTGACTGGAGCTGTTGTGCGTTTGTGTGTGTGTGTTTTGTGTTCTGTACAGTGTGCATGTAGGGCTGAGGGTTTGCTTTGAAGGAGAGCTCGCCTTCTCTGCCCTTTCGAATGGACCATACCATCACACTATCAGCTAGAGGCCACAGGCTATCGCCCCATTATAAACCTCATGTGGCTCCCTTATGCTAGCCCAGTGGCGTGAGAGGTCCTTTTTTAATCATCTTTTCACTTTTCAATATTTGTGTGACGAGGCGTAGGGCATTGAGTTTAGAAGTCTGTGGCTATGGATTAATCAGCTTTTTGTGTAGCAGAGTGTTGTTTTATATTCTCCTGCCATGGCTGCTAAAATGGATTTTGAAACATTTTGATGTTAATGTCACACTGGTAGTGTTAAAATGAAACAATATGTGATGCATATGTTGGTATGTGTTCCATTATTTTCAAAGTAACACACTGAAGGGTGTGTCAATATATGTAGGTACTGTATTACCTGTTAGGAAGTGATGAACTGACAGATAATCTGTGACTGGACAAATTAAAGGAGAGGGTGGAGAAAGCATTACACTTTGGTATGTACTTTTGTTTTATGTGATAAGCCCTGAATATCTATCAAGTTTAGCTTGAGTATGTGCATATATGCACGTATGCCCAAACATGCATGCTCATTCAGCAGATACATAAGATGCAGAGTAGCCTTTTTATTGGTCAGGTAACCAGTCCACCTCTTCCTCTATAAACATGGAGGGACATCTACTGGCCTGTGAGGGCACTGCCTTCTCTCACTCCTCCTCTCTCACTGGCTCAATGTCATTCAGCTATTCACTGACTTACACATTCACTCCCTTGCTAACTTACACATACACCACTGCCTGGAGACCTTGGACTCCTGATAACCAGCCATGACCCTAAGTGATGGATGATACATGGTGCTTCTGAGCTCTGTTTACAGACATATGGACGCTTATGTGGTACAACACTTATATTGATAGTTGTCCATAAAAAAGATCCAGTCATTAAAGCTTTGATTGTTCTAATAGGGAAGCAGAGAACAGTGGAGGTTGTATTTCACATCTGTGCTGTCATATCGCTCTACCCCACAGCAGGATACATTTTGGCCAGCCCACATCTCTCTCTGGGAATTTTTCACTCACTTCTTTGGATTAATACATCAAAGTCTCCTTAAGCCGGTATGTTTTGATCACTTGATTGGTAATTGCGCTTTTATTTTGATTGCCTTGCAATTCAAACGTAGGCTTCGTCGGGCTGTGACGTGAAGCGAAAGAGCTTAACTTGTTGAACTGACACCTCAAAGGCTTCCACAGAGTGAAAACAAAAAGGATAAAAAAAGAGAAATGGGAGATAGAATCGGACAGGGAGATTGGGGAAGAGAGATAAAAAGCCATAACATGGGATTTCCAACTGCCAATTCGCAAAGTGAAAGATTTAATTAAAATATGTCATAATTTTCACCGCCTTAGCCTCTGGGATTCCTAAGCTGTGACCTCACGGACAATATTGTTTTCTCGAGGACGTGAGGCTGCAAGGAATGGGATTACACATTCTTGTGTATTGACATCAGCTTCCTCTCTCCCGACGTGTATGGAAACAGACACGATGGGACAAGTTCAGAGGTCAGGATCAGAGACGATGTGGTGTGTGGCGTTTTGGTCAAACGTGTGACCCCCCCCCACCCCCAAATGATTTGCTGAAAAAGAGGGGCAAGATAGAACTGAGTGGGCTTCACCGTACCTCTGTCTGGCCTCCATTGGAATAGACTTCCTCTCAGACACATGCACGCATGCGCACACACACACACGTGCGCACACACGTGCGTGCGTGCGCACACACACACACAATCAATCTCCACAGATGTACAGAGAGTGAGTTCATGCAGCACACATATACTCTCACACACCTGCATACTGGAGCGTTGGCAGTAACTACTGTGAAACCGCGTTGGTCTGTGCTGTTTTTGTGTGTTCAGTTGACAGCTGAAACAACTTGCTTGTATTAAATTAGCCTGAAGGCATGGACAAATTAATTTAGTGTTCTGCACTGGGCACAGACACTTTCATTATCAAGAATTTTCTCTGTTTGACCAGTTTGTCCACAGAAATTGTTTTAACTATTAGAGTAAAATCATTCTAATGTGAGAACTGAGTGTTAATCATTTGAACCCTGGTCTGAATATAATATAAGTTTGTACTAATGTAACACATTTGTTTTTGCACAAGACAATGACCTTCTGTTTTTATTTAAGATAATTATGCATGTTTTATTATGTCTGCACTGTGTAAACCAGATCATCCAATGTTTGGAATTAATTATTAATGTTAAGCATCTTAAACATACTTTTTCTAGGAGTGAAAGACAGATGACCTGCAGACAGTAACCCTGACAGTTTTGTTCCACCACTATTTAAACAACAGTAAAATCTGTTTATATTTGCATTATAATTAATTAAGACTTTTTCCCCTCTAGGGATGGATGTGGATATGGAGAGCCAGGGGACTAGCCAGTACTCCAGTCAAGACTTCTATATGCAGTCTGGGAATCCTGAAGAGGCAGACCAGGGTTGGGTGTCCTGGGCTTGGTCCTTCGTCCCAGCCATTGTAGGCACAGAGGAGGAAGGAGAGGAAGGCCTCTACCAGCAGAGAGAGACAGGAGGCATTCCCAACAGCCCCCAACAACACACACCCAAGGATCCCATCGTTTCTATAGGCTTCTACTGCACTAAAGCTTCTGTTACCTTTAAGGTAATTCAACTGTTAAAAAAACACACACACATGTATTATACACAGTGTCAACAAAAATACTTTAAATACCTTTTTGTGTCCAAAAAAAACATATGAGAATGGATAGGCTTGAAGACAAGAATGTGAATGTCTTTAACCCGTGTATATCGTTGTGTTAGCAATTAGTTTTTTTTTCCCTTGCTACCATTATTGCTTGCTTGTTCACTCCTACTGCCTACCCCACCCCTACATCTTTTATTTTGTGGTCATTTTGAGTCTTAAAGAACAGCTTGATCTCCAGGAAGTTCCAATCCTCTTTGTCTCTGTGTGCGGTACAGGGGAGGGTAGTGTAACCGCTAACTGGCGTCTCGGGTCACGTTAATGTTTTAAACATTATACATGGTATGATGACTATTCAGAAATTGATCCCTAACTTTAATCCTGCCTGCTCACTCAGAATAGTTGGAATTCATCTGCGTTTCCCCTCAGGTTCAGGCGTTTCAGATCACATTACTACTTGTGTGTGTGTGCGTGTGTGTTTGTGTGTGTGTGTGTGTGTATGTATGTGTGTACTTGACAGCATGTGTGATTGGTGAAGGGGAGGTATGTCTCAGGCCAACCAGACCTTGGTGCTTTTCTAATAATGTTTAAATTGTTCCTGTATTGTTTGAGTTCTTTTAATCAATTAATTGCTTCTCGTCTAGAGTAATTGCAGACAGCTGAAAGGATGGTTTTTTAAACGTTCTCGTCTCTTTCCTACAAGGAAGTATTTAGTTTGAGGGAATTTCATGTCTTTGAACAGCCACTGCCTGAACCAGAGTTTGACATGGACGTGAAATCAGAGAGGTATTTTTAGATTGCTGACGCATTACTCTCCAGATCTGTTTGATCAGGGAAATTGGCAGTATACTTTAATGACTTTTACACACATAATGCATAGTTTAGCACTGACCATTTGTTCCCCTCTTTCACTTCTGCACACCTGCCAAGCTCTCATTGCATGCCAAAATTCATGCCATTTTTCATTTTAAGAAACATTGTTTCTTTATTTTCAGTATTTTCATTTATGTCAACAATAGCAAATTTCAAGTTTTCCCAAAGTCTTTCAACTTTTCCATCTGATCCTTTCCACCATGTTACATTTTGGAGAAACGGACATAAAGACAAAGTACCCCAATATTCACATCCAATGTTATGACATTTCCAAGATGCCTCATAAAGAATCATTTGATTTGTGTTGGAATCCAAAGCCTTTAGAAGGGCTGAAATATAATAAAGGAGAGGTAGCAGGGAAGGTAGTGGCAGCAACAACTCTATGTATTACTGGTTGTATTAAGCATTTGTGTTGGTTCTCCAATGCTATGCTGCTTCTCTGCCTGCCTGCTGTGTTGTTTCAGGTTGACTGTAGGTACAGTCTCGGTTTGATCGGCAGCTCTTCAGTGTCAATGCCACTGTGCATTCATGTTGTCAGACAGAGCAATTCTTTAGTCAGATAATTTAACATCCTTGCCCACCGCTGCTCCAGGGGACCTGCAGGTTGGGTTGAGGTGGTCCCCCACATGGGATTAGACCATTGGAATTGAAAGAGAGGAAGGCAGTGAGGGTGAGAGAGTCTGCTCCATCAGTAGGGATAATAAGGCACAGCTGCTTCTTGCTCTGCACCTGCTTCCTGTGTTAAAGTTGAATGGGTTGGGGCCTGTATAGTTCTGCTCTGTACCAACAGTTAGACTGGCTAAACTCAAAAGCATCACAGCTCTGTACCTCACTCACCCCAACCAACTAGTTTTCAGCAGACGCTCTCTCTCTTTACATTATCAGTTTCCTTGGTATCTTGAGTGCTTCAGTCATGTTCTGATTGTCATTTAACCATAAAGGAAGGAACCTCTGTCTGTACGTCTGTCTGTATGTGTGTCCTTTGCGTATCTCGACAGCCATTCATATGACTGACTTCACACTTGGCAGGTGTATTGCTGAGGACCCAAGGAAGTGCAGTGTCGAGTGCAGTTGTTTGGATGAGTGGTTCTGGAGAAATATGTAATACCTCGTAGTGTTAATGACTTGAAAAAGTTTACTTAAGCTCTACTGTTACTGTGAACTAAACTTGGCATGTAAGCTCCAGACTCAGTGCAGGATGTCTCAGGCAGGTTCAGAAATATATAAAAATACCTCATAAACAACTTGAAAAAATTTTAAGAGACTTAAACTCTACTATTGAACTGTGTACTGTGAAGGAAACTGGGCATGTACGTTCAAGACTTACTGCAGGATGTCTCAGATATGTTTTGAACAGGCACTGCAGTTCATCTAACTTAAAAGCAAGAAATCTCTGCCTGTCTGTCTGTCCGTCTGTATCTATGTGTTTCATTTGCATATCTCGAGAATTGTTCATCCGATTGACATCACACTTGGCGGATGTATTGTTGGGGACTCAAGGATGTGCAGTGTCGAATTGGTGCAGTTTGGATGTTTAATATTAATAAACTTTGAATAACCAAGCTAACAGCGAGCCGCTCAGCTCTGTATCTGAATGCAGCAGGGGCTGTTTGATATAAACGCTGTCACATCCCAGTGGGGCGGGGCTTCTGGGCTCTGACTTGTTAAGCAGGACAAAGGCGCACGCCTCACTCAGATAAATTGCTCCAGAGAGAAGACGAGCATACACAGGAGGAAAAAACAAAGGCGGAGGCTGTAAAACTAGCCAATAGGAGTGCAAACGTTGTTTGATTGGCAACGGAAACAACCAATAGAAGGCTGTGAACTGCTTCTACAGTTTAACCTCAGTTTAGTCACACCGGTGTTTTTGTCAGGATTTAAACCATTTAATTTATTTTTTATTAGTTATTATTTTAATCTATGTTTTTCAATTGATACATACATATACGGTTCCAGAGAAATAATAAGTAATCAGCCAGTTCCAAACAGGCACATTTTGAATGGGCACTGCACTAGTCCCTAAAAATCCAGAGAGGGCCTCCCCTAGAATAAGGGAGGAGTGGCTGTCATGTGGTTTGATGAATGTCCTTGGCCTGCATCCAAACTTGGAAGAGAAAACGACCAAAATGTCCCAAGGCTGGCATTCTGTCTCTGATCTAAGAAAATGTCATCTGTCCTTGTTTGGATGTTATTGTTTAGGGTTTTAAACATTATTTTCCGGGGCCTCATTGCCCTTCACATCCAAAGACTTGCATAGCTTTTGTTTATTTTTCAAATCATGTATCTGTTTCAGCAGTGAAATGGGGGTACACACACGCACACACACACACACACAAAATGAGACATATGCTTTCCAGTTTTTTAATGTTGCATTTTTGTGACATCCATTTTATTGCAGTTACTATGACTTATTCTGTCCACTCTCAACATTTCAGGTGGCAAAATCGCCTCTATATTTAACCAATGTTGCTCACTTTTCATTTGAAGCTCTAGGCTTGTTTAATTGGTTATGATCTGGCTCTTAAATCATTTTTGAACTTTTTGAACCCAGCACTGTCACATAGCTTTACTCGTGACGACAAATTAAACTATTTGTAAATTCTTTTTGTAAATTCTACTAATTTGATATATTTTTTGGGACCCCCACTGAAGCATCTCACTTAGAATTTATATTTGAGTCGTATTTTTTTCTAGTATTTGATGCTTTTCTTATTCTACCCTCGTTAAGTTAGAAACTCAGACTTATTAAAATCAATTTTTGACCTTTCTGAAAAATATTAAATTAATTCTGTCCCTCTGTCCTCTGTCTCAGCTGACAGAGACCCAGTCCGAGAGCAGCTACTACAGTCCTCAGAAGGTCAAGTCAAGAGAGGTCCTGTGCCTGGAGCAAGAGGGAATCACTATTGAGGTAAGACTCATCTGAATGAATTTGTTGCACCAAAGAATTTCCTGAAAAAATGTTAATTGTAATAGGATTGAACACGAATGATAGATGTATCTTCTTTATTCATACTGCAATTTTTAATCAAAAGATTTTCTAAACTCCATATGATTAAACTGAGAAAGCTATAACAACCAATGACCGCTTACAAAACTGGAGTTTAACCAATCAGCCCAAATTTCAATTCATAAGTCCATAAACTTTAACCCATCTCATCAGATAATGAGAAATGAAATACCATGCACTATGTGTTATTGTTACATTTATTGGATATTGAGGTAAATATAAAAATGTATCCTGATATCCTGATTTTAGGTCATATTGTGCATTGTAAACAGTATTAATGACGATGAACATTAGTATTTTAAAAACCTCATCTGGATTCAACTATAATTTTAACGGAAATATCTGTCAGTGATATCTTCCCTCTATCAGTCATACCCATCTGGAAAGCAACCTTATTACCCATCATGTATAAAACATACCTGTAATGATCCCTGTCCTCCCTTTTGATCCTCTATTATTATTATTATTATTATTATTATTATGATTATTATTGTTGTCTCCTTATTCACTGTTGTATTGATGTTTATCTTAATCCCCTCCATAAGTACACATATAAAGCTTCTGGAGGTCACTAATCCGTGGCCTGTTGTGAACACAGCGGAATCTGTGCCTGAGTCAAGCCCAAGTCTGATCATTTCCGCATTTCCCCCTCTGCGTAGAAAATATTTTTAAACCTTTTTCTCTGATTACCTGTTTGGAGTAGGAAAGGGGTTTTCTGCTCCTAAGCTTTCTACCAGATGTGGGAATTCTGAGATATTTCCAATTCCAATTTCTGTAATTTATGCTTTTGCTGGAAGAGAGAGAGAGCAGTCTGAACTGAGACCAAAAGTGAGAGCGTTGAAAGGCAAAGGAATGGCTAGTAAAACAGGGAAAACTAGGCCTTGTAATTATTGTGTGGTGAAACGTAAAGTTTTATTGGATTGCTCTCTGTTTAGTTGTCTGCTGGGTCAAACAAAGGCACGGTGAGTGAGAGAGAACCACACCTTCCTTGTTACGGGGGCCGCTGGTCTACTCTCACACAAACACACGAACGCACCATTCTTGAGGGGAAAATGGAAGCTGTCTGACCCCTGCTCTTTTTATCTCAGTAAAATGAGCCCACAACCTCGCCAGCACCACAAACCAACATGGCCTCAAACTGGTCATAGTGGATAACCTTGATTGTGACAAGTCAACAATAAATTGAGTCTTAAACTGTCATTAATTTCACATTTTATGTTTTATTGCAATGTAAAAAGGTAATTCAGTCAAATTAATTTCTGTGAATTATTGCACTGTTATGATTTTACTGGGCTTCTGTTGACTGCTTTAAGACATTTTACGTCCTGGGTGTTCTCTTTGGAGAGGAAAGGACTCTTAATCTCTGGCATTTTCCCCTCATAACATTCTCTTCAGTTTTAACTTACATCATACTGTCACATTCTCGTGTCTCTCCTCAAATTCCCGTACCACCCAGCAAAGTTATTCATATTCATTTTTATTAATTAATATGCTTTGTGGTTTTATTAACTGGATAAGCCTTTGTATTCTTTATTCCCCCCCTGGAGGGAAAAGGCTCCAGAGCCTATTCATTTCCCACATTGTTCTTTATGCAGAGGTAAATAAATCTGGAGTATAAAAACTGTGGTTTAAGTCTCTTCCTCTGGTTTTTATTCCAGGTGCTGATGATGGGGGAGCCCTTCTTCGATTGTCAGATTGGCTTTGTGGGCTGCCGGGCACTCTGCCTGAAAGGCATCATGGGAGTACGGGATTTTGAAGAAAACATGAACCGACGTGAAGAGGTAAAGACAGCTTAAAAACCTCAAGGAAAGATGAAAAAGAGGAAAAACTTGAGTGAAATAGATTAAAAGGGAATTTAAAAGCCCAGAAAAGGGATCACTTTCACCTAAACCATGTCCCCTGTGGCCTCTATTGCTCCCAACTGCTTTCAGAAGGAGGTAGAGATGTGGTCTGGTTTGTTTATGGAAGCGTGTGATACAGCTGCCTTTTGTAATTCACCATAATGTTCTGTGTTTGCCACATACATCACTTTGTCAACAGCAGTCTCACCATCTGCTCATGCACAGTGCAATGCTTTTGGGCTCAATTAAAATCAATATATTTCATCAACTGTGTATTAACTGTGTTAATACACAGTTTATTTTTTGAATTGTGTGCTCACCTATGGTATATTACATTTCATAAAGGCAGCAAATCATTTACATTAAATTCTTTGAAACTATATCGGGATAAGACCCTTTGATGTAGTTTGGGCTAGATTATTATTTTACATCTGAAATATTCTGTGCATCCTCTCCTTCATGCCTCTCCTCACTTTCCTCTTTTCTCTGTTTCTCTGCAGGATGCAGTGTTCTTCAGCTGTGGGGACAGCCTAAGCAGTAAAGGAATGACCTATCTTACCAACTCTCTGTTTGACTACCGCAGTCCAGAAAACAACGGAGTCAGGGCTGAGTTCATCTTGGATGCCGCTAATCACAAGGTCATAATAAAATGATAGATGATACAAAATGATAGATTCTGGACTTCTAGAGCTTCCCATTTCCCATACTAATGTACCAACTAGAGATGTTATGAGCTGATCCTAAGGATCGGTATCAGGGCAGATCCAGGCATATTTTAAAGGATCGGTATCGGTGGTTAGAGTAAAACTGATCCTTTCATTACTTTACTCTACAGTGTTTGAGTCACTTCAGCCTGCTAGTGTTGCAGCGCTGCTCTCCTATACAACAGCCTATAAAAATAAATAATTTGGGCAGAATGGGTTGAGTGATCCTGAATTCTGATATCCTGGTCTGCAACAGTACACTGATTTGCTTAACTCAAACTCAAACTCTCTGCCTCATTTACAAAGAGTAGCAGTATAACAAACACTCAGCTTGCAGCTTCTAATTTTTAGTCGGGGCTGAACATTGCTCTCGCCGGTTAAAATGACAAATGTTAACTGGGTAAATCATATCAGCTGTCATTAATTAACGTAAACTCAGTGAGTAACTTGATGACGGGCCAAAATGAAGCTTGGCTGTTGTCGGGTTTGTGTGCTCTCTGCAAGTTGGCGTATGTACTCAACCCGAAGATCATTTGTGAGGGAAGAACCTCCACTCTGTAACACCACTGTTCAATCGTTAGTGGACTGAGTGTTTCTGTTGTTCCACCAACTCCATCAGAGTGATACGTCTTCTCTCCAGCGGATTGCATCGTGTCAATTTCAGGAGGCACATTCTCCAGTTATTAAGTAGCTTGTGAAAAATGTGCGCCGAAGTCAGTAGGCTACACCTGTTATTTCAATGTGCCAGATACATTTTAACTCAACATTGTGATTCTTCTGCTGCTATGTAAATATAAGTATTGGATCGGACTTGGTATCGCCACATACCCAATATTAAAGGACTCTGATCGGATCGGCGCTAGAAAAACTTGGAGCAGGGGCATCCCTAGTACCAACAAATAACATCCTCAAACATTTATTTTGGAAATTTTGTTTTGGAAAAAATCTGTTTTGAGTGGTTGAAAACGCAGCCTTTGCTTGGATGGAAGGTCCAAATGCTTTTCAGATTTAGACCCTCAGAGTGCATCTACCTCAAATTCAACAATTACTGGTTGTTTGGGATATATTTATTCACGTTTCATTCAAGCATTTTTTCAGAAGACTTCAGAAGCATTCACCCACAGAACTGATAGCAAAGACTGGAACCATATGGCAAAAATTAAGCAGTTACAAGCCAGGCCAACAACCAATTTAACAGCTGGGCCTACAGGCCTACAAAGTAACACACTCATTCAACCAATACGAATGTGTTCACTGGTGCTGTTTCATTCATCACCTTGACATTGACACAGACCTTACCAAACACAACATCTGTAGCACTGAGATGGCCAAGCTATTAAGAGAACAAAGATTCACCAAACTGATGAAAGGAAATTTCACATAAGACATAAGATTCAGTATTTTTAGAAATATAAAGGGTTCACTTAAGGCCTGTGACTGCCAAAGCAGTGGAAAAAAAAGAGGTTTCCTAACACACAGTAGTATGGATACGGCTTAAGTTTGACTTGCTAAAGCAAGCACACTAATTACTTTGCTAATACAGTAGTTTATCTGGGTCAATAAACAATAATCTGATGTAATTACATCCAGCATTTATTGAGCTTTAATCTGGAAAATCTACACTGACAGCTATTTCAATATTTAGTGCTGTTAAGTTGATGAAGGTTTTCATTTTACCTTTAAATCACTGCCACTGACATTATTTGTCAGTCACCCAGCTGCTGGCTGCAGTAGAGGAATGTTCCTGCTATCTAAGTAGTAGTGTTAAAACCATTATCCCCGATAACTCTCAGCTCCCCTCATCAGCCATCACAGCTCCAGTGTTGACTCCGGCTCAGAAATGTTCATGACCCTCAATGAAGCAATTGTTTGGACATCCATCCATCCATCTGTCCATACTTTAAAGTCTAAGAGTCAAAGGTTTTAGTGTTAATTCATTAGTGGTTTTGAAACCAGCCAATGGCTTTGATCCAAAAGCATGCCAGAGCCATTAGAGGTCCCCTAATAAATATTACTCATTAACCTGCCTCTCTGATAAGGCTCCATTGAAATCTCTGTTTGCAGAACTAGTGGTTAAGTCTGTAGTGGGTGTGTGTGTGTGTGTGTGTGTGTGTGTGTGTGTGTGTGTGTGTATGTGTGAGGGGCCTCTCTTGTTCTCCCTCTCTTTCTCACTTTCTTGTGTGCTCACTCTTTCTCTCCAGAAATATACATTTTGAATATTCTTTAGGACAGGGTCAATAGCTTTTGACCTACAGACTAATAAATGATGACAAGTTATGTTGTAAGTATACATTGACACTCAGGCAGAACAAAAATGAGATAAAAGTCCACATTTCTACCTATATCTAGGTTTTATATGTTAACAATAATTGTAAATAAATACTTAAGGGTGGCAAAGGGCTTTGATTGTTAGTGCTGTCTCCTAGGCTCAGACCCTGCCTGGCCAGCTGGGCTTTTTCTTGGTACAGATTTCATGTTCTTCCTGTGTGGGTTGTGCTTTCCTCTGAGTGCTCTGGTGTCCTCCCACAGTCCAAAGACATACAGGTTTAGGTCAAATGGTAGCTCTAAATTACTCATGGGTGTGAATGTGAGTGTGTTTGTCTATGTGTGTTAGGCTTGTGATAGACTGCCAACCTGCCCAGGGTGTACTCTGCCTCTTGCCTATTGTGCACTTGGACAGTCCAGGTTTGCTGCACAACCCTGGACAGAAAATGGCCAGATGAATATATAGCTTTCATAACACTATTTCTAGTGTTGGGTAACTCAAGTGATTTAATAATCATTAATCATCGTTTTTTTCCAAACTTGTACATATTGCGTACAATTACATTCTGCATTACATTCATGCTTTTTAATGCTGCTATCTTAGTAAATATTTAACATTTCACAATTTTAGAATGAAGGTATCAATCATAATCTCAGTCAAGCACTTTTGATTTACTATGAAAAAGTCCTATCTTTTAGTAGATAAGATACATATTTTCAGTGGCATACATCCAAGAACCAATTGAATGATGAAACTTTCACTTACATTTATCAATAGCTTATTACTCAATAAACAACCTGCCTGATGTCTTGTAAAGTACTTCCCTATGCTATGAAGCATAATGAAGTTAGGACTAATGTATACAATAGTTAAGCGTCTCACCTGTGACTTAATTTACCTTTTTGTACACTAAAAATTGATTGAAAAGTTAGTTAGTTGTAATTTCACACCAGTTGAGACTTTAAATTCTGCCCTCCTGCTATGATCAAGTATCTCAGTATCTCTTTTGTTTCAAGTCTTTTTAAATAGTTGCAAATATTGGTGATATTGTTGGCCAATGAAAAATGGTATCTAGCTAAAAGTAGATCAACCCCTTAATAACTCTTTTTATCTCTGATTTGACCCCCCTTTGTCGTATCCAGCATGACCCCAGTCACTGCCACTCTTAAAGGCTATCAGCTTGTTTGCTCCCTTACTGCCATGTTTACCTTACTCTACTTTTGTTTGACAGGAGACCTACACGGAGATAGCGGGCATGCAGCGCTTTGGTGCTTTCTACATGGATTACCTCTACACAATGGAGAACAGCAACGACAAAGGTATTGTCTAATTCATTCCTCTTCACAGAGCTTGTTTGCTCACCTTGCCACCTCTTCTCTCTTTTTCTCTACATCTGTCATGTTCTCTTTTTTCTCTGCCTTGTTCTCTCTTTCTTCCTATCTGTCTTTTACTCTCTCTGTCTTTCTCTCTCTCTCTCTCTCTCTCACTCTCTTCTTTTCTTGTCTCTCCTCTCTGTCAAACAAGCCCCCTGGAGACTTGAAGAAAGAGCTTGTCTTGTTTGAGTCACAGCCACCTGGTCCTTGACCCTTCCTGTCCTCGCTCTCACCCCAAACTTACCTGGAGGGCAACTGTCAGAAGTGTTTAGTCTGCGCTGACACGTATTTGAGTTTCTTTCACCCCGCTGCTTGTTGAAACACTGTTTCCCCCTTGTCTCTCTACCTGTAAGCTCTTGAGAAAGTGAATAGGCCCCTCTTGCCTAATTAGGTGTCACTCTTCCTGGCAGACGCTTAGAGACGGACAGGATTCCTCATTCCTCAGCTGCAGCACTCAAGAATGTTTATTCAAGTCTGAAAGATCTGAAGTTCCCATTAAGAGATAAAACGTTCTCCTTTCAATTTGAAATGTTATATTTGGCCCACAAATGTCTCTGTGCTTTAGTGTGTGATTGTTTAGCTTCTTTTTTCAAAGCTGCTGGTAAGCTGCTCTCTGTGTGAGTGTGACAATGAAGCTTAGAAAAGATGAAACCTGGCTGATATTCACAAATTCTAAGATTTAACCAAAAAAAAAAACAACCAAATAAATTACATGCTCAGCACTCAATGAAAAACATTAGATTAAAGCCTCTTACTGTGTCTAATGGCAAAAGCATAATCAGAAAGCTATAAGGCCTTCATCTCATTGACTGTTAAACAAATACGGTGCTATGTTATTGTGCTTTTATAAAGTGGAAACGATTAGTTACAGTAATGATTAATTTAAGCAGAGATTTTTGAGGACATAGCACACAGTTGTGTTTTTAAATGATATCTGGTTGAACCAATTAAATGATTTGAACAGATAATTTGCTTCATCATGAGTCACCTGTGTTGTTTCACTTGCCTTCCTGTTTTTCTCTCCCATTTTACTTCTATCTCTTTCTGACTAGGCTATTGTTTCCTCCTGCTGTCAGCTACAGATAATAATCTAAATTAAAAAAAAACATTGATACTGTCATCCTGAGCTGTCAAAGTCATATCTGACAGCAGGATAAGTGTCAGTCTCCTTCTCTTGTGGGACGGCTGTGGTTACCCTTGCCAATTGGAATGCTTCTCTTCTGTCAGTGTTTCTCTTCTTCTCGGACGCGGACCAGATCCAGTGTCAACCAAACAAATTAGTCTCTATTGCCACGGGACTAACGTAAACTCTGAGTCAACTGAAATACTAACCGACCCAGGTCACACTCACCATTGACTTCACATTAGAGTAACGCTGTAGATGAAAACTTTTTCTTTTTTAAATCTTGGGAAATGGAGACACTTTTAAATCGTCTTAATCCTACCTAAATTCAGCCTCTTAATCATTTCACTGACCGTTCTAACTGCAGCCATATGGTTGATATTAGGCCTAATCCATCATAGCCAAATCTCACTGAAGAAGGGAAGGGGAAGTGGCATCGCCCGTTGCCCTTTATAAATCTCCAAATTCATTGGGAATTTCTCCCCCATCTGCCAGCCTTTTCAGCCAAAGTTAAATTCATAGTGTTGACTTCTGAGCTGTAAGAATGTTCAGTGTAGTGGTGCTATGTAATGGGAATAAAGCAGGTTGTGACCCTTTGTCCTCTTCCTCTCTCTCTGCCATTCATCCACCCCCTTCTTTTATTTTTAATTTCTTCCTTTTTATTGCCGGGGAGCTGAGTCTTTTAAGTGGACCTCTGGAACAGAGGCCTGCGATGAATGAAGGGACAGCTGTGTGAGAGAAGTGGACATTTGGAATATTCATCATTCCAGTGGTTCAGGGCTGTTTGAGCTGAGTCCTGCTGCTGCATTACACCACTGCCATATTTGTTGGGTTTTCACCCAACAGATGAGCAGATCCTATTCTTGTACTTAATCAAGAAACAAGAACCTCTTTTCCTATATTTTCTTTGAGTAGGGGAATATGGGGGAGAAAAATGTTGCTACTCTAAAAATGTATGTCAAACACCACAATTCTTTCCCCTTAATACAGTAGGTGATATGTGTGTACTGTACTTTACTTCTCAAATTTGATTTTATATGTTTGTTAAATTTGCTGACTGACAGAAATATCCTCAAGTTTATAATAGAAGACACCATCTCCTGTATATATTTTAAGTATTTTGTATATGTGTGTTTTCCGTTTGTAGACTCTCAGGACTTCTCAGTGGTGAGTATGGAGGAGGTGGTGCCTGCTGTCCAAGAGACATCCATCAAGAGGTTGGTTGTTGGACCTCTGGACGTCAGGTTGCACAGCAGCGCTGTCCACCGCATCCTCAAGATGGTCACCTGTGCCATGGACCATGAGTACGAGCCCTACTGCAAACCACAGCGAGGTCAGCCATCACATGCTAACAGTTGCTCCATCTGTTTTACTGGGCTGACTTAAATTAGCTTATAGTCAGCTCACAACTAACGTTCAACACTCTCTTTTCTCTTCTCTTCTCTTCTCTTCTCTTCTCTTCTCTTCTCTTCTCTTCTCTTCTCTTCTCTTCTCTTCTCTTCTCTTCTCTAATATTTTATTCAGTTTTATTCTGTCAGTGATCAGAAACTGAAACACTTTGCACTTTACAGTATCCTCATCACATTGTTATTTCCTTGCGCAACCCATCTCTCAACACGCAGCTGTACATGAAAGTAGTGACCTTTTGGACCACATGAGGGAGGTTAAGCCAAACACCTTTGTTAGTGATCAGCCCTGCACAGCTATTGATGAGCTCATCCCTGGGATGTTGTGAAAGAACATGGAATGTGTGTCTGTGTGTAATATCTGTAGCAATAACTCTCATTTTGGCGAAACAATAACATCCGTAGGTTTCGGTTGTTTCAGCATCTGTGATAGATAATGGATGATGGGGTAATTACTATAGAGCTTTTGACTAAAACTGGGTAGGTCAGTGTGTTCCTTCCTGTTTCTATATGTGTCTGTGCTCTCTGGCATTTTCTGTCAGTATAGTTAGACCTCTGGGAGGGATGGAAAAATTTAGAATAAATAACAAGATAAGATAACTGTTACAGATAGAGTGATAAAATAACACAAGCCTTACATATTCTCCTAAATCAAGCTCTCCTCTCCTCTCCTCTCCTCTACCCTCCTCTACCCTCCTCTCCTCTCCTCTCCTCTCCTCTCCTCTCCTCTCCTCTCCTCTCCTCTCCTCTCCTCTCCTCTCCTCTCCTCTCCTCTCCTCTCCTCTACCCTCCTCTCCTCTCCTCTCCTCTCCTCTCCTCTACCCTCCTCTCCTCTCATCTCCTCTACCCTCCTCTGCCCTCCTCGACTTACATTATTTTATATTATTACTTGGCAAGTGGAAAAAATACCTCTACAGATCAGCCAATTGTTGTCAAAGTTAATGAAACAATTATTGCTGTTAAGCATCATTCTGTGCGTAAAATGGAGTTGTCTATATCAACAGTCACAAATGGTGCCCAGTTCTGACTTTCTTTGGGATGGTCCAGGTCTTGTCTGGTCTACTAACTGCTCTACTACTCCGGCCTTTTCTTCATGAGGGCAGTGTTTGTGTGCTTGGCAGAAGAGAAGTCCTGGTCAAGAGGTTAAATACATGACTATCTCTCTACTCATCCTGTCACGCCTCCTCATACACTTTTTGCCAAGATCTCAGGAAGAAGCTCTTTCCTCCCCAAAACTAGCTGTAAATGGAAGCCAAATTGGCCGGTGGCTTGGTGTTTTATAACATCTCGCCCTATTTCGAACAGGAGGTTCCAACTTGCAAATTACTTAGTGTGTTCATTTGTGTGAAATCCTTTTTATACATTGCTCAAGAACAATAGAAGAAACAAAGTAGCATTTTAGAGCTGGATCTGTTAAGTAGAACAGGAAAATACAGGGTGTGTTTAAAGAGTAATAGTTTGTGTGTGTGTTGGAGTGCACACTTGAATGTTCTTTTTGTCATATTTTCATCTTTTCTGTGTGCTTTAAATAGAAGATGTATGGTGTTTGAAATCATACCCTTGTTTACCATGTGAGCTACTTGTTTTTTGTAATTTTAATGTTGACTGTGGATATTGACTTGAGCCCTGGCATATGATTAGATTGGACATGTCAGTGCCAGGTGAACCTGATGCATGCTGTGGCGGTAGGCCAAAGAGCAAAACAGCATTGGGATCAGGTTCTGAGCCCACCTTGGAGCTGGGAATGTAGCCCAACAGAACCTTTACTGAACTGAAACAAGCCCATGTCCTGGAACCAGAGCCAAGGCTGTTCAGTAACAAAGGGTTCAGGTTTTGGTCCACCTCAGGACCTGGACATGGTTTAGTGGTTCAGTGCTTTGGTCACTCCTGACTTTGGTGAGTGCTGACCTTGTTAGCCTCAATTCCATGTTGACTTGGTTCACTTCATTGTCTGCCTCTCCGGATGTTTCTGGTTATTGATTGAATGAGTGGTTTTATGAGGGAGTTCAAAAACAAAGCTACTGGGAAACAGCCACTGTAATGAATATTGCTTGGAAATTGCCAGTACTTTTATAGTGCATGTTTATTTTATTTAGTGTATGAGGTGGTGGTTTTTGTTGGAAAAGACATTTTTATTGTTTTAATGCCGCAGGCATAGGGGAGAGGCGCCCACTCAAAGAAATTGGTGTGCTTTACAACTAACCTCTTTCTCTGTAAAACAATTTTAGTTGGTCAAATCCAAATGTCTTTGACCTTTCCCACTCCTTCACATTATGTCAAAAATACACTTCACCCCCTCCCTTTACTGCACATACAAACATGTTTCTTTCTGTTGTGTCATTGTCACTGTAGAAATGGTTGAGGAGAGCCATGGTCCAGCCACTCCAGAAGAGATATCAAGCCTAGAGGAATTCATCCCAACCAGACTCACTTGTCTCACTCTGCTCCAAGTCTCAGTCACTGTCTCTATGGCAGAGTTCAACCTCCTTCACACACTAATGCCTGTCATCATGGGAAGCAAGGTTAGTGCACACCTAAAATTTTATATATACATATATTGTGAAAACCACGCTGAACGAAGGGGAAAACAGTCTGCGCCATGTTATGCAACCAAGGGCTGAAACGTTAACAAACTGCCTGTAGCTAGCTTAAAAACATTAGATTTCAGCATGTGAAAGGATTATTTTAGCACCCTATGTCTGCCAGAAAGGAAAAGGTAGTTTATAGCATATGCTGGAACCAGTTATATTGTATATGCTAAGATGCAGAGGGCTGACATCACGTCTACAGTAGAGATAGCACAACTGTATAGCAAACTCCACCACGTAACAGGCTGGCATGACACTTTTCACAGCTGATATGGTGACTACAGTTTATAAACACAGGTGGGAAAATTACACACACAGACATGCAATCTTTTCCCATTCAGGCTCTTTTTACAGTTAGCATTTCAACTGTATGCAGGTTAGCTCTTCTGTGATTTAAACATCCATTACAAACACTGCATACCTTTCAATTAAACAGCTGCTCTGTTTTTACTTTCATGCATGTTCTCTGTGACTAGCAGTGTGTCCAAGTATTTGTGTCATTTTTACAGAGGTTTTTGAGCTGAAGGCTGTCCGTGCAGCTCAGGTGGGGTCTGTCTCTCCCACCGCATGGCACACAGCCCTGTAACATCATTCACTTTTGTCTTCTTAAAGGCTCAGTTTTTCAGTTTGGCAGCTTATAAAAACTTAATTCTGGGCTCTTTGCCTTGTCGGTAGTGCATCCCACCACACAGCAGCTTTTAGGCATTTTTCTGTTGTTTGCTAGCAGACAGAATTGACAATGAGGCACCTTCATTCAATACAAAGTCAATGGAGGGATGAATTGTTTTCCCCTCCATGGTGTGTGGGACTTAAATGCGCTCTGTCTCTATACGATTATCCAAATAGGTAGAAAATCAGTATAATCACACTCTGCAGGTTTGTCGTAAGCAGAATTCTTATTACAGATTTTTGTTTAATTAAAATTCGTCAGAAAGAGTGGGCCTAGAGATATATAAAGACTGATGTGGACACTTTTAGATTTTAGATGACTTAAGTTTAAATACTACAACATTAGCAGTATGTGTGATATGTATACTTACTTTGAATCCCTTTTCCCCTTTTTATGTCTTCAATCTCCCAGGCTGCACCAGGGCCGGTCAACGTATCAGTGTTTCAGCCGGTGCGCCCTCTACCCTCTGTGAAGTTCCAGGTGGAGAGGGTGAATATTGAACACTCAGTGCCCATGTATGCTCCAGAGCTGGTCAGCACTGTCAGCAGTCTCAGCCAGCCTTCTGACAACCTGTTACATCACTGCTATGCACACCTCTACCTCAAGGTGAGCAGGATAATATTCTACTCTGTAGTACTGATTCTGATGATAAAAAATCTCCCTTTCTCATATAGAAAAATCCCAGCTATAGTTTCTATAAAACAAAAATGAGACATATGGAAAATGAAGCACAATTGATTCTTATGCATTTAATAATGATTTTAATGAATGATGTCATTATGCTGCTAAAAGAGTGGTTTCTAGGTTAGGAGCCGTATCCTTCATATACACCTGACTTTTCCACAAAGGTCCGACAGATCTGCTTAACAATCTGCAAAACAGTAACAATTGTTTCATTTTTTAACATTTGTGTCTGTATGTATCATCTTCCCAAGCTGACACAAAATATGCAAAATATGCAATATATACATCATTTTTTCACTAGGTTTTCATGCACTATACCACAAAGTCAATAGGTCAGCTGCATGGCCACACTTGTGACTCCATTTTGAAAATGACCCCAATGACCCTTTTAATGACCTTGATGACCCCTGTTCACCTAGTCATAAAAATCTCAGCACTGAGCTTTGTGATGAGCACCAGTCCAACTCTGGTCTATTTCATGGTTTTGACCTACCAAATTGATGGGATGCTAAAGGTTGTATTATGCAGCTGTGACATTCCTCTGTTACTGTATCAGTTATACAGTTTTGACTGATAGTTTGAAGCTCAACAGATAAATTGCTTTGTTAATGACACTAACAGTTGCCAACAACATCAAATTGGGGCCTTGGTTCTTCAGAGAAGTTTTAAATCAGTGGACTACATTCCTTGTCACTCATGCCTTTATAGGTTTGCTAATCTGATAAAGGCAATTTAAATAAGCAGTTTTTCAGTATGTACAGATTATGTTATTAGAAAATCATGCAAGTTCGTAAGCTGAATGTGGCAATAATTATGAGACATTTCAGAACAATCAACTGTTGGGATAGCCATTTTTACATAAAATTCATACCACTTGTTCTACTATTTACCTAACATTTACAAGTTGAAATAATCTACAAGAGATCAGTAGCAACTGCAGTAGATTTTATGATCAGCAATCATGCATGTATTCCTTACCTCTCCACAAATAGTGTATATGTTTGTAGCACAGCATTCGGAAATGATAATTCGTCCTCTGAATGTGCATCAGCTTTGACACAAATTGTTTATCATACATACACACTATTTGATTAGTTATTCATTTAAATACAGGTGAAGGTGAAGCCATATCTAATGGCTACAGTATCTACAGTAAAGTACATTTTTGTCTCCTTCTTTGCTTTTCAAATGTCCCTTTAAATAAACTAGAAATAAAGAGGTGATAATCTCTGTATTTATATTTTACTTGATGTATGATGGAGTACATAACGAACTGTAGAGACTTTAGTAAATTCAGCTAATCCAACTTGTAGGAAGCCTGGATAACTGATCAGGAGTAATCTGGGGTAGCCCAGTGTGGCCTGGTGTGGCCTGGATGTGTTTTTTTAAGGCAGGATGTTTGCTGGACATCATGCTGGTAGTCCTTATCACAGGGTCACTGCAGGGTTAACAGTTAACTGGTCAGTGGGCAAGGATCATTCTGACCAATCAGCCAATGAGCATCTGTATCTGCCAAGGTACTAATACTACCTCTGGATTTTGGCAGTGGGATCATGACAGGGTGGAGGTCATTCTGACCGCAAATCACCCAATTCAGGAAGTGATTTGAAATGGGTATAAAGTGAGGCTTATCTTAATCTGTGTTTTATTGACACTGGCTGTCAGAGCTAAGGTATCTGTCTTCAGGGTAGCGGTAAGCCATTGTCTCACTTTTCCATGGTTGTAGACGAGAGCTCAAAGTCAATCCGTTTGCTCAACAAGGAGGCCACATAAGTCAATAGACCTATCATATAGTAATTGAAAACTTGGGCTATCTGAATAACTAGTTGCTTCGGGCTCCTGAAAAGAGAACAGAATTTCAAATGTAGTCTCCCAGAGGAAGCTGCAATGAATCAAACTGTGACTGTATGGCCCCAAGCTTGCATTTCAAAGTGGGATTTTTATTATGTAAAAATCTGGATCTGGCAATCACACAATGCAACTGGATATTCTATAGATAGATATGGTGTCTAATATTACGTCCATAGGCCAGTTGTCTTATAATGAATGAATTATCATTTTAGTTCAGGTTTGTGTGTTCTGTGACATCTGCACAGTCAAGCGGTTTGGTAGACCTTCACTTTCAGCAATTGCATGAATCCTGCTCTGTGCTTAGAACAGCTGCAGGTGGGACAGCTGGGCCCAGCCATCATCCACTACCTCCAATATTAAATCAGACTTCATCCACCATGTTCATTATTTAAACATTATGTAAACATAGAGGTTACAGTACATTGTGGGTGGTAATGTGGCTACCAACAACTTAGACAATGATAATATGATAATGACACACATTGTCACTAAAAGTCACCACGTTGAGGTTAGTGAGCGTTGGGAATATGGGAATCTTGCTATGGTCTTGACCTGATCAGTCTGATTCATATGAAGTGTGTTGCCAGAAATCACCAGAATCTTTTTTCAGTGTTACTCTTATAGTAATCAACAGTGCCTTTTTGTACTTTGTCATTGTTACTGTATGTATGTGCACTCATTTTAACTTCAGAGTAACTCTGAAAACTTGAGTTCAATCTGTACATACACTAGTATATGTTAGTAAATGTGTCTTGGTTGGTAAACTACCCGCAAACCTTTTAGCCAGCCACAGTGTGTTGAACACTCAGCAATGTGTGTCCTCATTAAATCACAGTGCAGTGGTCACATCACTTCAGCCATGTAATCAATTATGTCTTGAAAAACTATAAGAGCAAAACCCTTGCAGCTGTCTGTAGTTGTCTACAGTGCATAAAGCATACACTGCATGAATTTTCCTGAGGATTCAGCAAAAGGATATTTTTAACAGTGCCTCCCAAGCTGTTTAAAGGTCCTGCTGAAAGCTGTTTTTTACAGTAAACAAGGATGATAAGATTATGTTGTCTTTCCTGTGTCTCTGTAAGAGCCAGAGCCTATGAAAGCGCATATTTTAATTTGACAGCTCAGCTGCAGATAGATAAGGCCAAATCAGTTTAGTGGCGATTGAGATGAGAGAACCACAGCAGATCTGGCTGTGTGCGTCTGTGTTTTCTTTTCAGAAGCTGTGTGAACTCAATGAGAGCTGACATGTTTTTATGTATGGATCCAGTAAATAGTTTGATCTATACAATGCTGAATTTTCATTTCTGCTTTTTCCCCCCCTTCTTTCTTCCCATTCTCCTCTCTCCCTTCCACTGTCTCTCTCCCACTCTTTTTCTGTCTTTCTTTCCAGGTGTTTGGGTTCCAGGCAGGCTTGACATGCCAGGACAGTACAGGGGGTTTCCTGCCTCTCATTCCCATTATCCCCTCCTTCAGCACTGCACTCTATGGGAAGCTGATTCAGATGCCTGCATACTGGTGAGTTTGTTGTGTTACGGTTGCAGGTTGTGATTTGTGTTTTGGTTTCTTGCCAATCTTCAAGAAGGTTGGTCTTACCTAATAAGAGCCAGACAGATGGCACAAAGCTAATTAGAGGGTTAAAAACAATAGCACATGAAAAACAACTGTGTAGCTGCTTATTTTTCCCCTTATTAAATCTGAGCCAATCACCAAAATGCCAATGCAAGGGGTGCAAAATGTTTATTTCCACTTCAGACATAAATAGAAGTTTTCATTGCTTATTATTTGATCAGGACAGGGCATTTTTTGCAATAGTTTTGCTATCATTTCCACTGTTATTCTGCAAATTGTTAGCAGACATCGGCATTTAATATTTGCCCCTTGAAATGATTTGGATTTAGGTGATGCCCATTGAAGTGAAGCCCAGTTCTGAGCCCAATTAATTTAACACTTACTTCATGTCACCTGTTTTACTCAGTCTAAATTATTTATTTTGTTCACACTTGTTCCATGTTTGATTTACTCTTGAAGTGCTGTTTCAATCCTAACACAAATGGATCAGTGTCTCAAAATGGTTTGTCTTTCTGCAAGTCTGTTTCAACTAACATTCATTGCTAGTTCTGGCTATTATGAAGACTACTATGCATGTTCTTTATGCTTATATTAATTAATTGTGGGCTAGCAGCACAGTTGAGATGGCCCTAAAATAAGACCAACACAACAGTAAACAAGCATGAATCTGTCTTTAAGCTCAGGAGACATCCTGAGGACACCTCCAAAAATAGTAGCTTATAGGAGTAGCTACAAGTCTGGTGTACAGAAAAGCACAGTAGATCGAGCACTGTACCAGTTTTGGTGGGTCCAGGTGCAGAGTCGTGTGATTTAACTTTTAAGGTGATTGCAACAATAACCTATCAATCTAACCCCATAAGGACTCTGTCTTAGTCACATTCAATTTTGTATTTTAATATGAATGTGCATCTGTATTAGATGGAAAAAATGTACACTAATTGACTTTAGAAAGGTTTACAGTAATTGTGTTTGGGAGTGTTTATATACATGCTTGACTGTCTGTATACAGTACGTGCGAACGCGTGTGCATGTGTATGTGCGTGTGTGTGGTGTCAGGCCCATGTATTGTAGTTTTTTTGTACTACTTTTGAAGAGGATTGCAGCCTCTTGCGGGCAGTGCATCAGAGGGTATTTAAAGTGATGGATGAGCCACTTCTTCAACGGTTGGTGGGGAAAACAGAAAAACAGAGTCATCGGGTAACAACTGCATCAATTTCTCAGATGGTTTGAAACACAAGGAGAGGAAAATAAGACAACGCTGTCAAAGGATATGAAAAAACATATTGCTATATTCCTGCCCTTGTACCAGACAGGATGACTCATTGGGGATGTCCCCTGGAGGTGAGAAGAGGTTAGGAGAGAGGAAGAGAAAGAGAGGACAAGAAGGGAAAGAAGAAGAATAAGATTCAGAGTTTGGAGCACAGTTGGACAAATGGTGCATTTTAACAGTTAGACCAGAAGAGATGGACAAGAAATTGATGAAGAGGATGGAGAGAGGGTTAGGAGAAGGAGGAGGGAGCTCACAGGAGAAACACTGAGAGATGCTGTAGGAGTTTGGATAGAGAAAAGGAAAAAGAGAGAGCAAAGCCAGGAACGGAACAAACATCTTAGATAAGGTGTCTGTCGGTTCTAAGATTGGCTTCAAATGTTGAAAGATACAGAGGTGTATTGGGAAAATAATTCCTGCCATCATTCAGTCCATCAGTGTTTGTCCACTAGTAATCATCTGGAAAACCCCTGAAGCTAACACACAGACACACGCACACACACACACTAACACACACACACACACGCCCACCCTGTGCCCTCTCTCTCACACCTTGCAGTCAAAGTGCCTGTTAAAACAGGAAAACCTGTGTGAGAGCACTGGCTTGGGAATCGATTTCCCCCCATTAGTTTAGATTTAAACATGTCAAAGAGCTGCAGATGGTTTAGACTTTTCCTGACTTCTTCTCCAGCCAAACATTATATCTACTGTACAGTGGTTAGCTGGCCGCATAGGGAACCACAAGGCCCTCATTCAAAGTGGTATGTGAGTGTGTCTGTAGACAGAACCTGATTCCCTGTGCTCTCTGCTCCCAATAAGAGACTGTTAGCTATTTGTTTGATCTCCAAGCCCCCTCTTTTCTGCCCTGCCTACCTCAAATAGTGGATTCAGATGTCAAACGGATGTTATTTTTCTGACAATCACTAGATGTTTCTCATCTCCAGAAAGCCCTCTAGATCAATGCCCCCCTATGGCTTTCTTTCAGCCTGGACCAGCCCTTAGAAATAACACTGACAACCTCTCACTGAGTCTCCTTGACACGTTAAGAAAGTGCTCTGTTATTCTTTGTTGTAAGCATGCCTTTGATGGAATACAGTATGTACATGTCTAGTAACACTATGCACCAGGAGGTCTTATCTTGGTGTGTTTTGAATAGATGTTAGACTACGTGATGGCATTGCAGTCATACCTCAAAATAGGTGAACACATAATACCCTAGATAATTCTAAAGCCCTTAAGATGATTATTTCCACTTCATCTCATTTTCCTCATCCCTAGTTTGAATATAGCTTGATGTTTCCGACACTTGAACAGGTTAGTAGCAGTTCTCGCATTTTCCAACAGTTGCCTGTTTGTTTCGCTGTCAATCTCTTTCCTGTAGATGATAATGGGACTGTGTGTTATTATACAGGGTTATGAGTTCTAAACCTGTCATTTCAGGCTTGAAGTGACTCATATTTGACCCTTTCTGTCTTTGTGTCTTAGCGGGAGGTGTAGCTGTCTTGCAGCTAACCTGTGTGCAGCTACAGTCAAAATCTAATTAACACAACTTGACAGTTTGCTCCTGGAAGAATAATGATGAGCAGGTGTGACAGGGACAGTGGTTTGAAGAAATACAAGAGAGAAATAGAAGGGACTGAGTGATAACCAGCTATAGTAACAAGTAAGTAGTAATAACATGATTTGATTCCTGTTGTGCTGATGTTCTCCATGGTATTTTGGCCACAGATAGCTGCCACAGAACTGCCTTTTTGTCTTTTAGCGTGGATGAAAAAATATAAATAGTCCCGGATGGACAGTGTATACTCTTAACTAATACATTTGATTTTCCTGTGTAGAACTTCAACACCATTGGTACCAACACAAATATACTGCTTATTAAATGTGATTAAATTTGTAGATGACAGATGCACAGTCCCACTTCCTCTTATAGAAATGAAAGCTGAGCCCAGAGTGATGCACTGGGTCATTGTAGCAGCCAAAAGATGCACCCCACCAGGTGGTAGCATTTAATTTGACTGTATTAATGTTTGTTTTGGGACCGCTCCTCAGCGCTGATGTAATTCCAACAACACTCGTCCCCCTTTCCAAGATGTTCTGTTGTGTGAGCAGCCGCAGAGCTATACAAGCTTTTGAAGTTTTGAAGCTGTACGGAAAAAAAGCGTAAAGCATTAGACCTTGGTGAAGGTGCCACAGAGAGGCAGTAAGTGAGAGAGTGATCTGAAGAAAAGAGTCTCTCCAGTTGCTTTGTCAGTCTTCACTAGTTTTGTTAGGCAGATTCTTGGATTCGTTTTTCCATTACCAGTTTGAAAGGTAGCTTTAGATTTGTCTCCCTCTGGACTCTGTATTAAAGGGAATAGTGACTGACAGGAGAGAAGGGTAGTAGGGAAGTAGAGAGGGTGATGTCATATGCACACATCTTGCATCCCTCTCTTCTGTTTCTCTCTTTCCTGTCTAACTTCATTTTTTTATACAGATGTACAGTAAGTTTGCTTTCTCTCTCTCTCTCTCACCCACACACATGCGCCTGCACTGTCATTGTGCAACCAGCTCATGCTTAAGCAAGTGTATATGGCTGCCAGGTGATCATGGAGGATTTGGAGAGGCACTGGGCATCTGTGAACACCCAGCACCTCTCCTGATGAGTTGGCCCAATACTATAGCTCATGTTTCCTTAAGTCTCACCACAAAGGCTCCTGCTTGTCACAGTGGGCAGCAAGGGACTTTCACTGGGGAAAGTGCCCTGCCTTGACATCTTCTTCCTGCCAGCCTTGGCTTTAACTGGGCATTTGTTAATGTGTTTGAGACCTTGGATGTATCCAATTAGAAATGTCTTTGTTTTCCTCAGTTTTTAAGCAAACTCAAGGGCAATGCTCCCAAGCAACTGCAGACTCTGATCTTGTGACTCCACATATTGGAAATTTTGAAGAAAGGAAAAGACATCACCCAACAAACAGCAGTCAAACCAAAATATTGGCAATCCTACGACAATAATCTCTCCTTTTGAGTCAGTTAAAAGTGAGCAATAGATTTCCAAGTCGGTGTAGGGTGACTGTTGAAACCTTCTCTACCTTTCCCTAAAATGGCCTTGTATGGGCACCTCAACTAAATTGTGTTTCAACCTCCTGGCCTCAGTTAAAATGACCTCAAATGTTGTAATGCAGACTTGTTGTGTCTGTCATTGTGGAAATAAACTTTTGAGGTTGGAAACTGCACAACCAACTGAAATTGTGTCATTTGGTTGTCTTGACTATAATAAAGTTGATTCTCTGTCACATTGTGTCTAGGCATCACTATGGATAATATTTAACTGAAAGTGAATGTTAGTTGTTAATAACTAAGCTTAAATCCACTTGACCACTGTCAGATCTTTGGTCGGGGGTAGGGAGGTTTCCAGATTCCTACCGTAGGTGCCTGATTAAGACAAGGTTTCTTCAAAGATAGCATCACTAACTTTGATCACCTGAAGAACTAAAAGCTAGAAGGGGATTTAACCTGTTCTTAATCATACTGTAGTGTTGTAGCTACAGTGTAAGCTTTTTAAGCCTGGCACACTTGGCCATTTCTTGAGATGCTCATATTGATCAACATGGAGCATTTGAATCCACATGATAGTTATTCTTCTCTTCATGTAGTCCAATGACTTTTGCTTCCTTGTGTTGTCCAGTTTGTGCAAACTGTGTGGCTCCTTTTGGGTAAAAAAAACAAACACCATAATTATAAAAGATGCTAATCTGCATTGAGCAGTAGGTATTCCACAAGGAAACAAGATTTAACATTTATCTATACATTAACAGTATTTCAATATGTTTGTGTTTAAGTTAGTCTGAATATCTTTGTTAACTTGCAACAGCAGCATATTACAGTTTCACCAGCGCCATAAAGACTTGTGGATGAAAGTGTAAATGTTAATGGCTGAATAAAACTCAGATTTCACAAAGGTTTCAATTGGAAACTGTAGAAATCACAAATAAGTCTGCTGGATAAATAGGATCAGCGTGGTCAGTCTAAACTTTGGAGGTACAGTAAGACTGGTTATGCTAGCACAGTTATGATAAGTTCTCAACTTCTTTGGGATTAGAAAACATACTCACCATGTACAATATTCTTAGAGCGTTCACACTTACATCATGTAATCCCACCTACAAACATCCGAGTCGTCTAGACTTTTAATGATGCAATTGACTAAATTGTCCATGTATGTTACTTAATCTCCCTCTTTATGTAGACTACCATGAACTAACCCAAGCAGTCATTTGGTTAGCAAAAAGCCAAAATCCTCTGAAATGAACTTTCACTTCCAGTGAATTAAAGCGCAGCTGAGAGGCATCAGGCTGTACTTATCCATAATGAAAGGCAATGTATGGGGCCGACAACTTCACAGGGACTGTACAGAGAGTCTCAATTGGTCTGGCTGTTAAACCTGTTATCCCAGATAAAATCAGTGCCTGCAAAAAAAAAAAAAAAAATGGACAGAGAGGGATGTGGCAGTAGGACTGGGACTTTAGAAGTGCCACCTGCATCGATCTCCCCAAACCTAACCTCACTCTCTAGCACACACACACAAGCGCTCACACCATATAATATTCCCTATGCAAGGCCACCTGACGGCAGCAGCATATGGAGGCAGGCCAAGTCCGGGGCCCACCAACCAACCTACCAACAAACCAGCAGCAGCCTAGTGTGGCTCGTCGCATTGCAGGCCATAATTCAGCCCCACACCAGCTTTTATGTGGCATTTTTAGCAGCCCCTGTTTCTCGCTCAGCTATTTCTGAGGGGATAATTTCTTAAAGCATGTGGCATTACAGGTGCATGTTATATAGCCACGAAAAGCTGACTTGCCCCGCAAACGTTTCTGAATAGAAAAGAATGTTGGTTTTCCCTTGATATCTAATTATTGGTCTAACTCTATTACATTGTCAATCGTTACTTCAGTTTTTAGCACTACCTGAAGGATTTTTTATGTGAAGTTGAGAAGTCCATTACTATGTCTGGACCAGTAGTCTAGACTCTAGATTAGCTCATGTTGTGATTTATGAAGGCTGCTTGAGGCATCTGAAGCATGAGGCTTCTGGTGTGATTGTAATGCCTCATTACTCCCGTTCATAGTTAGTCATAGCAAGCTGCTCCTGGTCTATGTCTCCAAGAACAGCCAAGAACAGGAGGACAAATGCTTTCTGTGTCCTTCAGTAGTGAGCCACAGAGATCCAAGTCAAATTTAGCAAATGCACATGAATAGCATTCACTGGTGAGAACACTGACTGTGGCTGTTACATTTGTCTATTAGCCATTTGGCAGGCAATATCATTAACAAGTTGAATTGGAATAATCACTTTGGCCTATGAAAACTGATTTGGGAGTGGTTGCTGGATGGAAAAGTCTCATTTCTGTGCTCCTGGTATACATTTACATGACGTATGACAGAGATCTTGTGAATGATGTCACACACAACTTCTGCGTAAACTGTTGTGCCCCTCAACCAAACTTTGATTAGTGCTGATTTCATAATGAAGTAATCACTTGTATTTCTCATCAAGGTCTTAAGTGAGAGGTCTGTGTAGACAGGGTTAAAGTTACTAAAAGCTGTTATGGTGAAGGATAATTGAATGACCTTAAATCAGCGTGCGGTTGCTGTGGTCATGCTCAGCTTTGAGTTGTGGTTCGGAGGCCGGAGAACAGCGAAGAATTCATTTAGTTGAACAAGGCAACGCATGAACTACTGTAGACCCTTCCCTGTTCTTGAAGAAACATGGGAATGTTTTCAGAAAGAAAAAGCAATCACATGATGAAGCTGGAGGGATGTAGGCACACACTATAACAAGTAAGCTTTATGTATTAACAGGTGTGTATTAAAAGCCTGGAATGGCATATGATGTAATATTGTTCCACTTTTCTCTCCGAAGCACAGGAGTGCAAAGGATTGTGAGCTGCAAGGTGAAACATCATATTTCGTGTGGCACAGTCTATAAAGTATTTTGGCCAACTTTGTGGTTTGGATTTTTTTTTCTTCTCTACATCTGGTGTCAGACAGTTTTATTTGGTTTTATGGCTGACAGAGATCAATGGACGTATTGAGGAACCTCGTATTAAGGAAATGGCATCAGTGAATGCAAAGCTTGTGCTCTCACTGATTGACGTCTCAGTCCTGATAGAAGCTTCCATGCCTTTCTTTCAGCATTCAACCACTCAGTGAAACCATACAGAAACCATAGTCACTCTGCTGTAGAAGCAGTGCACTTGCCCTTATGATTACAAGTGTCATCTGGTAGCTTAAATAAACACTGGTTTTAACTCAGCCCTAAAGTGTATATTATAGGCTGTAATGTGTCCAAGAGGCAATATTCTTGCAATCCAAGAATATCTATTGAATTTTAACTATACCATATTTGGATGTATAAGCCAGAGCCAAGATGGTGGATTCAGGAGCAGCTGTAGATGTTTTCAGTTGACTGAAAGACTCTATTAATGCCTGAATTAGTCATCTGAGGAACTGAAGCTTGAGGGAGGGAGAACAGTGGGAAATAGGGAAGGGTAGATGGATTATCAGCTCTGAGTGGATTATCATCTACTGTGGTGTGCATTCCACTGTCTTCTCCTCCCCACCAGGCCTCACTCCTGCTCCATCGCTTCCCAGGAACAAGCTCATCCAATTTTCACTGCTTAAGGGAAACATTGGTTGTCACCACAATAAAAAATGAATGCTTTATGTAATTAGGTAACTTAGGCGAAAAAAAAACCTCACTGGAGTCCATTTTCTTATTTTCAATGACCATCTGTGTGAAGGTCAAAGGCCTTGGGAGAATAATACTGAAGACAACTCATTTGGATCAAAATAAAGGACAGATGATACTTTCGTTGACTGCTGCATTTGTTGTTATGACAACGGGATATAAAAAAGCCTGCAGCAAAATTTTGAACATATAAATGTGATATTTGGTCTGTCGTCTCTGGACAAAGGTCTCCTATCTCTGTGTGTCCTTATAAGGAACCGCAAGTCCTCCACAGCTGGACATGTTGGACAGAGGCAGGAAGCTACATGCACATACACAGACACACCATTATACACACACATACACAGGCCTCTTGATGTGTTTTCCTTTAACGCCTGATGAACCACGTCATTGCCATTTTCTCGCCTTGCGGTCTGCAGCTGTCTGCACAACTTGATTAAAACATTTCTTTTAGTAATCCCTGTGTAATGAAGCCCTCTCCTGAGAATGGATCTCAGTGTGTGTGTATGTAAGTTTGTGCGCCTATGTGTGTGTGTGTGTGTTTTGGGTCAGGGGTGCTCCAGATGGGAGGAAGGGGAGGGCCGTGTGTGTGTGTGTGTGTGTGAGAGAGAGAGTGGAGCGTTTCTTTCTATGAGGAGTTAGGGTTGTTCAGGACTGATGATTGAGAAATGCACACATGGAACACCTTTGACCCTGGGGAACCACAAAAGTCTGAGCTGTGGCCACAATTACAGTCCCCGCCTCACCCTAACTCATACCTAGATCCAGCACAGAGACTTTAAAGAGTTGGGCAGGTTTAGTAATGGGTGTCATTACAGATAGAAAAATTATCAGACTCATTTTACAGAAGTAAAATGAGTCTGATCATATGATGTAATGTGGATCTAACTAGAATATATTGTTTCTCTGTTGCTTTTACAGTACTAGAACATTCTAAATTATGAATTGATTTTTCAAAACGCATATGATATATGTGTTTTATAGTATGTAAATGGTCACTGTGTGCTGGCAAGATGGCTTTAATATGACTTGAACCAAATATGGAAAAGTCTCTTCAATAACCACTTCTCTTCTTCACCTGCTCAAGAAGAGTCCACATATGCACATCTGCATTTAAAAGACACTAAAGACAAGCTGTAATGATCACTGTTAATAATTTATTGCTGCTTAGGGGACTAATAATTTATCGCTGCTGCTGAAAACAGCATTTACTAAATTTTTTATAGCTGCAGCTCCACTTTTGCTCAGCGTCAAGCCAATGATATAGCCCATGTAGAGTCAATGAAACAAATAAATGAATGGGGTACCAGTTTTTTCTTCTGGTTTTTTTTTTTTTTTTGCTTGACTTGGTGGCTTTTTCATGGTAGTAATATTTCTATTTTTTTCAAATCCCACCCATTCAACCTGATAGACATCCAGGTGGTAAAATAACAAATTTTCCCCATCCCCTAAGCTGGCCACTTAGGTGTTATTGTTCGGTGTGAAGTGCTTGCATGATTTATAATGTTCATTTAGAGACTTTGTGAGACACTGTAGTGAGTCTTTTGTAGTAAGATAAAAGAGGGGACTTGAGAGCAGCCCATAACTCACTCTGGTTATTTTCAAGAGGGGTCGGTGACCTTGGCTTGGAGAGATGGGGAATTCTGCAATACTTCAATCTGCACCACAAAGAAAAAAATAGACTGAAGGTATGAGCTGCCAGTCTTCCCTTCCCTCCATTTTCAGCCTGATTCCCTCCAAAGGGGTTTTAAAAATTGGAAAACAATAGCAGTAGAGGATTTTGTTAACTGTGTTTGGGAATGTTTGTGTTAGTTAATTAAGGCAGGGTGTGACAGTGAATGATTTGTAGAAACTTCAGATAACTTATCACTGGTCCCAAGACAGTGGCTATCTGTTGCATCTATCAGACAAATATGTCAGCCTATAATGGATTACATTGGGGTTGCTGTGGACTTTGTAAACAGACTCAGATTAGTTAAAGTCAAGAGAAAGTAGTACATTGTGAAACTAGTCAAAATTGTTTGACTATCTTATTGACTTTTTGTTTCTTTTACTACCTTCAATCTAGTCTACATGATCTTCTCAAGCACTTCCACTAACTTTTAAAGGTTTATTGGAGGAGAATGTTCCAGATGATGCGGAATTTCCCATTCAGCTCCCATTACAGACAAAATCCACCTGTGTCAGGGAATGTGTGTTTGTCTGAGTGTGACTCCTTTTTCTCTGTGGTTCATTGATGGACACCTTGCTCCACATCTCCTGCAGATCTCCCAGCCCCCACAGCTGTCTGTGTCACTGTATTTTGGAAAGAGTGAGGGAACTGATTTTTTTGTACTGTACAGGATATGAGTAATAACAAAAATGAACATTCTGGAAACTGTGTGCAGGTTCCAAGCTTGTATTCTGGGACACTGTGTAAACCATTAGGACCAGCTGCTCTTGGCGATATTCTTTCAAATCACGGCAAGATGCTGATCTTAAAAAAAGAATTTGCTGACCACATTTGGCCCAGCAGTTCAGGCATCGCATTATAGTTTGCTTTACGCTTGCTTTCTCAGTAGGGTCCTCTGTCAGAACATCTGCACTAATGCCAACATATCCAGATTTCGACACATTACTGGACATTTACGCAACACACACTCATATAATTGTATATACACACAGACACACCCCAACCAGCCTTCCCTTTTAATTAGGCTACATTTATTTTTGTCTGTAAAGTACAAAGCAACAACCTACCAGTTCTGCTATTCCTGAGTTTGTACTGGAGCTTTTCCAAATGGCTTTTTTAATGAGACTCCCCATGTTAGGTATTATTTTACCTGGAGAATAACATATGACCTGCAGGTTTGCGGTCTCTATGCTTCTCTTGCCTTTGCTTGCTCATTCTTGATCATGTTTTGTACATGGTTCCATTATATTTTTCTTGTTCTCATTTTCTCTCTTCTCTCTTTTTGTTTAGTGTGCAGTACTTGCATTCTGCCACTATTTAGGCCGTATTCAGACCAAATCAGGCGGTGTGGCGAAAACCAGTCCATTCATTTGAATAGGGGTAGTGCGTTTCGGCTGCGACCATTTTGGCTGCTGCGGCGCTGCACCGGACTGCGGCCAGAAAAATGAGCCAGAGTCAACTTTTGGAGAAACGCAACCCAGCGTCACTGCGGCTGAAGGCTGCGGTGGCCAATCACATCCGGAGATCACTGATCAGAGTTGTAAACTCTGCCATGAGGGAGTAGAAAGACATTACTAGGATGAGGGGAGGACATTTCTCTTCGTTTGATAACGTTAAAAGTAAAGTAGACTGTGCTGTCGACGAGAGAAATAGAGATAGAGCTGAGAGCACCAGCGAGAGAGAGAGAGAACAGCTGTGGTCAAGCGAGCTATAGAGTAAATGAAGAGAGGGAGCGCTGGTAGCGAGAAAGCTGGTGAATCAAATCAATAAAACGTTATTTGATTGTCTCACAGCTGTTACGTTGTAGAGCATAAATAAACACCAACACACCCCCACACACCTCCGCTCAACCCTGCGGCTGAACGCCGCACCTCCTGATTTGGTCTGAATACGGCCTTAGACTGATAAGAGCTGTAAACTCTGCCATGAGGGAGAACAAAGACGTTACTAGGAGGAGGGGAAGACATTTCTCTTTGTTTGATAACGTTAAAAGTAAAGTTAGACTTTACTGTCAGCTTCCTGGCTAATTTAAAAAAGACAAGATACAAAGAGAGAGAGCTGACAGCACCAGTGAGAGAGAGAGAGAGTAGCTGTGGTCGAGCGAGCAAGAGAGTGAATGAAGACAGGGAGTGCTGGTAGCGAGAAAGCCGGTGAATCAAATCAATAAAACATTATTTTCTGATTGTTTCACAGCTGTTACATTCTAGAACACACACCTCTGCTCAACTTGGAGGCTGTACGCCACCACCTGATTTGGTCTGAATAGGGCCTTATGCTGTATTCAGACACAATGCAAAGCAAACTGTCGCCTCAATTTACTCGCGAGTTTGACCACTGGCTCATTTGTATTTATTCACCTGAAACAGCCAAAGTACATTACTGTACATTAGCTTTAAGCTAGCTAGCAATGGAAGGCACTGACTGTGTCTGTGTGTTTTATGTTGAGTTCAGCTTCTGACTGAACTCAGAACTCACCAGGAACTCTGGTTCTTTCCTTATTTCCCTCCAGTCTCTCCTTTTTCCTCTGTCCTCTCTGTATGTACATTCATGAGGTACATTCATAAAGCCCTGCGATATGCACAAATCTTTCGCTCAAGTTGAAACATTTTCAACCGGCACGGACGTGTATTTGCATCAGTTCACGCCATCTGGGACAACTTCATCATGTCTTTTGAGACTTTAGTGTTGGCAGCTAGTTTTATAATTGTTCCAGTTATAGGTTGTTAGAGCAGCAGGCCTCTTGTCAGCCATGGACTCATTACTGCTGCTGATTGCGCTCTGGCTGACCGACCTGCTGTTATTTGTTTGGGCATATGTGCGTACAGGTGTGACTACTTGCATGCTTTTGTGACAGCATGTGTCTTGGCACCTAAGTATATGTGCATATTTGCAAACATCAATGCATTTGTGTCTGTTCAGGTATGTACATTTTTGTGGTTTTGTGTATCTGTGTGCATTTATGTGCTTGTGTGTGGCCTCTGCAAAGCAGCAATCACAGCCTGTTAGCTAGAGCCCCAGCTGTATTTGTCTAAATATAGTCGTGACCATAGTCAGACCAGACCAGGAAGCTGATTAGCCTGAGAACCAGTGGCCCGAATAGATCTCAGCTCTTATGATGTGAAAAGGGTTCGATACAGACATGGGGTTACCCAGAGGCTGTTTAAATTAAAGGTTAGTAGTGATACCTCATGTTAGTACTGGCATAATGTATCACTAGATGGCTCTGAGCCATGATTGGAGCTACACACCCAGACTAATTTAGAGTAATTAAGTAACAAAAAGTATTTAGTAGGGGTCCTCTGTTAAGTCTACTTGCTTTTAGATTTCACTCATTCATTTTAATGACTAAAAATAATTTGCAATCCCTGTTTCATGTCCACATTTTAGCATGTACACAGAGGAAACAGACTAGGCAAAGAGCACCGCAGCTGGTATGGTACTCATGACTCTGACTCATGCCCTCTGCACAACACCATGCCCTGTTTTTCCTGATTCTGACAGGGACAGTGGACAGGAAGACTGTGTGCCAGTCAGTCAGCCACTAACCTAGCCAAGCAGTGAGCAAGTCCGCCAACTGGCCTGTCCTAGCCTCGGTCTAGGTCTTCGTCACTCAGTCACGGCACCAACAGGGGACAGGTTGGGAAATGAGGCCTAATGTTGTTGAAATGCACCAGAGGAAAGCATATTTCATTGGCTGAAATTGAAACACCTAATTTTTCATAGCTCCTGACTAATTTTGATTTCCTTTTAACATATTCCTGGTGGCCTCAGTGTTTTAATAAAAAAAGTTATTGACTTAAAGGACTACTGTGAGGTCAGAGACAGCCTATTCAATGAGGCACTGAAGTTCAAGCCAAGGACCTGATTTCTTAAATTATGAGTCAGGATCCAAAATGAGTTGTGGGCCCACTTCTGGTGGGTCTCCACATTATAAGAGTAGAAGTATGCTTTAATGAGTTTTGCTCCCCAGGCTACAGGCTCAGTTTCTAATGTGAATTCTGCACCATAGCAGTAAATTGCATTTGTTAGTTGTCCCATGCATACTCTATGTGTTTTACAAAGTAAGATATATGTAATCTTAGTGTAGTTACAATTGATTGATGCAAGAGCTATTAGTGCTGCTATTTTTACCTCCTTATTTTTGGACACTTTTGTTTCCTTCAAAGCCTGTGGTAACAGTGAAAGAGCTGCCTGCCAGAAAGCTGTTTACCATGTTGCAGCAAGAAACACTGACTGTGCCAGCTACTTAATGAAATCCGATGAGTGTCTGGCTGTCCTCACATCCAGCATTCCCGAAACACCCTAATGAGAGTTTCTGCTTCTTATTTAACTCCAAGATCCAAGTTGCTGTTTGCAAAGAATTGGGCATAATATAATAAAAACAGGTGCATAATTAAAGTTTTAGACGACCACATGCACATGACAGCTCCCCTGAAACGCTATAAACACTCGAATAAGCCAACAAACTTTCATCCCTTGCCAGTCCTCCCATTGAAGTGGCTTTGCAGGCACATTTGCTCTGCATGTGGGGACATTATTGTTGCTAGGTCCCCTTCACTTTCTTTTGTTCAGCGGCGATATCTAACTACGTGTACACACATACGGGCATGCACGCATTTGAACACACAAAAACACATGAAAATCAGTTTGATTGATGTCTTGCTGTATAACATGTAACAGTAGTGATTTTTAATAGCAGAGAAGCATGACATTGCTTGGTTCATGATGGTGCCAAATGCACCACATGTTGCAAGGGAATTCAAAATGTATATGCGTGCTGTCAAGGTAAACTCATTGACCCTGTCAGGTTTGGAGTTTCTTTCTTTCTCTCTCCCTTTGTTTTTTCTGTACTCTTACATCTCTCTTTATCAAACTCTCTCTCGCTTTGTGTCTCATAGTAGTCCCCCCTGAGACAGCAGGCGGTTAAGAACTCTGGGCCTGCCTGTGTGCAGCTAACAGCTCATGTCACCCTGCCGAACCACCCAGGAGCAGAAGAAAGGGAAAGATAAAGAGACACGGAGAGAAGGAGAGGGAGGGAAGCAGAGGAGTTAAACGATTGCAGAGCTGCTGAGCGGAGGGAGAGACCCCGTGACATATCCCACACTCTGAACTGGGACCATACCAAAATGGATGTGTGATTAAATGAACTGTGATGCTCGTTCCTGACACGCCGCAGCCATCCCTGGAATTAGTCACGGTTCTATTTTCACCGAAAGCGACGCTCAGAGGGCAATGCCTCTTTACTTCCATTACAATATGTAGTCAAGTGAGCATATGTGTGCACACACCCAAAAAGTAGATATGTATCTATGCAGGGGGCACTGCCAGTCCTGAAAAAGCCAGCCCAAGAGCCTCTCAGAACAGAGGAGAGGAAAACAGAAGTGGAACTGAAGAGGCTTGTTATGCAGTGTTTATAGATTAGGCTCCCTGGGTGTTTTTTCAGTGAACGGAGGTTCCTTTGGACGCAGAGGGAGGGAGTGATACACAGGGGAGAGAGAGAGAGAGAGAGATGTAAAGGATAGAGATCAGTAGTCATAACGATAAGGGTTAAATCAGTCTCAGCGCTGTGTATAATGCCATGATTCGGTTGGTGTGTTTGTGTGTCGGTGTTTTGGGGAATCCCTCCATCTGCTGTTGCTGATGTCATATATGGGATCATATGAACTGAGGAGCCATGACTTCACAGGCTGGACAGAAAAAGAGCTCTGAGGCCTGAATCAAGGATTTGAAGGGCATGTATGTGTGTCAAGATGTTTGTGTGTGTGGTATCAGAGATGTACGAGAAGTGTGCTTGAATGTGTTTGGATATGTATGAGTGATTAGAGGGTGAATAGGGGACACAGTGAGGCGAATACTAGAAAAGAGGAATTAAAGTGTGTGTGTGCTTGCGTGTGTGTGTGAGTGTGTGTGTGTCAGATGATAAATGAGGGCACGGTCCACTGAGGTTCTGATGGACGGGGGCTTGGAGGACTCCATCCGACTCTGCTGTTACCTCATCCCCCTGAACGCTCAACTCATCAGCTTGTCATACACACACACACACACACACACACACACACACTCACACACAGACTCTCTCTCTCCACACTCTTGGAGACAGATGAAATGTTAAATGCGTAGAGATTCTTTTCAGGGTCAGGTTTCTGGGCTGTACATCTCTTCACATAAATCATCATCACAGTTTTGACGGAGGGGAGAGTGGGGTCGGTGGCAAAGAGGCAAACTACATCTACCTGCCAAGTAACTAAGGAAAGCTTGGCTTGCACTTGGTACTTCTTCAATTTGCTGTTGGAATGTAGTTCTACCTATTTGGCCCCGCGTGCTATCAATGAGCTGTTTTATATTGCGATGTGATATTGATGGATTCGTGGAAGTTGTGAACCATTTGTTTCCACCAGTGTCTGTTTCATTCAGTGCATGTTGGCGCTTATGCGCAACTCTCCATTCTTTCATTTATTATTGTCAATATATCCTGAATCTCTCTGTGTCTCTCTTTCACCTCATGTATTATCCGTGATGTAACCCTGTCTCTCTTTGTCTGTTGTCCTTCTCTTTCAGGAGCAAAAGGTCTTCGGTCCTCACCACAGAGTGTATTTTTGAACTTCCTCACTTCACTGTGCAGGCTACAAGGGCTCAGACACTTTTGCTCCAAGCGATCTGCCAGAGCTGGACCCACAGCGTGGTGTCCGGAGCCCCATTGACACTCAGCGAAAATCTGCTCAATGAGGTTTACAAAGCTCCAGGTAAAAAAATGGTTTACAATAGACCCTATGAAGTTAACGGAGATAAGCTTTTCTTTACAGAAATTCCCTCTAGGGGTGGGCGATAAAACAATCTTGATATAGGATCACAGTAAAATTTATGTAGATTATGATGTTAAACTTTGGACATTTTTTGCTTGATATGGATAGATCTAACAGCCTATCACACAGCAGAAATAAACACAACAATAGCCAGTCATTCTGCAGTTTTTGGCTTGCACTTCAAAGTACACGACCATTTCCTACCACAGCCAACGAGGCTACGCTAGCGCTATCACTAACAGAGCTACGACTATGTGGAGTGCCTGACATGTCTAAAGTAATGTTAGCTGAAAAAAGCTGCTTTAACTCATGGATATGTTTCTCTAGTGGAACAGTCATCACACGCCATCGCTTTCACGAGGCTGCTTTGACTGTGAATGCACAAAGCTAACTGCTAAGCTGGGCTAAGCTCGGAGCTAGTAAACAGAGTAGCAACAAAAGGATAGTCACCACTAGTAACACTATTGTCATTTCATAAAGAAAACTAGTGAATCTAATGAGATGTGAATAAGCACAGAAAATAATGTAGTCGGTAAAATAAATGAAGAGGTTACAGCAGAATATATACTGTATATAAAAGATGTAGCATAATGACTGGATTACAATTTTGCACTTTTAACTTTCTACCTCAGCAGAGCCCAGTACATAATTAATATCTTTTAAATTTATTTTATCTTACCTTTGTGGGCCCTTGTTTACTTTTTTCTCTTGGTCGTACCTCTACAAACATTTGAGATGTTTGCTGCCCTGCCAAAGGAAATTGATATCATAGCTTTTAGTTTTATTTACGTTATTTTAATAAGTTACAAGTTAAGCTAACTTGTATTGTTTTGTTACAGCAGATAAAGCATGTTTGCAAAGTTAAATATTTACATTTAGATGTTATTCATTATATTCTTTTATAACAAAATCTATTCTAAACCAATACCTACCTACACTGTAGTCCAGTTTCATGAATTTCTGATACCTGACCGAGATAATAATCAGGATCTTTTTCTGCTGATATCTGAGCAGCTGTTGCATAGCAATTAATGTGTAAGGGATGTCAAGCAACGAACCAGTAAAATAGTGAGATGTGACTCATTAACTTTTCCAATGTCTTCACAGCTTTCAAATTCACTTGTATGTACAGTACAGTAGGGACCGGGTATGTCAAAGTGGAGCAAAGGCTGTTTTTCCAGCATACACAGTATGTGTTTGTAATTGCTTAGCATAGCAAGGGGCTCCTTGTGTTTTTTTAGCTGTTTTCATAATGCAGTTGTTATTATAGAGACACAATTATAACTCTGCAATGGCAACTCAGTCACAAAACAAAACAATACCCACACAGGAGATTAATGTATCCATTAGCGACTCATTCTGTGCATCATTACTACCATGAATAGTCAAAGAACAATGGAGAAACTACATCAGTTTGCCCATCTGGTCTCTTTTAGAATATTATACTAGATGTTAATGCGGTCATCTTTGTAGTTGATTTATTAAACCCTCTCTTTCCCCATAAAGTACATTTACTGTCCTTTGTTTGTCTGTCTGTCAGCCATGACTGGAGAGCACAGAATGTAAACACGCAGTTAGGCAAAGTCAAATATAATTGCCTGAAGCCAACAGCTTCGTCATCGTTAGGGGATCATCATTCGTCATCATTTGAAAATGTTAGAATGAATTAACGTCATATAAATACCAATAGCAGCACCATTTGTCCAGGAGCCTATTAATATTTTGCTACTGACCAGTCAGGAACTGGGACCAATTGAGTACCGGTTCTCGCTTAAAGTGATTTGACTCTTTTATGAAAAAATTTACAGTTATTTCTCAGGGCTCAGCCCATCATGTGCCAGACCATGATTTGCCCAAAACAAGTCAACCTGATAGTAGCTTGTTAGCTATGGGCAAATTGACTTGCACACCCTATACCAGGGTTGCAAGCACATATCCAAAACCTAAGGTTTTCAAATACACAAGTTCATGTGAGACACTTTGGCAAGATCAACTTGTTTTGTGCCCAGTGTGGGGTACTGGACCTGCAGCCGAGGGCAAATTAACTCTGAAACAGTTTTACGCTTCATGTCGCCTAGGATGCCTTAATGGTCAAATAATAAATTTTGCCCCTTGTTAAAGAAAGGGAGGGAGCCTGAATTCAATAAAACAGTAGCGTTTCTCATGACGGTAGCATCTGGACAGTCCTCTGGAGGGCCAGGGATTTTCCAACTCATTAGGATCATGTTGTTTGGTATGCCGTCAACATTCTCCCTCAGCCAAGCCAGCCAAGCTACCTTTTTCACCGTTGTGTAGCCGCCAAAATTTATGAAACTGGTCTCCCGTGGAGTGAAGTCAAATATTCCTCTCCCCTCACTCTGCCTTTCTCTTGGAAAGGGGCTTGAATAGCAACATGGAGAAACATTTGCACATCTGGTCCGTGTGCTGGCAGGTTAGAAAAAGAGCAGTGGGGGAAAGAGTTTGGGTTTAGAAGGCAGGAGAGTGAAGGGGAATAGGTGATGTGTTGTGTAAGTATATGTTTAGTGGGGAAAAAACTCAGCAATAATTCCTATGATATAACCAAAAATGTCTAGTTGTGTATCTGCTTTTGAAATTGTCGTGACACTCATAGGCCTTAAGGAAGATGTTAACTGTCCCAATCCCTCTCAATCTTTGGTGTGACAGCTTAAGTGTGGAAGATAAATGGAAAAAGAGAAGATGCAAGAAGAAAAAAGGAGTAAAGTTAGCAGAAGAGTAAACTGTTGTGAACTATGTTTACTGTAATGCATCTGCCTGCACACCCAGTGCAACCTTGCTGAATATTTTTGGTTTCTGTGTGCATTATGGGATTAGTCCATACTGTAACGTCATGATGGGACCTCGCTGGCTGTTCTCAGCTGGCTACTTGCCTTCCCGCTCACTCTTCTGCTCCGCTTCATTTTGAGTTGTTTCCTTGAGTAAGGCAAACCCGATGTGATTTCTACAGAGCCCTTACTATCATATCCGCTGATGAAAAGCTCGTTTTTAAAAATTCTATCTAACGATAATTGTGGGGAATGTTCTGTTAAACTGCTGACGTGGTGCCACTTATTAGGCCCTCCATGTGGTAGAAGTGTTTGCCATCTTAGCAGTGGCTGCATTTTTCCTCTAGTGTGAGTTGCCGACTGTTAATGGTAAAAGCGGTGGGTCTGTTACAATGCTCAAGTCTTAGATCTGGATACAGAGTAGAATCCTGAGTTCGTTCTTGTGTCACCAACCAGTGACCTGATGGTCACTGCTAGGACATGGCTGACGCACGCACACACACACTGAGGCCAAACGCTCAAACGGCAAACAAAAGCTTCACTTTGAACATGTGCTTTTTTCATTCCTTTAGGAATTCATACTCCCTTCTATCCTTTTGATGTTACATGGTTTCTCAATAGTGGAAGGTGTTTCATATCGAGGTCTAGCTGATAACACAGATGGTCAGTGTCCTTCGCGGGGGAGCCATTTGGGTATGAGATTTCATTCCCTGTCCAAAGAAAATTACATGAATCAGTAAGGGAGAAAACTAAACAAAAGTTTTAATCTCAAGGTACTGACAGATTGTTAAATGTTCTTCAAAATAATTGTTCGACTCCTTTTTAAAGAAACAGTCAGAGACTTAAAATCATTGCAACTGACTGGAACACAGCCGTTAGGACTTGTAAGACTGCGGGTTACTGTACTGCTCAGTGGCAGCTACAACAGTAACCCAGCAAGCAGCCTATGCAGCGTAGGCCGTGTTTGGTCTTTGAGTCCAGAGATGATTGAGTGAAATCAGAAAACAAAGCGTAAAATCTAATTTTCTCTAATCCACAAGACATCGTCAGTCACTGCCTGTTGCATGACAACTCGGTTTGTCACACAACTGCTTGTAGCAAGATGTTGATTTCCAGTGGTGGTCTCGTGTGCATGATTCAGATATGAGCAGGAGTCTTCTATGGTGACACATTATTCCACCGTTGTCCTTTTGCACTCCAGTGAAGCTCACACTAGTGTTGTATTTTATCGGTGAGCTCTGCAGAAAACAGTATGTCATACTTTATGTATCTGGTTGTCTGGTGAAAATGGAGAGGTGGTCCATAGGGAGGTGTGTGTGTGTGTGTGTTTGTGTACACATGCATTCTAACAGCATGTGCCCCTTAAACTTCAGCCTTGTCAGCTGCCCAGTGAGGGTAGAAACAACTCTTTGCCTTTTTTATTCAGCTCTGCCCTGCTGCAGTTTCTCTTTCATTTTTGCTCTCACAGAACCTGCTCTTTCTTTTTTGCTTGCTTTCTTTTGTCTTTTTCTCTTAATCTCTTGCTTTGTTTTTTGCTTTTTCATTTTTGCTGTTGTCATTTCTTTCCATCTTTTCTGTGCAATTCTGTGCTGCCAACTTTTTCTTTTTCTTCTCTTTTGTGCATCTGTCACTCTTTTCTTGTTTTGTTCCTGCATTCATTGTCTCACGCCATCTCATTTTTCTTCCTCTAATCCTGTATATATATATATTTTTTCTCCTCTTCTGCTGCGATTGTCAGTGGCCAACCCGTATTACATGTTCTCTTTGTTTATACTTCCAGGATGCTTTTGTGGTTTGCAGTAGCAACCATAGTAGCAGCAGCAGCAGTAATAGTAGCAGAATGGAGCCTGTAATTCCTGCCTACCATGGCTTCTAGCCACTGCTAACCTCAGATTCAGCGACAGACTGACCACAGTGACCTCCCACACACTGCTCGAGTCTGCATGCATTTGTGTGAGAGTACAGTATGTTGTGCAAAAGAATATGGTGAGAATGTGTTTAATTACAGTTCAGGGAAAGTGTAATCTCAGTGCACAAATTCATTTTCTCATTGCTCACTGTTCAGTGCATTTTCTCAAAAAATACTTGGATATTCAGTGTTTGAAAAAGTCAGTACACATTTCCATTTTCTCTGATTGGTTTCTGTTACATGTGAAAAACCTGAATCCTGTAGAAAACATGCCATATTTCCAAAACATGGCAAACCATGCATGTGCCTTTTGATCATGGCATTTGAAAATAAGAGATTGTCCATCGAACAATACGGCATGTACAAAAAAATGCTAGAAAAATGCAGAAGGATACATATTATTGACACCAGTGTCAATAAATGACAGTGTGAATGAACGATAGTTATAGCTCGTGCTATCTATCCTAGTTTTTGAATAGATGTTATGACTGAAATGTGTCTTGATGAATCATAGAATCCTGACTCTGAACATTGCTATGAGCACACATAATCTGTATGTTTCTTATTGTCATCTTTATTTTTTCATTGTTGTTGATAGCTTTATTGGATTTAAATTCATGCACTTGCATCCCCAGCAGACTCAAGTCTTAAGATTTCAACAGACATATTTATAGTGCAGTACACACTGATGAGTTACAGAGAACTTTTAAACCTGCAGATGGTACATCTCTGGCTTGGAAAATATGACTGATCTCTTGCCCTTGTACTGTAAATATTGCCTATATTGTGACCATGTGATCGTGAGAATAAGTGTGTTTGTTTACTGCATACATGTGTGTGTGCTTTTTGTGTTTTCGCTCTTTTTTGCTGATCTAATTGAAATTAGAAGTCTCAGTGCCGTGACATGGCAGTAAACACTCCAGATGACACACAGAGAGGCTGGGATGCTCCAGACTTGAGACAGTAACTTTAGACAGCTCATTATAAAAGGATGATTTTTCCTGTCTATTACTTTTAAACACAGCCAGTAGTAGAAATGTTTCATATCCTGTTTTTTCCCTTTTTTGTTATTGGCCTGAAAGAGTTGTTGCTAAGCAAAATGACTTATTGAATGTAGATCAGTGATATTTCTTTACAAGGATTACACGATGATGAACTTGAGGAAAATCCGTTTTGCCATGATAGAGTGGCAGCTACAGTAAGCATGAGCCTATCAATAATTTTTCTCTGCGTTTGAGCCAAGCTCACTTTGGTCATTTTGGTGCTTTCCTATTTTAGTGTCTTGAAAAAAGCTCCGTTTTGAAAGACAAAAAGTCAAGGTAATTTAAATCGGCATAAAATTGGCATTTCCACCAATGATGGATTCAGCTCTAATGTAGCTACCACAGCTGGGTTTCTGGCTGCAGATCTCTGTGGTGGTCTGGACTATGGGACAGGAGGAGGGGGGTCTGGTAGAAGTTGGTTGGTGGTGGTCACCAGACGTGCTCTAGATGATTGCCGGGTGATATACGAGCTGTGACATAACTTTAGCATGACAGATATAGGGGGAAAAGAACAGAGGAAGAGGAAGAGAGAGAGTGAACGATATAATGAGCAGAATGAAAAATGAAAAAGAGAAGGAAAATAAAGGTTGAGGGGAAAAGTGTCTGAAAGAAGGAAATAAAGAGACTGAGAGTGTGGAGTGGACCTCAGTGCTCAGATACACAACTGACCATTGGCTCTCTGGCTCTGCTTTTATTAAAGCCAGCTTTGGCACCTAATTGAGTGTCACGTTAGACATACACACACACACACACACACACACGTAAAGAGCCATGCATATGCACAGATGCATGTCCACCTCCATCTTTAGCAAATCCTATATGTACTCCTTAACTCACAGCATACGATCCCATTTAAGGCAAATGATGGCAAGAATGTTTGGATACAGTGAGCCTATGCTCTCATTGCATAGCGACTACAAGCATGTTGATAATAATAGTCCAGGAGTTATGCTCTCACTCATAACAGTATCATTATTAAAACAGGTCTTTTGTTTTTACAAGTTCCCCCTACACATAAAATGGGGGGATGGGGTGGTCATGAGAGAAACAGGGGAAAGAATGGAAAAAAGACTATTCAAGGTTACGTCAGGGAGACTTATTTATACTTTGCTTCACACTGATATTTCCCATTGCTTGGAAACAAATGCAATCTCTTAGACCTTGTCAACAACAGTTTTTACGCATTTTTGCACTGCATGAAAAAGGCTGCTCCTGTCATGGCCAGCAGTTCACATCCCTGTGATCTAACTGCCTTCAGGAGTATGGGTCTGACGCAAATCCCCCTGTGACGCTGCGGCACAATAAGTGTCGGTAATAGCTCAGTGTTATTGGAGGGGAAAAAGTGTCCATTTCCATATCACTCTGTCACCTCTGTAAGCCGATCCCTGGTATGTTGTGCACTTTATGTTGTCTGGTCTCAGAACATACCCGTCTATCTTTTCTCCCTGCTTTTCACCCTCCTTGGAGTTTCTCTTGTTTGCCTATAATGCAGCTGTTGGTAGCATACTCCTGGCTATGAGACTGAACAGAGGAGGTTAAGCGCGCTCAGTTTTCCACTGTTTTCCTGTGCAGATTTTGGCTGACATGTGCTTCTTACTCAGAACCTTAATGTTTCCTATCTATTAATCAAGACAAGCCAGAGGAACATGCAGCTTTGCCCTGTCATATAATGGGCCCATACACTTAGCTCATGGAGATTATTTTGATAGTCCTTTTTCATTGTTCCACAATGAAAGTGAAAGAACGAAGGACATGAGCCTTTTTCATGGTTTGTGGTTGTCACAAATGTCAGTAAAGAGATGGGAAGCTTAATGAAAACCCTGAGATGTCTGTTTCAGCGTGGCCTGGCCCCTCACTCAAGTATCCATTCTTCTTTGAAGAGGTAACTTATTGGTTTGAGAGAAATTTCTGCCTGTCTACTTGTCTGCCTCACGGATTGACATCAGGGCAGGAAGAAAGCAGGAGGGAAAGGAAAGAAAGAGGGGCTTTTTCATCCATACGCAACCTTATTTCTGACATTAAAAACACGTTGTGTCAGCATCAGAGAACCGATAAATAAATCTTGGATGGAACTTGAGACGGTTCTTGTCAATGAAAACTTCAATGAGCCACAGACGGCCCTCGCTCCACTCCTGGCAGATTGTGATGATGTTTTAAGTCAATCCAGACTCAGGCCTTCCTCTTTTTCTTTTGTCTTCCTGAATCTCTCTGCTCTTTCTGTTTCGCTCACTTCAGTCTCGAACTAATAAGAGAAGCCCGTGAGGTGGATGGCAAACAGAGGTTTGTTGTGTTGTCCCACAATTGGACATAGGTTTACGGAACACACGGACGGATATTTGTACGTTTAATGAGATCAGACGAAAATGAAGTGCCTGTCCATCAAACTGCACTTGTAGTCAACTTCCACCAAAGAAGCCTTTTACACATGCACACACACGTAAAACATATACATTCACTCTCTCTCTCAGACACACTCACACACACATTAACCTCATGGTGACGTCAGACACTCATCAGGGGACATCAGGCTTGTCATTTCTTACCATGATTCTCCATTCATCATTCCCCTTTCCTCACACCGTCCGCAGGCTTCTGGCGAAAGATGATATTTAAAAGAAATCAGAAGTCAACTGAGAGTGCGCCAAGGATTTTCTCTCTGCTGTTAGTTTGAATAGTAGCCCACTTTTCTGTCATGGGAAATAAGATGTGATTCCAGGCATGTTTGAGAACATGGATGATCCCAGTACAGGATCTGGAAGCCTGGGTTTCACGTCCAACTTTTTATTTTTGCACTCTGATATGAATCATTGATGGTTTCTCAGAGGCATCTTTCCACTTACCACTAAATCCAATATACAATTGGCACTGTATAGCCCTTAAATTGGTAGTTAATCACAAAGATCTATCATGCTTTTTAGAAACCTGGCTGGTCATTGGTAGTGCACTGTAGCAGTTTAAGTAGCTGGCCAAGCATGGGTAGAGCTTTTGTAAATTTAAGCTTTTGTCATTCAGAGTTTGAACTCAACTTGTCTCCTTTGGGAGGATAAACTGAAATATGATATGAAACCCCCCTGCAGCCATGTTTTATGAAATGTTACCGTGGTAAAGACTTGTAGGCTGCTACAATATGTCATCATTAGGTAATGTGTTTACCAGACCTAGGAAGACATGTCAAGGTGTGCAGAATACACTTATGGTATGGAATAGATTGTTGTATATTGCAGCACAGACTTTGCATTTTTAAATATATTAATAAGTCTAAGTGAATAAAATAGGATCAGGAAATCATTGAGTGGAACAACAACAACGAAGTATCACCGAAGCATAAAATAAAGCCGTAACTGTAGAGGCAGATTCAACACAAGCCTTTACTTTCATCCCCACGTGAATAATGGGAAGAATATTCATCATATGGATTGCATATAGCAGTGCATAACTTAAAAAGAAGATAATCATTTGTTAGTTAGATTAATAAACCTTACATACACAAAGCAGAGGGAATCACTGAGACATGAAACAAAATGCACTATAAGTAGAATGTGCTTTAAAGCACCCACAGCAGACTTCTCCGAATGATACTAAGCCCCGAATCAATGACAGCCCTAAATAAATCTGTTTGTATTTATGTTATTTGGTAGTGTCTGCAGAGCTGGCTCCCTGCTGTGAATCAACCATCCCATCTAAGGGTAGTGACTAGTGCCGACCGAGCACATAGCTCCACGTCACAAGGCCATAAATTTCCACTGCAACTCCCATTGAAGTGCTTCAGCAGCACCAAAACCCCAGTCACGTCTTGGCTACCACCACACACAGACACAGTCAGCCTCTGCAAAGCTGAGACATAAATATTGATCTCAGTGGATTATTGATAAACAAGAACGTTCTGCTGGGTTTCACTTTAATTCTCTTTCATAAGAAAAGGGGAAAGGGGGAGGAATCATGTGAAAAAGAGCAACCATGAGTTATAGAGTCACAGAGATCTTGAGAGTCAGAGAGAGAAAGAGCGCAGTAATCCAGAGTAACATTTCAGTGACGGAGGGGCTGGTTTAGCATCATTAGCTGCGGTCTGTAGTTTCGAGCATCTCTCTCATGGTGGAACCACACTGGCATTCCATCCTGGCTGTTACTTCAAAGCCAGAATGCCCTTGTTTCTTATGCTAACCAAATTTGTCAGGGCAGCATTAGACTGGGGATATGGGAGATTGAGAGGCAGGCCCTCTCATCCAGAACTGTGTTTTAATGGCCTATCTCACCACCGACTAATCGTCTCCTTACAAGTGGCAATGCGGGAATCCTCTATGTCACAGCACATGTTTCTCTGTCACTCTTTACACATCTGTCTCTCCCTTTTTCTCTTACTCTCTCTCATCTTTCTCACTTGTTCTATAACTCTTTCCTTCAGTTTTGCTCTGCATCTCACTCTATCTTTCCCTCTTCTCACCCCCTCTCTTTCACTGTCTTCCCAACCCCACTGCCTAGCCCCATTAGTGTTGGCCAAATTGCTTCCGCATGAAGACTCCTTAATTGTGGTAATTCGGTGGCAGAGAGAACCACGGTTTGAGTGAGCAGAGAACATGTGTCACTGCTTTAGTGGGCAGACAGAAAGGCAGGCAGCACCTGGAGGGAATGGTAATCATGAAAATTAGACCCCCAGCCTCCGCTACCACCAGCACTTACACCCCATCACTGTCTTTATACCACGGCTGTTATAAGCAGTGAGTAACACTTGTATACCCTGACACTCTAACCTTTCAATGTGCTGGAAGCAGCTTTGCTAGGCTCTCTCATGGGGAGACATATTTTCTCTGTGTATTTACATACTGTGTGTAGACACTTGTTTGCATGTGTTTTCCAGCAGCATTAAAATATGAGGGTTCTTTTAGTTTAAGTATTGCTTCTATACATGTATGTGCACAAGTATGGACTGTTGGTTGAGGTTTTTCATTCATACTGTAATAACCAAAACCTTGGCAGAGGGCCTTTGTGTGTATTAGTGTGGTGTAATGGTAACTATCACTGCTTGTGTAAACTGCACAGTTCTTGTTCAGTTTATTCTTCTGGTGTTGCAGCTACAGGAAATATAAAATGCATCTTCCTGTGTGTAACCAACGTTTTCCTGCAAATGCCCTAATGCACACTAAGTGTTAGGGTGGTAATTTTACTGTAACTGCTTTCATTTTTTGAGTGTAGGCTGATATACCCTTTTTTTCTCAGTTGCTGCTAGAGAGAAGCAAAATGGACATTTTCTATCAAAACATCAAAAACTATTTCTTCAAAGTTAAAGTTATTTTTTTAAAGGTCTCTCAGGCTAGAACTGAGCTTTTGTGCATGATTGTCTAACCCGTAGATTTGTGTATGCCCACTGCCAGACCTGCTCTCTTCTCAGCTTTAACTGCAGGACAAACCACTACTGGTTCACCTTGTCTGTTTTCCTGTCCCGCTCTCTCTGCATGTGTCTGTATTTTTGCTGTGTGTCAGTGCTGGGCAAGATGCCAGCAGACCACCTGCTCCTACTTACTGCTTCTACTTCAGCCCCTCCTGACTTAGGAGAGACAGTTATTGTTTCTGCATCAGCACTTAATGGCTCAGCTGGCTGGTTTCAGTCTACCCAAACTTGTCTGTGTCTACCTCTTTTTCTGTCAGCCCTCTAGCTGCTATGGGCTCGTTGCCAGACTCTGAGCTTTTAGTACTTTAGGTTCTCTTTCCTTCTCTGTCTGTCTTTGTCTACCTGCCCATTAGGGTTTGGCGATAGTGTACATCCTCTTGTCAACTGATCATCATCACATATAAAACTGATCCCTAATGCATTAATACGTGCCAGGGACCGATTATCTGAAATAAAGTGGAACTCTTCAATCTGACTGATACAAGATTCTTTTTTAGGCCGATGCTGATATTCGAGAATTTAAAAAAAAATCTGATAACAATATATCACCCGATATTAATTTTTTAACAGACACATAACATAAACAAACATTTTTGATACGCAACCCTTAACATTAAAAGTTCTGACCAAGATATGTACTGAGTGGGCAGTCTGTACGTCTCCGTACCTCCCTCCATGTCTGTTTCAGCCTGTTTTTGTTTCGGTCACGTAGCGTGCGTCAACCAATTCCCTGATATAATTAATACTTTGATCTCACCTCTAGCAGTAGTGGCAGTTACAGGTTCTGCATCAGCACTTAATGGGTCCTCTGGATGCTTCCTGAAGTGTGAGAGTAGACATTACAAACTTTTCACACAGAGACCTTCCCATTCCTGATCTTATAACATTTCAGCGTTCCCGTGTGAATGTCATGGCCTATCCACTAAATGTTTTCCATAGCATCAGAAATGAAAATTGCTTATCTAGAGTTTTGTGAATGTAGGCCAATACAACACCTCGCTTCTAGTTTTAGAGTGTAGACTCGCCTGGTCAAGTGTTGTAGGCGGACAACTTTCCCATATCATTCCTCAAAGCAGTGAGAGCAGGACATGTTTTAATGTGTAAAACATGGCTTTCAAGTCCGCAGATGTCCTGCACACATATGAACACACACACACACACTGAGCTCCGCGTCCCATACTGCCCCATCACTGTGTGTTTCCTCTTTTTTCTCTTTCGTTCTTTCTTTACTCTCTCTCCGTCCCTCCTTCTCTTCGTATTTTCACACTCTCTCCTCAGCGTTCAGGATGGCAAATCCAGCTGCCCACGGTTGCCCTCACAGTGTTTGATGGAGTGCCGTAGCCTCTGGCCCCTAGCTGTGTGTTTATGTACTCCTTGCACCTGCCCTTGCTTGACGAATAACAGCACCACACACATTCACTCACTCAGTCACACACAGAAACACACACACACGTCTGGCTGTAATACACACACTAATGCATTACACACATATACCAAACTGAATTCCACTGTTCAAGCCGACAAACTACCAACCCTTGTGTTTCTCCTCTTCCTGTGTACCCCACTTTTTATAGTCTTAACAGCTGTCCAAAACATTGTCCAGAGTCTCCCCCCCGCCCCACGCAACAACCACCACCCCAGCAGGTGCACCGTGCCCTTTAGGACATCTACGTGGTCAAGGGGGATATGTTACAGTGATACGCCTAGTGCCATTTATCAAAGCGCAAACAGAGGCAGGGGAATTGCCTTTGTCATGTTCCAGATTGGCTTGCACTTTTAACATCTCCATCTTTTCCACAAAGAATGAAGGACTCAAGGGAATAGTCAGGCTATGTGGAAGCCTTGTCATCACTGTTTCAGTCATTTTACCTTCAGTACTGTTTTAAAGAAGGCCAAACGGTCATTGGATCTGGATATCTATTCTGTATGATCATTCTTTTAAAGTGGGATGGGTGATTCATGTGTTTCTAGGTTCACTGAGATACACTCAATAATATTGCCAAATGTCTAGTGCAATCCTTTTATGGCAAATGTATGTGAGCTATATTGTTTCCACTGGGAGAATGGAGACTAGCTTTATGTACTGCCTATGTCATTCTCTGTCTTTCCCTCTGGCACTGGATCACATCAGATAACGCTTTGATGTGTATGTTTGTGTGTGAACCTATGTGTATGTCCGTATATGCATATGTGTGCTTGAGCTTGCACATACTGTAGATGTTTCTCTAAAGATGGTCAATATAGTAACTCAACTCATGGCTACCACTAAAATAAAGCTATTCATCTGGTAAATGTGGACAGATAAGACGATGACCAAACCAGTCTAAAACAGTTGAAGTGAAAAACAGTTTTAACAGTTGTCAGAGACAATATGCTAGACCATGAGTTGAAAATTCAGCAGTAAGACACTTCACATGTTCTCAAAAACAACACACACTCAGCAATGTAAGAGAGGGAAGGAGAGTCAGAACAACAAAATCACTGTAACTTGCTAATCATTTTATCTGTATTATCTTTTGTTTACAGTAATAACACTTAAAAATGCATTTATGCATGCAACACACATTGTTGTTGGAATCAGGCTCAAAGAGTAAGATGTTGATTGCTTGGGTTTGGGTTCTGGGATGAAATAATTCACATAGACCATCTCCACACTTCATGTAGAACATCTGTCCTGTAGACAGAGGAAGCTGGTAGAGAGGAAGGTAACCAAAGCCACAGAGAGACATGCAATACCGCTCTGTTTGACCATTAAGAGGCAGGCAGGGAGACAGAAGGAGGGTTATTAACGTTCCCATCTTCCATCTGGGCTGATAGAGGGCCTCTCAGACAGCAGGTGAAGAGGTTGTTGGGTAATTTGTCTGAGAGAGGGAGAGGAGGGAAGTCAGTGGTTAGGGATTTTAGCAATTGCCAGTAATTCCCTTGGTTAAATGCACTCTAAATGTGTCTACCTGAATTGTTCCCTTGTTCACCCCGCCTGCTCTTTTACATTAAACCTACCTTGGACTACTGGTTGATTGGGATTAACAACTTCAAAAAATAATACTATATTCCCCTTTTTTTACTTGAAAGTAGAGAGCACAAGATACCAATTTCAGTTTAAAACAACATACCTAAATTACATTTACAGTAGTTATCTGAACATGAACAGATGGAGAAAGAGTTTGGGGGAGAAAACGTGTATGAGAGTGATAATGATGATGACGACTGATAAGAGCAGTAAGAAAAAAAAGTCAGAGAAGTGTATGTGGGTGCAGACTGGTTTCTGTTTTCTGGTGACTTCATAAGCGGTTACCAAATAATGACCTGGGGAGCTTTCATAGCCTCTCTGGTAGCACCGCTCATCTGTGCCTTATTAATGCAGCCTTCTCACTTACCAGTAGGTAATAAATGCCTGGTATCCACTTCTTCTCTTTTATTTATTTAAGTTGTACATCCATTTTTTGAATGCATTTATTTTTTTTCTAAGCTTTTTGATTTTCTCTCTGCCGTTTGTTCTGCCTTGTTGATCTTAGTGTCACTTGGCCAGCATTTGACAGAAAAAGCCCCGATCGGTTGTAAACACAGACAAAAAGTGTTGTGGACACTAGTAGGAAATGAAGTGCTATCACTGTAAGAGGGGATTATTTTGAGAAGTAAAGCCTTATCGGAACAGGTGATGTAAGAATTTAATGTGATTCACTCGGACAGTTCCAGCTCACTGGAAGAATGTAGCATGTGATGGATGGATCCTCCTCTCTTCTCTCAACAGGCGGTTTGGCACATAACTCCCTAAACTCTATAATATCTTTTAGCCATCCAGCTATTTCTCTCTCCTCCTCCTGTTATGTGTTTGAAATAGCCTCTCACCATAGAAATAACATTGACATATCATAATGGTGAGTATGTAATCCCCCCTCTCCTTACCACAGTGCAAACAGTTTCATTTTGGAAAGATGGCAGATGGAAGGTTCTTCCACACTAGGCTGCCATTAAGAGAAATAATCATAGAGTGAAGAGCACTTGAGGCTCCTGTGATGTAATGCTGGTGTTAGGTGAGTTGTAGTTGACACTAAGCTGGACACGGGAGTGACTATATTGGATATTGTTTTGGAAAGATATATCCTTTATATTGGCCTATTACTCATACTCCTAATAGTCCCTGTTTAACTCAAAATGTTCAAGTCATTCAACTTAGTAGATTTACTGGGAACCTGTAAAACATTTAGAAAAAGCACTTGACAATTTAAGGGTTTTTATCTCTTTCAATATCCTTCCTGGGCACTTTTTAAAACATTATGGCTGTGATGTCGGAAAGGAAACTTTCCAAATCCAGAGGAATGAAAAATAGAATCAAATAAAAAGTCCCCCCTTATAAATCTTTCAACCCTGTCAGCATGTACTCATAGATAAATACACACATAAAAAATTATTTAATAGGGACAAGCATAGATTAGTAGCAAAACAAATTAAGTCGTGTGCCGATGAAGGCGCATGTACCTTACAGTAAAGTTAGTAATTTGGGCTGTAACTTTTGGGAGAGCATTCATATTTTAAACAAAATTTTATAACATTCCGTAATATCCAAATGTTTTTTGGCTTGTTTTATGTGTTTATCACGGAATAAAAACATCAGGTCAATCTTGGAAACAGAGTCCACTACCAGTATCCCCGCCAGAACTCTGATGAATGTGACACACTCTGCCTGGTGTCGGTGATATCTGTGTTTTAGAGCACCTGGTTTTTCTTTGGGAGAGAAAAAGGGGAAAGAAAGGGGTCAAGAACAATTAAAGGCCAATCAAGTGTTTAACGAAGCCTCGGCAGCGGTGTTAAAACCTGCTGGACTGCACTTCATTTTCACTTTGTTTTTTTTTTTTTATTAGGTGTGAAATCTCCTGGCCCGTCACCGACTCTCGAGGGCTCGGTCCAAAACCTGGAGCTGAAGTTCTGCAGCCGTGCGACGGTGAAATGCGCCTCAGGAACCGTGGGAGCTGTAAAAGTGTGTGCCAGGACCCCAGGTGTGTGCAGCTGTGCCCTGTTAAAACTTTACTGCCTGTGTAGGAGGGAGAGAGTGAGACCGACTAGACTCTTCTTTTACTTTCTTTAACTTATACTTTTACACACTCCACTCTGTCTTTCTCTCTCCCTCTATTTCAATCTTTATCTTGATTTCTTTCCAGCTGTGTGATTCAGTTGCTGTTTTCTCCTGGGGCGCTGTCATTGGGCTCTGGCCATGTCTTTGATGGCAAGGATGTTATTGGAGCTAGTGTCATAGCACCGAGTTCACAAGGTCAAACTGCACATATGATGTCAGAGGGATTATAAGATCTATTGCAGCTGTCAATATACAAATACAAAGAAATAGAAGCATATGCAATTAATTTTAAAATTAACATCTATAGGGGATGTATAAAATAATGTACACATAAGGATTTTGAGGTAACTAATCGCTGCAAACACAGCTATGAGGTGTTAGGTTCTAATTAGTAATACTGTTTTGTTAATGTGCAGCTTACTGTACATGTCTACCATATTTCTGTTCAGTTTTACCTTGATTTGGCTGGTTTGGCTGTTTTCAAGACTGTCTCCATGACGAATCAAATATTTCAGCGTTTTTATCACCAACTCACCTGCAGTTTTTACATGGATGATATGATGTCTTCTGATTGTCGCATGTTGCTTTGAAGAGCCAAATTGCTACTTGACAGAATACTTAAAAAACGGACAAATTCTGCGGTTATTGCGTTTGGCACAAATTGTCTCGGATTATTTTGTCTCCTCCTTTAGTCCTTCTTTTAGACATTAAAACACATCTTACATATGGCAACTTACATACTTGTACAGTCAAAAAAAGGCTGTTGCAGCATAAGGAACTCAGTAATTACTGTAATTCAGTGTCTTCACTTTTCTTTCTCTACATTTTCTTGCATCTGTAAGTACAGTGTGGGGGGCTGGACTCTGAAAATGCCTTTTATTCAAGTCACAAAGTGATTCAAATGAAGTGGATATTTTTGAATCCGTCAGGCATTCAAGACTAGCCTTTTTTAGATACATTTTTTATATCCCCTTGGCCACATTTCAGGTCTTTCTAATTTTAAATTATTTTGGTAACTGAGGAATTTGCAATGTCTATTTCAAGCTTTAACTCCTATCTCATAGGTTCAGGAGAGGGGGTTAAGGAGAAGCTAGTTCCTCTGATCCAAGGCCCATCTGACACCAAAGAACTTCATATGAGCCGCTGGCTTAATGAGATCCGCAAGCCTGAATCTCTTCTGGCCCCTGACCTGCTGGCGTTTTCTGTTCAGGTCCCTCAGCAAGGAGACGATTGCAGGAACTCAGGTAAGAGCTGTTGAAATGTTTTAAGTACATGCGTTGCAGTTTCTCCTCTCTTCTCCTCTCTTTTTCCAGTGCATTCATCAGAGTACATTCCTTGGTGGTACAGTTTCCTACTCAAGCTGTGTAGTTTTTTAAAATCACAAATCACAACCTCGCTTTGATATATCAGTTTTTTAGCTCATTTTCCTGACATGGTTGTGGTGTTTGGATTCGTGACAGGCACTGGTAGTCCATATTCCATCTCAATTATTGGTGATCTAATGCAAGTTTCTCGGTTTGTTTAGGTCGTCATATTTTCCTTCCTCCCATAATGTCACGCAGTGCCCCCTTTCACTTATTTGTTTAGTAAAGCCGATAAGTGTTTTCCACTCCAGTGTTCTTGAGGCAGGGTTGGCAACTCGGCGCCTCTTTACAGGCAGCAAGAGTTCTCTAAACAGCAGTTAGTCTCTGTCAGCGCTGGGCTGAGCTGGCTAACAACAGCTAACCACTCGAGGATTGCTGCTGAAGGCTGCACTGATGTCAGGTTGCAGTTTTTGATTGCATCCTCAGACCAGAGATTATATTTCTGGTATTTGTGTGAGAGTATGTGGGTGTATGCTTGTATGTTCAGAGGGAGGGGTGTTGGATTATTCAGTAGCTCGTCCAAAAGAGCTACAAAGGGCTATAGTGCTTGATTTAGTAAGTTGGATAATTTAATGACTACAGCTCGGTGTGTGTCATGTATCTACAGCAGTAGTCAAGTACTGTACATCCTCATCCTTACAGTTTGGTCTCCAGTGTTCTTTTAAGCTGCAATTGCTCGTGTAATGCTTTCTTCTGTTAAGGGGGCCATGAATATCAGTATGTCATCACTAAACTCTCATCCCCTCCTGCAACTGCAACTAGTCCTCCGATCGGGCAGCCCTATTGGGCTCCCAAGGATGATTGATACGTTTGGAAGTGGATGTACTCGACAGTCTCTCCTATGTCATGGCCTTCAGCCGGTCCCAGGTCTCTAAAAGCCCACAAAAGGTGACTTCTCTCAAAGTACATTCTGGGCTGCTGTCCCACCAACCCCCTCCTGCCAAACAACAGATACTGGAGAAGCCTGGGGTGACAATGTAAAACAATACACCTGCAGTATTTGTCTTCAGAGTTGCCTTCAGACTCACAACTGTACATCACTTTTAATACAGGGCTGCAGAGATTCATCGTACGGCCTTGACTTACGTAAACCCCCAAACGGGGTCCTGAATCACATCAGGCCCCTGAGCCTTAAACATGTCAGCGCTGAGATGGAGATAGAGCTGGCCTCAGGCTCTTTCAGACTGTGAAGGGAAGATACAGCTGTAGCTTGAGGTGTAGTGAAGTAAGAAGATAAGTATGGTTTAGAGACAGTGGATTTGGGAGGTCATCCCTAACCAGGAATTCCATTGCTGTTTGAATGTCACCTAGTCAATCACTATCCTATTGCTTGTGAACAGAGCATCAGGACACTGCTATAAATTGAGAATGTAAAGCAGGGAAAAGCTTACATTTCATAGGCAACTCCGAGTTTGATAAATGTCAGGACAGTCATTGAATAAATTTTCCTGAACGTTACAATGACATAAGAGTAGATTTTAAAAGCAACGTTATATTTCTGACAATAGGTTGTTTCACCCTTTACAACCTCACAGTCATAGATAAATATTTTTAGGAACTCTGGTAAATTCTATTTAGTGCACAGCCTCAGACTATTACTTTGATTTAGAGAGCATATTATTTCAGCAAAGCAATGGCTCATAAAGACAGTACATATTTTTGAATATTAAAACCTGATCTGAACACAAACCAGAAGACCAAAAGGAAGCAAAAAGAGGGGGAGAGAAGATGAAGGTGAAGGGGAGGTGGAGGGGGGGCTGACTCCCAGAAGCACTGGATATATCTCCAGCAGATGTGGAGCAGTGGAGGCCTGCACTCCTTCTCATCACTGCCTCGGTACTCTCTTTTTTCCCCCTGCTTCTGTCTTTAATGTTCTTTGTTTCTTGCTTTTTTGGTTGCTTTCATGCTTTATTTCTCACTCTGTCTGCATCTTGTCTCTATCTTTTGGTTTATTGTAATCTCACATCTAGCATGCACTTTCTTTCTCTTCCTCTTTCCCCTCTATATCCGTACACCTCTGTGCCTTTGTTTAGAGATGTTAATGTATCATTGGCTTGTGACGGGTGCAAAAGAAGAAACCTTAGTGAACGAAGGCGATTTAAACATTAACTTCTTTGTATTTTAATTTTAAACCACTGAGACACGCACACACACACACACACACACACACACACAGAGTACTTCTGCCAGAAATCTCTCTTTTATCTGCAATATACCTGTCAATAGAGTCAAAGCTGGAGACAGCAGTGTGGTTTGACAGTAACAATTTCACCAGACTGGAACATTTCTCACTCTCTCTTCATGTGTATGTGTGTTTTGTCAAACATGCTTCTGAGGGAAGAGTTTGCAACGTTAGTGTGTGCGCACACAGGCATTTTTGGGTGTCTACTTATAGGTCTGTGTATTGTATAGCGGTCGGGCTTACATCAAAGCTTTTGGTCAGTCCACATGTCCCATGTCCCCGCTGTCATCCAGAGGGTGACTGGGAGCCTGTTAGAGCAGCGTTAATGGAATGATGGATGCAACGCCTCATTCAGCCAGAGATGAAAGGTGGAGTAGCACCACTCTAAATGCGCTGCACCCTTTGCTCCCATAGGACCGACTCAGAGGCTCAACATTTTGTGATCATGACATTTCTGAATTGTTGGAGCACTTGGCCTTGGCATCAAACACATTTTATTCGTCCCATGTGGCTCTGTTGATTCCATTTAGCAAATTCTTAAAGCGGGATCATTATACATCGAGCGTAGGACTGGGGTAGGGGAGTCAGAAAAAAGCTAACTTCTTACACCATAGACATACTGAAAACATTAAGATATAATGAGCCACAATCGACTTTTATATTCTATTTTACATTTGATTAGTCGCTTCTGGTTTTTGTAGAGATGCAACACAAAGCACAGCAGTGCTGTGGGATCTGTCCGCCCAATTCTCAAAGCACAATATTTATTTAAGGAAGAAGGGGGGAGGTTGTTTGTAATCGGGATCAAGCTACCAGTATGCAGTCAGTGAAGTGTTTGAATATATACTCTCATGACATGGTAGTTGTGTAAGCATATATCTTGATTTGTATTTTTATGTTTTGGTGTATATGATTGACTTATAAGTCAAGAGAAGCCTTGCCATCAGTGTTTCCCCACTGGCCATTTATGTGTGATCTCTGTGTTGTCTCATTTCTTAGTAGATATGACAGGCTCTGGAAATCACCAGCACTTTACTTATGGATCCTTTAATTCGTCCCAGAAGCCATTTCCTCCATGTCTTACATTTTCCCCTTTTTTTATAGCTCAGAAAGGCCCAAAACTCTGAGGTCACCTCTGATACAACATATTTGGTCTCATGGACAGTTAAATTCTATATTAACAGCCAATCACACAATAACTGAATTTGTTGACCAGCATTTTAATGGCAACTTTGACACATGTTTTAATCTTTATTCTATCTCTGTCACTCTTTCTCACTCTTTCATGCAAAGTTAATTCACTAAGGAGATGAGTTGCTTTCAAATATGGCCAATGACATCTGTTTTCTGTCTAATTGTTTACCAGCGAATTAAAACGAAATTCCAATTTACTTAGAAAATGAAGAGAGGGGGGTTGGGGTTGGGTGGCTAGGGGTGGTGGTTGGAGGGAGTCCCTATACACTTGTAGAAACTAGAAACCGCATATCCAGACTAATGTGTTTTCATTTAACGGGGTTGAGGTTGGAACATTCTAATAAATTAAACACAATTAAAGGCGTGGGTTTTAATGCAGAAGAACTAAGCAGTGCTGCTTTGAAATATCCTCTTTTATGGATCCAAAGGCTTATAGCAATTTCATATCTTGCCATTAACCCTTTGCGTTACAATGTGACAGTCCCAGATGATTTCTCCTAATTGAGCGATTGTTCCAGATGGACCCAACAACGATTCGATTTTTTGGCAGCTGCAGAGTATCACTATAGCCA